>NC_092037.1:12053355-12690950 GCF_003086295.3 Arachis hypogaea
AACATACAAAATAAGTAACTTAAGTCATCATCTAGGACAATAAATATAATAGTGCAAATACTTATTTATTTATTAGTAATAAAAAATATGTAAATAGTATAAATTGATATTTGTTTTAGTATAAAAGCAATAATAAAAGTTATTAATTAAGTTAATTGCATAATTAAAAATTTATGAAGAATTTTTTAAATTATAATAAAAAATAATATCACTATTTTTACATATTACAAAGTTTATAAAAAAAATTTTGGATAAAAAATTAATTTTCAATAGATTATACATTAATTCTATAAAAAAAATAAATAATCAATACTTTGAATATTATTATTTATGTACTAATATATAATATATATTATCGATTATTAAGTTTATAATTAATTTTTAACCCAATTTTTGGTAATTAAAATTTAAATAATTAAAATTATTAAATGATGAATATTTTGCATCTAACCAGTTTATTTTTTTATTGAAATTAAAAAAGGATGAGTTATTAATCAATTCTAAATTTAAATTTAAATTTGAATAAGAAAATAATAAAAATATTTTAAATTTTATCTCACTAACCAGAATTAATTTCAAGATAAGAAATTACTTTGTACATCATATATATTGTAGGATAGTATAGTTATTTGCTATTTTTTAATGATAAATATTATCAAATAAAATGGTGTAAGAAATTAAAAGAAAACGTATTTACAAGCTTATGAAATATTAATTTATTTTTTAATAGAATAAATTATATGTTGAATAACAAAAGTTATCGTTGTTATTGGTTTTTTTTTTAGTCTTTACACTAACTAATACTCAACGATGGTGTTTTGATACACCATGTTACCAAGAAATATTAATCAATCTAATAACTTTTGTAATGACATAAGTTTATGAATTTGAAAATTTAAAAATCATTTCATAAAATGTGAAGTTTTAACAAGTAACAATGTTGATCATATTGTTTTGATTTCAAGAATGAATACGATACCAACAAATAAAATTGTCCAAAGGAAATTTTAACAAAGACAAAAGTCCATAAGTATTGCTATTAATGAAAAATTATTCTATTTTAAAGACAAATACAATTTTTTTCTACGGATTTCCTAACTCGACAAGTCGAGAACTAATCTACCACATATTGATGCTTTATTTATTAAGAGTCTGTCGCTAACTAATGGATTGTTATACACACAAGGCTAGATTCAAACTTCAAATAATTATTTAAGCGGACAAATGAAATGACTATTCAACCAATTCAAGTTAATTAAAATAAATATTAATTATTTTTAATATTTTTAAGTTGTAAAATATTTATAATAATAATTACTATATATATTTTTTATTTAAATTTTAATAAATTTTTTTTATAATTTTATGTATTATCCGTGCGGTGGAACATACACTAGTTTATATATAAAAAAGTCTAAATAATTAAATCCTCTCCTGCCAACAATTTAACATATCAACTAATTTATAATAAAATTCTCTCTTTTTTTTTTTTTACATTAACAAAATACTGATTTAGTGCGGCACTCCTCCTCCACTTTGACTTCCTCCATTGATCATTAATTCTACTGCGTCGTGCACTTCTCCACTGATCATCAATTCTGCAGTGTCGTGCGCCTCTCACTACCATTATTCACTAAAAAATTCAAAGCATAACAAAAAGGAGCATTTAAAACTATTACAAAAAAGAACATAAAAAAATTTTAACAAAATAGAACATCTAAAATTTAATAGAAAAAACATTAAAATTATTGTAGAAAAATAACATCTAAAATATAACAAAATTATTCTTTTTTTCTTTGTTTGATTTTTCTTTTTTTTTTATTTTTTTTAAAAGTGTAAAATAAGAATAATTATGAGAAAGTGAAACGAGAAAGAGAAGAAGAGATGGAGAAGGAAGAGTTTTGAATTGTGTAGAATTTATCAAAAAATAATATCAAAATTTCTTAACTATGATATAAAAAAAAATTTAATTGTGTCGAGGAATTTTTTTAACTAGTTAGTAGTTATCAGAAACAAAAATAACATTAAAATTTCTTAACCATGCCAATAAAATTTATTAATCAATTAGAAGTTGTTCAGCTTTTTATTCTTTTTTTTTTCTTCTTTCTTCGTGTGAAATTTCTACGTTACTGTTTATTAAATTATATATAATTTTAAATTTTTTGTATTTATTGTCAAAAGGATAAACAAATAAACAAAATAAAAAATTATAAAATTATGTATAAAATTAAAAACAAATTTTTAATTGAAAAATACAAAAATTTTGTTTAAAAATATAATAATATTTTCTTTAATATTGTAGTTTTCTTTTTTCGCTACTTATTTTTCTTTCTTTTTTTTTTGTTATATATTTTTTTGTTTTTCATCTTGTTCTTTTCTGAGAGGTAGAGAAACAAACCAGGAAAAAAAATGATGGCAATGATGTAAAAAAAGAAGGAAGAAGAAAAAAAAACCGCATAAGGAGTAGAAGGAAGAAGTTGGGGTGTAATACAAAGAAGTAGAACAAAAAGAATGTCTATTTAAAAAATTAGTTAAACTTATTCCTTAATACACTTTATTCTGGTCAGGTATTATTGTTAAATATATATATGAATTAAAAAGCTTACTATCTTAACTTTTAACATCTCATGAACTATATTGCAATATTAATTATTTACGTAGTTAATATAAAAAATAATTATTATTTTAGTTCCCGTAATATATTACGTAGTTGATAACAATTAACTTCTTACTTTTAAAGTATAACAAAAATTAAATAAGAGTGAATGCAGAATTAGTGAGGTTGATAATTCACTTAAAAAGTCTTTGCATCAAAATAAAATCATAAAAAAAAAGATTTGTATTGTGCTGTTTCATTAATTGTTTAATTTACTCTAAAGTCTAAAACCAAGATTACTCTGTTCGGCATAAGAAACCACCGTTTGTATGTACTTCGTAGAATCGTTATTCTTGTATGAGTCGATGAGTGATGTTCTTCTAACTTCTGATGAGGTTTCAATTATAGCTTTCCTCATATATATATATATGATTGTCTCTAGTTATTGTTTTTAGCTCGTGCTCTCCAGTTTTGGGTATGATGTTGTATAACATTATTTTCTTTGCTTTATAAATTGTGGGAACTCTACTTCTGCTTGTGTCTATCATGTTTTTCACTTTTCTTTTTGATGCATGACAAAGATTCCATATTATCACTATCTTCAGTTTCTTATTCTGAAATTAAAAAAAAAAAATATTCATATTGTGTTAATCAGGAGCTGCTTTACATTATGCAAAAGTTCTACCAAATCCATTGCTTGTTAACATGGGCCTGTGTGGTTTGTGTATCTAATTCTGGGCCAATGTACTTGGGAAGAATTTGATAGCTCAGGAAGTAACATGTCTGTGAACGGCAACGGCAATCCAAACCATCTCAACCATGTCTCATATAGTCATATGACAAGGTCACCTCCGAGATCTTGCCTAAGGTTGAACATCCACAGATACCCAAGAATGTGGCGTCGTGATGAATTCCGGATAATATGTTACATCATGTTATATCCATCCTAATGAAATAATTCTTCTCCATCATCCATCTGAATCATATAGCAGAGTAAATCACCAATTTACACTGCAATAACTAATCTAAATGCATTGAGCAAAGTACATGGCCACATGAGAGGTAGCTGCTCATAAAGCATTTTAACTGAATTGTTACGATTCCTGTCACAAGCAATATTTCTTTGGTGTCAAAGGCACCTATACTCCAAGCACCAGTGAGTCGGTGCTTTTTATTCTTGTCCCCCTGATAGGTACCAATTTTTTGGCCTCATTTTTGTATGAATGCTTCTTAAGCAGTGATATGTTATTGTTTAAAAGTCATGTACGCTTAAGCTCAACTCCATTAGCCCTTTCTAAGAGATACCAATAACAAGCAGCAAAGATTACAAAATTTTGATCACAAGCCATACAAGTAAAAGATGCAACAAGTTGTAAATCCCAGGCAGGATAATTTGCATACCTATTCCTTTGCCTATTTCAGACAGCACTTGAAGGAACCAGCTGATTCTAGGATTTCCCATGTGGTTTTCAGCTTGTTTTCAAGGCACCATCGTGACAAACTTTGTCTTGGTGACACAAAAATTAGGCTTTTAAAAAAGATGAGGCACACGTTATGCCCTTGAAGTAGAACAGGAGAGGACCCATGTCCTGTTGATTGTGTAAGGGAATTTGCGATGGATGAAGAGTTCTGCAGGATTCTCGACAAGGCTAAAGGAACAGGATCTTTGGTGGTAATAGATTTCTACCCCACCTCTTGTAGAAGCTGCAAATATATAGAGCAAGGTTTTGCCAAATTGTGCAAGAAAAGATTGTCGCAGCCATCCTCAAGTATTCATCTCGAGCCCCAAGATATTGTGTTAACTTCATGGGAAGGGATCATTCTCATAAAAAATTGGTTCTACATGACATAAGTTCTTTAAACATAATTTTGTAGACCACAAATAAAATATTTTAGCCATGTGATTGTATTTCACTTAAATGGAACACTTGCTTGCAAGATCTCAGGTGTAGAGTTCAAAGACATGGGTAGAAATAGAACATACCTTCGCCTTTTGTGCAGGGTTCCTCAATTTCTCGTAGACCCTTCAGAGGGTTTTAATAAATATTTTTTTTTCTTGTAAACCCTGTTCATCTCGTTTGTATATATTGGATCGAAACCTTTCACTGCATATAGATTTAAATAATAGTACAGGTCTACAGTGCTTGTGAATGTTATTCAGTTGCTAGTAATACGATAACGTGTATGTGTTGCATTGGAAGAAATATATATGTCCATTTCACATAAACCAAGAAAGGATATGCAATAGCTTTTTTCCACTCTAGGTCACTTTTTTTAGGGGGAAAAGATTCACGTTAAATTCAGGTCATTTTCAAGATTGTACCGGGTGTATTGTAGAATTCATCTACATATTACAAATATCACCTGGTATTAAAAAGAGAAACGATCAATTGAATTCATTCAGCATTGGGCGGCACAATCAAAAACTTTCCCAATTAATGTTGAACCTGTAAATTGACCTTAGCCCTGTTCAAGGCAAGAAACTGATATCCAAACCAATTAAATTATGACCTTTCATAGACCTGCACTTCTGGTCCATATATCAAACGGCAACGCTCAGTAAATGAACCAACCATCCTAGAGGCTACCTCCTTGAAGAACATAGATGCAATCTGACCAACAGAAAAAGAACATTGATTAGCCATCACCCGAAAAATACATAATAATGTTAACATTGATTTTATAATGTTAACATTAATGGGGTTTATTCTGATGGAATGGGCTGCATAGCAGATTGTATGAACACGGATGCAGGCACATAAGAGGGTTAGTCATGTCAAGTTACTGGTAATGATACTCAGCAAATAAACCCTTTACACATACATGAATTAACAGATTAAGTCCTCAAAAGTCAGGGAAAGGAAAACATAAAATTGAGGACAGGACACTGATTCCGAGAAAGCATAATGACAGTAAAAACAAATTGATCAAGACAGATACAGAATGACAGAACCATACCTGTCTATAAAGTGGTGACTGAAACTTAAAATCCACCAGAAAATAAAGATTGCAAGTCCCTGGAACTGGGCCTGGATTGAATTCCCATATGTTTATCAAATGATCAAACAAGGTACTCTGTGAAACAGTTGTCTGAAAATATAAAACATATAGTATAAGGCTATAAGCACAACAAAATAGCAATCAGTAGAAACAAAAAACAAAATTCTATTGCCATAAACAAGTTGATTTCGTGCTGCCCCTTTCAACAAACCAGCTAACCCCAATCCTGCTAGTGGTCACTTGGCTTGACCATTCCTATAGAAGTGGGAACAATTGCCAAAAGCGCAAATAACACATGCATTTTTGCCGCCTCTAGTTTTGAGATGTAACATGATACCCTCTTAACTCTCTTAGCAATTTTCAGATCAGAATGATACAAATGGCCGATGATGTAATACATTATGTAGAGTTGTGTAGCAACGACATATTGGCAAAGCTACTCTATTGCATTGGCATGAACAACATACTGCCAACATTTTTATAGAAGCAGAATCCAACAGATTTTAATGGTAAGGAAAAGAGAAAGTAACCATAATCATCCTGAGTAGAGAAAATGAACTACCTTTATACGCTTTGGTCTCTCCAATTCAACATGAGAGACATAACTTTCAACAAGAAATTTAAATCCAATCTCCAACTCAGCATCAAATGATCCATTTGGATAGTGCCTAAGTATCTCCGACTTTTGACACCAGGGGACAAACCCATGGTAGAAGTCAACAGCTGCAACAACATCAAATAATTGCTCTGGCGAATACCTGATATCAGAAAGCGTATCAGCTCACAAATGCAAAGCGTATTCTCTATCAACCCAAAAGCGTCAAGTTCCAATTAATTACACACTAAAATGATCAAATTGTTTAAATTCAACATAAGGATTAGGGATTGGGGAGGAAGAGGAGTGTGTTACCCCAAAACGCGCTTCTCCTCGTATATTTTGGAGAGAACACCTTCTTCACCATCCCCACATCCAAGAAAGTGCCTCGTTTGGACAGCAGCATTGCTGTTATTCAACGCTCCCGTAAACGGGAAACCTGCAACGCGGCATCCAAGGGACTGAATCTGATTGGTGGCACCGCCAGCTATGGAGGTAAGGCACCGACAGCCGTCGAATTTGTTGCTGCCTCTCCTCCTAATCAATTGAGCTACGCCGCTTCTGCGTGACGCTAAGGAGCAGAGTGCCTTTGCGGTGAACAAAAATGCCGGCATTTTTTTTCTTCAACTCAAAAAGAATTGGAAGATGGAAACCTAAGTTGAGAAATTGGGCGGGTTTTAAAACGAAAGAATGAGAATGGGGGAACAATAGATTAGGATTGGAAATCGAAAGTAAACCCTAGAATATGGGAAACCAAGGGAATGGGAAAAATCTTGGAATGGGAGAAGACGCGGAATCGTTTATTCAAAACAGAAAAGCTCGACATCGAATCATTTATTCAAAACAGAAAAAGTTTTTCATGATAATCCTTGAAGAGAACATGAAAAAAAGCATGTCTTCAGATTGGCATTGTTTTCAGTTACAGGCTGCAAAGGCAATAGAACTTAATTAATTATTAATTATTCAATTCAAGGAAATAATTTCAGCTACATTCAGAAGAAGAAAACCAAACCCTCCCTATATTCATTCTCTCCAATGAACAAAAGTGTAGTACAAAATCTAATTCATAGTATCCGAATATAGATGCAGCAACATTCAGTCATCAAATTAAAAGAAATTAAACCATTCAGAGGAGAGTTGCCCGTATTGGAGAGGAGGCCGCACGCAGAGCTCCGGACGACAGAGACAGACGCAGTGGAGCCACGACGGACGACAGAGACGCAGGAGAGGCACGCCGCACGGCGGAGCCAAGGCGGCCGGGCGACACAGACGGAGGAGGCAGAGGAGGCAGACACCGGCGACGAAGCACACGGCACGGCGGGGCCAAGACGGAGGAAGGAGAGGCGACCTCCGTTGGCTGACCGGCGGAGTGAGCTAGGGAGGAGAGAAAATCGGTGATGACTGATGAGTGACTGATGGGTGAATGAGGTTGGGGAGGGGGCGCCGAGGGTTCTGGCGTGGGAAATTAGGATTTTTTTTTTCCACATTAATTTCAATATTTTATTTTGATGAACAAAGAAGGATTTTTTAAATAAATATCTGTTTTATTTTTTAACAAATCGATGGTTGCTCGATATATAACGAAACCTACTCCTCTTTGTAGGTATCATTTTTCTAGAAGTGTATCAAAGTGTCTTCGATTAGATTGAATTTAGAAATAAAGATAAATTAAACTTTATAAATTAAAGATGAAATAAATGAAATAAAGTTTTCGAAAGAGAAATGCACTAAAAATGAAAAAAAGTTTGCGTTAAAATTAAAAGAAAATAATAAAATGCCTTCGACAGGATTAAAGGACTTTGACTTGGAAATTAACAATGCAGGAATGTGAATTGGACAATGAAGATAAAGAATATTTGGAAAATAAATTTACTTAAAATGTAAAGTTTACAAAAAGATAACTTGAAAGAATGAAAAGATGGAAGGAACCCTACAGAAAAGTTACTCGATTACAGACTCAGGAATTTTCTGGGATGTGAGTGTGCTTGAGTGTTTTCTGAGTAAAAGTTCCGACCCTTATTCCCTAAGACTTCCTAATATTTATAATCCACTTTAGGTAACTACCAATTAATTACAATTAATTACAAGATTACAGCTTTGAATGCATTCTCCTTAATAACCGTTCCCGCCTAAACGTTTCCATGATTTCCTCGCGTGATGAAGGCCTTTAACTGTTTCACTACCATAACTGTTCGATTCACTTATTCGAATGTCTTGCTCGATTACCTATCTCGAATATCCTATTCAACTATGCCTATCCGATTAATGAGTCAATCGAAGTCTAATCCGCGTCGATCACCTCCAATCCCACGCTTACGCACACATCTTTTCGAGAAATTGTCTTTGCCTTCCTCCGAATCAACTTACCTTTATCGAAAATATTTTTTCGATCAACAATACCTTATTCTTTTTTATTTTCTAATATGCGTGTATTATCAACTACTGTAAACTAGATAAGCGCAAACAGTACTTATAGATGTTATTCATTTTCAATGCGTTTTGGATGTCACTTTCATCTATTTGAAATCTTTCTCTTCTTTCTCTTAAACCATTTTCTTGAGATATTTGAGTGGGACGGATTCTCCAAAAAAAAGTGCCTCATTCGGATAGCAACATTGCTGTTACTCAAAATTCCTGTAAACGAAAAACCGACAATACGGCATCCAATGGATTGAATCTAATTGGTGGCACTGTCCGTGATAAAGGTAAGACACCGATAACCGTCGAATTTGTTGTTGTTGACCAATGCCGCTTCTGCGTGACGCTAAGCAGTAAAGTGCTTTTGCAATGGACAAAATGTCGATTTTTTTTTTTCAAATCGAAAAAAATTGGAAGATAAAAACATAAATCGAGAAATTAAGCGTGTTTTAAAACGAAAGAATAAAAATGAAAAAATGACAAATTGGGATTGGAAATCGAAAAGTGAACCCTAAAATATGAGAATACATGAAAATGGGAAGAATCATGGAATGAGAGACGAAGCGAAATTATTTATTCGAAAAAGAAAAGTTCTACTTCGAATCATTTATTCAAAACAAAAAAAGTTTTTCATGATAATCCTTGAAGAGAACATGAAAAAAACATGTCTTCAGATTAGATTTTTTTCAATTATAGGCTGCAAATGCAGTAGAACTTAATTAATTATTAATTACTCAAATCAAGAAAATAAGTCCAGCTTTATTAAAAAAAAAAAACCAAACCCTCCCTAAATTCATTCTCTTTAATCAACAAAAAAGTACTACAAAATCTAATTCATAGTATCCAAATATAGATACAGCAACATTCAGTCATCAAATTAAAAGAAACTAAACCATTTAACTTTTTTATTTGCGTTGCTTGTTTGAAAAATGTGCATGTATTTGTTTGAAAGCAAAACTGATTGTGCAACAGTTTGACTTAGTCTTTAAACTAAAAGCATTCTAGGGGTTTAGTACTTTAACCTTGCATTATATTTTATTAATGTTGTCTTAGCTCATAACCAAATTCATTCATGTCAATTTCGATAAAATTTCATAGATAACTTTTTAAATCAAACAGTAACATTCCTTTTCATCAGAATCAGTAGCAGAGACATAAATCATAGTACAATCTTATTCATAGTCAACATATGCACAAAGATTAATAAATTAAAAGCACATGTACGAGTAAATAAAATTAAAAAAATTGTGAAAAATTCAAAGTCTACTTTGACAAAAAATAAATAATTTTTTATTTTATAGTACACTTACATAATAAATTGACAATCAAGTGAGAAATGAAGCACTATATTAGTTGCATCATGACAGATAAAATTGGAAGAACAAAATTTATATTCTATGAAATATAGGGAGAAGAAAAATCTAAAAAAGAAAGAATAAAGTAAGTGATGATGCAGGAACTCATCAACGATTGACGGTTCACGGCAACTGTGAGGACCTGAAACCAGATGATGTGGAGTGATGAAGAGCGACGAAGCAAGTGACGACTCCACGACGACCACAATCCACGGCAACTCAGCGATAGCGAAAACCCAAAATCAGAAGACAACGAGCGATGACAATCCGAAGAGTTGCTTCTGTCACCAGCGACGAGGAGCCCAGGAAAAGCCGACGAGTGTGAAAGAGAAGACTCGAGTGAGACCGAGAGAGACTCTAGTGGCAGTGAAAGAGATGAGAGAGTTTGACTTTGAGACTTGAGAATGAGAGATTGAGAATGAGAAGGTGGGATGAGAAAACCTAAAAAGATGAAGAGCTGCTTTGATATTTTTCAATTTTTCAGATGTGTTTGTTTTTTTGGTATGAATGACTATGAGAGATTAGAGTTCATGGAGAAGCATCAATAAGATTAAAGCAATTTTTTTTAGTGTGGATGAAGAATCAAATTTGTTTTTTTATTTAAAGTAAATTGATAAATAAACCCTGAAAATTTACATTTTGAATAAATTAGTCCTAAAGATAAAAGTACCAATAAAATCTTTGAGGATAACAAACTTGGACAGTTAGTTCAAATTAAGATCTTTTATCTTGGAGGACTTTATTAGTACTGTTTTTTTAAGAGATTAATTTGTCCAAAATGTAAATCTCCAAAAGTGTATTTGTTACTTTACTCTTTGTTTTCTTTTTTAACTTATTCAAAATTTAAAATTATAAGATTAAAAGTAACTTGAATTTTAAATTTTGATTAATTTAAAAAATATATATTTTTTGTCTAACATAAAAAAAAGTTTTTTTTATAAAATTTAAAAAAATATTTTTATTAAATTATAAGTGTTTTAATAAAAGTACTAATATGATATATATTCCTTTTAAAAATAATTAAATGCTGACATAAAAAATATAATCTACATGTCATTTTATTATTTGTTCACGTTTTTAACCTACCGAAACAATCACCTAAACTTAAACGTTTCAGATATGCCAACTACCTACGTACTTTGTACTCTGTATAATTTTGAAAATCGAAAATGAGCGGTGAAATGAGCGGGAATGAGTTTTTGAGGGTGAAACACAGCGAAGCAGCCGATAATATCGGCAGAAGAGATAAGGGGGAGGTCTTGCATCAGGAGAAAAGGAGGATCATATTTCGGGAAGGGTTTTTAAGCCTTTGAAAGTTTCTTTCAGGGACAAAGTTGTGGGTTCTAAGATTGCTAAAACTTTTTTACTCGTTGAAACTTTGTCAGGAGATAACATTGCGGTAGTTTCTGGGAAGTAAGGAGATCTCTTGCTACCGAGTGTCACGTTTACCCATAAAGCTAAGAATTGTTTAGCAGAACCTTATAAGGATGCTATAGTGATTAAGGTGCTAGGAAACACTATAGCTATACTGCATTGTCTCATAAACTCCGAACGGTATAGCGGATTAAGGGAGGTTTTGATTTATTGGACATGGGGTTTGACTACTTTTTTGTGAAGTTTGATGTGGCTGAGGAGCGAGAAAGGTTCTCTTAGGAGGTCCGTGGATGATTGAGCGAAATTATGTGACAGTGAAGCCTTGGGATCAAGAGTTTAGATCAAGTAAAAAATGTTTTGGAGCAACTTTAATGGGGATTAGAATTTTCGGATTATCAATTTGGTGCTACCAAGAAGATGCAATGCTCCGTGTTGCGGCTGCAGTTGGCATTCCCGTCAAGGTTGATTTGGCAACAAAATTAGCTGAAAGAGGACGATATGCTCGTGCCTGTATTTAGATAGATTTAGGATTGCCAGTGACTAAGAAGATTCTCGTTGAAGGTGTTGAATATAAGGTTGAATATGAAAGTCTTCACCTTATTTGTGGCTCCTGTCTCAAGTTTGGTCATGATATGAAGGTGTGCAAGACAGACAGCAACACGGAGGAGGAACTAATGCCAACGTGGTCGGCGACGTAGCAAAGCAACTAAAAAGTTCAAATTCAAAAAATCCGGTACATGTGGAAAAGGCAAGTTTTTATTTTGGAAAGAATCTTGGAGATGAGACTGTAAATGTTGCTATCCCAGATTTGGTGGAGAGTGATTTCCATACTGTTCATGTAGACCATGCACAACATGAGGATTTGGAAGGTTGGACTCAAGTGATTAGGAAAGGAAAGTATAAAATGGATCAAAAGCCTTCTCCTAGCACCTATCAGGTCCCACCAAAAGCAAAGAAGACTCCTAACAAGGCTACCAATACTTGGACAAGGCGAAATCACTAATGTACAACACATGCTATTGGATCCAAAGGAAAATAAAGCAGGGGCATCAATATTGGAAAACCGGTTAGTGTGGCTTCTTCGGGGACCTGTCACAATGTTCATCATCAGCAGCAAGGTGAGAACAAATGGCACTGTGCGAAAGCGTCCTTGCCCAAACTCTTTGCAGAATTCACCAGTAAATAAGGATAGAACATCGGCGGCGGGTGTGGTGCAAGTTTCGACGGAGAAAATTGTGCTGGAACTTGAGAGTCTATTAAAGGCGGGATCATCAAAGACAGGGACATCATATTGAGTCTCGGGTTTGTTATTGTAGCTCCTTTTTTGCTGTTTTTTATGGATAGTTTCAATATCATAGCCTGGAATGTGAGGGGTGTCTAACAAGATGGCTCGTGTGCATTGCAAAAATTTAGTGAGAATATATAAACCATCTTTCTTCTTTCTCTTTGAGACTCATACTATGTTTAATAATTTGAAGAATTTTTTGGATAAGTTGGGTTTTCATTGTGTTGGTATTGAGGAAGTAGTAGGACACGGGGGTGGCATTTGGTTTCTATCTTCTATTGCTAATGCTTCTTGTGTGGTAATTGACCAAATTGACCAATGTATCACAGTGAAAGTGAGTGTGGGTAACTTAGTTTAGATTTGTAGTGCAGTGTATGAGAATCCTCAATTCGAAAAAAGAAGTATGCTTTGGAATCATTTGCGTTCTATTAATTCAAGCCATAATGGGTCGTGGCTGGCCGTTGGTGATTTTAATGAGATTGTGGCGCCAGACGAGAGTACGGGTGCTTATTTTTCTTCTCACAGAGCTAGTCTATTAGCTACTACTCTAGATGATTGTGAACTCTTTGATCTTAAAGTGACTGGTAGGAGATATACTTGGTATAGAACATTTCAGGCTGGCAGGGACTTGGCTAAAAAGTTGGATAGAGCTCTAGTTAATGAGGCGTGGATTACAATGTTTCCTGATGGTTATTCTGAAATTCTTAGCAGGCTTCATTCTGATCATTGTCCTATTTTAGTTCGTTGTCATGGTGGCCCCAGAGTGAAAGGTTCTCGTCCTTTTAGGTTCCAAGCTGCGTGGGCAACACATCCTTCTTATAAACGTGTTATTAGTAAGGCTTGGAATCAAGAGTTTGGAGGCGTTACTGAAAGGCTTAAGATGGTTCAACAGGCTTCTTTGAACGATAACTCAGATTTTTGGAAATATTTTTGTGCGAAAAGGTAAGCTGGAATATCAGATTGATCAGATTCAATGGCGTTTAGAGGTTACCAATATGTTATCTTTGAGAATTAAAGAAGCTGAACTGAGGGAAGATTATAATAGGCTTTTATTGCAAGAGGAACTTTTTTGGTACCAGAAATCTAGAGAGCAATGGGTCAAGTATGGGGATAGAAACACTAAATTCTTTCATCTTAAGACTTTGGTGCGTAGAAACCATAATAGAGTACATGGATTATATGTTAGAGATGGGTCTTGGTCTACTGATCCAGATATTCTCCAGGAAGAAGCCCTCTCTTTCTACAAGAATCTCCTTGGTACAACATAAGAGGTTGAGGTTGATTGTTTAGAGGATGTTCCGATGCCCACTCTAAGCACCGAGGCTTGTGCTAGGTTAATTGCCCCTGTCTCTTTTGCGAAACTCAAGTCAGCAGTATTCAGTATGAGCCCTTTTAAGGCTCCTGGTCCAGATGGCTTTCAAGCTTATTTTTTAAAGAATATTGGGAGATAGTAGGCACTGAGATTTGGAGTATTGTCCGGAGCGCTTTTTTGGGAGAGTACTTAAATCCTAGCATTATATGGAAATTCTAATTGTGCTTATTCCTAAAATTGATAACTCTATCTTTATGAAGGATTTCAGGCCTATTAGCTTGTGTAATTTGTTTATAAAATTATCACCAAAGAATTGACTAATCGACTTTGGCCTTTTCTTCCAGATTTTGTTAGTCCTTTACAAGGAGGTTTTATTCCGGGTCGTGGTGCTCCTGATAATATTATTGTGGCCCAAGAAATTCTGAATTTCATGAAGCACACAAAATTCAAGAAAGATACTTTTGCTTTTAAAATTGATCTTGAAAAAGCTTATGATAGGGTGGATTGGAGGTTTTTGGAGAGTACTATCATTCCTTTTGGTTTTTCTATCATCACTGTTAATTTGATTATGAATTGTGTTCGTGCATCATCTCTTTCTAGTATGTGGAATGGGAATAGATTGGATAGTTTTGCTCCTAGAAGGGGGCTTAGACAGGACGATCCAATGCCTTCTTACTTATTTGTGCTTTGTATGGAAAGACTTGCTTGCTATATATCTCATAAGGTGGTCGAGGGTGTGTGGAAACCAGTTTCTGTCACTAGGGGTGGCCCAAAATTTTCTCATTTGATATTTGCAGATGATCTCTTACTTTTCTGTCAGGATACAAAGGGTCAGATCCAAATGGTAATGCATTCTCTTAACATTTTTTGCAAGGCATTTGGCATGAAAGTAAATCTTGAAAAGTCTAAAGCTTTTTGTTCTAAAAATGTGACTGCTCATAGAAGAGATATATTTACTAGTGTTTCTTCAATACGTTTTGCTTTGGACTTAGGAAGATATCTTGGAGTTAACCTTAATCATTCCCGTACCAGTAGGGCTTCTTTTCATTCGGTGATTGAAAAGGTGAGGGAAAGATTAGCTAATTGGAAAGGAAGGCTTCTAAATAAAGTAGGGAGACTTTGCCTGATCAATTCTGTTGCAGCATCCATTCCTGTCTATCATATGCATGTATCTTTTTTTCCAAATTGAGTTTGCGATAAATTGTCTTCTATGATGAGACAGTTCCTTTGGAAGGGTCAAGTTGATGGCAGAGGTCTTTCTCTTGTTAATTGGAAGACCGTGATCACTCCAAAGAAATTTGGTGGCCTGGGTGTTAGAGATCCTGCGTGTGTTAATATATCTTTACTTGGTAAATTAGTTTGACGACTTTTCTATTGTCAGGACAAGCCTTGGGTTGCTCTATTGAGGGCGAAGTATCTGAGGAACGAGAGAGTTTTAGATGGCCCTGTCTCTTGTAATGCTTCTCATGTTTGGAAGAGTATCTCAAAGGCTTTTGGTGCTCTTAAGGATGCCTTATCTTGGTGCATTGGGTCACTTGATCAATTTTTTTGGTTTGACAATTGGAGTATTGAAGGCCCAATTGCTCAAGATGTCCCTTTTATACATATATCTGGCTCTGATTTAACTATTAGAGACATTTGGAAAGATGATCAATGGAATCTCCATGATATTTTCTCTAACACTCCAGAAGATGTCAAACAGCGTTTGAATGCTTATAATCCAGATTTGAATACTGGAGAAAGTTCGGGTTGGTCGTGGGGTGTTGCATCTTCTAGACTCTACTCAGCTAAGAGTGGGTACAATTGGCTAGCTAAAAGAAAGTTTGACTAGAATGAGCTTGGTTGTGGGTATGGCGACTGCATATTCCTGAGAAGTACAAGTTCTTGATTTGGCTCAGTCTTCATAATGCTATTCCTACGGCAGAGTTTCGTTGGGGTCGTGGCTTAGCTTTATCTAGCACTTGTCATCGGTGTCAGAATTGTTCTGAATCCATTCTTCATTGTCTTCGGGAGTGCCCTAGTGCCAAGGAGGTCTGGAACCTTTTAGGCCTGTATTCAGATAACTCGGATTTACGTGATTGGCTTCTTTTCTTTTCGACCATCTGGTGGATTTGGAGAAACAGGAATCATGACTTATTTAATATAGATGACTCTTGGAGTGCTAGTAAAGTGGTGAGTTTGATTCGTAGTTCAATAAAGGAGTTCCACACTATTTTTGCTATGCATCAATCTTTGTCTCCTCCTTCACTTTGTTTACATTGGGTTCCACCTCTAGTTCATTTTGTTAAAATGAATTGTGATGCTAGTTGTTTTGCTCCTTTTGGCTATGCTGGGTTTGATTTTATCATTCACAATTCTGATGGATATTGGTTGAAAGGTTGCACTGGAAAAGTCGAAGTGTGCAGTGTTCTTTTTGCTAAATTGTATGCAATTTGGAGAGGTTTACTTCTTGCTTGGGATAGTGGATTTCGTGAGGTTATTTGTGAAACAGACTGTTTAAAAGCTCTTTTCTTGGTAAACCAAAGAATGCTTGGTAAGGATATTCCGGAATGGGATTTGCCAAAGCATATACAGGAGAGGGTCTCTATTCTTTTAATTAAGAGGAATGCAAATAGTGTTGCATATTATATGGCTAAAGCCTGGCGCGAACATTCACTCGAATTCAAATTGGAGTCAACCATGGAGTGAACTTTAACATCTAATAGATTTAAATATGAATCTAGCCAATTAATTTAATTTTGTCTCTATTTTTTTTTTTTTTGTTTAGTCACCAAAAAAATATGCCAACTACCTTAATCTTGATCTGAAGAGTTTAAGATTCTTTACCCTCTCTGCGTATTCTAATTAAACCCATAAAAAAAAAAGAAAAAATAGTTTGCAATTTAATAACTTTTATTAATCTTTTTCTTAATAAAGAAGAAAACATTTGCATTCAAATGCAAAATTATTTTCTAATGTCACTATTGATTCAGCTTATCAAAATATACCTCAATAAAAGTAACCAAACAGATCAATGCAATTTAACAAAATCCTAGTCAAATGATCAAGTCTTTTTTTTCTTTTTTTTGGGCGGGGGGACAGGGATTAAATCTGTTTATATATCCATAAAGTTGGTCATTTAGTAAGCACATCCATTTACTTTTATGGTCTTCCATCCATAAGCAGATCCAATATGATGACCATATGCAGATCCAATATGATGACCATACAATACACTAAAAGGAATCATATCTATAAGGTCAAGAATATCCATGGCATAATTGCCTTCTCTTTACAAGATGATGCTAAAGACAATTCTCCTACAATGCATCAAATAAAAAATCAATCACCAAAAACAGACAAAATAGGCAATGGCTTATCAAGAGAGACTCGTGAACAAACAAAACTCTGTAGCCTCATCATTACAGTGTGATAAAACTGCTTATTTTTCCTCTACAGAAAAATTACATAAAAATGATAAATTAAACAGCACCTGTGTTATGTGAGGTCAAAGAAACATTCACATCTAATTTCACAATATTCATGGAGATGGTGGAACCTACAAAATATAAATCATAAGCCTAACCTGTATCTCATCAAAACTTTAAACTTTTAACACATTGTAAGATTTGTCAAATGCCACATTTTTTAGTTGTCATGACGAACGGCTAGGGGCTCCTTTCTTGAATGAAAACGTGGGCGTGCCAGATAATGTCGCTCACAGGTTGACAGATCTTGCGGTGAAGAAGGACAGCATATCATAATATAATCTCTGGTTTGAACTGCTGTTCCTTAAGTTTCTGAACAACTTTTTCAGCTAAATCGCCATACGCTCTGGAAACCACAGAATCAGGGGCGGCCAAAACTATGGGGTGCCCTTGATCACACGCCTCTCTGATTTCCATTTCGAGTGGTATCTAGAATCGTTAAATTGAAACTTGTCACTAAAACCAAACACATAAATTTTGCAGAAGTCACTTAGGAAGATTGAGAAGAAGGTGGGCTTTTACCCAAATGACTATTAACTTCACTTTCTCTATGTCTTCCTCATTTAATTTTGGCTTGAAAATTTTAGTTAAACATAGACGCATCATAAATCCTTTTAAGAAAAGAGAGAATGAACAAATTAATAAACTATGGTTCTAGTTATGTAAGTTAACATTTTCTATGCTATTTAAAATTTCAAAAAACTTGGGTTTGCATTTTCACAAAGATATAGCTAAATCAACCAAAAACTAAAGAAGCAATAAGTTATCAGTTATCACATAATAAGGCTTCCACTATATGATCTGCAAAATTATACTCTCAACTGTACAATCTAGATAGAGATAATTAGCATACCTCGCCTAAAAATTCTAACCCCATTTCACTGGCTGCCTTAGGAGCACCTCCTTTACCAAATATATACGATGGTTCACCACAATGTGGACACTTAAAGCAGCTCATGTTCTCTACAATTCCCAAAATCTGAAAGAACAGTTAAAGATCTCATATGAAAGTACTGAAAAGGTAGTATGCATTCAGGGTTTTTAGAAAATACGTAAACATCATATCTGGGTAAGGAACAATCTATATATCAATGCTAATAACCTTTAGGAATTATTCAACTGTCATCACTCGAATTGTATTATGAATCAAATACAAAAGCACACATAAAAACAGACCATATAAGCACAAATGAATTTGTTTCAAGTACACATTTGAATATAAGATATTCTTCTCATCCTTAATCAAAATAATTCACAGAAATAAGCCATTAGGATTTACAAAAGCAAGACACTTGCTTTCATAACTAAAACTAATTCCAACCTAATGCAACAACATCGTGATTCGACATAAGTAGAAACTAATGAGGGATGTCCATAGAAAGCACAAAAACAATGTAAATAATGCATTCATTAAGCAAAAATGGAAAGATTTTCCTGTAGAATAATTGAGACAATTCCCAATGATGCAATTTTCTAACTAAACAATAAATGATTATTCTCATGTTAACAAAAAGTTGGAAGAGACACATGTCTATTCTAACCCAAAGTAACTAATCATTTAGGAAAAATTAAGGAACACCAGTAATTATCATACCGGAACATCAACTTTATTGAACATTTTTACACCCCTCCTGGCATCCATTAATGCAACATCTTGAGGAGTTGAAACAATCAGTGCACCTACCATATATTCGGTCATTAAAAGAACAAAGACACAAAAAGATAAAAAAAAAAAAAAGGCCCATCTGAAGACCGAAGGATAACTAGTAATTGCATTAAACATAAAAACTTGAAATATAATGATGCTTTCTTAAATTTTACCCTTGACTGATTTTATTAAACTTTCAACCATGTACTCTTTTGCTTATAGTTTAATTGATATTACACTGAAGATATTTCAGCTGAAAACTAGCAGAGCATGATAAATAGGTCTAATTCACAACCTCCTTTTGTAAATTTCAGTGCATACTTCAGGTAGATGAGAATCACAAAGACTAAAATGCAAAAAATCCGTAGGCTATCTAAGCTTTTTCTCAAAGCATTTGCTTTAGACCTCATCACCCACACCCCAAAGGTCACATTAGTGGAAATACACTGCTTTTCGTGACCTACCTGATAATTGCAGATTCTGAGACATAGCTATCTGGACATCACCAGTTCCAGGAGGCAAATCCATCACTAAAACATCAAGGTTTCCCCAGTCAACTCCCCTTGTCATTTTCTCAAGAGCATTTGTTACCTGTGATAATCCAGTAAACAAAAATTTATTTATTTATATTTTTGAAATGGAAAACAAAAAAATGGATGTGATTGTCAAGATGTATTCATTATGGATTCCTTTACAGTAGATCTCAACAAATGACAAAAGTTGCATGAACCAGTTAAAGCAAGAAATAGTAAGAGAAAGTTTAAAGAAATAAGAAACAAATAAAGAAGTTACAGGTATACCATGGGACCTCTCCATACAATTGGGGCATACTTCTCGACAAGGAATCCTATTGACATACACTTGATCCCATAATTTTCAATGGGAATCATTTTCTTATCTGAAATAAATGAACAACAAATATTGGCATGAACTATAACAGATGGAAGAAACTTTTGCATAAAGCCTAAAAGTAAACAAAAATGGTAACAGAAAAAAACACACCAAAGTAAGAAACAGTTCAAATATTCTAATTATTGTATTGGTTCCCATCCAATCCTAAAATTTCAACAGAAGTTAATGATTTCTGGTGATCTTCTTGAGCACCATTTGCAACACATTCATAGTTCATACTTGTAATGCATTTAAATGTATAGTAGCTAGAATATATGATGTACAGATAAATTTAACAAAACTAAAAATGCATCAAAGTTAGAGAGTACCATTCATCGGGTTTTATACTATAATCATACAATATCTGAAAGAAATTTTTATAACACTTTATTTCCAAATTCCCATTGCTTAAAAATAATTCTGTGTGGAGAGTAGAATCATACAATATCTGAATGTGGAGAACAAACACGTTTGACATTGATGCTTTTCCTTTTATGCACCATGATAGCTATGCCTACATCTAGCTGTGGTTTTTTGGTTTATGTGTCATTCAAGATGAATGTTGACTACGAAGTGAAAAGTATACCTTCGGTGACATCAGGTTTTCTGTTGATGTTCATCATAGTGGGGATATTCGGTCCATATACATCAGCATCAAGCAAACCAACCTTCAGTTGACATTTACTTGCAAGTGCTACAGCTAAATTAACTGCCAAATCAAGAAACATCACTCATTCACAAAACACAAGTACACAACACCAAAAAAAGCAGCAAGACATCCAAGCTCAGCTAAATGAACCTAATTACAGATGTTTCTGTATATCCAACCACTGCTATGGAAAACTTTTGCCTGTAATATGGGACAAATAAATTCCGATATCAAGTACACCAGTTCTATTTAGAATGCATACATACAGAATGATCCGGACATTTTAAAACAAATTCTTATTGAACATGGTATAGACTAAAGAGTCACATTAATTGTTAAAATGACATCTCATTGTAATAAATAATCCCGACTCATTGGAACAAGGACTCATACCAGCAGTAGTAGACTTTCCGACACCGCCTTTACCAGAGGCGACGGCAATGGTATCCTTGATTCCAGGAATGCGAAGGTGCTTTGCGTAGCTCCGGAGAGTCCCTAGCCTCTGAGAAGCCAAGAATCAGTGGGTGGGTGAGTGAGTGAAAATGCAGCAGAACGGTTTTGAACAGATAATAATTTAGGTGAATAGAAACTCACCCTGAATTGCCTTAACACTTCCCTCATGATGGGGGCCCTTGTCTTCTTTGGTAGAAATGCTAGGTCTCCACACACACACTATCTTGGTAATCCGATTAGAGAATGGTAAGAGGAACGAGTTTCTACACAGGCTTGAGCCTCAAACCATAGTTATCAGAACCAAACCCGTAATAGAACCGGTCAAACTTCTGGATCGCTGGTTACTGGTTTAATTAATAGCAATTACTAATACAATTAGCATACAATTAGCATAAATTACAGAATCTATTACATACAATCAGCATACAATTAATAGTAATATCATTATCTAAACCTACATTAAAACTGAAGAAATCAAGTATATAAAATTAATCAAGAACAACTGAAAAAAATTGAACACCTACACGGACTGCAGAAGCAGACGCAGAGTCATGGACGGGCTGCGGACCTGGGGTTGCAGAGGTCAGGCCACCGGCGAGGAGAGTTGCCCGTAGAGGAGAGGAGGCCGCACGCAGAGCTTCGGAGGACAGAGACAGACAAAGGGGAGCCACGACCGAGAGAGACGCAGGCGAGGCACGCCGGGCGACACAGACGGAGGAGGCAGAGACCGGCGACGAAGCACACGGCTCGGCGGGGCCAAGCCGGAGGAAGGAGAGCGGAGACTGGTGGCGCGAAGGAAGGTGGCTGACCGGCACGGTGAGTGAATTAGGGAGAGAGAGAATCGGTGATGGCTGATGAGTGAGTGATGAGTGAGTGAGTGAGGTTGGGGAGGGGAGGGGAGGGGAGGGGGAGCCGAGGGTTTTGGGGTGGGAAATTAGGATTTTTTTCACATTAATTTCAATATTCTATTCGAGAAATATCAAATACTATCAAAATTTATTATTGAGTAATTATTCAAATCAGTCCAAGGATTTTAGAAACGGACATTTTAGTCTAAAAAAAATTAACACAATCAATCTCTAGGTTTTATTTTGGCAGATAAATTAGTTTCAATTTATTTTTCGACAGAATAATTACCCAAATTAGTCTTCAAAGATTTTTAAAATGAACATTTTAGTCCCCAAGAAAAACTAATGTACAAATTAATCCCCAACGTTTCTCTCTTAGACATAATAGTCCTTCATTCAAAAATAAAATAAAATAAAATAATTATTATTATTATTAATTGCACAATAATATTATACTATATTTTTTATATTTTTTGGACAAAAATAATAATAAATTTATTCATTTAATCCTTTTATATATATATATATAGTCACTCAATAATAATAATAATAAAATTATTAGAAATTATTTTACAAAAGATTTAAAATTAAAATCATTTGATATTTTTGTATTTAATATAATAAAAAATATCATATGTAAAAATATATATATATGTTTGTATTAAAAAAATATGTGTTAAAAAAATATTTTAATTTGAATTTATATTAAATACATATTAAATACAAAAATATCTAATGATTTTAACCTTAAATTTCTTGTAGAATTATTATTATTATTATTATTGAGTGAATATATATATATATATATATCCAATGAATAAATTTAGAGTAATTATTCAAATCAGTCCCCAACGATTTTAAAATCGGATATTTTAGTCTAAAAAAAATTAATATACAGATCAATTTCCAAGGTTTTACTCCGGTGGACAAATCAGTCCCCAATTCATTTTTCGGCAAAGTAATTACACATATCAGTCCCAAAGATTTTAAAAATGGACATTTTAGTCCCCAAAAAAAATTAATGTACAAATCAATCCCCAATATTTTTCTCTAATAGACATAACAGTTCTCTGTCCAAAAATAAAATAAAATTATTTTTATTATTATTATTATTATACAATAATACTGTACTATATTTTTTGCATTTTTTGGACAAAAATAATGATAAATTTATTCATTAAATTCTTTTATATATATATAGTCACTCAATAATAATAATAATAATAATAATAATAATAATAATAATAATAACAATAATAATAATAATAATAAAATTATTAGAGATTATTCTACAAGAAATTCAATATTAAAATTATTTGATATTTTTGTATTTAATATGTATTTAATATAAATTTAAATTAAAATATTTTCTTTTAATACATATTTTTTAACACAAACATATATATATTTTTTTTTACATATGACATTTTTTATTATATTAAATACAAAAATATCAAATGGTTTTAACCTTGAATTTCTTGTAAAATAATTTCTAATAATTTTATTATTATTATTAAGTGACTATATATATATATATATATATATATATATATATATATATATAAGAATTTAATGAATAAATTTATCATTATTTTTGTCCAAAAAATACAAAAAATATAGCACAATATTATTGTTCAATTAATAATAATAATTATTTTATTTTATTTTTGAATGGAGGACTATTATGTCTAAGAGAGAGAAACGTTGGGGATTGATTTGTACATTAATTTTTCTTGAGGACTAAAATGTCCATTTTTAAAATCTTTGGGGACTGATCTGGATAATTACTCTGCCGAAAAATAAACTGGGACTGATTTGTCTGCCGGAATAAAATCTTGGGGATTGATCTGTATATTAACTTTTTTTGGGACTAAAATGTCCGTTTCTAAAATTCTTGGGGACTAATTTGGGTAATTACTCATAAATTTATCATTATTTTTGTCCAAAAAATACAAAAAAATATAATACAGTATTATTGTATAATAATAATAATAATAATAAAAATAATTTTATTTTATTTTTGGACGGAGGACTGTTATGTCTAACAGAGAAAAACATTGGGAATTGATTTGTACATTAATTTTTCTTGGGGACTAAAATGTCCATTTTTAAAATCTTTGGAGACTGATCTGGGTAATTACTTTATCGAAAAATGAATTGGAGACTGATTTGTCCACCGGAGTAAAATCTTGGAGATTAATCTGTGTATTAATTTTTCTTGGAGACTAAAATGTCCGATTTAAAAATCCTTGGAGACTGATTTGATAATTACTCTTTATTATTTTTATTCTTGTTTTATTATTAGTTCAATTCTTTTAGTTTAGTAATTTAATAACATATTTTATCACATATTTATAATCATTAATAATTAAATAATAATTAAAAGAATAATACTCTCCATCCAAATAATTTCACATTTTAGATCACGCGCCCATTTCTTATAATAGACTTTTAAGTTTTAACATAAACCTCCTTTTTTCGTTCTTCTTAAACGTAAATGTCTCCTTTCTTCTTCGTTCTTTAAATTTTCGTTTTGTTCTTCGTTCTTCTTCAACGTAAACGTCTTCTTCTTTTTCGTTTTTCTTCGTTTTGTTCGTCTGATTTCTTGTGTTCTTCGTTTTCTTTAGATAATGATCTGTATTTGTTTTTTTTTAAATCAAGCAGTGTAATTAAAATTGTTCTAAAACAATAAATGATTCAAGTTCAAATTAGTTGAATAAGGGTGATTTAGATTATTCATCTAAATCAAATCAAGTAGACGAGGTTTGGATTATACTATAGTGTAATTTTGAATTGAATGGAATGGAATTGAATCTAATGCAATTGAATAACAACAGTTTGGTTATATTGATATTTTCGGTTTATTTATTATTACACAATGGTCTGCTTATATTGATATTTCAGTTCATTCGTCAATAATTTTGAATTAGGTGGAATGGAATGGAATATAATACAATTGAATAAAGTGATAATGAATAACTTCATTCTTCTTTTCTAAATTTGTGTTGTTTATGAATTTGAATTTAGATAGAATGCACAATTTTTTGTTCATTTATTATTACACAATGGTCTGGTTATATTCAAATTTCACTTTATTTGTCAACAATTTTGAATTTAATGGAATGGAATGAAATCTAATGCAATTGAATAGAGTAATAATGAATAATTTTATTCTTCTTTGCTAAAATCAGTGTTGTTTATGAATTTAATTTGGATAGAATGCAGGAGTTTCTTAATTTATAGAATGCACAACTTTTTGTTCATTTATTATTACACAATGGTTTGGTTATTTTCATATTTCGGTTTATTTTTCAGTCCATGTGTGTTATCGATCAACAATTTGTCCCAAAGATTGGAATGACTTTTAAAATACTGGCAAACGTCGGAAAATTCTACAAAGATTTTTCCAAACTTGCTGGTTTTTCTACGAAAATAAGGAACACCAATCGGAAGGAATGTGAAATTAAGAATCAATTACTTACATAATAGAGAGGAGAAATAGAAATCCAAGATATCTCTAACTCTGAAGACAAATCCCTTAGCAAGAATAAACTCTCCAGCTAGGATTTTACATACATATTTTGAAAGATGTTGGTCTTTGGATAATTTTTAAAGTTGTTCTGAATCATTCACATCTATACTGTCTAGATCGAGTAGAGATGCTTAAACAACACAGAGAGCTAAGTTTTATTGAGGAACCTGGAATCAGACTGAGTAAAACATATCAGTCATTTGTAGCAGTAGTGGATGGTCATCGTGAACTAAGTTGAAAAAGACGTGAGGAATTACATCACAAGCTAAGGGAAGTAAGGAATGTTTCTGAACAAGATGTTGCCAAAGAATTTGGGAAGTACTTATTAAGAATGAAAGAGAATAATCAAAATTTCTTTTATGAGCTTAATCTTGAAGTTGATCACTCTATCAAAAATGCATTTTGGGCTGATGCAAGAAGCAGGGCTACGTATGAGTATTTCAGAGATGTTGTTTTATTTTATACGACTTACAATACAAACAAGTAATTTTTGCCATTCTGGTTTTGGTTCGTTGTGATATCATTTTTGGTTCATACGAGCAACTAATTTCGGTTCATAATGGATTTTCCTTTTGGTGTCCACTATAAGTATAATCTGGTTTTTGGTTCTTTTGTCAGTGTGAATCATTATGGTTAGTCGACATTTCTTGGATGCACTTTGATGAAAAATGAGGACATTCAGTCATTCAAATGGTTATTTAAATGTTGGCTTCGTTGTATGGGAGGAAAGACACCAAATGAGATTCTTACCGATCAATGCGCATCGATGTAAAGGGCTATTGAGACTTGTATGCCAACAACAATTCACAGTGGTGTATTTGGCATATTAAGAAGAAGATTCCACACAAATTAAATGGCTATACGAGACACGAAAAAATTGAACAAGAGATGAGTCATGTTGTTTGAAACTCGTTTACAAAAGATGTATTTGACAGAAATTGGAATGATTTTCTCATGAAGTATGGTGTTGGAGGCAATAAGTGGCTTTGAAGTAACCGTTGTTTCATTCGAATTAATTGATGTTGTCAGTTTTTTCGGTTCAAAGGAGTATAACTTTCGGTTCATTTGCAGTCTCATTTTTGTTTTCTGTCCCATTTTTGCAGAGCTATTTGAAGATCGTCATTTATAGATTTCAATTTATCTTTATCTCCACTTTTGGGTCGAGATGAGAAGCACACAAAAGAGCGAGAGCATGCATGTTTTTTTTTAAACAAGTTTATCACACGCAATAGCTCTTTGATTCAATTTGTGAAGCAATATGATAATTGCCTAGGAAGCAAAGAAGAGAGAGAGAGAGAGAGAGAGAGAGAGAGAGAGAGAGAGAGAGAGAGAGAGAGAGAGAGAGAGAGAGAGAGAGAGAGAGAGAGAGAGAGAGAGAGAGAGAGAGAGAGAGAGAGAGAGAGAGAATCTGACGCTGCAGATTTTCATACCGTCATACCGTGTGCAACAAAATCACCAATAGAAACTCAATTTTAGCATGTGTATACTCACGAGAAGTTCAGAAAAGTTCAAGCACAATTTAGAGGAAAGGTGAATTGCATCACAAGATCAACACAGTCCACTCTAAGTTTTATGATATATAAAGTTGTAGAACAGGTTTCTAACTCAACATTCAACAAGTTTGTTGTCACATACAATGCAATATCACGGGAAGTAAAATTGCAGTGCTTATTGTTCAAGTTAAGGAGTATTTTGTGACATCATTCTCTGAGTGACTTAAGCTTTGAGCGAGTAGATAAAGTGGCACCGAAATATATATTGAAACGTGTGGAGTAAGAACGTAAAGAGGAGACACACACATATCAAGAGCAGCCAAGACGAACCTCTATTGGAGCCAAGAAGCAAGAGATTTGACGATTTGGTATTTCGCTCGCACAACATCTGTGAATTTGCACCACGCTTTTGATAATGTCATGGCCTAGATGCAAGAATATCAAGCGAAAAGTAAAGGGCAAGTATTCATGAACGGCGGTAGATGTGGCTAATTCCGTCACAGAGGAGGGGCGAGTGGTGGACGAACGATGGTGTGGCTAGGGACGGATGTCATTTGAAATTTTTTTTAGTAGTATATGATAATAATATTTATTTGTTCCCACTAAATTATTGAATTTGACCCCATAATAATTTTTTACTCAATTTTTGGTATTTCATAATCAATTTAAGAATTTCATATTAGATGTCGTTAGAATGATCAATTCTCAATTTAAATGAAATTTGTGTTTTTTCTTAGAAATCGATTTGAAAGAGTATTATTTATCCTTTTTTATATTAATTTTAATTTTTTTCTGTAACTATTGCATTAATTGAAAGAATTTTTTCAACTATGAATCTCAATCAGAATTGGCTTATGAGAAGTAAATTTTTAAATAAGTATTTACTGATATATATAAGAGTAATACTACACATCCAAGTCTTTCTATAAACTAAGTATAACCAAGTTAAACAATAAGACTTGAAATAATGTTAATCATAACTGATTTTTGTTATCTTAGATTAACTTGGTTGGATTTGGTTAACAAAAAAATCTTGAATATGTAGCATTATTCTATATAAAAAGAGATATGTCGATTGTATTGTTAAGAAAAATATTACTCAATTTTTTTGAAAGATGAAACCTAAATAATAAAATTCTAAATTTTATGTTATCATTTAAATTGCTATTTTAGTCTTTTAATTTGTAAATTATATATTTTAAAGACTAATCATGTTATATGTGTTGGGTTTTTTCTCTCCATTGTGAGACCCAATCCCAACATTTTGGAGGTGTATTCTTGCACCCTAGTATTACAATCTTAATTCAGTTTTTTGAGGTCTTTTGAGAGAAAGAGAGTAGCCACCAAAAGAGAGAAAGAAGGGAGAAAACAGAATTCCCATTTTTGCCCAAAGCAGTAAATTTCAAATGGCAGTTTCTTAATTGTTCACCGTTGGATCGGCTTGAAATTTAAACTGCGTGTTCCTATCATTTTGTTCTTCATTCTGGTCGGTGGAGATGTTGATTGGAGGTTTGCAGTAGGAGAAATTGGTTTCGCAAGAGAGAAATTAGGTTTCTCATTTTTACACAGAGCAGCAATCTTGGAACAGCAGTTTCTCATTCTTTCACCGTTGGATCGACGTGAAATTTGAACTGTAGATTCTTCACATCTTGTTCTTCATTCTGAACGGTGGAGATTTTAATTAGAGATCTGCAGAGGGAGAAATTAGCTTCGACATCAGCTCTATTTTTTGGGTATATTTCATCTTCTTGCTTCTTAGTTGTGAGCTTTGGTGCTTTGATGTTTTGGCTGGTTATATGCACATTTTTGTGCTTTGTTTGAGACTCTCTTGTATCTCATTTGATTATAGTGGAGCTATTTCATTGGTCTGGACGATCCGTGATTTTTACCTCTCACATTGAGGGGGTTTTCCACGTTAAAATCTCGGTGTGTTCTTGTTATTGCTTTACTTGCTATATTTGCTTGTTATAGTTGCTGCCATATTGTGTTGTGAGTGCTTCCATATTGTTCTTGTGTTGGACATTTGTGTCATTTCCGCTGCTAGACTCTTTCAATATGTACATAGAAATAACCACCTGTATACATATTGAAATAAAAAATACACATTAAATATAAATTAAGCAATACATGTATTTATATACAAATATATAATGACTAATAAATAATTTGATAACTGATTTTTATGTACACATAATATTTTTTTATAAAAATTATTATTATATTATATATTTTGCCTCACTATCAAAATTTTTTGGATCCGTTACTAGGTGCGGCCGCGTGACAGTATGTTGCTGTCCTTCACACAGATTCCTGCGTCAATGGTGATGGCGGTCTGCAACGATGACGGGGCGACGGAAGACCAGGCGATGCCGCGGCAGCGTTGTGGCCGTGCAAAGAAACTGTGCATCGCATGACGTTGGGGGTTTAAAAAGAGAAATTAAGGTTTAAAGGAGAGGGATTATTAGGATTATTAATGAGAGAGAATGTTTTTTATATAATGGGTTACGAGCCTTTTTTAATTTTTCTAAAATCTGGTTTTTAAAAAATTCAATTTTTGATTGATTATTCACATTGTTCATATTTATAATTGTTTCCATATTTTTTCTAATTTTATTTTAATGAACATATTCATAATCAATTGCTAGTTTTGTACTTGTATTCTTTAAATATCTTTGTAAATAGCTATAGTAGACGACATTAATTAATAAAACATAGATGACCATTTACTTTAAACAAAATCGGAAGATCCAAAAGAAAGGAAACAAATGAAGTAATATACTAATATATTATTGGATTCCTATATTATTATCCAGTCTCCCACGTCCATTCCCATGTGCAGATTTATGAACAGCGAGACAACTTACAAGGACAGTAGCACTTGAATAATGAACAGGTGAATGAAATATAAAATTTGGAAAAATTATATTTGTAATTTTCTTTATCTTTTGTATAATTTTTTAATATTAAAAATAAAAAATATAAAAAAGTCTTACACAGAAGTAGAATATAACATTACTAGCAGGTAAACTTGCAAGTCTCCCATTAGAAGCATATGGATACAAACTTTATTCACTATTCTCAAACTGATAACCAGAATCCCTATAGACTATAGTTTGTTTTTGGTTTCCTGAGAATCCCTATAGTTTCTTTCTTTTTCCTTTAATTTATTTCAGGGCACGAAGGACTTTACTCTCCCTCTTGGTAATTAAGGTGAGCTAGCTATCCATACATACATCAACTTCAACTCCTTCTATGCTGCTTCTTTAATTGCATGCTTTTGCCACATTGTTGATGACGGCGTTCAACATTTTTCAATGTTTTAAAAATAAAACCAAAAGACCCAATAGTTCAAATTATTGGTTAAAAAGTTTTAAGTTTAACTAGTTCATTCATAGTTTATTATACATAATAAAAAGAGTTGAATATATATTCACCTAAATTTGGGAAAGTATGAGGAGTCAATGGAATATTTGTATAATGTATACAATGAAGGTTTATGGAGTATTAGAGATATAACCATTAGTATTACATTTTCTCATCAGTTGAAATTTTTGGGATGAGTGGTATCATGACATGGTATTAGAGTGTTAGATTCAAAAGATTAAGAGTTCAATCCTTGGTGAACTCAAAAATCAGTTTAATTTTTTCGGATGGTTATTCTAGATAGTATGAGAGATGTTTATTTTGTAACTCAATAACCCATTGTACACATTATACAAATAGTCCATTGTCTCCCTAATGGGATTCCATAAATTTATCTTTATATAAAGATATTATTAAAGAACTGTTAGATGATAGTTAAACATATTAAATAATCAAATAATTTTAAACAGTCAACTTTACTTTAACTTGATGGGAGTAATTACAAGAACAAAAAGGTTATTTTATTTAAACTTTTGGTCTAAGAAGACGAAAGTTGTTTATTGCAGGGATTTATTTTAATTGATAAGCCAAACAAAGAACTATTTTGGGTCTCAACCTTAGCCTCAGCCTCAGTCTGCCTGCCCAAGAATTGGATCCCCAGATTGCTAAACTGCTTCAGCTTCAACCTCAACCAAAGGAGGCACAACCGTTGAGGAATCTGTTCAGTCAAAACGTGATTCAAGATTACAATGATAGGGAACTGGCTGACATTTTGTTTGTGGATGCATGTGCTTTGTTGTATTTCAAGGACATTGTTGATGAACAACATTCAGAAAAGTTGACCCTAAAGCTTGACCAATTGATGTATATATGGAGAGATATCATTTTGTTGGAAAACACAAGAGTAATATTCTGTTTTTAGATACCGCAAGAATAGGACAACAACATCAATTACACTCAAATTCATTTGAAATACACTAAAATATAAACTATATACACTTTTATTATTTTTTGATTACATGAGATAATATAAGTTCAAAATGATATTCAACTCAATCAAATATGCATAAAATGACACCAGAAACACAAGAATAATATTCAAGAATAACAGCACCAGTTACACGCGAATTCACTTGAAATACATCGAAAGTTTTTATTTATATAAACTCAGTTTCTACAGACAAATTCAGTTCAAAACATGACACATTCAAATCTCTGAAACACATGAAAATATATATTAAACTATATGTGAAATAATACGTAAAACAGTTATCATCGATTGAACAGTATGATGAGAATAGTAATATGTACTTTATAGTAAGAACACATAATGAATCTACTAAATAAAAAAAAATATGACTGTCTACTCTTTTGCGATTGAAATGAGAAAGAGAAAAGTGAAAAAATTAGATGATTAGTAAACAGTACCTTGAATAATCTTTCGTCTTTTGTTTCTGTGTTTCTTGATGGAGATTTTGAACTTTTCTTGTAGATTTCCTTGAGTTTTCGCGACGATTTTGATAGTTTCGAAGAAATTTCGAGTGTCGTTTAAATTTTTAAGGTTGGGATTTTGATCAAGGAAGAAAAAGAAGCGTTTTTCATAATAGCGCGCTATTGAACGGTTGAGTGAGCGTGTGTTTATACTTTATACGCATGTTAATATGAGAGTTGTTTTTGTTAGACTTGTGCCAATTTGTATGAACTTGTATACCAAAAAAGTTTATATGTGTAGCGAACCTGTTCTTTAAATATCTTTGTAAATAGCTATAGTAGTAACATAGATAAACATTTAGAGTTAATATTCAACTTGATAGTTAAAATTTAAAATTTAACTCAAATTGATCTTTAAAACTATAATTGATTTAATTCGGTTCTCAAATTTTATAGTAATAACTCCCGGATTAGTCCTTAAAAATTAATGAGTTATAATTGTAAATTTTAAAATTTAATTTGAATCTATTAACTTTTAAAAGTCAAATTGAATTTCATTTCAAATTTTATAGTGTTAACTCTGAATATTTGCTTTAAACAAAATCCGAGATCCAAAAGAAAGGAAGAAGAAAAGAAACAAACGAGGTAATATATTATTTCCCAGTTTCCCACGTCCGAATCTCTATGTGCAGATTTATGAACAGCGAGTCAATTTTCAAGGACAGTAGCACTTGAATAATAAACAGGCGAATGAAATATAAAATTTAGAAAAATGATATTTGTAATTTTTTATCTTTTGTATAGTTTTTAATATAAAAAATAAAAAATATATAAAAAGAAGTCTTACTTATTAAGAAGTATATAATATTAGTGGCAGGTAAATTTGCAAGTCTCCCATTAGACGCACATGGATACAAACTTCATTCACTATTCTCAAACTGATAATCAGAATCCCTTTCGTTTCTTTCTTGTTCCTTTGTTTCAGGGCACGAAGGACTTCACTCTCCTCGTGATAATTAAGGTTAGCTAGCTATCCATACATGCATCAACTTCAACTCCTTCTATGCTTCTTTATTTGCATGCTTTTGCCACATTGTTCATGATGACGTTCAATATTTTCCAATGTTTGAAAAATAAAACCAAAAAATCCAATAGTTCAAATAAAATGTTAAGTTTAACTAGTTCATTCCTAATTCTATTATACATAATAAAAAGAAGTAAATATTCGTTATTTTTATGTGAAACATATTAAAAGATTTAAGAATTTTAAACGGTCAACTTTACCTTAAAACAACTTAATGTGAGTAATTACAAGATCAAAATGATTATTTTGTTTAAACTTTTCGTCTGAGAAGACGAAAGCTATTTACTGCAGGAATTTATTTTGATTGATAAGCCAAACAAAAGCTAAGTATTAGACAATGGTTCACATGATCCCAAGATTACTCATGAACCATTTTGGGTCTAAGCCTCAGCCTCAGTTTCAGTCTCAGTCTCAGCCTGCTCAGGAATTGGATCCTCAGATTGCTAAACTGCTTCAGCTACAGACTCAACCAGAGGAGGCACAACCGTTATTACCGCCAAAAATACAGAACGTTCCTGTTTTTCTGCGTCGTAAAAATCACAACTTTGTTAAGTATTGTTCACCAAAGATGATATCATTTGGTCCCATCCATCATCATCTTGATGATACTGATCTCAAGCTAGGACAACAATTCAAAACACGTTGGGCACATCTCTATCTTGAGCAATTCAAGAGACGCAAAGAACAACAAAACCAAAATGATGATAGACACAAGAATGATCCAAAAGTGTCTCTGTATGAAACTATAACAAGAAAGATTCCAACAATGAGGAATCTGTTCAGTCAAGACGTGATTAAAGATTACAATGACAGGAAACTGGCAGACATGTTGTTTGTGGATGGATGTGCTTTGTTGTATTTCATGGACAATGTTGATGAACAACATCCAGAAAAATTGACCCTAAAGCTTGACCAATTGATGTATATATGGAGAGATATCATTTTGTTGGAAAACCAACTTCCAATGGAGTTGCTAGAACTTCTGAGCGATAAGCCTATGAGTGAGTTGACCAAATTATTTTTCAAATTTCTATTCATGTGCCTAACAAGAAGAAATCAAGAAGATTCAAATGAACTCAAACCAGCTCATCTTCTGGACTATATTCGCTTGTTTCATACATTTGGGTCATCGCTTTCTCCTCAGGTAAAGCCTTCTCTACTTGATCGCAGTATTAGCTTCATGTATGCTATGATTTCTAGATTATTCAAAAAAGAGGAAACTTTACCTCTTAGTTGGCATAGATATAAGAACATAAGGGATCTTAGAAATGTAGGAATTCGGGTGGAAGCAAACAAAACTTCTGAATGGAAATGGAGTAACGTATCTTTCACCTCCAAATTGTTTAGCGGAAAATTAATGCTTCCAGGGATCGTAGTTGATGATGTGGCTCCTTATTTCTATCACAATATGATTGCATACGAAATGCTTCCGGATTTCCCCAACAACTACGAGTTCTGTTCCTACTTCTCTCTGATGGATTCATTCATTGATGATGCCGAGGATGTGAAGGAGCTAAGAGTAGCTGGTGTTCTCCAAAACATGCTCGGAAGTGATGAAGAAGTGGCGAAACTATTCAATGAATTAAAGGGTGTGTTGCCCGCTAAAATGTTCAATTACAGCAGCAGTGTCGTGGGATACAGCAATAAATATATTCAAATCAAGGAACAAATCGATAAGCATTACGGAAATAAATGGAAGACTTGTTGGTTGGCTCAATTACGCAGCACTTACTTCAATACCCCATGGTCCTGCATTGCCTTTCTTGCTGCTGTGTTAGCATTGCTTCTCACTTCTATCCAGACATGGTATACTGTGAATCCTAAGCAAAATTCTTAGCCTCATTAAGTATGTAAGCAAAGAAGTAAATTGTTGTGAGGCACGTATGTTGTGATGTAATTCTTTCTTCTCTTTTCTTTTGCATGGTGTGTACTATGGTTTTTTAATTTAAATAAAAAAGTTGGTGAAAATTCAGGTGCAATCGATAAGTTGATAACTGAGAGTCGTTAGATAATTTGATTGATTTGACTAAATTTTCATCTAACAGCTTTCAACTATCAACTGCACGTAAAGTCGACTGCACCTGAGTTTCTATTAAAAAAAAGTTTTATATTTTCCTATTCAAGTGTTAGTAGAAAAAAAATACACTTTTATGTAATAATTTCGTTACTAATGATAGTTAAATTGAAAAAAAAAAACTTGTATAGAAATTTCAAGCAATGATAGCGAATTGAAAAAGAAAATGTGATACGAAAAAATCAGTTATATTATATTTTTTTATAAATTTATGAATTTAATTCCGTAATATGATTATGGGTAAAGTACTAGTAATAATGATAGGACAAGTAGATCTAAAATTTTTGCGATAAATTAATGGATTCGAAAGAGAAAAAAGTATTAAATAAACTTCTAAGAGAATTTTGTGATGTAATCGTAGATCGTTCAAGAGAGATCTCGAGTATGTTTCTCAAGAACTGGAGTGGTAGATTCATAATATGTCTTTAAAAAAAATTACATTAATAAACATGTTTCATCTTTTTTTCAATGCACTTTTATCTTATTTTGTTAGGGACTTATATATAAATCTATCATAAAATTCTTTAGGGATGTACTTGTATTTTTTGTCCATAACTATGTATAAATTTATCATAAAATTTTATCAAAGAATCATTAGATATTTTTGTCCTTTAAGAATTTATAATTTAATCACAAAAGTTTTCAAAGATCCATTATCCTATTACTGAAAAGAAAATTTCAAGAAAATGCCCCATTAATAAAGATAAAATTATTCACCGTAAATTCTAACGATTTGATTGAGTGATGTATAAAATGTTTCATACAATATGTAGAAATTAATTTTAAATATTTTATAATGTAGTAAAAAATCATTAATTTTTTTTTTGGTGACTATAAAAAAAAATCATTAATTTAATTATTAGAAACTTTTTTTTCATTTTGAGTTCATGATAAATATTAATGTTGTTTTAAAAAGTCAAAGTCTGAAACGAAGATAAAAAAAAAATTATTGTGCAATTTTTTTTCAAACATAGTAAATTTATTCATTAAAAATAGTAAATATTTGTCTAAATTATAGGACAATAAAAAAAAGGTAGATTTTCCCAATAGACATTAAATTGCCTGACAATATCGTCGAAAAGAAAAATACAACAAAGAAAAGAGAGAATAAAAAAGGTAAAGTAGAAAGTCGGTTAAAAAGAATTAACGGATAGACTTGATTCTTTTTCAATTAATCTTAAGCAGTATAAATTTTCATTAGATTTGAGCTCTGATTTTCAAAGATTAATTTATTGGAACCATTTCATTTCAGGGGCTCTATCGTCTTTTAATGGAAGTTTGATACTCCAAGTCTAAATAAATGGTAAGTTTGGTATTTGTCCTGTAGTGTGGGTGTAAATGATTATTGTATCCCAAATTCAAAAAGAAGAAATGATAAGGGGCAGCTGCTATAGGGCAAAGACGCAAAATACTGTTTGTGCTTGAATGTTTAGTTTTGCAGGAGAAAATTTTTTTTAAATCAACCTATTTCATCACCACATTTTTTTTAAAAGAAAAAAATTCTATTTCAACATCAAATGTAAATGTTACGATTAGAAAAAGAAAAATATTTTTTTTAGTTTTTCTTTAAAAAATTTAAATTTGTGAATTTTAATTAAATTAAAATAAAAAAAGTTGAAAACTTTATTTTTTATCTGATTTATTGAATATTAAATTTAAGTATTCATATATATAACTATATTTTCTATAAAAAATGAATATGATCATTTTTTTAATAATGTCATTTAAAAAAATACAAATATACAATATAAAAAATTATGCATGAAATGACATTATCAAAAATAGAAGAATCATTATTATTTATTTTTTATGCATTATTTAATTTAGATAAAAATATTATTATATGTACTAAAAATTAGCTATCAAATTAATTATTATATATTTTTTCACTAAACAATTAGTTACGAGAGAAAATAACCAAAAAAAAAACTCGATTATTAAGTATAATGACTACGTAAATAGAAAAAAGATTTTAAAAGAACTCTGCCAATAAAAATTTATTGCTTACTTGTAAAAAAAATAAATTAAAAAAATTCAACTTCTATGTTAATATTAATATTTTTATAAAAATAGCAAGATTAACATAGAAGTGCGTGCCGAAATGGTTTTATATATGAAATATTAACTAGTGTAATTTAAATATCATATTTTTTCCTTTTAAATAATGCTAAAATTGATCAATATGCATGGTTAAAATAGTTATAAAATTCTATAAGTTTTTGTGTGCTAAAAATATTAAAATTAAGAATAATCCTTCATTGAAATTATCATAAAAAATTTTCTATTAGAAAAATGGTACACTATCTCTAATAAAATAAAAAATAAAATCTTTTTTGTTTTTAAAATTTTAAATTTAATTCCTCAATAATATTATTGTTTAAAAAAATAAGACTAATTTATACTTTATTTTACAACAAATTATTTTTTAAAATAAAAATTTTAATTTTTAAATTTGTATTATAAACAGGTGATTTATATTTATCCATATTACTTATTAATTTTATTATATAGAACTAGAGAATTAAGAAAGAAATGAATATTTTAAAAATACAAACTACAAAAATTATGAAACAAAAGAAATTACTCTTATTTTTACATGTTATGTAAACGAAATCATAGTAAAGGATATTCTAATAATAAATTTCAATAAAAATATTTTTATATGTATTAAATAAAATAAAAAAAAATTAATACAAACAGAAATTATTTTTTTATTTTAAATCAAATTTATTTGTAAAATTGTGTTTTTTTATAAATCTATAACTTTAAATTATACATTTTGATTTTAAAACAATTCATTTAATATATAATTTTTTAAGGTGGTGCAGGAGTTTAAATTTAACCGTTTGGAATAACAAATAATTATAATAAAACAAAGTAACAATACTAACTAAATTTATGTAATTACGATTTTGAAAATACTTAAAGTATAACATTAGTTAAGTTACTATTTAATTTGTAAAATAATATAATATAACAAATGTTTAGATATTATTATATATTAGTTCAAGCTCTAAAAATCCTAACTTTAAATTCATATGTCATATGTAGGACTATATGTTAAGTAAATTTATTCAAAATAAAAAAATTCGGTAATGTTTCTATGGATGATGATAAATTAAATGATTATTTATAATAAAACTTAAGAAATCATTACAAATTTGTTTTAAATTAATAAATTTATAAAAAATATAATTTTTATTGAATTTGAATTAAAACACAAAATTTAAATTTTATTATATTATATTTTTATATTTTATTTGAATTGAAATAGAGGTATATATTTTTTTATTGATATTTATATTTTAAAAATTATGAAAAATAAAATAAATGATTAATTTAAAATAATATTTTAATATAATTAAAATCTCTTTTATGCGATTTTGCATGTATAGTCTGTGAAATAGGGATGAATTTTTTTTATTTTTCAATTTTGCAGGAAATACTTATGAGATATTTTTTTTAATTTATTAATATATCTCAGCAAAATAAGATTATTTGTGAATAAAGCTATCCACAAAATTAACAAATAATATGTATAATAGTAAGTTTTTTCTTTTTAACACAAATTTAAAAATATTTTTTCTTTAAATAAAAACTCTTAATATCTCTGATATTCTAAAAAATTAAAAACCAATTTTTTTGTTAAAAACTACTTTGTCCAAAAAAAATTATTAAAAAATAAAAACCAATTAGAGTATTACTAAAAAATAAATGAACAAATTAAAATCTTAAAATTAATGTTTTTTAATATAAGCCAATGTTGATCTTATTGTATCATGCAAATTTTGAATATTTTATACATATACTTTCAAAACACTCATTAATTAATTATTATATATATATATATATATATATATATGTATCCCAAAAATAAAAAAATATTTTAACCTACAAATATCAAGTTTTCTACCATCAAGTTTTAATTTAGTCATCATTTCATATATATACCTATGCATTTATGGGTCAGACTACAACAGTAGAATTGGACTCTCTAACTCTATAAAATGGTAATTTTTAATGTTATAAAAAAGATACTCTCTCAATAAGTCTCTGTCTCTCCCTGCAGCCTTTTCTTTTAAAGTCCATCTCAAATTATATTCCTTCAATTTCTACCTTCTATATTTTTAACAATAAATCTTAATGGTTCTGCACAATGGCGTACTGATCTTCCACTAAAGGAGACTGCTTCACCAAAAACACTTCCTAATTTATTTATTACCTTCCAAACATTTTAATAAAGACAAGCTAAAAGATCTATCTTTTTTCACCTCCATGTTTATTTTACAACATTGACAGTGACACTTTTTATCATTAACGAAAGCTTGTGAAATTATGATTGACGATGTTTGAGAGTGAATTCTTTTAAGTGGAAAAAAAATTAGATGGTATTCAGTGAAAGATCTTATTTTTTATTGTCTTCTCTCTTTTATTTATTTTTGATCTTATTTGTAGAATTAAAAGTGGGAGATTACATTTTATTCTTTCCAATAACAAAAAAAGAAGAAGATCATTTCCGATAATATTTACGTTGAATGGATTTTGCTCTCAAAAAATTTTCGATCAAGAGCATTGAGTAAGACAATGATTAATAATTTCTTCTTTCATTTGGTTCATTGATCTTGTCAATATTAATTTAGTATTCATTGTTAAATTTAGTGATTTTTTTATGAAATATAATCATGCAATTTGATATTTAAATATCTTTCTTTAGCTTCGCGGCTCGTGCATCCCGCTACCAAAACATTAGGGATGTATATTAAAAAACTAAAATATAATTAATTAATTAAAAAATTATAACTACATTTTAGTTAATTAATTTAATAAAATAATTTTAAAAATTATATCCATTTTTTAAAATTATTTAATTAAAATTAAATTTAAAAAAAAAATAATTTTTAACCGATTAATCAAAATTAAAATTAAATTTTAAAAAATTTTAATTTCTAATTTTTGGATTAAAATTTTAATTTTAAAAAATGATTGTTTTTTAAAAATTGATTTTTTGTCCAAAAATCGATTTTATTTTTTTAAAAACTAATTTTTCTATTAAAAAAATCAGTTATTTTTTAAATTTATTTTTTATTTTTATAACTAATTAAAAATCAATTTTTAAATTTTATGACCGACTAATAACTAATTTTATCAAATAAAATCAATTTAGTTAATTAATCCAAATTAAATTTTTTGTTAACCAAAACATAAATTTAATTTTTGGATTAATCCAATCATGTACAACTCTATCAAACACACTAATATGTGTCAAGTAGAGGAATACTATATGATGCCTTCTCCAGTAGCCATTGTTTTGCCATGGCTATGATGGTTACAAGGAGTCATCCAATTAATTAAAGACACCTGGATTTTTTAAAGAGATTTTGATTTTTAGTTATTTTGTCTTAAACACAATAAAAAAACTAACGGTGAGAATAAAAATTTTAAATGGTGATTAGAAGGAAATGAATTTTTTTTTTGCTAGAAAAATAAGGAAAAATAGATGTTAGCACATCATCGATAGCTGATGAGGTATAACTGAGTTAAAGTTTTTTGGATTTGGAAAAACAGCACATTACAACAAACATTGGGCATTTACATCATGATGTTTGTGACAGAGAGGAAGTAAAAAAGTGGAAAATCAATAGAAAACTGCCTTGGAGATTACACGAAGATGCCGAAGTGCTAACCGTCTGTGGATACTCATCGTCAGAGAAGATAGATATCCAAAGTGGGCTAGCAGCAACTGGCAAACATAGAACAACTTATATGGAGGATTTTATCGATTGTGTTTTTTATTTATATCGTCCCTGCATTTTGTTTTTAAAGAATTTGAGAATACGAGGATGGTATGTTAGTAGAAAAAAGTTCTAATGTAATGTGTTTAGCTGTATTTGTTAGTGTTAGTTAGATTAATTTTTTGGTATAGTTTTCAAGATATACTGTTTTGAGAAATCTGTGCTTGAATATAATGTAAAGAAGAAGCCTTTTATCCCATGTCCTGAGCTGAACTTGCCTGACTCAATCTTGTGTTTGATTTATATAATAATTATAATTAAATTCTTACCAATTTTTTGTAGTTCAAAATTTGTTGGCAGAATAAACAGCATACCAAAATGTGGTAATTTAGAATTATTGAGTTAAGAAATTAACTAACATAATTAATGATAATAAATATTATTTTATTGGACTAATTATTCAATTAATTTTGATGATTTTGTTTAAAGTGTTGCAGGCCAAAATTCACACTTGCAGTAGCCCAAAGTAATTGAAATAAAAATTAGAAACCTCACAGTGTGCAACACTTACAAACAAGCCTAAATTAACTTAGAACAAAGAAATCAAATAGGCCAAATGGACATAGTCAACTCAAGTCTGAATTAATCTCTCAAGCTAATCCTTCCAAAGTGATTCCACCAAAGTAACGTTCACTTTTTTATTTCGATCAGAACTCAGAGAAGAGAGAGAGTGCTTCGTTCCTAAGTCCATCATCGAAAAAGAAAGAAATAGAAGGGTTAAGCAAAAAGGTTGAGGTCTAATCACCCAAATCAAACCATATCAAGCTAAGTCAGAGGCTAAAGGTGATTCATTTCCTTTTACATGCATCTTACTTTCTTCCCATCTTCTCCAACTCTCTGCTACTTCATTTTAAGATATGGAAAGAGTGATTTCTGAGATATACTGTTGTGAATCAAAGGCCAAGATTGTTTCTTTGGGACCAAGTAGTATCTCAAGGGTTCAGATGTGAGATTGCCATTGAAAACTTTTCTTCTTTGTTGTTCTGAGTCTTTCGGTCAAGAAAAAGGGATCTGTTTCAAAATTTCAATTTGGGGATTAATAGAAGAAAGTGAAAGGTAAGTTGGTGAAGCACAAAGCTTGAGGAGTTGAGTTGGAAGAGAGCAACTCAGCAACATGCAAGGAGATACAAAAGATAATTTTTTCATTATTCTGAAGCAAGGAGAGATAGCCAGGGTTTGAAGTTCATATTCTGAGAAGTGTTCTCTGAAGAAGTACATCAACTTGGTGATGCGTGAGCATCTTGTGTATCTTTTCCTAGTGAATTTGCATATAATTTGTTGAATTTAATTAAGAATTAATTATATTTTAACCACTATGGATGCTATTTTGAGTTTTGTGCAATTTTATTTATTTTAGGTAGCATTTGGATGGATTTGACGAAGTTTCTGCAGAGAAAAAGAAGAAACCAAAGAGATGACCAGCGAAGACCGACGCGGACACGTGGCTCACGCAACCGCGCGGAATGGAGAAATCGCAATGACGCGATCGCGTGCCTGACGCGATCGCGTGCCTGACGCGATCGCGTGCCTAACGCGAACGCGTGGACTGGAATCTGCACAAATGCCGCGAACGCGTGGACGACGCGGACGCATCACATGCGCGATCTGCAAAAATACAAATGACGTTGGGGGCGAATTCTGGGCTGTTTTAAGCCAGTTTTCAGCCCAGAAAACATAGATTAGAAGCTGTAGAATGGACAAATCAAGTGGTCCCCACTCATCAACTGAAGATCTGTTAATTAATTCGAATTTAAATTCAAATCTTATCTTTTAGGAAAAGATATTATTTTAATTTTAGATAATTAGATTTTAAATTTATTAGGATTAGTTATAAAAAGGGATCACATGCCATTAGATTGGAACTCGGTACATTAGGCTGTACATTTTGACAATCCTTATTTTTCTTCTCTGAACCATGAGCAACTAATCCTCCATTGTTAAGGTTAGAAACTCTGTTTATTTTCATGGATTGATTCGATTGATCTTTTCAATTTAATTCATGTCTTGATTTATATTTCAATAATTATTTTCGTTCTTTATTTTATGAATGTGGGTGGAACGGAAGTATGACCCATGTTCTAATTGAGTTCTTGTAAAACTTGGAAAAACTCTTTACTTGAACAACAGCTTGAAAACATATTATATTAAATTTTTAATTGTTTGTATTTAACGGGATATGTGACATATAATCCCTTTATTTATGGATAATTAGGATTCTTTTGGCATATAAACTAGAAATTGATCATCACCCTCTAATTGGAATTAATTGACCAAGGAATTGACAGTTAATGAATTTTAGAGGAGACTAGGAAGGTCTAAGGAATTAGGACCTAGTCACATATAGTTTGCCATGAAATTAAACCTTGCATGATTAAATTAATTAGTAATAGAAGTTAATCCGGAAAAATAGATAACTCTGAAACCTTAACTATCTTCTCATTATATTATTCCCAACTTATTTATTTGTCTGTGTTTAATGCTCTTTGAATACCAAAATACTCTTTTCTGCTTGCCTAACTAATCCTATCAAACGCTATTATTGCTTGATCCATCAATCCTCGTGGGATCGACCCTTACTCACGTAAGGTATTACTTGGTACGACCTGGTGCACTTGCCAGTTAGTAGTGTGGATTGTAAAATACCACACCAAATTTTTGACGCTGTTGCCGGGGATTGATAGTGATTAACAACTATTAGTTGTTTGATTGCTTAGATTAGGAGTTTTAGTTTTAATTTTTATTTAAATATTATTTTATTATTTTTTGAAAAAAAAATAAATTAAAATTTTCCTTGTTTCGCGTTAGCAACCCCTCCCCTGTTTCATTTTCTTTAATTTTTTTCTTTTTTCTTTTATTATATAAAAAAGAATAATAATAAAAATTTTTTTTCGAAAAATAAATTTTTTTAATAAATAAATAGCACCAATATTTTTCTTAATTTCTGAAATTAAGTTTGGTGTTGTCTATTTATTTATTTATTTATTTAGTATATTTTTTTATTTCTTTACACAGGTTACCTCATTGGGAATTCTCAGCACTCTGACGTAGAGATTCCCATTCTTTTTTGTTTTCTGGTTGTTTATGCGCAGGAACAGAGATGAAGAACATCTCTTAGACTTTGATCCTGAACCTGAAAGGACTTTCAGGCAACGTTTACAACAAGCAAGACTTTACAAGGCTGCAGAATCCACTATGGATCCGACCAATAATGATAATCCCAATGTGGCGAACCCGAATGGGAATGAACAAAGGAGAGTACTTGGCTCTTTCTCTGTTCCTATTGCAGATCTGTATGGAAAGAGCATTGTGGTGCCTCCTATTGCTGCGAACAACTTTGAGTTGAAGCCTCAACTGGTCACTCTGGTGCAACAAAACTACCAGTATCACAGTCTTCCCCATGAAGATCCAAATCAATTTATTTCTAGTTTTCTGTAAATTTATGATACTGTGAAGACAAATGGAGTTAACCCAGATGTGTACAAACTCATGCTCTTCCCGTTTGCTCTAAGGGATGGAGCAAAGCTATGGCTAGATTCTCAACCCAAGGAGAGTTTAGATACTTGGAACAAGGTGGTTACTGAGTTTCTCACTAAATTTTTCCCACCAAAAAAGCTGACTAAGCTTAGGGTGGAGGTTCAGACCTTCAGACCGAAGGATGGTGAAACTCTGTATGAAGCTTGGGAGAGATACAAGCTACTAATTAGGCAATACCCTCCAGACATGTTTTCCAAATGGACTCAACTAGATATCTTTTATGAAGGCTTGGGTGAAATATCCAAGATGTGCTTAGACAATTCTGCAAGAGGTTCATTGCACAAGAAGAAGACACCGGAGGAGACTATTGAGCTGATTGAATTGGTTGCAAGCAACCAATATTTATACTCCTCTAACAGGACTCCTGTGAATTCTGAAACCCCTCAGAAGAGAGGCGTATTGGAAGTAGATGCTGTTAATGCTCTTCTTGCTCAGAACAAGCTGATGTCTTAGCAAATAAATCTACTTACTCAACAGATGGGTGGCATGCAAGTCTCAGCTATCAACACCCAAAATCCACCACAGGAAGTCTCCTATGAGATGGCAGGTAATTTTGTGCAAAATGATAATTATGATTATGCTCAACCTTCTTTTGAACAGGTGAATTACATGGGGAGTGGTCCTAGGAATCCCAACAATGACCCATATTCTAAGACATACAACCAGGGATGGAGAAATCACCCAAATTTTGGATGGAGGGATCAGCCTTAAAGACCTCAGAACTTCAACAATAATTCTCAGGGCGGTTTTCAACAGAACAATGATTTGGAAGCAATATTGACAGGTTTTAGACAGAAAATCAGAGCATCCATTAAGAACCTGGAGATTCAAATGGGTCAAATAGCCACCAGAGTTAATGAAATTGATCAGAGGACCACTAATAGCCTTCCTAGTAACACAATTCTAAATCCAAGAGAGGAATGTAAGGCTATCTCCGTGATAAGTGGACAAGTGGCAAGTACGGAAGTACAAGTTATGCAGGAAACCGGAGCCTCCATTAGAAATTTAGAGGTGCTAGTGGGCCAACTGAGCAAGCAAATACTTGAGAGGTCTGCAAGTACATTTCAAGATGATACAGTGGTGAACCTAGGAGAAGATTGCAAGGTTATTTAATTGAGAAGTGGTAAAGTAGCTGGCTCTGAGATCAAGGCCAATGAAGAGTTAGTTGAAAAAGAAGCTCCAGAGGAGAAGAAGGAAGAAGTAGAGCACGCACCTCCAAAACGTGCAGACAACCCATTTCCAGACTCTCTTGACACTTATCCTACACTACCAAAGGCTCCTGAGTACAAGCCTAAGATGCCGTATCCTCAGAGACTTCAAAAGGAGACCAAGGACAAGCAGTTTTCAAAGTTCTTGGAAATCTTCAGAAAGTTACAAATCAATATTCCTTTTGCTGAGGTTTTAGAGCAAATGCCTATCTATGTCAAGTTCATGAAGGAGCTGTTGTCAAAGAAAAAGTGTTTAAAGGGAGATGAGACAGTAGTCTTGACTAAAGAATGTAGTGCTGTCATTCAGAATAACTTACCAAGGAAGATGCCAGATCCAGGGAGCTTTCAAATTCCATGCACCATTGGGAGCACAACCTTTGAGAAAGCCCTATGTGATCTGGGGGCAAGCATAAATCTAATGCCCTTATCTGTGATGAAGAAGCTACAAATTCAAGAGGCACAATCCACAAAGATAGCAGTGCAGATGGCAGACAAATCTATGAAGCCTACATACGGATTAGTGGAAAATATCTTGGTTAAAGTGGGTAAATTCTTCCTTCTAACAGACTTTGTGATTCTTGACACGGGGGAGAATGAGAATGCCTCTATAATTCTAGGAAGGCCGTTCCTAGCCACTGGAAGAGCTCTGATTGATATAGAAGTGAGTGAATTAGTGCTTAGAGTGCATAATGAGCAACTGGTCTTTCATGTCTTCAAATATATACATCCAACAGGTGAAGAAGAGAGGTGCATGCAGGCTGAGCTTATTGATCCAAATCTTCAAAAACCCCCTAATGATACACAGCATAATCTGCAGCTCAAACCTCCCTTGGTAACAATCAATAAAATTCCTCCTGACATCAAACCTAAGTTTGGTGTTGGGAATGCATCATCTACCAAAGAGGAGGTTCCCAAAAAGAAGAAAGTACCCAGAGGATGGAAAAATAAAAAGATCCCCACTGAAGGTTTCTCCCCAGGAATGAAGGTGGTGTTGACCAGCAATCCAGCATGGGTTTATACAGTAATCAGAATCCTCTCTCTGGAGCATATTGAGCTACGTTATGGAGACACAGGAAAGAAATTCAAAGTGAGGGGTGAAGAGTTGAGCCCCTATGATCCTCCTTCTTAGAGGAGCTGACCGTCAAGCTAGTGACGATAAAGAAGCGCTTGTCGGGAGGCAACCCGATAATTTCGTATCCTTAGTTATTTTTCGTAGTAGTAGTTTTCTTACTTGCTTGATTTTTACTGAGTTCTTACTAATTTTCTGATCATACAGCTATTTTATCACAAGAACCGAACACCTCGAGCTCAAAAAAAAAAAGCGCGCATACGACGCGCAAGCGTCACTGACGCGAATGCGTCGATCATGTGTAAGTGCAAAATAAAATTTGACAGAGAGTTGAGCGGGAATGGCGCCGGAACCAAGCCTTTAGCACAAACAACCCACGCGTCCACGTACCTCACGCGTGCGCGTCGTTTGTGATTCTCGCCATTCACGCGGGTGCGTCCCTGACGCGAACGCATGACCGGCAAATTCGACGTAAAAGAGTATTGGGTAGAGAGTTGTGCTGGCTTGGGGCAGGAAGTGTGCTAAAAGCACAAGTTAGAGCACGCGGACGCGTGACTGACGCGTTCGCGTCAGTTGCACATATGGCCAGGCACGCGAACGCACGCATGACGCGAACGCGTCATATGAATAATTGGCTCCCAAGCCATGCGAACAGAGAGTCACGCGGGCGCTCGGCTGGCTTCGCGCGAATCGCACAAAATCAAGGGCACGCGGATGCGTGCCTGACGCTTACGCGTCATTTTGAAAAATTTGTGACCCACGCGTACGCATGCTGCACGCGTATGCGTCGCCGTCGCCGCACCGTTTTCACTTTTCTTTCACTCTCTCCCAATCCTAATTCTCTCTTATTCTTTTCTTTTTATATTCTTCTTTCCTCTCACTATTTATTCTTGTTTTCAGTTCTTCTTTGCTTGAGGACAAGCAAATCTTTAAGTTTGGTGTTGACGCTGAGCTTATGGATTTTCTGGCACAAAAGGGAGGCGAATCATTTTCACTGAGGAACACAACCTGAAGAAATAAAGTGACCGTTAGGATAACTAAGGTGGTTGAGTTCCTTTCATTTTATTCCTCCCCTCTTTTTTTTCTATGTTATGTTCCGGCTTTCTGCTATTTTGCTTTGTTTGTTGCATGATCCATTATTAGTTAGAATCCTAGGACTAGTTTAATTTTCTTTTAATTGCTTTAATGCTGAAAAGATGTTTCATGTACCACTCACTGAACTTGAATCTAAAGAGAAAAAGAAAAGAAGTGATGTATTGCATGAGAAATTGAGTTTAATTCTAAGAATAATCTTATTTACTTAAATGTGGTGGTATTTTCTGTGATTTTTGAATGCATGATATGAACAGTGCATATTTGAATTTGCATCAAGGGATGTTGATGTATAAGGAACAGGAATTTAGAGAATTATTATGACTTCTCTGAAATAAACAAAAATTTAATCCTTGAAGCAAAAGAAACAGCAAAAGAAAAAAATATTAAATAAAAAAATAATAATAAAAGCAAGGTCCAAGACTCTGAGCATCAATGACTAGGGAGGTCAGACATGATTAAAAGCTCAAAAAGTTGTTTCCCTAGTCACATGCTTGTAGTGTGATTGTGTCAAGTAATCCTTGAGACAGAACACTTAGAGTCGAGACCAAGTGCGCTTAACAGAGTATGCCAAAGGCTTTGAGCACCACTGTCTGGGAGTAACTGAAAGAAAAACCAGAACTCAAAGAGAGTTCCCCAGTTAAGTGCTTGTGGTGTTTTTGTGTCAAGTAACCCTTGAGAAAAAATATTTAAAGTCACGGCTAGGCTCAAGGTGCAAAGCACCAAAGAAAAATAAATTAAAGTAAATTTTGCTGTGTTCAAGGATTAAATTGAAATATAAAAGATCAGAGAATTCATAATATTATCCGAATTCTAATTCCAAATGACAGTGACATCCTTCTAATTTAAAGAAGAGTGAGATGCCAAACCTATTCAAGATTACAGTTATAAACCCCACTATAAAAGAGACACGAGCTTAATCGAACTCTCATTCTCATGCAAATTCACATCCTAAGCTTATATTAGTTTTGGTTGCTTGAGGACAAGCAACAGTTCAAGTTTGGTGTTGTGATGCGTGAGCATCTTGTCTATCTTTTCCTAGTGAATTTGCATCTAATTTGTTGAATTTAATTAAGAATTAATTATATTTTAGCCACTATGGATGCTATTTTGAATTTTGTGCAATTTTATTTATTTTAGGTAGCATTCGGATGGATTTGATGAAGTTTCTGCAGAGAAAAAGAAGAAACCAACGAGATGACCATCGAACATCGACGCGGACGCGTGGCTCATGCAACCGCGCAGAATGGAGAAATCGCAATGACGCGATCGCGTGCCTGACGTGAATGCGTGGACTGGAATCTGCACAAATGCCGCGAACGCGTGGACGACACGAACGCGTCACATGCGCAATCTGCAAAAATACAAATGACGTTGGGGGCGAATTCTGGACTGTTTTAACCCAGTTTTCAGCCTAGAAAACACAGATTTAAAGCTGCAGAATGGACAAATCAAGTGGTCCCCACCCATCAATTGAAGATCTATTAATTAATTCAAATTTAAATTCAAATCTTATCTTTTAGGAAAAGATATTATTTTAATTTTAGATAATTAGATTTTAAATTTATTAGGATTAGTTATAAAAAGGGATCACATGCTATTAGATTGGAACTCGGTACATTAGGCTGTACATTTTGACAATCCTTATTTTTCTTCTCTGAACCATGAGCAACTAATCCTCCATTATTAAGGTTAGGAGCTCTGTCTATTTTCATGGATTGATTCATTTGATCTTTTTAATTTAATTCATGTCTTGATTTATATTTCAATAATTGTTTTCGTTCTTTATTTTATGAATGTGGGTGGAACGGAAGTATGACCCATGTTCTAATTGAGTTCCTGTAAAACTTGAAAAAGCTCTTTACTTGAACAACAGCTTGAAAACATATTATACTGAATTTTTAATTGTTTGTATTTAACGGGATATGTGACATATAATCCCTTTATTTGTGGATAATTAGGATTCTTTTGGCATATAAACTAGAAATTGATCATCACCCTCTAATTGGAATTAATTGCCCAAGGAATTGGTAGTTAATGAATTTTAGAGGAGACTAGGAAGGTCTAAGGAATTAGGACCTAGTCACATATAGTTTGCCATGAAATTAAATCTTGCATAATTAAATTAATTAGTAATAGAAGTTAATCCGGAAAAATAGATAACTCTGAAACCTTAACTATCTTCTCATTATATTATTCCCAACTTATTTATTTGTCTGTGTTTAATGCTCTTTGAATACCAAAACACTCTTTTCTGCTTGCCTAACTAATCCTATCAAACGCTATTGTTGCTTGATCCATCAATCCTCGTGGGATCGACCCTTACTTACGTAAGGTATTACTTGGTACGACTCGGTGCACTTGTCAGTTAGTAGTGTGGGTTGTAAAATACCGCACCAAGTTTTTGGCGCCGTTGCCGGGGATTGATAGTGATTAACAACTATTAGTTGTTTGATTGTTTAGATTAGGCGTTTTAGTTTTAATTTTTATTTAAATATTGTTTTATTATTTTCAAAAAAAATTAAAATTTTCCTTGTTTCGCGTTAGCAACTCCCTTCCCCTGTTTCGTTTTCTTTAATTTTTTTATTTTTTCTTTTATTATATAAAAAAGAATAATAATAATAAAATTTTTTTTTTCGAAAAATAATTTTTTTAATAAATAAATAGCACCAACATTTTTCTTAATTTCTGAAATTAAGTTTGGTATTGTCTATTTATTTATTTATTTTATTTAGTATATATTTTTTTATTTCTTTACACAGGTTACCTCACTGGAAATTCTCTGCACTCTGACGTAGAGATTCCAATTCTTTTTTGTTTTCTGGTTGTTTATGCGCAGGAACAGAGACGAAGAACATCTCTTAGACTTTGATCCTGAACCTGAAAGGACTTTCAAGCGGCGTTTACAACAAGCAAGACTTTACAAGGCTGCAGAATCCACTATGGATCCGACCAATAATGATAATCCCAATGTGACGAACCCGAATGGGAATGAACAAAGGAGGGTACTTGGCTCTTTCTCTGCTCCTACTGCAGATCTGTATGGAAAGAGCATTGTGGTGCCTCCTATTGCTGCGAACAACTTTAAGTTGAAGTCTCAACTGGTCATTCTGGTGTAACAAAACTGCCAATATTACGGTCTTCCCCATGAAGATCCAAATCAATTTATTTCTAGTTTTTTGCAAATTTGTGATACTGTGAAGACAAATGGAGTAAACCCAGATGTGTACAAACTCATGCTCTTCCTGTTTGCTCTGAGGGATGGAGCAAAGCTATGGCTAGATTCTCAACCCAATGAGAGTTTAGATATTTGGAACAAGGTGGTTACTGAGTTTCTCACTAAATTTTTCCCACCAAAGAAGCTGACTAAGCTTAGGGTGGAGGTTCAGACCTTCAGACAGAATGGTGGTGAAACTCTGTATGAAGTTTGGGAGAGATACAAGCTACTAATTAGGCAATACCCTCCAGACATATTCTCCAAATGGACTCAACTAGATATCTTTTATGAAGGCTTGGGTGAAATGTCCAAGATGTTCTTAGACAATTCTGCAGGAGGTTCATTGCACAAGAAGAAGACACCGGAGGAGACTATTGAGCTGATTGAATTGGTTGCAAGCAACCAATATTTATACTCCTCTAACAGGACTCCTGTGAATTTTGAAACCCTTCAGAAGAGAGGCGTGTTGGAAGTAGATGCTGTTAATGCTCTTCTTGCTCAGAACAAATTATACCTGCTCAGTGTTAGCTTGGCTTGACTCTACAAATTGCAAAGGCCCTTTCTTTGCCCTTCTCTCCTTCTTTGTCATGGATTTTCAATTTAGGTCTTGAGGTGCATTGGTACAAGTCTTGTAGTAGTGTCCTAGCTGACCACACTTTGAGCAAGTGACTTGAAAGGTTTTTCTACATTTGTTTGAATTCATCTCTTTCTCAACCGGGTCCGATATTCTCAACATCTTTGGCCTATGAGTAGCTCTTTTGATTAGAGGAGGAAGAGTCTTAGGAGCATTCGATTGTACCCAATACTCTTCATTATTAACCGGTTTGATGCAATGTGAGTATATAGCTCTTACAGCTTCCATTGTCAGCCACTTATGCACAAAATCTTCAAGCCTAAGGCCTATCTTAGACATGACTGCCATTGCATGTCTACAAGACATACCTATAGATATGAATTCAATTTATCACATGCAATCAATCCTATGTAATAAATATACAATTTTACAAATACAAAATAATATTCAAAACAAGTTTACCAGTTATATATATCACATACAATCAATTATATGTAACAAATATACAATTTTACAAATACAAAATAATATTCAAAACAAGTTTACCTGTTATATATATATATATGTGTATTATATAATATTGAAATTTGAATAAAGATAATTATATCTGTAAGATTTGTTGTTATATATAGAGTTTGTGGTTTTAATACAAGTAAATTGATGCATTTTGAACCCACTTGCAAATTATATATGAATTCCATTGAACCTTATTTTCTATATATGAATCCCATTGCAGAAAGAAAAAACATCTTTATCTCTTGATGGCAAAATGCCCCAAAATTAACAACATTGAGCCTTAACCAAACTCTATCTTTGTAATGCGATACCAAGTTAGAAAAAAAATGTAAACACTCACAACCCAAAACTAATTAAACAATACACAATGTTGCTAATATTTTAGTTGAATAATCTGTTACTTACCTCGAAGACTTGCACAAGAAAATTCTGTCAACATCGTCAGGGAGTCCGTTAGTAGCTTCATCTGAAGCTTCACTTGGAGCGTTGTCAGCAATACTGTCAGCGTCTTACTCAACTCTATAGCCAGGTAGAAGCGTCGTCGTTTTGTCGTCTTCAGAGATAACATGAAACGATTTTGGGTATTCTGTAATTAGGAGAAAGGTAAGAAGTGTTAAATGGAAACTCAAAGCATGTACTATACGCACCATTTCAATCCCCCACTTAAAACGACAGTGTTTTTGTTTGGGAGGCAGGGACAGATCGACCCCTGTCCATTTTTTAATTGACAGCTTGGCACTTAATGGACAACTGACAGCTAGCTCATCACCGTTAAATGACACGTATACTTATTCCGTTTGTTTTTAACGCCGTAAGGCACAGAAGGGCCGCCATGTCTGACGGAATACAAAGACAAGGGTCGGGACGTACCTTTTTTTGGACAGGGATCGCTTTGTCTTTCTTAAAAATGGACAGGAACTGAATTGAGTGTTTTCTCTTTCAAAAACAGTTTCTACCATTTTAAAAAATATAAAAAATGATAATTTTTTAATTTTACACATATTAAATCTATATTAAAATTTTTTAGTCGAAATAATTACCATTAAATTTATAACTTTAATTATATTATAAATCCTAACTTTAATTATATTAAAAATTCTATTATTTTAATTTATAATTAATTAAATACTATTTTTTATTTTAATTTTTTATGTTATCTAATACTAAACTATTAATAGAGGGTTGTAGGTAGTGAAAATCCAACATGTCTTATAGGAGAGAGCTTGAGAGTTGGATTAATTATGGTGCTCCTTATGTGGTGTATCATCTGTGGTCTCTCATTCCATCATTTCTTCTGCATCAATATTTGAGATTTTGGGTTATGTATGAAGTAATATTAGCTTCAATGTCTTTAATGTCTTCTAACAACTCTCCCTTCAACTTCTCCGACCCCTTTAATGTCCATCTGTTTTTTCATTCTTTCTTTGCTACATACATTTATTTCCCTCTGACAACTCTTCCTCTTCAGCTCCTTCCTTTAATATCAAGTAAGAAGAATGAAAAATTTCAAATTTAAATTTTGAATCGAAAAAACAAGCATATTTATAACCCCTTCTTCCATTATTCACTATATTCTTCTGGTTACTTTGCCCATTTTTTATTTTTTCAATTTGTCATCGTGATCACAGTGGTGGCGGTGGAGAGCATGGTGAACAGTTGCGATTGCTACGACTGCAGTGGGATGGGTCACATGGCTTGGGATTGTAATCAAGGAGGCATGTATGGCAGTGATGGTAGACGCAAATCTGCTACAACTATGGAGATTCTAGATATTTTGCAATGGACTGCCCAACAAGCTCTTTGAAAACAAGGTTTGATCACTTTCGATTTTCAGAAATTTTCAATTTCAAGGTTTTTCGTTTTATGTTTTTTAAATTTTTGTTTAGATCTACTATATTTTGAATTTTTTTCATTTTTTAAATCATTTTTTTTTGTTCATCAAATTCTACAGTTTCAGTGAGGTATTCAATTACGGGATCCATTCCGGGTAGTGATTCAAAGTATCTTGATAAAGAGAACTTGAGAACTAGATATTTTATAGTGTTTTCTATACAATTAATTCATTTGTAGTCTCCTATTCAATTTTTTTTCAAGTGAACTTTGCTTCTTATTTTCCATGTCTTCTGACAATTTCTTCCTTCAATTATTTCTCTTTCATCATTGATTATTTTTCATCCATTCTCTGCTTCAATATTTATTTTCTCTTCACCTAACAAGTAACAAAAACTTAAAAATTTAAAATTTAAAATCTGAATGGAAAGAAAGAAAAAAAGGTATATTTATAATCCCAACATTTATTGTTTAGTGGATTTGTATAGTTGTTTCTTCGCTTATTTTTTTTGAATCCATCATCGTGGTGGCAGTCGCATTGCAATAAACATTGAGGTAGGAGTTATGGCAGTGGATGAGGTGGCGACCGCTATGGTGGTGGAGCAGAATATGGAGGTGGTGGTTATCAATGTGGTGGTGGTGGATTCAAAGGAGAAGACAGTTGAATAGAATAGATCGGTGGCAAAAACTGAGCAGCGATAATTTATAGCACATGCAGCAAGACTAGGAAAGCATAAAGCACATTAGCGACGTGTAAGGAGTAAAATAAAGGTATGTGATTCACAATCACTGTTTGGAACTTATTTATGCAGCAGCGTTGTTCATGAGCAATCCAACTTTTAAACTTTTCAGATAATACCGGAGCCTATTGGACATCCTTCTGAGATCCCAAAGTGAAACTATGATGGATCTGGCCAGATAGACAACAGGTGCAGATAGTGAAATATTCTGATAGTAAGAATTCTCAAACTAATATTTCTATTACTTTTGCTATATACTATTGCATCGTCACAGGCTTAAAGGTTAATTTTAGTTTTTTAATTTGTCCAGTCCTAAAAAATCTTCAAAGATCCTTTTCGGGGTGGTGATAATATGTTGGTAAGAGCTGTTATGTGCCTTATATCTCTAAGAAATGTGATGGCAATGACATGTTGACTGAATTTGTATTATTATGTTTGTGATTCTGCTTGATTGTGTGTGCTGTTTTTTTTTAATTTAAATCTGCTTCATTTTAGAATTGAGCAATGCTACGTCATCAGCAAATATTATCAATTTTGGCAAGCAATCATTTATACCTATATTTACAGATGTTTTGCACATAAAAATTATATAATTTGCACTTATGTTTACCAAAAGTAGTTTCATTATTCTAAGCATTTTACATGTTTAATTTTGCACATTTTTTTCTATACTTAATTTTGCACCTTCATTTTGATACTGATAAGATATAAACAGATATGATTGGTCCTCTAATTACTAACGGAATTGTTTTATAGGAGCCTTAAGTTCTTCTAATTACAATGAAAAGGTTCACTTAGAACCACCTAACAGGAATAATACACAAAAATTTCTATAGAAGTTTCTCCTCATCAAGTTCTAAGTTCGTTCACATCTTGAGATGTTTGATGACTTAATGGAACTATTAGTTATTGAATCATCACCTAAAAAATTAAAATACCCTTTCTCTCCTATTATCTTTTGTTTACTAGTACTAATAATAATTATAATAAATATGATTATGAGTAAATATTAAATAAATATTTATATTATTTGTATAAAATATATTTTAAGCATTCTAACTTTTTTCTATTTAGTGAGTTTTATGTATATGTTTTATATTAAGACTTTTTCTTTAACTCCCTGTCTTGCTATTCTTTGCAGGTACAATTGCATTATTTTTGCATCTATTAGCTTATGTAATTTATAAATGGACTATGATATATTAAGCATTTTTTTGTTTCTTTTTTTTCTATTAGGTATTTCAATCATAGATGAAGCATTACATAATAATTTTAAAAGAGAGTCACACTCTATTAACTAGATGAATGGTTAAAAATTCCAATAACTTTCATTACTTTTAGTATTTTCTTATCATTATTTTTTAGTTTATTGTTTCTAATGATTAAATTTTGAGAAATTGTAGTTCTAAATATAAGAACATAGGAAGCAATCATTAAATACATAAGAATAGTGAAAAATGATTAAAACAATCACTTTTACAAAAGGTAATAATATAAGTGAGTAAAAATTTTTAAGGTGTGTTTCAAGTGAGTCATATATTTTTTTTCATCCTGAATTATTTTAATTTCTCACTATGACGTGATATTTTTTAAAAAATTTTAATTAGTTTAAATATCAAATACCCAGTTATAATAATCTATTTTATCAACTAATTTCTTTTAAAAGATGAAAGTATAGTCTATTAACTTTAATATATAAAATATTTAGTCACTGAAATATATATATATATATATATATATATATAATGCATAATTAAAACTAATTTATTAATTAGATTCAACTTGACTTACTTTTTTTTAGTATAGTCTGCGCATTGAATCATAAAGGAGATCATCAAAGAGGAGACTATTTAATTTTGTTAGATATATTAAATAGTAAGATTTTAAACATATAATATTTTAGTTATTTTTTGTAAATTATGCATGGTCTAAATTTATAACATGCTACACCAACGGTATATATATGTAACATCTATTGATATTTTTTTATTTGTAATATGAATGTAATTTATTTTTATTTAGGTACCTCACCTTTCATTACATGATTATATTATGTATTATATCATGTATTTTTTATGTACATTTTAGTCACCCAATTTTTATCACATGATTATGATATGTATTTAATATGTATTTTTTTGTTACTTTTGCACAATTATACAATATTGTTCTGTTCTCATTGCATGCAAAGCTTACTCAAATGCAATTTTACCCTTTGTTCTACTGCGATCTGGACCTTTCACCCTTCAATTTCAATTATAACAGTTGTAGTGTAGCTGATAAGATTTGTCGTCTTGCTTTTGTATTCATATTTTTACAAATAATAAACTAATGTGCTTGCTTAGACTATATGCTACACTCATTAGTTATCTATAGTTTCGACAAATAATAACTATAATGTTGTTTTGCTTTCATGTCCATTGCTTCTTTATTTGTTCCTCATATCATGTCTGAGGGTCTTTCTTTTTTCTAATTTAAAGGTAACCTGATCTGCTTGCCATAAATTTTTTATTTTCTATTTGTTCTTATCTTTAATAATAGGTTCTCTTATGTTATTACCTGTAATCAGTTTCTGTAAATATTACTGATTCCATCTCTAAATAATAATATTGTACATCCTTGAGTTATTGTTTAGTTCTCTTCTCACCAAATCATTTATAAAGTCATTATCTCATACTAATTGAATTACTGAACCAATGGCTTTCTCATTCAATCTTCTCAAGGAACTTGATGCATTCACTGAGCATCATGCATGGTGCATACAAGTTATGTAATATATTATATATTCGATGTTCATGGATATTATGTTCTTAATTTTTATTATAAACTATTAGTGAGGTTTAATGGTTACTTTTTTATTTTCGATTTCTTCTCCTTTCCATACATATTGTTCATTATTGCTCCAATCCAATGCCTTTACGTATTAAAACTGATAATATTGTGTTCGATATGAACACCGTCGTGTATATTTTTAGCAGCAGTTTTTTTTATTTTATTATTTCATTGAAATTAATTGCTAATTATACCATGTCCATGATTTCATAAGCATAGTTGATGTAATTTTATTCAATGTGACAATAGCATTCACATCTCCATTTGAGGCATTGATACCTAAAGATGTTTTCACTAGACCCATCAAAGCATTAAGTTAATGTGTTAATGTCATTCTTCATGCCTATATTTTGTAAAATAACTTATACAGAAAGCATTGAGTGTTATAATTATTTTGGCTTGTTATACAGAGTCGTTAGTTCCATGGTCTTATGTGCTTTGTCTACACGTAACACGGGTCCCTTTACTACAATGTGATATATCTTTAGCACCTTAATCCATATTGTTTATCATCTTATTTCCACTATTCCTCTTTGGATTTTATGTTTTGCTTTGAAATTTAAAATTTCTCTTCATGTTATTGTTGTTGTGTTTAGTATTTGTCTAGCTTTTTTTTTTTATAGTTTAGCTGAACCATACATGTGATGTCACATTTTGTCAAGACACATTTTATTCATAACAATCTATAGAAGTCAAATCTTGGTTGGTATTAGATTATTAGTTTCTCTAAAAGAAAATATTTGTACTGTGTAATATTCAACATTTGGATGCACTTATTTTTTAATGTGTAACTTTAGTGAAGATACTAAAGTTCAAATTCATACAATTTCATTTTCTTTCAATTTTTAAAAGTAAAGTCATACAACTTGTCACTATGAAATCAAAGGAGAGTGGCTATTTCTAAGGGATGCTTCTGGGTTCCGGTGAGTACCAAAGGTTGTTACAAGAACATTTCTCTGCACTCTAGAGAAATGTAATATTTTGAAAAACTTACAGGGACTAATTTAACATTATGTTCTGTAACGCAGTTAGATATTCAGTTAGAATTTAAAACGAAGCTATTCAAATTCATTTAGATTTTGTATTATAGGTGGGTTTAGTTATATTAGAATGGAAAAGTATAGGTAAACAACGAAAATATTAAACAATGTAAATAATAGATATATCAGATGTTCATTTTATTAGTGTACGGATGGTTATTTTAATATTAAAATTTAGAGGGTTAATTTGGAAGTGTAGTGTGTTTTTATTTGATTGGTGGTTGTTCATATTGTTCAACAAAATCATTGTTCCCCTAGCATTCCCCTATTAGAATATCCAATATGAAGACTCTCCAGTCTCCAATGAAAAAAGTGGATGATGTGGACAATAGTTTATTCATTATACATATGTGAGAGTTCAGGAAAAACTATAGAAGAAACAAGTAAAGTGATAGCTTTTAATAATCATGTTTACAACCATGATTTATTTGAAACATTTGATCATCTAATATGTGAAAGCTTTGTTGGTGTTTTTTCTTTCATTCTTTATTTTATTTTATTGGGTGTGGGTCATTGGGGGATTGGATATTTATCTCTTTTTTTCTTTTATGTTGGAGTTTTTTATTGTGTCGTTGCTGAGGTGAAAATTTGTTGCAGTGAGTTGATGAGTATTCAAGTTAAGCACATAGATGAAGTTCTTGCTTTACTGCATTCAATGAAGAGGTTCCTTGATCTGTCGATGGTTCCTGGCTTGACAATAAAGAGGAAGAGTTGAACTTTGGCCTTTTGGAGAGACAAAAGAAAATGGAACTGTAAATACAAAAAGAAAGGAAAAGGAAAAGAGAATTAAGATGTGTGTTCATCATATGTCTCAAAAATTTGAGGAGGTTAATAATCCCAGCAATATAATAAAACTCATGTAGGAATTTGTCATACATTGTCAAATAATTAGGGTGCTGAAGCTCTTCATGACATGTTAATTAATATAAAACTTACTCATTTAACATATCTAATAGCAACATTATTTTTTCTCCTTATAGTATGTCAGATTTTTTTACTATGTTTTTTACAATCTATATTATGATGTTAAAGTGAGTTGTCTCTTAAATGCAGCTTAAAAAAGATGTAGATATGTTTTGCATTGACACCATTAGCAGAAAACAAAAAATACCTATTCTAATAAATTGTTAATTATGATTATGATGTAAAATTCTTTGTTTTATATTCTGCTACTACTACTTGATTTATCAAGCACATGAAGATGCAACAATGTAGACGACTCTAAATCGCACTTGATCTCGAGAGTTAGTTATTCTCATTTTGATTAAAAGTGTTATAAGATTTTTCATTTTTGCTAGATACATTTGAATGCTTTCTATGTTCCAACTGTTTATATAGATGTAAGATTGAGCAAGATAGATTAAGTATCTCCTGTGATTCGCATGGACAATGCATTCGAAACACATAAATTTAGAATAAATCAATGTAAGAATTCATGTAATTATATAAATTAACATTAAATTTAATATCATGTAATTATATAATATTTATAGCATTTTGAGGAAAATGAGATGTAAACGTTCAAAATTTATTGGTGTTTTTAATGTTTGTGGTTATATAAGTGTTTTTTTCTATTATTATCTATTGGTGTTAAACATGTATGATTTTTAAACTCAAAATTATTCAAATACAAATAAATTATGTAGTATCTTTTTTAGGTTCAATTTTTTAGTTATGGAACCCGTTAGTGTGCTTTCTCCGGATATGGAAATAGGGAGTGATAGACGAGAAGGTGGGACAACTTTATGTCATTTTTAGGTGAAAAAATTCGGAGGGTCCGAGTTATTTGTTAAGCAAAAATAAACAAACAAGTCGGAGGGTACGACTTGTTGATGCTGGAATTTGAATTTTAACAATGCAAAACGGACCGTGCATTTTTGTATATATATATATATATATATATATATATATATATATATATATATATATATATATATATATATATATATATATATATATATATATATATAAAGCTGAAAATGAAATCGTAGAGTCCAAGTTCCTTTATTAAATATTAATTTGAATCTGCCAATGGTAAACGGTAGATCCGATTTAGGATTATTGAAAATATAAAAGTGTGCAACTCGTTCAACAGTCTTAGGTCTCGTATTCGTATTCTTCTTCAAACTTGCTCGTCTTCTTCTTCTAGTTCTCTGCATTTATATTTTTGAATATATACCCATTTTAGTCAATTTTAAACTGGACACTTTAGTCCCCAACTAAAATTAATTACTCGATTGGTCCCTAACAATTAATTCTGTCAGTCACTTAAGTCCTTTACTCCGTTAATTCTAACAGAGGACAAAATAGTTCCTGACAATTCTAACAGGGGACAAAATGGTCCCTGATTTCTTCTGTTCGTAAACGACACTCTTCTCTCCCAATTTTCATCATATCTTGTATAACACTAATAGTCTAACACTATAACTTCAAACTACACAATGCACACTCTATAAATTTAATGTTCACAAGAAAAAAAATTATCAACTTATTCTCAACCAATTCATACTCACGAAACTAATGCCTATGTCTCTCAACTAGTTGTCGTCTTCGATGGATCCATGAATCTAGACAGTAAGCCTGATTTGTTAAGACTCGTCGTCGTCGTTGCCATTTCCCTCCTCCTCTGCCTTAACATCTCCATGACCACATTGTCCACTACTTCGATCGCTTTCTTCACCTTCTTCTCCGAACCAATGTTCAGTAATCGCTTCAGTTTCCATACGAGCGGCAATGGCGATATTGCTAGTTGTAATAGCTTAAATGCGAGGTCGAAGCTGTCTGCCAATTTGGACTCCGAAAAAGAAGAAATGAAGCATTCTATATCAATTTCAAATGAGAATTTGCATATGATGTGGAAGGAGAATCTTCTCTTGATATTCTAATGTCCAATAATCTATATTGCTTGCCGGAGAGTGGAGAAAGGCGTGCCCTTGGAGTAGTTGTGAAACTTAGTCTTGAGGATGTCGTGGACGTTGTCGGGGTTGGAGGTGATATTATCAAAGACGTGAAAGTAGATGGTTTTGGTGGGTGAAATGCAGAGGAGGTAGATGTACTAGTCACAAAGATTTAGAAAGTGTGTGGTCCATGACATATTGAGGTAGGTGCGACACGTGTGATAATTACACCATGGCTTAATCTTGGAGCTAAAGAGGAGGAAGGAAAAGATGGAAAAGAAGATTGTGAAGGTGAAGAAGGAGAGTATAAATGTTAGGATTATGTGAGATATGATAAAAATTGGGAAAGAATAGTGTCGTTTTTTGAATAAAGGGGTCAGAGATTATTTTGTCCCTTGTTAGAGTTGTCAGAGATCATTTTGTCCCATGTTAGAGTTTTCAGGGACCATTTTGTCTTCCGTTAGAGTTGACGGAGCTAAGGACCTAAGTGACTGACGGAATTAATTGTTAGGGACGAATCGAGTAATTAATTTTAGTTAGGGACTAAAATGTCTGGTTTGAAATTCTTTGAGGACCAAAATGGGTATATACTCTATATTTTTCTCCTTCATGGTATGTAACTCAAAAATTGTTAGTGTAGTTTCTGTTATTATTTAGTAGAGTGAGAGAAATTGATGATAGAGTACTTTTGAAAGTGTATTATTTTGGATGATAGAGTACAAAAATAATACACATTTCTATTCAGCTTCTAACAATAACAACAACAATAATAAACTTCTTAACAATAATAATTTTAATTATAAAATATTAAAAAATTTAAAAAAAAAAACATACATCCGGTAAAAATGATAATAATTGCTAAATTCAATTTCTAACCACAACAATAATAATTAACCACCTAACAATAATATCTAGAATTACGAAATATAAAAAAATTAAAAAATTTAAAAAAAACTTACATATTTTGGATGACTGAGATCATGTATAACATGAAGTTCAGGACGATTAACATCTCTATTTTTTTTTCTTTGACATCTTCAGCTTGCTATCACCATGCAAGTTTGGAGGGTGGAGAAAGGAGGAAGACGAACTGGTAATGGGTGTTGTTTGGTGAAAAGAGTAAAATGAAAACGGATGGTGAGTGTGGGAGATTAATGTTGGGTAGGACACCATTGAGGGGAGCCAGCTGAGCGTGACAAGTGGCAAGCGAAGCACAAGTCGGAGGGTTTGTTTTCTCACCTACAACACAGACCATCCGAATAACATCATACAAGACACACCGATTTGTGGTTTACCTGACACCACACTCAGCACCCCCTTTTTCCATAACAGAGTCTAACACATACTATACTTTCATATGAAAATTAAAAAACGTCTTTTTTACCTATCCATTTCTTTTATTTTTTAACTCATTGTGTTATTCAATCATATTAATGTAGCATTGTGTATTAGACATTCCAAACGTACCATGGGTTATTCTTTAGAAAATATATATAATGTTTAATAAATTATTTTTTTATATAAAAAAATATAATATTTGCTATAATGTATAATTAAAACTAAATAATTAATTACATTCAACTTGACTTATAAATTCTTTTTTTAGTATAATATGCTCATTGAATCATAAAGGAGGTTGTCAAAAAACAAGCAAGACTATTTAATTTTATTAGATTTATTAAGTAGTAAGATTTTAGACATATAATACTTTAATTATTTTTTTGTAAAATATGTATTGTGTAAATTTATAATATGCTATACTAATGGGGTATATATATATATATATATATATATATATATATATATATGAATGCAATTTATTTTTATTTAGGCACCTCGTGATCATATTATGTATTATATCATGTATTTTTTTACCTAATTTTTATCAGATGATTATGATATGATATTAACCATGTGATCATTCAAGTTTTTTTAATAGTTGTTAATGAATATTTAACAAGTTGGAGATGTTTGTATATTCAAAGTTATATTAACACATCCATTTAAGTTGAAGGTGGACATATTCAAGTATGTGTGAGTTTAGATGTTTTTTATTCATGTACTTTTTATCTAATTTTTTTCTTATATAATAAACATGAAAAATTCTTTTTTGTTATATAATATGACATAAAAAAATACTTTTTAACATTAGTAATTAACATATAAAAAATAATTTCAATTTTTCATTCAATGAAAAAAAATCTGCGTATGTTAATTTAATTTGATTAATGGTTGACATTATGTTATATGCATATATAATATATTTTTTTATTCCTGTACTGAATGTACAATTAATATATTTTTTGACCGTACTAAATATTTTCCATGCATCGCATAGGTCATTTACTAGTAAAATATTAAAATCTAGTTCGAATTTAATTAAATTAAAGTAATCCGATCTCATGTACGGCCCTTATTGGAAACCACAGTCCAAGGTAACGTGGGAACATAATAACAAACGAGTTTTGTTAGAATAGCAAAGAGGCAACTAATTAAAGAATTAATTTATTATAAAAAAACTTTTTTTTTAAAGTTAAAAGTCAAATTCGAATCCCAATTTTTAAGTGAGTATAAAAAGATTATATCATTTAAGTTATAGTTTGTTGACAAATTTTTTTTTATTATTTTAATTTTAAAATTTTAAAATTAAAAATTAAAACAAATTAGTTTAAATTGACTTATATTATAATTGACTCCCTTAACTTTTTCACAACGAACATAGAGTTGTGAAAAACTAAAAATTGCATCTCCAAAAGAAAGAAATAAAAAATAAATAAAAAATTGATCTGCCCTTCATCAGAAATTAATTTAAGAAAGGACAAAAAATAGTATTATTTAATAATATTATATTATGATATATTATACAAAAATATGAATCTACAAATAAATAAATCTGCAAAACGTAACCTGTGTTTCACAATAAAAAAACTGTAAAACACAATTTGTACTTGACATTTTTTTTTAAAAAAAGAAAAAACTAACTTCAAAACGCAACCTGCATTTTGACATGTGGGTGGTTACATGGCCAAAACGTGGCTCGTTTGACCAGAAAAAAAACAAATTGCAATGGCAGGTGCGAAAAATAACATGTAACCTGTATTTTGCAGGTGCATCACTCCACAAGTAAATGCATGTGCGACACCTGTTTTTGAGTTGAATGCTTTTCTCTTTGACTTGATTTTTATATTGTTCTCAAGCTGCATTTTGAAGTTAAACAAAAGAGAGAGTAAAGCTTCGTGAGTGAGAGGTTAAACAACCGTGTTTGTCAACTTTAATTACATTCATTTTTTTAATTTAGTTAAAATAATTCATAATTTTACATTAACTGCAGAGTATATTATTAAATACTTAGATAATCTTAAATATGTAAATTTTTTTTAATTTTTTATTAGTATATTGAGCTATATTTTGTTAATGTTATATCATTATTGTTATTATTAGGGATAAGTATGATTTTGGTCCCTAATGTAGAGGCCAAAAATTTATTTCGTCCCGTCCTTTTTTTCACTATAAAATGGTCTCCATGATTTCAGTTTGTTTTAAAACCGTCCTCTGGACCAAAATACCCTTATCCCTTTCCTTCTTTCCCAAAATCCCAAAAGCACAAGCAGAAACACCAGAAGCACAAGCAGAAGCACTAGCAGAAACAACAACAGTTATCAATTAAACAAAGCAGCAGCAGGACAACAACAACAACAACAACAACAACAACGAAACACCAATGAAACAACAATGGAATCAAGTAGAAACAGAAGAAGTAAGAGCAGAAATAGAACAACAACAACAACAAAAATAATGTAACAATATAATCAATCAAGCAACCAGAAACAACAATAATAAAAAATCAACAACATAGTTAAAGCAAAAGCAGAATGGAAGAAGAAGAAGAAGTGGCGGGCGGGCAGTGGGGGATCAGAGACGGCAGGACGGCGGTGCGGTGGTGCGGTGGTGCGCCGGTGCGGTGGTGAAGAAGAAGCGGTTGGGCAGTGACGGAATCACAGACGGTAGGGCGGTAATACGATGGTGCGGTGGTGCGGCGGTAAGAAGAAGAATAAGAAGCGGCGGGCGGCGGTGTGGCGGTGGGGGCGGCGGTAAGAAGAAAAAGAAGAAGAAGAAGAAGCGGTGCGGCGGTCGGGGCAGCGGTAAGAAAAAGAAGAAGAAGAAGAAGAAGAAGAACCGGCGGGCAGCGGCGGTGGGGCGGAGGGAAGAAGAAGAAGAAGAAGCGGCAGGTGGCGGTGCGGCGGCATGGCATCCCCCTTCTCTCCCCCCTCCACCCTCCCCTCCTTTCTCGGCCCCCCTCCCCCCTTTTTTTCTCTCCCCCCAGTCCCCACCCACCCCGCTTCTCTTATCCCTTTCTTTCTTTTTTTTTTATTTTATTTTATATTTATTTTATTTTAAAATTTTTTTAATAAGGGGTAATTTGGTAATAAAAGAAATAAAATTGGTAAAAAGGACGATTTTAAAACAAACTGAAACCTTAGGGACCATTTTATAGCAAAAAAAAGGTCAAGAATGAAATAAATTTTTGGCCTCTACGTTAGGGACCAAAATCATACTTATCCCTTATTATTATTATAATTATTATTATAATTGTTATTACTGGTGTTATTATTACTGGTCTTATTATTATATTATTATTATTCTTATTATTATTAGTCTGGATAGGATCTTCGAAAATGTGGAGACCCAGCGGTATTGACTGTCTCTTTTTTGCTAGAATGTCCACCACTGAATTTGCTTCGCGAAGAACGTGGTTCCAATGCATTTGCTGGATGCGATTTGATAAGATTCGGATTTCATCTAAAAGCGATGCACAAGGGTGAAGGGCAAAGCATCCATGATGAAGTTGATAGCAGCAAGAGAATCCGATTCTATGATAGCTTGGTTCCAGTTGTGAGTGATGGCTAGTAAGAGTCCTTTAATGACCCCCTGTAATTCTGCATACATAATAGAACAATTTTCAATGTTATATGTGAACGCCTTTAGAAACCAACCTAAATGATTTCGGACAATTTCACCACAAGTAGCATTGTTGTTGATGAAAGAGTAGAAACCATTAACATTAATCTTGATTATACTCTCAGGAGGGGGTACCAACGAACAAGACACGCTGTGGAATTAGTGACTTGCTTTGGTATGATGAGATTGTGTAAGGCTCCTTTAATCTCAGAGCTCCTCACTTTAATGGACTCTGCCATGGTTGCTAAGTGAGTGACAATTCCTTCAAAGATTAACTTATTGTGGAAGTACCATAAGGAGGAAATCGCAACCCCAAAGGTGCAAGGCCAATCATTCGTCTTAGAGAGATTGTGAATGAAACAATTGTGTCTGCCAAGATTGTAAAACTCTTTCACTTGGTCTTTGGGTTGAAGAGATTGCCATACAAGAGAGGCAAAGGAGCAGAGCACATATAGACTTGTTTCCTAATCTATGTGACATCTTGGACACTGATTAATGTGTGTTAAGTATCTTCTTTTTCTCTCTATGTTCGTCAAGATAGCAGCATACGCCACCAATCAGATGAAAGATTTAATCCTTTCAGGTCCCTTCCAACTCCTTGCAAGCTTGAATACTTGATCATGTGACGCCTGGTCATTTTGAAGGGTGTGGTAGGCTATTTTTAAGCTAAATGATCCGTCCGAAGAGGGAGTCCAGGCTACATAATCCGCCTCTCTCCAAGGGGATGGTGGAACAAGGCTCATTATCTTGCTAATCATATCATCCACAACCACTCCTTTACTCTAGTAACGTCCCAGCCTCCTGAAACCGAGAGGACATCAATTAGAAATATATTTAAATCGACTTCACTAATTACCTGTGATGTCTGTTGGCTCAATCTCCCGATATTTGGGACCCAGTTATGTGACCAGAACTTAATTTAAGAGCCATCACCAATTCTCCACACAATATTCTTTTTCATATCTTCCACAGCCACTACAAGAAAAACACCCATTCAAGTACACTTGAAAAGTGTAGCCAAAAGTGAAAAAATGATGCCTTAGGCTACGGCTACGCTTTCTGGGGTGATTCCTATTCGGCCGTTGCCTATTCTCAAAGGCTACGCTTTTCTGCACCAAGGGCTACGCTGTTGGCGTTTGGGAATAGGGTGCACTTTTCAAGTGATGCTGTCCAGGACCAAAGGCTACGCTTTTCAACTTCCATTTTTACCAGAATAGGCTACGCTTTTCAGTGCTACTGCATCACCTATAAAGCGTAGCCACATTGTATACCATAGCTACTCTATATAAGTGTAGCATTAGGTCCCTCATTTTTTTTATTTTCTGTATAACCATAGCTACTCTATATAAGTGTAGACTTAGGTTTCTCATTGTTTTTTTATTATATATATATATATATATATATATATATATATATATATATTTTCTAGTAATTTTTTGTACATAATATTTAGTAATATGATTACATATATAATTCTGTATTTTTAATTAAATGAGTTAAATATTATAAAATAAAAATAAATACATAATTATACTAAATAATTTCTTTAAATAATAAAAATTATCTGTAAATAAAATATATTTATAATAATTCAAAAGTATTAATATTCATACATCTCACACTAAATTAAACATAGCCATATCAAAATAGGCATGAGACCACTTAGAATTTACTACTAATACTCTACGGAAAACTAAAATATTATATTCTATATAAGTATCATCTAATAAAAGTAATTAGTCTACCATACATGTATCTATTCTCAACATTACTCCATCTTAACCCATAAACCACAATGATAAACAGCTTAATCTTCATTATCATCCTCAATATTATCCTGCATAATTATATAGAAAAGTAATTAGAAAAATATTTATAATGACATTCACAATTATAAAAATTAAAAAATCAAACTGAAAAATAATTAGAAATCAAATTGAAAATAGTTGTATAAATTATCAAAACTATGTCAACTTAAAAAATAAAGTTAGCACAATTCTTGGTGCTACTTCAGTTAGCACAAAACTAGAATTACAACAACCAGAATTGCACAAATAATTTTCAGCTATAACAATACAACTTCAAGTGTTAAAGTGTCAATAAAGCCAATAACATATGATTTTCAGCCATAGCAATTAACTTAACCATATGCAAATATAAGAGGTATAACATATTATACATATACCTAATATATTATACATATAAAAAAAGGGGCAAAAGAAATCCTAATATATTATTATTTATTTTAAATAGGAATACTAAAGTGTACTTTGGTTTTGGTTTTGCAACTGCATTCTAAGAATTTAATTTTATATGATTTTTTAAAAATCGGCTACTGATTTAGTACACTACTTCAGAAAAACAGCAAGCAATAACCAACTTAGAAAAATTATATAAAATCCATCTTTGGTTGGATTCTCCTAAAGTGTGGTGTGGTTGAACCAGACTTACCCGTCTTTCACCCAGTTTAAGTCCCAGAGCATTTTCACTTCTCTAGAAAAAGAAATGCCTCTCGAAATATGGTTTTGTTTGAGTAAAGTATTGTTTTTGTCCCCAACGTTTGGGGTAAGTCCTATAATTGTTCCTAACATTTCATTCATCCTATTTACATCCACAACGTTCTAAAATTGATTCAATATTACCCTCCCGTTAAATCCACTGACGGAACATTAACGGAGATGCCTACGTGGACCAGACACGTTGGTAAGCCCACTCGTGTGTAGTGACACGAGTTTTTTTTTTGCGCGTAATGTTTGCTTAACCTTACGAAACGCTTGCAAACAGAGGAGAGCAACAAAAAATATAACACTTCACATTCCACCCACACTCCATAAACCCTATCGAGTTTTGATCGCAGGTTCTTCGTCCTCGATTACTAAGGAAGAAGACGGATTGAAGCGGCTTGGTGTGGTCTATATTTCCTACAGAGAACAGCATTGCCCCGTGTTGGTGGTACCAAGAACTTGGAAACGGCACATAGTGAAAAGGTATGTTGAATCTATGTTTGATTTTCGTTTAATGGGAATAGTTCATGCAAGTAAAGATGAGTATGCATAGGGTTTCTATGATTGTTATGTTGTTGCTGTTAGGGTTTAGGGTTGTTGATGTAAGTGCAATATTTTGATTTAGACTTTCTGGCCTTGACATTGATCACCGTGGTTTTATGATGTTTGAAACTTGTAATAGGAAAAGTAGCAGAAGAGATCGAGTGACTTTAGTGTAAAAATTTATCACCAGGGGAGGTTTCGGCTTCAAGGAGGTGCTGTTAGGTATTTGGGTGGGGAGACATCCATTGTAGACTACTGTAACGAGGATGAATGAAGTTTGATTGAGGTGTATGAGATAGTGAGTAGACAGGGATATTTGAAGAAGGATATCGCTGCGATATGGTATAAAGCTGTGAATACTGGGTTAGAGGAAGGATTGAGCATGCTTAAAACTGATAAAGATGCCATGGATATGGCAAGAATTGGGGTGAAAGATGATATGGTTGAGGTTTATGTTGTTCATAAGACAAGTGAAGTGGGAGAAGATGTGCAACCTGGGCAAATTACTACTCCTGTCGTTGGAAGTGATGAGGCTGGGCCTGGCCCAATTGTTGTGTATGAAAGCCCTGGTGTTGGGCTTGGGTCAAAGCCAGCTACTGATGGGCCCACTGAAAAGGATGAGGTTGGGTCCATGAGTAACGGATCATGTGAGGATGGTAGGGGTTCTGATGCTGTTGAAGAAGAGGATGAGGGGAGTGAGACCTCTGATGATGATGACTATGTACCTAGGGGGAGTGAAAGTTCATGGAGCTCTGAGTCAATTGCTAGGAATGCATCAGATCACAGTCTTGATTTTGGTGACAGTGATGATGATAGGGAGGGAGCTGAAGGATTAGTTGATGTGAACATCACGGAAGAGGGGCAAAAAGAGTCTATACCTAGTCAGTCCCAGGGTCAATTTTCACAGCCAGTTGCACCAAATGTTGGTAAGAAAAAAATCGTAGGGAGATTTGGGGATGAGGATACAGGTTACAACAGTGAGGATTTTCTAGATATTCCGTTGAGTGAAGATGAAGAGGACATGGGAAAGAGGTTTCCGATTCACAGGCCCTTGAAGAACATGAGTGAATACAAGTGGGAAGTGGGAACCTTGTATATGTCAAGGGAGGAGTTCAAAGACTGTGCGACTGCATATGCTGTCAGTAGTGGAAGGGGTCTTAGATTCTCTAAGGTGGTCTGAGGAGGGTTAAAGTGGAGTGTGTGGAGGGTTGTGAGTGGTACGCATACTGTGGAAAATTGAAGCATGAGCGAAGTTGGCAGTTGAAGAGTTGCAATAACAAGCACAACTGCTCCAGGGAGTTGAAGATTGTTATCATGCACGCCAAATGGCTGAGTAAAGTTTTTCTGAATAAAATTGCTGAGAACCCGAAGATTAAGTTAACCACACTAATGAGGAAAGCATACACAAAGTGGAATGTGGAGTTGGCCAAATCTAAGGCTTCTAGGGTCAGACAGTTTGCTCTGGATGAGTTGTAGGGAATATACATAGAGCAGTATAGAAGGTTGTATGACTACTGCCATGAGTTGCTGAAGACTAACCCTGGGTTTTCAGTGCATTTGAAAGTCCAGAGGCCTCCGGAGTTTGCTTCTGAACAACCAGTGCCAGGGGTAGATTTAAGACCCAGATTCGAGAGGGTCTATGTGATGTTAGATTCCTGTAGGAGGAGTTTCATGGCTTGTAGGCCGATGATTGGGCTGGACGGATGCTTCCTGAAAACACCTATGGAGGCTGGCTCCTAACTGCAATGGGTTGGGACCCAAACGATCAAATCTTGTCGATAGCATACGCAGTTCTCGAAGCTAAAACCAAGGACTCATGGACATGGTTTCTCCAGCATCTGTATGATGACCTGGGAGTTGACAAGATTAGGACCTGCACCTTCATGTCTGACTAACAGAAGGTACTATTCTTTTCTCTACCCCTTACTATACAACTGTTGTAGTAAGCATTTGAATAATGCATACTCATTCTTTTTTTGTGGATGCAACAAGGTTTAGTGCCAACTTTTGAGGAGCTTCTGCCTGGTGTTGACCATAGATTTTGTGTTAGACACCTGTATGCAAATTTCAAGAAGAGATATCCAGGGATCCAGTTGAAGCTAATGATGTGGAATGCTGCCAAGGCTACTTATTATCAAGAATAGGAAAGGAGGATGAGTGAGATATAGAAGGTGGATCAAGGAGAATACAACTATCTAATGGAGATACCGACAAAGTACTGGTGTCGTCACAGGTTTGTGTGTAGACCTAGGTGTGACACTTTAGTTAACAATATGTGTGAAGTGTTTAATTCTGTTCTGGTTGAGGCTAGGGAGAAGCCAATAGTGACTATGCTAGAGGATATTCAGATTTATATAATGAAACGTTGTGCTGACAATAGGGATAGGATAATGCCTTACAATAGAGATGTGTTACCGCGAATTATAATTAAAGTAGAAAAACAGGCAGAACTAAGTGGGAATTGGGTGAGTGTGTATGCTGGACGTGATAGATATGAGGTGGTTAGCATTCAGGGGGGAAGAAAAAATTTGTGGTGGATCTTAGGAATCAAGAGTGCTCGTGTAGGAAGTTCCAACTGTCTGGCATTCCCTGTGCACATGCGATGACTTGTGTAAGGAAAATGTGCTTCAACGTTGATATCTATGTATCTGACTACTATAAGAAGGCTGCATACATCTCCTGCTACCAACATGTTGTGTTCCCTGTTAATGGACCAAACCTTTGGGACAGAACTCAATTCGAGGATATGTTGCCTCCCACTTATAGAAAATCCATTGGGAGGCCAAAGAAGAAGAGGACACGAGCTGCTGATGAGCAATCAAATAGGACTGGCCTGTCTCGTGAAGGACAGCAACAAAAGTGTTCTTATTGTTTATGCTCTGGTCATAACAAAAGGAGTTGTCCAAAGAAGCGCAAAGTCACTCCAAGTCCTGCTATAAGTATATGTCATTTATTATTTCTTGGTGTGCTTACTGGTGTCTTCATCATTTTGGTAACTCAATTATTTGTTGCTCTGTCTTGTGTATAGGTTGACAATGCTGGTAATTCTGCTTTAAAGGGGAGGTCACAGAGAGGGGTCAGAAAAAGTGTGAGACTCTCTGCCAAGACACCTTCTAGTAAGGCTACTGAAAGTGGAAATAGGAAGCAGAAGGGAAACAACAACAAATCACCCTCACACTCAAAGAGAAAGTCAGGTGTCAGCTCACAGCAATCACAAGCTGCAGCGAAAAGGGCTAAAGTTGATCATTCACAAACTGCTTCTGCACCAGCCCCAACAACTGCAAGGGTTCTGCCCACTCCAGTAAAGAGGGTCAGCCAGTCCAACCTTAGGTTCATGGCCAGGACTCCACCAAGAGCATGGAAGAATTTTGAGTGATTTACTGTCACTTGTGAATTTATATGACTAGTGATACCTTTTGTATTTTGCATTTTGTATTCTATTAGAAACTATGGTTGTTGGTTTCACTTTTTGTATCTGGAGGTGCTGCTACATCAAAAACAATGTTTAGCATCTAGGTTGACTTATATTTCTAGTTTTTGGATATCTACATGACATCTATGTTGGTTAACTTCTGAACTATCGCCTATATAGGCCTAATGTTGAGGTTAATCCTTTATGTTATTCCTGTGTCACTGACTCATTTAATCAAGGTTGCAAATAGTTACTTCAATGATGTTCCATGACAATGTAAACTGAACAGATAAAATTGGGTAACAATGAAGTTTCATTCAAAATCATTCAATCAACATCTTACATTTGATCCAACCCAATCCCTACAGCCACACTCCAGAATACAGACAACATATTGCCAACAAGCCTACACTAGCACCTATGTTCTGCAACCTTAATGCAGAAAAAACCTCCCATTTCTTGTCAGTGACAATTTTTCACACAATAAAATCATAGCACATGTCCTTCCAACCAGAGCTACTGCTACTGCCATTGTCAACATCCTCTCAAGTGTTGTCACTTTACCCTTCAAGCCTGTGATTTTCCTTTTCAATCGAGCAACTTCTTGCTCCTTTTCTGACTCTGCCCATACAAAGTACCCACACTCTTCTCCAATCTAGGCCAAAACCGAAAGAAAATTCAAATCAGATAACCAAGTAACAGCTAAACCCAACAATTATATTTTCTACTTACCCCATAGTTAACACAGCCCCAAAACCTCCTTCTGGGATTTTCTGCCATTGATGAAGTCACAAGCACTGGCCTCTCTCCATAGTAACAAGTTGTTCTCCGTCGTCTCCCTTGGCTGCTGTTTCGATACGAAGCACTGCAACTACGCTCCGCCTGGGAGGCCTGCGAAGCCATGGACTCACCCACGACTGCAACAGAGATGGCGATGGTGAGAAGAAGAAGGGACAAGAGGTGCATTCTCAAATTAGGGTTCACCCATTTAAATTATTATTTCTTTTTTTTTGTTTCTCAGTAACGGTCACTAGGAAAAACATTTGCCACAGTGGACAAAATTAGCCACGTAGGCATCTCCGTTAGTGTTCCATCAATGGATTTAATGGGAGGGTAACATTGAATCAGTTTTGGAACGTTGTGGATATAAATAGGACGAATGAAACGTTAGGGACAATTATAGGACTTACCCCAAACGTTGGGGACAAAAACAATACTTTACTCGGTTTTGTTTTAAGGAAAGGGTGCTGTCGCAGCAGTGAACAGCCCTGCTTCCAGAAGACACAACTTTCTCTATAAAATTCAAATTGTCCTTAAATTTGGACATAAAATACTAGACATCCTAATATTTTATTCCTCTTTAGTTTCACCTCCAAAGAGTTTCAGAGTATTGAGATATGTGGTTTTGAAGTTGCTGTTCCAGAATTCACACAGCATTGTTTCTGCAGAAAATGACCATTTTCTAAAAATCATATCCCCCAAACCACACATCAGAAAATTCTGAAATTTTAGGGGAATAATCTAAACATCTTAAGGTTTCATAGAAAAATAATTTCACTCATTTTGAGTGGCTAGATTGCTCCCAGTTTTGTTCACAAATTGCTGTCCGAAACTGCATATTCTGCAACATGTAACCTCGGGTTTTGAGAGGCCAAAAATTGATTCCTAGCTTTTCACTCACTCTAACGTTGCATTCTAACTTTCTTTTACCTATTGTAACTTGTTGGAAAGATTAAATCAGCCCCAAGTGCTCAGGATTAATAGCAGAGCGTTGATGGTGTATCATTGCATTGTGCATCAGCTATTTACCAAGTGGCGAATCCTTGAGAGCTACGATGAGACATGGTAGCTTAGGCTGTGTTTGGTTTATGTCTTAAAATTATGAAGACATAGACACAAATACATAAGAGTACATAGACACAAGAAGACATTAATTTTGTATTCTGTTTGATAATTAAGACATGGACAGAACACACCATTCACAATTTTATTAAAAAGTCAATTTTACCCCATTCATTCCAGTATCACCATCACCACTTCTGGCTTTTCATACCCCTTCAAAATCATCACAATTTACCATGGCATCATCATCTTCAAGACCAATACAGATTTTTTCTAATTTTTGGTAATTCTTCATCCAAAATAAAATCAACCTCGTAAACATAAAGAATTTACCCAAAATTGCTAAAAATTAGCATAACAAACACAAATCTCTATCAATCCAAATACAGAATAAGTTATCACCTCATCCATGGCAAAGAACACCACAAATAAAATTTAATCCGAAATTTAATATTCATAAAATAAACAAAAATGCTTCAATAACATTCTAATTGAATAATACAAACATTCAAATATTTTATTAAAAAAGTTTTAAAACAAATACAAATTGAATATGAGAGTAGAATAAGGTAACAGAGTAAATGAAAAAAAAGAAAGAAGTGGAGAAGAATGAAAAGAAGATGAAAATGAGGAAAGATGAAAGGACAGGACCAAAAAAGAAAGAAGTGGAGAAGAATGAAAAGAAGATGAAGAGAAGAAGAACAAAATACGAATGGGGGAGAGCATCTTCATTGTTACACAGTCGTTGTTGATGCTGATCGAAGGGTGAGGCAGAGAGACTTTCTTATTTGCGGTGACGCCACCTGCAAGGAGAAAACAGAAGACAAACAGTGCCGCCAAAGAGAGGATGGAAGCGACGCCATTGAAACCCAAATCGGGCAATAACAATGGAGGCTGAGAGAGGAAACGAAGAATGGTTGAAGAAAAAAAAATTAGGTTGAAGGGATAAAATGGTAAAAATTTTCCGTGTCTCAACTTAAAAATAAGTGTCTCAGCTAATTGAAAAGACACAAAATACATGTTTTTTGTGGGTATCTCTGTGTCACCGTGTCTTTTTTAATTTGTGTCTCACGTGCCAAACAAAGAACACGTCCCACCGTGTCTCTGTCTTTGGCATACACAGACATCAACCAAACGGTGCCTTAACTATATCAATTTTTCACATCTATTTTGAAGTTAATTTCCATGTTGTCTATAAGTCTCACTTTCCCAAACCATGCTACAACACACAAGACAACAGGGCTGCCATTGATAAATTCCACTTTCTCCAAATTCTCTTTATCAACAATCTGCAGAAAAGATGCATATATCTAGTTAGCATGCATCTAAGTCAATGTCTTTTCACTATTCTCTATATTTCTTGGGACAAAAGTGTCTTTTCAATGTTCTTAATTGATTGTTTGGAAGCCACAGTGTACACTACCCCCAAAGAAACTTTGGCATTACGATAGTGGTTGGGCAATGTATGGACAGAGACAGAGATAGTGAAGACCCCCAGAAAAAAACAATTTTTGTATCCTATTTAGTATTTGGTAGTAGTGAGGGACAGCGAAAGAAAACAAAAGAGACTTTTGCAACAGTGTCCAATGTCTCTATTTTAGAAGATACAGAAAATAATAGACTATTTTAAAACAGCAAGGCAAAATCCCAAAAGTTGAAATGTGATTACACCAACGGCATGACTCTAGAAAATTGATGATGGATCTTGCTGCTAACTGAAATAGGTGCATAAAAAACAGCATTTTGAGTTGCATAGGTATTCTTTCAGTTTGCGTTACTCCCTCTATATATGTGTACCGCAAAGACAATTTTGTTCCACTACATGCATATGAGAAATATATAATCCAAGTATGAAATGTCTCAAAAAGTTATTTATATTCAAAATTTGTCCAACATTGTTATTTATAATAATATTTATAACCATAATCATGTTAAATCGTCCAATGAACTCCCAGGACCACCCATAGAAAGAATAAGGACAACAGCAATAAAAGCAAATCCAATTTCCCTGACCAATTATACAACTTGGATATCTTTAGCAATAATCATATTGCACATCACTTGTAAATATCTAATAATATATTAACCGAGACTGAATGTTTTTGAAGTTGAATATGTAATTAAACTATAGAGAGATCTCATTAAATAATCCAAATTAATTGAACACAAGAACTCACCTCAGCATAATCAATCTGTCGACCAGCCTTAGTAAGTAATACATTGGACCACTAAGTTTCTCAACTTCTCACAATGCACCTGACCATCTGCTGCTGCTGATTTAGCTTTTAACAAAGATTTATTTATGGATAGTGCCTGCAACAGATGGAACGGGAAAAAAAGTTTTGTTAGTTTTAGTTATAAAGACTTTATAGGCTCAGCGTTACAATTATCATTACTATCATAACAAGTGCTTCATATTAAATACCATGACTACTATGAACTAATTAAAATATACATATCTGAATAAAATAAAATCATAGATTTTGCCTGTCTTTCGTAGAAAGGCGCACATTACGCGAACTCATTGCCAAGCCATCATTCTCACGTGTGATTTCAGAACCAACAATTTTAATGTTAAAATCATGTCCCTTGACCATTTCCTCATCACGTCCTTGTTAGAGATCACCAGTGGCTCTTTGGATGCCATTCAGATGGCTGTTTGGAATTGCTAATTATCTCAGTTAAGCGGAACTGCTCTGCTAGCTGGAACTCCAGCTCCCTAGTGGGCGTCACCACCAACGCGAACACACCGAACGGGTGCTCCGACAGGCGGTAGAGGATCGGGAGGGCGAAAGCGGCGGTCTTACCGCTGCCAGTTTCATCGATGCCGAGCACGTGGCGGCCCTCCAGCACTCGCGGGATGCAGCGAGACTGAACACGCGGGGACGCTTCAAACAGGACAAGAGAGCAAACATTGGTGAACAAGGGGATCGAGAGCCCTCGAGAACGACGAACCATGAAGCTAGCTGAGCATATCCCCTTTCAAAGGTTTGAATCATTGCGTCTTCTGTCAACTTGTGGAATAATGTCATTGCGACATTTGTATTTTGCTCTAGAACTCTTGTCCATAAGAAATTTTTGCTTTCAATAAGTTCCCAACCAACTTTCCTCATATACGCGTGGTTTAGGTCCTTTGCATGTCGTAGTCCTAGACTTCCCAACTATTTTGCTTTAGTTAAGGTGTTCCAATTCAGCAAATGCATTTTTTTTGTGTAGTCTGTCTCGCCGGGTCAATAGCATTACAAGTAGATATAGGTAATATAGCAGATTGCATAGTATATGTAGGAATAGAAGATAGAGTTGGTTTTACTAGAGTAGTTTTCCATGCGAGAGAAATGGAAGACGCTGTTGAGCCTTGCATTTAGCTTGCTTTCGATATCTTTGTATATATTTTTGGTGACCCTAAAATGTATGATAATAATGTGAAAACATAATAATGAACGAGTTTCGTTAGAATAGCAGAGAGCCAATTAATTAAAAATAGATTTATTATCAAAAAAATATTTTTTTAAAAAGTTAAATATAAAGAGACTATGTCATTTAAATTATTGGTTGTTAGTAAAAAATTTTTTTATAATTTTAATTTTTAAAATTTTAAAATTTAAAATTTAAAATTAAAAAAATTAGTTTAAATTAACTTATATTATAATTGATTTTCTAAACTTTTTCATAATGAACAAAAACTGAAAATTGCCTCTCCAAAAGAAAGAAATAAAAAATAAATAAAAAATTGATCCACCTTTCACCAAAAATTAATTTAAGAAAGGACAAAAAATGGTATTATTCAATAATATTGTATTATGATATATTATACAAAAATGTGAATCTACAAATAAACAAACCTACAAAATGTAACCTGTGTTTGATAATAAAAAACTGCAAAATGCAATTGTACTTGACATTTAAAAAAAAGAAAAAGAAAAAAATAGCTCCAAAATACAACCTACATTCTACATGTGGGTCGTTATATGGCCGAAACGTAGTCCGTTTGATAAAAAAAAAAAAAAACAAGTTATAATAGCAGATACGAAAAATAAAGTATAACCTGCATTTTGCATGTGCATACTCTACAAGTAAATGCATGTGTAACACGTGTTTCTGAGTTGAATGTTTGACTTGGTTTTTATATTGTGCTTGGTTTTTATATTGTGCCGGAGCTGCATTCTAAATATGTTAATGAGACATACATCACATCAATCTGTAAAATTTTTAATCCTATTGAAATTGATGCATCTATGATACCATTATAGAATAAAAAATAGGATAAATTATTAGTTATAATTGAGTAAAACTAAAATTAAAATAATTTCACTCATAAAAATATACATTAATTTAATATTTATTAAAATATTTAATTATTTTTTAAATTTTTATAATTTTATTAAATTTATAATTAAGTTATTATAATTTTTTAATTAAATTTTTATATTATTTTTAATTTTATAATTAAATTTTTGCTAATATAAAAATATTAGAATTATAATAGAATAATTTTTTAAAAAAGTAAAAATATCTATAATTAAAAATTTAATTATGTTTTTGAACACATATTTTAAAAAAAAATATTCTATTAATTTTTATATTTTTGACACAAAAATTATAAAAGAAATAATTAGTATTACATAAATTAATAAATCTTTCCTAAATAATATATTTTAATAAATAAAATATTTAATTTATTTATTTAAAAAAGTGTTCCAGAATTTGTATTATTATGATACACTATTATTTTAATTAAAAAATAAAATTCATTAAAAGTTATATTAATATAATAAAATTATTAAAATAATATAATAAATAATTTTTTATTAAAAACTTTCTGCATATAGACGTGATAGTTAGCTTTTTCTTAGACATATTTTAAAATTTGAGATTTCTTTGTTATAATTTCATATTTTTTTCGTTTAAAAATAATTGGTCTTAGATTAAAAATTTTACTGACTGACATGATGTATGTCTCACTGACTTGTTTAAAATATTTTTTAATTTAATTTTTTTATTATTTTTTATTTTAAAAAAAATTGTCTTCAATCTTTAGTGACTAACATGTAAGATCAGTATATCATGTTTGTTTTTAGGAAAAGTACCATAAAACTTTACTTTTGAAATTAAACAAGAGAGAGAAACTTCGTGAATAAGAGATTAAACAACCGTATTCATCAACTTTACCTATATTTATTTTTTGAGAAAATTTTACTCTCTTTACGAGATGCTAAAATGACACTCCTTTTTCTTTTATTTATAGAAAAAAAATTCTATGATACTTACACTCAAAATCATCATGTGATGCTGATAATACGTGGTACATTATAAGATTGTCATATGTGTGAAAATTGTGCTACTTCTAGTAAGCCGTTTATAGCGGCAATGTGATGAAAGGCCAGGAAATCCTGTTTTCGTTATTTTGATGGTAATTAATTAAGTATAATTAATTGTTGTCTAATAAAAGTGGATTGAGCTGTAAAAAATACCGTACGAATTGGGACTTGTTTTTTGATGGGAGATACATTAGATAATTTGCATAAAATTATAAGTTGGCCTTTGAATTACCATGATGACCAAGAAAAAAAACTTAACATAGTACTAATATAATGGGTAATAGATTCTCTAAAATCCTTTTTCTTTAATTCTTAATATATATGTTTAATTATTTCTTATTATGTGAGTATCCAACCGAAAACTATATAACAATAATATTAATATAGAGATTGTTATTATCATGGAAAGAGATCAAGTAACATAGTTACTAAGAAGACATGGTTACTAAATTTTTATTATGAGTTGACAAAAGTTAACCACAAAAATTTAACATTTTCACATTTGAACATTCTTAATGCATGGATATACTTATAAAAACTTTTTTTTGCAGTGAATGAAATAGTCGAACACTTTATTATTGCAACAGGTTGAAAAGGAAGTCAATGTGATTGGGGTCACACACCACAACATATGTTAACCTTAATGTTCGTAACTTTAAATCCCTGTTTTGTGTATAATCCATCATATTTTTTTTAGTTTTATGCATGGAGGATATTTATTTGTAGGATTATGTTAAGTGTATATTAAAATTAATCACCAATACAAAATATATATTATGGTATAAATACACGTTGAAAATAAATATGTCAAAATTAATATTTTTTCACATTGAAATTCAATTTTTGTAAGTCAAAATTAGTATAATTTAATTAAAAATTCATATTTTATGTTTTACATTTTTTACTTAATTAATAATTTATAAGTCAAAATTAATATAGTGTGAGTTAAATGTCAGTATTTTGTATTTTGCAATTTTACTAAGCCAAATTTGTCTCTCATACTCTCATCAATATGACAAAAATAAATGTTGCTTTGAATGTTCTTTCAATTAGATATGAAGACGAAGGTAGAATGTCCTTATTAAAAACAAATGGCCAATAAAGCTTATTCTACTTTGATGAAAACATTAAAAACTTCCAAGTTACAATTTTACATCGACTACCCAATATGCTACCACCAAAAAAGCCTCAATTTCTACAGCCTACTGTGCGACCCAATCTACTTCCATTAAACAATAATTTAATTATATCTAATTAATTACCATAAAAATAACGGAAGGGAGAATCCCTTGGCCCTCATCACAATGCTGCTATAAATGGCGTACCAGAGACAACACATTTTTACATGCGTGGCAGTTTTATAATGCACCACGTATTATCAGCATCACATGATGATTTTGAGTGTAAGCACCATAGAATTTCCCTTTATAAAATATACATTTCTCTTCCTATTAACTTTTAAAAAACTTTTTCAATCTATTTTAAATTTTTTGTGTTAACTAATGTTAACTTTATCTATTTTTTAAAAGGATTAATCTTAGCATACAAACAATTAGCATTTACAAGTCTTACAAGTGCGGAACTTACTAAAACCCTAAACGCGCTCCAATTCATACATACAAGTCACGTGCTATATAACAGAATTTAATTTCAATCAAAATCAATTAACACGCGAATATCTCTCTTTCAATCTTCAAAAGATTTCGTTGCCTTCTTCGAATCCCTTGCCAAGTTTCTTCGTTCTCCTCTCGCGTTCTCCCCTGGTCTTTTGGATCCTTCTTTCTTTTGTGTTCTCCTTCGTCATTCACCTGAGTTTTGCGAACTATAACACTAGTTTCGTTTTATTTCAATTTTCTGGTTTCTGAAATCAAATTTTGAAGTCCTTTTGAAGATAATGGATGATTCAACCTCAGATTGTCAGCTCAATCATGGTGAAGTGGATTCAATCTCAGATTGTCAGCTCAATCACGGTGAAGTGAATTTTGAATTTGAATCGAACGAAGTTCCTAAGGTTTGATTTAGTTTCAGTTAATTATGATTGTCTATCTGAATAATTCGTGAACCTAGACTGTGAAATTAATGCGTGAACATAATTTGTGGATTGAATCTAATGTATTAGTTTTGATTAATTATCAGCAATTTATAACAGACGCTCGGGTGTAGATCAAAACTTTTTGGGTGTATTTTTAGGGAAGTTTGGGTGTATTTTAGGGAAGTTTGGGAGTATTTACAGTTTATGGTTTTTCTTGTTATTTTTAATTGACTTGTTGTCGTTCGGGTGTATATCAGGAGTCCTTCGGTGTATGTTACTTTGATTGTTATTTTTTTTATGAGGTGTAGAAATTCTATATTATTTTCTTGTTTTTAACATGTTGTATTTTGCAGCCCCTCTCTGTTGTTGATGAGCAGCTTGTTCCCAAAGTTGGAATGACTTTTAAAAAGCTTGAAGATGCTGAAAAATTTTACAAGGACTATACCAAGGCTGCAGGTTTTTCTACAAGAGTTCGAAGCACAAATAAAAAGGGATATGAAATTAAGAATCAATTGATCACATGTAGCAGAGAGGGAAGATGGAAATCTAAAATATCTCCGACCGAGAAGACAAATCCCACAGTTGGTGTTAATTATCCTGCAAGAATTTATATACACACATTGAAGGATGTTGGTGCTTGGATCATTTCGAAGGTTGTGCTGCATTATTCACACCCCTGCTGTCCAACTCAAGCAGAGATGCTCAAACAACACAGGGAACTCAGCATGTCCGTTCGTCGTACAATAGAGAATAACGAGGAGGTCGGTATCAGACCAAGCAAAACATTTCAATCATTCGTTACCGCAGTCGGGGGTCACCACGAGTTAAATTTTATTGAAAAGGATGTGAGGAATTACATCACGAGAGAAGTGCGGAATGTTTCGAAACAAGAAGATGCAAAGGAATTCGGGAAATATTTATTGAGAATGAAAGAGAAGAATCAGAATTTCTTTTTCGAGCTCGAACTCAAGGACGATCAATCGATTAAGCTTGCTTTTTGGGCCGATGCAAGGAGCAGAGCTGCCTTTGAGTATTTCGGAGATGTTATTTCATTCGACACCACCTACAATACAAACAGGTAATATTCTGTTATTGTTTATGCTGCTACATTAATTTTGTTCTAGGACTCTGCTGCAGAGGTGTATATTGGATGTTACTTGGGTGTATAAATTCATTATATGGGTGTACATAATGATTTTCATTCTGCAATGTCGTAATTTCTGGAATAATTTTCTGCTGAATTTTGGTCTTGTGGACAACAAGTGGCTGTCAGATAATGTTGTTTAAAATCTGCAGCAGACGTGTAAATTGCATGTTTTGTCGGGTGTATTTATAGTCTGGCTTTGGGTGTATTATGCAGATCCTTATACAGACCGTCATATATGGGTTCCAATTTATCTGGATCACCACTTCTGGGCAGGGATGAAAAGCACACAAAGGAGCGAAAGCATGCATTCATTTTTTAACAAGCTTATCACCCCTAACAACTCGCTTATTCAATTTGTCAAACAATACAATAATTGCCTCGGAAGCAGGGAGCAAGCAGAGAGAGAATCAGATGCTGCATATTTTCATACGGTCATACCATGTGCAACCAAATCCTCCACTGAAGCTCAGTTTCAAGATGTGTATACTCATCAAAAGTTTAGGGAAGTCTAAGCACAATTCAGAGGAAAGGCAAATTACATCACTAGATTAACAAATTCCGCTCTAGACTATTCAGTATATGAAGTTGGAGAACAAGTTTTTAGCTCAATATTCAACAAGTTTATGGTTACTTACGACTTAGTAGTAGCCGAGGTAAAATGTCAATGTTTATTATTCGAGTCAATGGGATATTGTGCCGTCACGCACTAAGCGTGTTAAGCTTTGAACGAGTAAGCCAAGTGTCATCGAGATATATATTGGAACCATGGAGCAAGAAGGTAAAGAGGTGACACACACACATCAAGAGAAGTCACGACGAGCCAATGTTGGAGCTAAGAAGCAAGAGGTTTGACGAATTGGTTTTTTGTTCGCAAAATATTTGCGAATTTGCATCAAAATCGGACGAGTTGACTGCCATTTTGCACCGTGCGTATGATAACGTCATGGTTGAGATGGAATCATTGAAAGCTAAAAGGAAGGGCACATCTTCTTTATCTCACGAAGACGCCAACTTGGAATCCGTTAACGAGCTTCAAAGCCCTCCAAGGATTCGAACAAGAGGACGTCCAAAAAATAGGCTAGGTTCAAAGTTGGATAAACAGATAGCAAATGCCACAAAGAAGAAGAAAACAAAAGGTTTAAACAAGGTAAAAGTGATGTTCTTTAAATATGTCGTGATTGAATTTATTCTCGTTAATAGTTTAGCTAATATGTAAGTTTGTTATATTCAGTTAAACCTTTTTGATGCTGCATCAGTGGTGCATTCAAATTTCAGCCAATATCAAGGACGTGTTATGAATTATCAGTTCAGGGTACCAGCAACAGCGGATAACTTTTGGGTGTATAGTTACAGAATATGGGTGTAAAAATACTGTTCTTTTGGGTGTATTTCTGAATTTTCTTGTATTTCACATTTTACATATATATATTTCACATTTTACATATATATATATATATATATATATATATATATATATATATATATATATATATATACACTTCAGAATCTTGTTTTTATGTTATAAAATACTGTTTGTTTTTTTTTTACAACGGTTTGAGGGTTTTAGGTATTAGGGTTCAGGGTTTTAGGGTTTACGTTTTAGGTTTTAGGATTTACGGGTTAGGGGTAAGGGTTTAGGTTTTAAGTGTTTAGGGTTCAGGGTTTTAGGGATAAAGCATCAGAGGAGATAGATTTTTTGGTGTATATTCAACTTTCTTTGGATATAAAAAATGACAGGTTATGGGTGTATATTTGGTTTGATGTTTTCCTTCATATTATAGTACCTATAATTCATACATTTTGAATACAGCAGAGCGAGTTTAATTATTGAAAAAATTTTTACAATAATCTGGATTATAATTGGAAAATTTTTACAGCATGTGTTCAATTTGTTACAGGACTATATAACATTTACATTAATCAGTGTCAATATCCTTAGAATCTATCTGACAATATGGACTCAATAACAACGAGGATGGCTTGGATAGTCTTATTCCATTACTCTCCCTAATGGCTTCAGCTTTGTCTAGATTCATGTCATGGAATAGAATCCGGGAAGCATATTCCACTCTAAAGTGGTCCACCTCGTGCTACAGTTAAAAAGAACATTTTGTTTAATCAACCATGTTAATTGAGTAATGTAATACAAAGTTATTTATTTTTAAACATATTTACCTGGGTCCAATTATCCCACTCATACTTCCGCCTTTTAATGTTTGTGGGCTCAAATATCTCAAGCCACTTCATTACGTAGATAGTACAGTCATAGCTAAAAACAAAGAAAATAAATTACAAATTACATATAGAAAAATTTAATTTTCAGAGAGAAAGATTCATACCTTGTCTTTTTGCCCGAGATGTGAAGGTATAGTGGTTCAATTTCCTTGTCCTTGTCCCTTGATTTCAGAGGTGCCCCCAGCATATACTTTAATTCGTGAAATTACATATCCCTTAAAACACGAAACGAATCAGTAATACATGAAAAGGATACACCCAAAGGAGCACAAAGTTACACCTTATATTGAATAGAAATACACCCAACTATTAAAATACAGAACATAGAAAACAACTTACAATGAATGTGTTCAGGGTAGTTCTCTCATCGAACGGAGATTTTGTGTGATATGGGTCGACTATATAAAATTTTCGCTTTCTTGTATCAGCCAACCATAACCACCAATGTTGTGAATGGCAAACAGGTGCAAAAATCTGAAATATGTTCAGATTGAACACTGTTTTAGTTTATTTGGCACATAAGTAAAAAATGGTAATAAGAATTTTTAGAAATGAAAACTTACATAACGATGCGGTGCGAATTTTTTAAGGTCCAAGAAGGGTATAAACATTGGGTAGTCTTCCACCCTGAACGGATTATTGTTTTTAGGCTGTAAGAATACCCCATGTGGATGATTTGCAATGGCCATGTTCTACAAAAATTGTGAACCACCAAACGAATCTAAAAAATACACCCAAATGAATAAACAACTAACACCCAAATGAACACATTAAATACACCCAATATAAGATAGAAAATACATCTGAAGGAATGCAGAAAATACACCCAAAATTCGTTCAAGCAACCCTTACCACAATATCAGGGGGGAGACAATATACTTCTTCTTGAAACCTTTTAATCTTTTGTTGGTTTAGGATGAAGCACATGGTAGAGACAATCTAGAAAAAGATGTCGAAATCAATTTTACATTAATCAGGATTGTAGTTAATTTTGGTGAAAAAAACATTAATGTTGTTGTAATATTACCTCAGCTTCTATATGCATTTCAGGCGCGAGTGATGCAAGGTGGAGTTTTGACAGAGTGTATCTATCTTGGGCTTGGAGTCTGCAGACATTGTCAAACTCATTAGTTAGCCCATCTGCGTAGGTCTTCACTCGTATAGCCCAGAGGTAGCATTTCTCTTTCATGTCAGAACTATTTTCATTTGTCCTCGCAGGAGTTTCAAACTTCTCGAAACTCTCTGCCCCACTCTCCTTTGGAATCTGCGGACTTTTTTCTTTTGTTGTCACCCCACCACTTGTAATTTTTTGTACCAGATCCCCTAATTGTTCTAGCAGTTTTGGGGTTTCTGGAGTTTTTGCCCTGCCTCCATCTTGCGTTGACGCTCCCTCCTACGTTGCTGTTTCTTCTTGGCTTGAATCAATTAAGCCAAGGCTGAATGATGACATCGGATCTGTTTTAGGAACATACGATGCTGTCTGTGCCATCATCATTAGCGCAGTAGCGTCTTCTGAGACTGGATTACTGCGTGATCATGTATAACAAATTATAAGAATAAGAATATATGGATGATAACCAAACATTCATTTTACTCTGATTAACTTACATTTTAGATGGAGCTGGGGGAAGCGTGGGTGTGCTTTCTTCAAGTTGTTGGGGGGGGGTTCAGGAGTGCTGCACGGTACATAAAATTAATCATGATGTAAAAAAGCTAGTCACATATTAATCGTGAAAATATACACCCCAATAGGGACAATATTAAACTTTAACCAAATATACACCTAACAATATTTCTTATCTTTTTGTACTTCCTTCAATTTGTAGCAGAGGAGTTGGTTCATTTTCTATCTCAGGTGTTTATTCAATTTTCGGCATAGTGATTGTTTGGGACAGTGGTAGACAAACTTGAATTGGAACTCTAAACAAGAAGAAAAATAAAAGGTTAATAATGCCTTTGAAAATAAAAAGGTTATAAGGTTGAAATATTTTTGAAAAACTCACATTGCAAGCCCTTCGGACGGTGTCTCTTCCCTCACAACCATCATATTCTCTTCAACCGGCTCACTGACTGACTTTTCAACCAGACTCAACCTAAAATATACCCTAAGAAAGTCAAAAATACACCCGAACAATTAAAAAGAAAGACCGGCTTTATTTTTTGAGAACTTACATACTTGCAGTTTTTGCTTTTTTTCTGCCTTTTTTTTCTCGAATAAAACAATAAAAGGCTTTTTTTCTAAAAAAAATATATACAGAATTAGAAGTAAAAGGTAATAAAAGAATAAAAGCAACGGTTATTTGAAAGAGAAATTACATGCTCTCTACCGGTTTGTTTACGCTACTTTGTTCTGTGTGTCCTTGAGAGGAAGGATCATCACTTCCCAAGTTTACGTCTGGTATTCTAAACATAATAGAGTACATGTTATTCACAAAAAATACCATACTGTTAAATCATGATAACAAGATTTTACCAAATAAAGCGTCTTACATTTCAGATGAGACATAGTGACCTTCCGTCGATCGCAGGTCAGCTTCCTTCTCCCTGCGAAACAAGAAACAATTATTAGCAAAGAAAACACCCTAAAATCTGAAATATACACCCCAACAAGACATACCTCTCTGTAGCAGATTTTTTATTGTTTTTCCTTAAGAATTCATCTAAATCTTCAGTTCCAATTTCAGATCTGACAGTGCATGCATAAAAGAACATGTTAACAAATATAATTTTGATGATAGACGGTAATATAGCTTACAAAGTACTGTACCCATGATAGGATTGAGCTTGCTCAGTAGATGAATCCTCAACAACGATTTTTTTCTTTTTGGATTGTATCCTGGGGGAAAAAAATAAGTATGAATCAGAAATAAAAAATTAATTTGATCACAAAATACTATCCAAAGAAGTGCTTACTTTTTTTGTGTTCTCTGAGTTTTTTTCTTTGTTTTTTGTTTCTCCACTGGTGATGATTCTTCGCTTTTATAAGTTAATAAGAGACACTCTGTTAATACATGAAATCTTGATAATAAACCCAAAGGAAATGAGTAATAATTTCAGTACATTATTCATCAGTTGATTCATATTCTGAATCAAAATCCTCCTGAATCTTCTTTCTTTTTTTTTGGACTCCATTCTGGAAGCCAAACAATCATTATTTAAAAATATTTTAAAAGGGATAAAATACACCCAAATAAATGCACAAGATACATCCAAATAAATGCACAAAATACACCCAACTTGATAAACAAAATACACCCAAATGGAGAAACAAAATATACCCAAATGGAGAAACGAAATACACCCAAATGGACAAACAAAATACACCCAAGTATGTTACTTACTTTTTGACTTTTTGGCTGGATTGTTTTTTTGTTGAATCCTCTGAGTCTTCTTCAGTCTCAGACTCGGAGGTAGAATTGTCACTTTCAGGTCTTTCAGTATCAGATGATTATGTTGAACTTGCCTTTCTTTTTTTGTTTTTTGTTTTCTTCTTCTTTTTCTTTTTTCTTTATTTCTTTTATTTTGTCCTTTGTTTCAGCCATCTTTACAATCTCCTGAAACATTAGAAATTTTAGTTAGCAGCATTCAGGTAAATAAAATACACCCAAGATATTTTGTTCACTTACCATATGTTCCTCAATTTCTGCCCTCATTCTTTCGACCAACTGCTCCTTTGTCCAGTTGGCAATCCAGGATTCTGGAGGTTTTTCTGCCCTCTTCTTGTCTTTATTTTTTGATAGATGAAAGTAAATTATCATCAGGACAAAGAGGCAGCTATCAATTGCCTTTTTCTTTTTGAGCTTGTAATCTATTACGCCCTTAATGATAAAACTCAAAACATGTCCTCCCCAGTTCCACTCTGTTATTGTGTCCATCTCAAAAATTGGGGCCAGGTGCACAGGTGAGATTTTGTTTATTGTCGTTGGTAACAAGAACGCCATCTGTATATAGAGGATGAAAATCCTCTTGAACATGAGGTGATACTGTTCATTATCAACGGCAATAGCCATCATCTCATCTGTCAGATTTTTGAGGATCTTACCCTGGAATCTTCTAAAAAATTCTTTGTCATCTTCAGAAAGATCCTTATAATTGACTTTCTGAGGAAATAGATCTTCTACAAAAAGGAAAATAAGAAAGTATGAAAATCAGTTCAAATACACCCAAGCATCAATTGAAATACACCTGAATATGGGTCATATACACCTATAATTTTTAGCAAGTTACCTGACGCGTTGATGCCAAGCGCAACCTCTATTGTTTTTGGTCTTACTTTAAACGAACCGTAGCCGGTTTCCAGTCTGTTTTCCCCTAATTTGAAGGAGTTAGCCAACTCCCTTAATATTTGGTGATGCACCATTAACGGTGGGATGTGCATCAAGCCACCAAATCCCAAATCTCTAACAATTATTTTCTTCTCCTCGCTCATGTTTCTGAATTTCTCACTTAACAAATGTGTTGCACACTTAAGATTTTTGGTTTGCTGTAAACAAAGCAAAATTATAGTCAGATATATTTCTATTATATAAAACTGATTTCATCTAAGACATATATTTGTTCTTACATTTTTTTCAGCTTGGTTTCTGCCTGCCATTTTTTTTGAAATGAAAAATACACCCATAGATTTCAGTAAGATACACCCATAGATTTCAGTCAGATACATCCATAGATATGAGTGAGATACACACATAGATATCAGTCAGATATCACTCAAACATGCATTAATATACAAGGTCAAACAACATTACAAGGTCAAGCAATATACACCCATAGATATCAGTAAGATACACCCATAGATTTCAGTCAGATACACCCATAGATATGAGTCAGATACACCCATAGATATCAGTCAGATATCACTCAAACATGCATTAATATACAAGGTCAAGCAATATACACCCATGGACAAACAAATATTAGAACAGTTGCAACTATTGACTATATTACAGTATATCAGCTTAGAAATATACACCCAACAAATTATGCCATATACACCCAACAAATTACTCCATATACACCCACCAAATTACGCAATATACTTCCAAAAATCAGTTACCAGAAGAATTAGAATAACAAGAACAATAACACCTAGAACAACTAAGAAGAACATTATAACCTAGAACCAAGAATAACAGTAAAACCTAGAACAAGTAGAACATTAAAAACTGTAAAATGAGACCTAGAACAAGAAGAACAGTAAAACCTAGAAGAACATAGAAGAACAGTAAAACCTAGTTCTTCGATTTCAAAATGTAAAAAATATACAAGATGAGTAAAATAGTAACGTAATGTACCTTCAGTATTATAACTTCATTTTTTCTGGAGATTGTTGATGGAGAGTTCTATGTTGTGTTGATGGAGAGTTCTAATCTTCGCAACGAGTTGTATCTCTGCAGTTTGCAATGTTGCTCGAAAATGGACGGTTTGTGTTTTCTTCGAATGGCTTGGAGAAGTGGAAGAGTGCACCATTAAGGAGCGCTTTTTGCGAAGCGCAACTGTTGAGTGGAGCGCATGAATTTTACGCTCCATTCAAAGTAATTGAGTGCGCGTGTGAAAGAAGTATGGGTTGGGAACTTGTATAATTTGTAGGGCCTTTTTGCTTGTATGTGTAGCAGGCCCCTTTTCAAAAAAAAATATTTTTTACAAAAATACTCTTTAGCAAAAATTTTATTTTTTTATCATTAAATTTTGCTTACTAAAATACCATTTAATAAATTATTTTTTATTTATTAAATTGTATTTTTACCAAAATATTTTTTTAAAAATTTAATAATTAAATTATTTTTTCTAAGATACCCTTCAATAATTTTTTAATTATTAAATTATGATTTTACTAAAATTTTTGTTAATAATTTTTTATGTTTTACTATTAATTTTTTGATATCAATGTATATTATTTTAACATTAAATAAAAAAGTCTTACCATTGTTAATATGTATAACAATTAATATATATTGATATTGAAAAATAATCTTATTAGAATTTTTTTAATATTAAAATAATATATATTGATATTGTAAAATTAATAGTAAAATATAAAAAAGCTGTTAACAAAAATTTTGGTAAAATTATAATTAATAATTAAAAATTATTGAAAGATATCTTTAAAAAATAATTTAATTATTAAATTTTTTTAAAAATATTTTGATAAAAATATAATTTAATCAATAAAAAATAATTTATTAAAGGATATTTTAGTAAGTAAAATTAATGACAAAAAATAAAATTTTTGTTAAAGGATATTTTTGTAAAAAAATAATTTATTTTTTCTTGAAAAATGGATAAAGTGAAAATTAGCTAACACAAAAAAATTAAAATGAATTAAAGAAGAGGTTTTTTTAAAAGTTATAAGGGAGGAAAATATACATTTTATAAATAAAGAGGAGGAGATTGTCATTTTAACATCTCGTAGGGGAGGGAAGTAGAATTTTCTCTTATTTTTTTTTAATTTAGTTAAAATAATTTATAATTTTATATTAACTATAAAGCATATTATTAAGTATTTGAATAATCTTAAATATATAAGTTTTTTTTTTAATTTCTTATTAGTATATCAAGCTATATTTTGTTAATGTTATTATCATTATTGTTATTATTATTATAATTATTATTATTATAAGGAAAATTATAATGTACAGGATTGTTTATACAGATTAATGGATTATGTGACCCATTGTCGGACTTGCAAGGAGAGCCACGGCTTAGAGGAGAATAACCAACTGCTTGCAAAGGAGGTGATCCATTGTTTTAATATTTGGTCATGAACCGTTTTTTTAGTTATAGAATTTCTTTTTTTTTGTTTTATTTTTTTTTTACTTTTTTGGTCAATGTAGTGGGTACTGAATTAAATAGGCTTTTTTCTTGATTTTTTTTATTTGGTTAGATTGAACTTTATTTTAAAAAAAATATTATATTAAATATGTATTTAATTTTTCGTTATTTTTTATGAAATTCTAAGAATGCATATAAATATTTAAAATAAAATGATAACAAATTATTTTATTTTAAATTAAGAATGCTAAGTTTAAGAAATTAAAGAGGCTTTAACGAATTCTCTTTATTTATATATATATATATATATATATATATATATATATATATATATATTGTTAAGAAACAAAAAATAATAAGATAGTAAAATTATATTTTTAGAAGAGCATAAATGAAAGAGTAATAAATTATTTTAGAAAAAATAATACAATTAAACTCTGATGTCGTCTCATTCAAAGGAATAAATGTAATCGAATAACTGTATTATACTGTTAGTATATCGAAATTAAACTATAATTTGTATTTTAAAAAATATAAGATAAAAATACATATTAAACCAAATTTAATAAAAAAAATTTTGAAACATTATTATAAAATAATGAACTTATTTAGTTGAAGTTTATATGAATGAGTTTTTTTGCTCAAATTTATTATTATTATTATGCTTTCTTTAATTATAGTTTGAGGTATAAATTATCATCGTCGTCTTTCTCCGTATCGGAAGAAGTGTAACTACAGATCTTTTTTGAACTCTTTGAACTAGATTTCTCCTTTCCACCGCTAATCAAAACTAAAGTCCATTTTCAATAATACAGCAACTCAGTCACCTGCCACGGTACAAAGAAAGCAAATCAATATGATACACCACTAAATGAACCTAACTGCAAGCACGATTCCAAAATTCAGATTACAGCATCAACAATGACACACCAGATTACAGTACATCATACCACAAGCGACCACACCTACTCAACATTATCCTTTTGTTATCATTCTTTATACATGTATAACTATTATTATCTCACAATCAGTTCGTCATTATTATGTTGCCTTGTTTTATTTCCTTTCCTTGTTTTTTTTATCTATTCTCCTTAATTGTAATTAATTATCACCATACTATTATTATTCTTTTAGACTTTTTAATTTTTATTTTTATTATTTTTTTTTCTTACTATACTCTATATACATATCTATCATTGTCTCACCACCATTGTTATATTGACTTGTTCTTTCTTCCTTTCTCCTTTTCTTATTCATTTTCCACTTTCTCTTTTTCGATCCCAACTAATTGCCACTATGTATTAGTTTATAATTATTACATTAAAAAATGAATACTACTTTAAAAATAAATTAAAAATATCATAACTCTTATATAAATCATCTACGCTCCTATAAATATAATGAAAGAGTAAATTTAATTTCTTCTACTATGAGTATTTTTTTTACATTTATCTTTATATTTATACAAATGGAGAGCTCTTATACTAATCGTGGTGTTCATACATTGAGTTTTGGACTTTATTTCATTAGGTGTTGTCATCAGAAATTTTTAGAATTTTATTTATAAATTATAAATTATTGTTTACTTAGGTGATTATTTTTTAAATTTTAAATTATATTTTTTTAGGTTGTTAGGTATTTAGTTTTTAATATTGTTGAACTAATTATTTGCTTAGGTGTTATCACTAGAAATTTTTAAAAATTATAAATTTTATTTGCTTAAGTTGCTATTTTCAAAATTTTGAAGTTATTTGCTTAGGTTAGGTTGTTACTTTTTAATTTTAATTTATTTGCATATTACTCTTTTGAATTTTTAAAATTTTATTTATAAATTATAAATTATTATTTGTTTAGATTGTTACTTTTTAAATGTAAGTTATTTGCTTAGGTTGTTATTTTTTAAATTTTAAGTTGTTTTACTTAGGTGGTTATTATTTCAATCATTATCACATGTACGACTTTATTTGCCAAAATCAGTGTTCACCTATGGATAACTTTATGTTGTTTTGTCAAGAGTTAAGAGTCGTAGTGGTCTCAAGGTTCTAACTCTGGACGAAGACGACAAATTAAAATATAAGTCTACATCGCACGGATTTAACGCTAGTAATAATACAAATAAAAAATTCTTTTGGTGACATAGCGCTCATATATTGAGTTTAGGGATTATTTTCTTAGGTGTCGTCGTTAGAAATTTTTGAAACTTTATTTACAAATTAATAAACAATAAATTATTTGGTTAGGTTGTTAGATATTAACAAGGATTTAATTTTTGAATTTATTAACAAAGTTGTTAAAAATTTAATTTTTATTTTTAATATTATTGAATTAATTTAAAATGCTGACATGACGCTCATATATTGAGTTTGGAAATTATTTACTTAAGTTTTATCATTATAATTTTTTAAAATTTATTTATGAATTAATAAATTATTTGGTTAGATTAATAGATATTAACAAGAATTTAATTTTTGAATTTACTCGCAAGGTAGTTAAATTTTTTATTTTTAATATTATCAAACTAATTAAAAAAATTATTAATAAATTATTAATAAATTAGTACCATTAGTGAACCTTAAAGTATTGATTAATAAAAATAATTTTTAATACGTTTAATTTAATAAATCATTGTGTGTATTTCTTCTATAACAATATAAATTAAAATCTTCTATGTTTTAGCAAAAGTTTAAAATTAATTGAACTAATTTAAAAAAAATTATTTAATTGAATTGGAATACCTTTCTATAAAAATGGATTTAATTTTTTTTTGTTCATATTATCAAAATTAAAATCACTTCAAGTTCATTTTTGTTATTTTGGATATCCAATTCGGTGATCTATTGCTGCTAAAGTCTATTTTACAAGTTTAATAGCTACTATTTCTATTCATTAGACTTGGCTTAGCCACATCTATTATTCAAGCCCTGCCAAAACCTATATCTACCAATATCATGTGTTGATATGCTATTGAAGAAGATGGAATATCTGTAAATCTGTATCAAATAACATCTGTACTATAGTGCGACCTTTATTATAATTGTTATTACTGGTGTTATTATTACATGTATTATAATTATTATTATATTATTATTGTTATTGTTATTGTTATTACTGCTGTTAGTATTATTATTAATAGGTAAAATATAAGGTACAGATCAAAGTTTAAAGATATGTTTACGTGGCAAAATATAAACTATACATTCTAAAGCCACACTTTTCACTTAAAACCGTAACTCTTCACAAAGAAAAGCGTCACCTAATGGAAAAAAGTAAATTAGAAGATTTAAGAGAAGAAATAATTAAATTATCAAAATTAATATATCAAAAATTAATGATTTTAACCAATGTTAATTGTAATGACACCGAATTCTTAAAATCAATACAAAATGATTTTTCTCAAAATCTTTATTTTACTATAAGTTTTATTGAAGGACTTCAAAAACCTGAAAAAACTTATTTTTCACACGGAATTTCTAAAAAATGCTACTATAGAAATGATTCCCCACATCTTTATCATACTTTTAACCCACAATTAAATTCTATAGTAGATATGCTTGAAGAAATATTAGTATCCATAAAATTTCAATGAAATAAGGAAAAAGAGAATCCCAAAGAAGAAAAATTTCAAAATATAATCAACATAACAGACTTAAAAGTAAAACCACCATTGAAATTATGAATATTGAAGAAAAATTAGAAGAAGTTACAATGCTTTTTAAACAATTAAAAATGGCTCAAGAAAATAATATTATGGAACATGGTTTTCAAATAGAAGAAGAATTAGTAAATTCTGAAAATATAGAAAATGAAGAACACATTCTAGATTATTCAAGAGACGAAGAATCAGCAATTCCAATACAAGTAAAAAATGAAGCTGGAACATCTAAGGATAATCAATCTCAATTTAAATGGGAAACAGGTTTTGATAATTATGCTTTTAAAAAAGGGTTTATAAATAAAGATTCAAAATATACAAAAATACCATCAAAATACGTTCCTAAAATCCAGGAAATGGAAGGAGAAAGAATGCTTGACTTAGACGGTAAAAAGAATGAAAAAGAAATTTTCAAAAATTGGTTAAATTCCTTTCTATTAGAAGCTTTTACTAATCCAAAGTTTAGTGATTTGTCTGGAAGAGATATTTGGAATTACATAGGGTTTCATACTAAAGGAACTATAAGAGATTATATGACATCAATAGAAAACCAAATAATAGAAGATTTAGCAACAAAAACAACAGCTTATGATAAGATATTATATATAATGATGATTCTATATAAAGAATTTTTTGGAAAAAATATTATAGATCATAGACAAGAAGTCTATAATAAAGAATATCAAGAAGCAAAAAACCATTTAGCTAATATTCAGATATATGATCTATGTAATGTGGAATCTTATATATGCGAATATAAAATACATTATTACAAATTAAAAGAAGAAGATAAAAATCATTATCTTAGTATGTATATAACAAAACTTCCATATCCTGCTAATGAATTTATAATGGGAAGATTTATAAGAGAAATAAATAGAGGGACAATTAAAAATAATTTTGGTGGAGCAACCTCTGCAATAAGAGAGGAAATAAAAGAACGTTGTATGCAAGAAGCGACTCAAAAAAGATTTGCAAATATAATTAGAATTTGCTGTCAGGATAATGAAGAAATACCCCAAAAATATGGTTTTAATAAAAATTTTCAAAGAAAAAGAAAATATCAATTTAGAAAAAGAAAATACTATCCAAACTAGAGAAAAAAGAGGTACTTTAGAATAAGAAATAACAATAAAAACAAAAGACAAAAAAATGACTATTGTCCAAATAAAAAAGAAAATTGCAAGTATTGGTATTGCCGAGAAGAAGGATACTATGCAAATGAATGTCCCAAAAAGAAGGATAAAAAAGATTTTACTAAGCAAATAGAAATTGCTAAGTCTTGTTTCATGGAACTATTAGAGAAATCTGATGATAACTTAGACTATATTTTTGAATATGTCTCAGAAACAGACTCAGAGATTGAGTAATAATGTTACATTTATTACTATAAAAATAACAGAAAAGTTTATAAATGCTTTCATAGATTCTGGAGCAACACAATGCTTTGCTAGTTCAAATATAAAACTTGATTGGAAAAAATTAAAGAAACCATTAAGAGTTAGAATAGCTGACAAATCAATACATAAAATTGACCAAAAAGCAGAGATGGCTGAAATTTTTATTCAAAATTATAGGTTCATTATTCCATCTATATATATGTTAGATTCTGGAATGGATTTTATTATAGGAAATAACTTTTTAAAGCTATATCATCCATTCATTCAAGAATTAACATATATAGTTTTAAAAGCTCCACACGATTCTTCAATAAATCAAAAATCAAAACGTATAAAAATACCAACTACTACTATAGATAAGATCTTAAAATTTAAAATATTTTCTATATTAGAGACATGTTATTTAAATTTATACTTTCAGATAAATATCCCAAAAAATAATCTTGAAATAAAGATAGAAGAACTTTTGGATGAAATTTGTGCTGAAAATCCTTTAGATATTAAAAATACAAATAACGAATTAGTAAGTATTAAATTAAAAGATCCTACAAAAGAGATAAATGTTCCAAATAAAATTTTTTATTCCGCAAGAGATAGAGAAGAGTTTTCATTAGAGTGTAGAGATCTTTTGAAAAAGGAATTATAAGATTAAGTAAAAGTCCTCATGCGGCTCCAGCCTTTTATGTCGAAAACAATAATGAAATTAAAAGGGGAAAATGAAGAATGGTTATTAACTATAAGAAGATGAATGAAGCAACTATTAGTGATGCTCATAAACTTCCAAGAAAAGATTCTATTCTAGAAAAAATCAAAGGAGCAACTTGGTTTTCATCTCTTGATGCAAAATCAGGATATTGGCAACTTTGTTTAGACGAAGAAACAAAGAAATTAACTGCTTTTACTTGCCCAACAAAAGAATCAACAAGTGTATTGCTCTATGAATGGAATGTATTACCATTCGGATTAAAACAAGCCCCAGGTATTTATCAAAGATTTATGGAAGAAAATCTAAAAGAGTTAAATGAATTTGTTTTAGTGTACATTGATGATATACTAATTTTTACAAAACAGGATAAAGAAGATCATCTTCAAAAATTATTAATAGCTTTAGAAAGATGTAAAGAAAAAGGATTAGTTCTTAGCAAAAAGAAAGCAAGAATAGCAAAACAAGAAATAGAGTTTCTTGGATTAATTCTATCCACTCAAGGAAAGCTAAAACTTCAGCCAAATGTCCTAGAAAAGGTAAATTTATTTCCTAATAAAATAGAAGATAGAAAACAATTACAAAGATTTTTAGGGTGTATAAATTATATTTCTGATCAAGAATTTTTAAAGAATATAACAGAATACACTAAAAGCTTATTTCCAAAAATAAGTACTAAAAAAGAATGGAAATGGGATGAAAAAGACAGTATGCAAATTCAAAGGATTAAAGAATTATGTGAAAAACTTCCAGAAGTTTATATTCCAAAAGAAAATGACTACTTAATAGTAGAAACAGATGCTTCAGACATAACCTGGTCAGGATGTCTAAAAGCTAAGAAAGCTATAAAAAGTTTGGAACAAGAAAAAGAATCACTAGATTCTAAATATTCCCCAAAGGAATTACTTTGCAGGTATATTTCAGGGACTTTTACTCCAATAGAACAGAGATATACCACTCATGAAAAGGAAACTCTAGCAGCAATTAAATCTCTTAAGAAATGGAAAATTGATTTACTACCCAGAGAATTTACATTAAGGACAGTTTCAAGTTACCTAATAGGTTTCATACGATATAATTTAAAAGTTGATTATAATCATGGACGACTGGTAAGATGGCAATTATTTTTGTTACAATATCCAATAAAAATTGAATATATTAAGGGTGACAAAAATGTTATTGCAGATACATTAACAAGAGAATGGAGTTCGTCTACAACGCATTAGATCAAGAAATTCAAAAATATGAGCAGGAACTCGAAAAATGCAAGCATTGCCAGCAAATAAGGACACAGATCCAATCTCTCAAGAAGGCCATTGAAGCAATGAAATCAACACAACAAGCAAAACCATCAGAGTTCAGCCAGCTAAGCATGGTGGACAAATCAGGTGAAAAAAAATTTTCGAAAAATAAAACAATTGCTAAAATCATTAAAAAATCCATCCAAGATAAAAAAATATTATGTAATTTATAATGGCCCCATGAAAGGAGTATATGATGCCTGGGAAAAAGCAGCACCATTCACACACCAGTCAAGGATAATTTATAAAGGAGGATTTTCAACACTAGAAGAGGCAAAGGAATCCTTCAGGGAATATGAAGCTCTTCATCCAGAACAAACTCTAAAAAGAGCAGATAAAGCTCCGATTCAAGCCCAGAGAACAGGAATAATGAGAAATATTCCTACAAGAGCTGAAATCAAGGAAAAGAAAAGGGTCTGTAGATCAAATCTCAGAGAAACCCTTAACATAGTCCTAAATTAGACTGAAGAAAAAAGGGCAATTTTGGGATATTATCCTATTGCCAAAGAACAGCTAACAAAGCTGGTTATATTTCCAGATGCTTCCCCATCGGACACATATCAGTTTTTCCAGTATGGATTAATTGATACAATTCTAATTTTTAATGATCTAAAAATTATTAGTGAGTTTCCTGCAGGATTCGTTGATGCAGTAAAGAGATTTAAAAATATGATTGACAATGTAAATCCAAGGGATATATCCCTAAAATTTACGAATAGTCAACCTATTTTTAATGAAGAAGAAGAATGCTTGGTTCCAGCACATCAAGTAATATTCATGTCCGTCTTCCCAGAAAATTTTCAACCAATTGATCAAGTTCAAGATTTAACAATCTACAGTCATGAAGGTAGACTAGCCAGCACACTAGCAAGGGTCTTCGAAAGAACTCAAAAGATAACAAGAGAATCTCACACAAGAATCAATTATAAAAGCAGAAATACTCTGCTTGTGTCCAGTAAAAGAAATGAAATTGAAGAAAGAGAGATGAGACTCTTGGTAGAGTTTGAATCTGCATTCTACAATCTATCCGGACTCTTAGAAAAACTCCCTGAAGGGATAAAAAGGAATCTCTGCTATTTGATAAAAAAACAGAGAAGACCACAAGTGCCAGCTGTGTGTCTCAGAAATATCTGAAGAAAGCAATAATGAAATGGGATCCACCCACATAAAAGAAGAGGACAGCGCATCTGAAGCATCTCTTGACATTATTGCATAATGACGTAAGCGCTTAGGTCATAGAGCACCAACAATGTAGCTGGTGCAAGATAATAAACAATGACGTAAGCAATGACGTCATAAGAAGGGTAAGGATGTGAATTGTCGATCAGACCCAACCATTATAAATAGATTGCTTAGGCAATTGTAGAAGTATCAGACAATAGAAAGCAGGAGGCTAAGAGTACTCATATGCTAGGAGAGCAAGGAGGAAGCTGCCGAGGCGATTCTGTAGTCTGACAAAAGAATTCCCTTAGGAAAAATAGTTTTAAACTCCCCTCTGGAGTTAATATCTATCATCTCCCCTCTGGAGATAAAAACATCTTATGTAAAATATACTAAATAAAGGAAGTTTTTCTCTAAAAAAGTACGCCTTTATCCTAATCTCTTAGTTATGAATTATTTAGAAAGTTTAGAATTAACAGAAGAATCTGATTATTATAGATTATCTGCCTTATTAGATAATGAAAAACAGGCTGTTCTAAAAACAGAATTAAATCTCAAATCAAATGAAAATTTTAATAAACAAAATCTTTTAAAAGAAGTTTTTAATAGAAAAAATATAATATACTATGGAAAAATTCAACTTGAAGCTCCTACAAAGATAAAATCCGCCAATGGAGAACTTGAAATAGCTTTGATAAATGATGAAAAATTGAGTAAACAGATTGAGAAAATTAAGGATCAACAAAAAAGATCTAAAATTGGATGGATTCATATTAATACTATACAAGTCTTAATCAAATCTACATATATGAAAGGAATTAATTCACCAATAAGCTTAGCAATCTGTGATAAAAGAATTACTGATGACCCAATAGATCAAATAATTGGAATTGTTCATGAAAACTTGGCAAACGTAAATGTTAAATTCAATGCCCATCTTGGATACGCTATACCTTTATCAACTGAAAATCTTGGAAGATATATAAGCTTAGCTTATAAATTTCACATAAAGAATCTAATGGAACAAGATGATGAACCATTTTCAATTACATATGCAATAAATTATGCTTTAACAAATAGCCATCATAGTATAATATTTAAAAACAGAGAAAGAATTTATGTTGATGAATTATTTCAGAAAATTGTAAAAACAGAAATACCAAAATATAAAGCTATTGAAAACCCAGTTCTATTATTAAAAGAACCATCAGGAAAATTAGTTTCATCGAATTTTCAAATAAGAGAATCTAAAATTAATAGCCCTTTAAGTTTATCTAAGTTAAAAATTAAAGAAGAAAATTCTGAAATAAAAGAACTAACAAAAAAGGTCGAAAAATTAAATGAAACCCTAAACACTAAATTATGACAATAAATAAAGAAGAAATATATGTAACTTATCAAGACAAGAAACAAGAGCTATTTGAAAGAAAAAATCGTTTGAATTATTTACAGTTTTCTGAAATAAATCAAAGAGCATTTGAAGCCCTAACAATAATCTATGACAAGTTGAAAAGAGAAGTTGAAGAGCTAGAGAAATTAATAGAATCTCTAGAAAATAGTGATGAATCAATGATAGAGTTTGCAGAAATTTTAAAATAAATAATGAAGCATAAAAAGATTGAAAAACCAGAAAATAAAATAAAAAGAAATAGGACGAAAAAATTAAAAGGTAAAATAAAAGAGTATAAAAGGGAATTAAACAATTTTCAAATTGAAATTGATAATCTTATAATAAAAAGGATAGAAATAAGAATAAATATAAACAAGTTGGAATTAAACTTAAAAAATTTATAAATGCCTGGAAAACCATATTATGACTTAAAAGAATTAAAGCTGCCGAAAGAAAAAATAGAGAATGAAATTGAAAAATTAAACAGATATTTAGAAACAGGAGAAAATGTAGAAATAAAAGAAGTTATTGAGGATTTGAGAAATTATATTAAAGAAAAAGACAAACAGATAAAAGATTTTATATACAATAATTCATGTAAAAAAGAATATTATAAACTAAAACAAGATTGAAAAGTTATAAATCAAAACATCAAAGACTAGTAATAAATGCAAGAGAAATAGTAGAAATGATCAATACTTTTTATCAAAATCCTTTAAATAAAGCACCTATACGAATTATAAACTTATTCAAAGTAAAATATGAAGAGTTAATAGAAATTTCGAAAAAGAAATTAAAAGAAAAGTCGAAGTTAAAAAATTGGTATCAGAGCCAAGTTAACGATTAAGGGTAACACTTTCTCTTTAAGCAACATTTTTAGTAATACGCTTTTAAATTAATAAACAACCATAAAAAACAAAAATTTGTATATCTACATCTATGCACTAGATGTACCTTATTAATATGGTTAGCACCGCGCGTTTGTTATTTATTTATTTATTTATTTATTTATTAATTATTATTATTATTCAAAACCATACTGACAGCAATATTTTTTTCATATGAAAAACAAACAGCTGTCCTTCACACTAACTTTGTATTATGAATTGTTCACCACTTTCACACTACTTTCAATATTTTATTTTATTTTTCTGTAAGACTTCAAAGTCTCCAATGTATCATTAACCATATAATTAAAGAACGCCAACCAATGTGCGCTGGCAGCTGATATGAATATTCAGAATAAAAACAGTAGTGGGAGATTAAAGAGAGAAAAAAAAAAGAAGAAAGAAAGTAGAGATTTTAACTTAATTTATTTCTAATTTTTTATACTATAAATTTAATTTATCTCTATAAGGATTAATTTATTAAAGCTTTTAATGTTCACACAAGAAAAACTAAATAATATATAATAAATGAGGAAAATAAATATAGTCATTATTTATTTGATAATATTATTTCTAAATTATCTTTATAAAACTTTTTTTCTACTATCATGAAAATAAAATAAAAATTTTATTAACAAGTGTCTTAATATCCTAAAAGACACTTTTGAATAAAGAAATAAAAAATATTAAAAATTAAAATTTTTTATAATTTTAATATACTTTTAATATATTAAATACATAAAGATATTGTTATTTTTAGCGCTTTTAATAAGTGCTTTTATTATATAAAATAATAAAGATGAAATATAATTTGAAAAATTATACGAAAATAAAGTGATAAAATCAATCTATTATGTGATAATATCACATCTTATAAATAATTTAGATTGGGTTGTGCTGAATAAACTATTATTAGTATTACAATTTGATCGAATGATTTAATTTAGATTCTAAAAAATATGAGTATATTTTAATGAACATATTCATAAAAATAATTTTTTAACAATTATATTTAAATACAATAATATAAATTTATTTATTTATTGGGGTAAATCACAATAATAAACTAAGGGGATCAAAATTTTACACAAATCCGCGAAATCAAAATCTGCTTCGTGAATCCACCAATGCACATTTATATATAATTCGAACTAACTTGATTTGAACTCCATTTTTACATAATTCGAACCAAATAGGATCGAATTATACACAAACACATGCACACACTAATTCGAACCAAATAGGTTCGAATTATACACAAGACATACGCACACACTAATTCGAACCAGCTTGGTTCGGATTACACACATAGTAATTTCTATGCTGTTAAAAAATTAATAATTATTAAAAAAATTTATGAAAAAATTAATAATTTAAAAATTAAAAAAATATATATTTTATTTCATACATTAAAAAAAGCTAACAAAATATTTAATTACGAGACTTCTTTAAAATATTTGTGATCTATCAATTCGAATTTCATACAATACTCTTTTGTCCATTTTTAATAGCTCATGAATATTTTTTAATAAACTTATTTAAATTATACTACAAAAAATATTTTATCCTATGCAAAATAATTTAAAAAAATGGCTTAAAAAATATTATGACTACTATACAAATTTGTAATGTTCTAATAACTTAGGCAAATACATCAATGTACTCAAATTTTAAATAAAATACTCTACATAGTCAATAATAATTTAGAAATGAAAGAAAATATTTTATTTCATACAAAACAATTAAAAATATATTTTATTCTAATACAAAAAATTTTTTAAAAAATGGCTTAAAAAATGTTATGAGTACTATAAAAGTTTGTAATATTCTAGTGATTTAGGTAAATACATGATAAAAATATTTTTTTTAAGATCTAAATTATTATTGACTATGTAGAGTATTTCTATAATGATCTAAGTCAACCATATATTACAAATTTTTATAGTACTCCTAATTATACGGTGATTCGAATCACCTTATATTACAAATTCGTAAAAATTTGTAATATCCTAATGACTTAGGACATTAAAGAAATACTCTACATAGTCAATAATAATTTAGATCTTAAAGAAAAAATATTTTTATCATGTATTTACCTAAATCACTAGAATATTACAAACTTTTATAGTACTCATAATATTTTTTAAGCCATTTTTTAAAAAATTTTTGTATTAGAATAAAATATATTTTTTAATTATTTTGTATGGAATAAAATATTTTCTTTCATTTCTAAATTATTATTGACTATATAGAGTATTTTATTTAAAATTTGAGTACATGGATGTATTTGCCTAAGTTATTAGAACATTACAAATTTGTATAGTAGTCCTAACATTTTTTAAGCCATTTTTTTAAATTGTTTTGCATAGGATAAAATATTTTTTGTAGTATAATTTAAATAAATTTATTAAAAAATATCCATGAGCTATTAAAAATGGACAAAAGAGTATTGTATGGAATTCGAATTGATAGATCACAAATATTTTAAAGAAGTCTCGTAATTAAATATTTTGTTAGCTTTTTTTAATGTATGAAATAAAATATATATTTTTTTAATTTTTAAATTATTAATTTTTTCATAAATGTTTTTAATAAATTATTAATTTTTTAACAGCATAGAAATTACTATGTGTGTAATTCGAACCAAGCTGGTTCGAATTAGTGTGTGCGTATGTGTTGTGTATAATTGGAACCTATTTGGTTCGAATTAGTGTGTGCATGTGTTTGTGTATAATTCGAACCTATTTGGTTCGAATCATGTAGAAATGGAGTTCAAATCAAGTTGGTTCGAACTACATATAAATGTGCATTGGTGGATTCACGAAACAGATTTTGATTAGATGGATTTGTGTAAAATTTTGATCCCCTTGGTTTATTATTGTGATTTACCCTATTTATTGATTATGTTAATTAAAAAAAAAACAAATATTTTTTGAAAAGATAAAAATTATGACTTCTAAAAAGGTTTTTTTTTTGTATTTTTAGTTTTACTTAAAAAACTTATCAAAAATACTAAAATTTTAAAAAGATTTTTTTATTAATTTTTTTTTTCATTTAGTGGCATCTAAACACAAACTATGTGTAAATTTATAAAGACAGAGTCAACTTATTTTAAGCAAGGACAATGGCAATTGAACAATGAACAGTGGAATGCGAAATGAGTGTAAATTTGCAGGTTTCCTGTTAGAAGCAGATGTATACAAACTTCATTCACTATATTATTCAAACTGATCATCCCTGTTTGAATAATGCATACAATGCATTACGAAGGACTTCACTCTCCCACGTGGTAATTAAGGTGAGCTAGCTGTCCAATGCCCATAAATCAATTTCAATTTCTATGCTTCTTTAACTACATATTTTTGCCATTGTTGATTATGTCGTTTAATATTTTCCAATACTTTTCAAAACCTACCAAAGAGATCTAAACATAAAGAGATCTAAACTCCCCATCCAATATTTTTGACAGCTATAGGACTTGTAACTTGTAAGTGTGTAACGATGGAGTCAACTTATTTTAAGCAAAGGAAGTTGAGTAGTGTAACGCGAAATCAAGTATAAATTTGATCCTCCCTGACTCTCTCAATCTCACTCAAGGAGAGTCTCTGACTGTCAGTCTCACTCTCAAGCACCGCCACCGCCACTGCCGGGCTACTCTGCTTCGTCTCGTGACTCTCGCGTCCGCCCCTGTGGGTCTCCTTCACTGGCTTGTCGCCTCCTCTGCGTGACTGCTTCCCCGTGCTCGGTCTCCTTCTTTCTCAGGTATGTTTTTTTAATTTTTTTTATTTATTCAGTTAGTCTTGTTGGGTTATAATTTGATTAACTGAGAAACTGATTAATGATAATGATTAACTGAATCTGTTAATTCTTGATTGTTAACTGGGTTATAATCTATTAATCTGTTAATTGAGGAACGAATTTGGCTGATTATAATCAGTTGATTCAGGGGGATTATTCAATTGTAGGATAAAAAAAAATATAAGTAGACAATAAAAATATTAAATAATATAAATAATGGATATATTGGATGTTCATTTCACTAAATTTGTAAATAGTTATTTTAATATTAAAATTTAGGTGAATAATTTAAAAGTGTAATGTATTTTTATTTTATTAGTGATTATTCATATTATTCAAAAAAATTATTAATTACTTATGGACAATCTGTTCATTTAAGATGACTTCATTAAATACAGCATTAAAAACACCATCCTCTCCCGAGAACAGAGATCTACTCCTGATGTAACAATTAAAACCCAAATTTTAAAATTACTCAGACTTTGAATTATTCATTGAATATAATTTATAAACTGTTATTTTTATTGTGTTAAATAAAAATATTATTATATTAATATTAATATTATTGATTAATTTATGTTTATTTTTATATTAATTATTTTTAGAATTTAAAATTTAAATTTTATTAAAATATTAGTGATGATATCTATTTTAAATTTTAAATTTAAGTGATTAATTATTTTATATTTTTTATTAATGTAAAGTTGAGTTAACCAGTTTAATTAATAATCCATTTATTGAAATAGTAATTTAGTAATTTAATAAGACAAAGTATAGGGAATCAGCAATTTTTGTGTTTTGTGGTTAGTATTTAACTATCAAAAAAAAAAGTGAGTAATCTCTTGTCATTGAATATAATCTCACTCTATTAAAAATATTATTGATAGCTAATTGATAATTATAATACATAAAAATTACTAATCCCTAACACTCTTCATTTAATAATTTAACTGGTTTAATTCTAACAACTATAAAAAAGACAGACCTGGCAAAATTAAATGGTAAATGTTAAGAAGGTTAGTAATGAATAGTGGAATGCAAAACGAGAATAAATTTGGTTTCATTAGAAGCAGATGTATACAAACTTCATTCGCTATTCTCCTACTGATAATCAGAATCCCTTTAGTTTCTTTTTTCTTTTGTTTTTGGGCAGGTTGGTTTGCATGAAGGACGTCACTCTCCCTCGTGATAATTAAGGTCAGCTAGCTACCCATACATCAACTTCAACTAATCCTTATATGCTTCTTTAATTACATACTTTTGGGATTAAAGTTGGTTAATTATATTAAAACTTTTGATTAATGTTGCTTAATTGCAAAAAACCATATATATACCTATTATGAATTAAGACTGAGTTTGAAAAGAAGATTGAGATTGAGAGTTTTATATTTTGTTTAATGTAAAATATATTAAATTGAGTTATATCTTAATATTATGTTTGGTTTAAAATAAATATAAAAATTAAAAATAGATTTAAAATTTAAAAAATTAAATAAAAATATTTTTAAAATAAAATATTATTAAAATTTTAATTTTTATCTCTAAAAATTTCAGTCTTTTATATCATTATTTTCTAAAAGTATTAAAAATTAAAGACTAAAATTTTATGTTCTCCTTACTAAACACAATACTCAATTCTAATTCCACAATTTCAATCTAGTAGTCATAAAAATCAAACGAAGCCTAAGTATTTTAATACTCTCTTGTGCTAAGTAAGATGGTAGACGACCATTAAATGATTCCATAACAAAATATATTTTTTAAGTTTTTTAATAATTATTAAATAATTTTTATTTAATTTTAATTATAAATTAATTATTTATATATTATTTAATTATAAAATATATTTTTTATTTTATAAATTTTTATATTATCGTTCATCTATCATATTTATTAATAATCAAAAACAAAAATAATAACTAGATATTCCATTAATCGTGACAAATATTTTAACAATTTTAATCAATTAGAATTTTATCTTTGATTCGTTACATTTGTATAAGTCTGTAAAATCATATTTGTTAAAAAATTAATTGTTTAAATGTACAAAACAATCGATTGAATATCTAATTTTTTTAAAATTCAATCGATTGGAATTGCTACACAATCGATTGATCGTGTTACCAGATTGAAGTCATAAAAAAAAATATGGATTTTCACAAGTCAATAATAACAATAATAAGGAACTCATCGTTGAGACCCACTACTGATCTTCGTTCTTACGAGCTAGAAAGAACAAGTTTCAAACACGAAAAATATATAATTGATCACACTATGTGACACTAAAGTTTGCTTGTTAACACATAATACAGTTTAGGTTAGTAATGTCAAATCAGATTTAGTAAGGGAAAGAAAGTGCTTTACTTCTAGAGATTAGGAATGGGTAACAATCAACGTGGCTAGTTCTAAATAACTGCGATTATGACAATCAGGATCACTTATAATCTATTTTAGATGTATTTTGATTTGGTATACATCAACACGTTCACAATGATATATACAGTTTCATCTTCAAAAATTCAATTACAAAATCAAAATCCCTAATTTTTTCGCAAAACTAAAAGCGGAAGGGATCTCTAAGGAAAGCATGATTTCATCCTTCTGCGTGGATTGTATGGACACGACGTGCTGTTGTTAGAGGGATTGCTGTTAGATGGTTGTGGAACTGTCTTTCTATCGGGGTCACCATCACCTTGAACTTCAAATAGAGAATTTGGAGAAGACAATTGTGAAAACAAGGGGTTAGGGCATCAATTGAGAATTTTGATTTTCATAGTGTTTTTAATTTTTATAGATGTGATAATTAAGAGACAAACAAAAATTCGTTGATTCACATTATGAAAGTATTTATGAAAATTACAATTAATGAAAGATTTATTTTGTTGATCTTTTTAATTGTTAATGAATAATAAAATAATAATTTATAAGATAAAAAATAAATTTTATAATTAAATGATATATAAATAATTAATTTATAATTAAAATTAAATAAAATTTTTTTACCAATTATTAAAAAATTTAAAATATATATTTGATTGTGGAACTATTTAATAGTCTAAACATTTTGAACTATTAAATTCTATGCCAAATAAGATATATGATAACACCCGAAAATAAAATGTTTCTAGCATGTATTGTCCTATACAAACTTATATTAAGATGTGTACATAAAGTTGCAACAAAACGTTGAAACCAACTTATTATTTATTAATATTTTTAGCTGCCATCCTCACCAGTAAAGTAGTGGAGTAGCAGGAAGATTAATTAAAATGAAAGATGTACACATTATTAATTTTCTTTTGTATAACGAAATATTGCATGAAAAAATATTAAATTTAAATCTAATTAAAAATCTGAAGTCAATAATTATGATATTGAAGTACTTTGGTAGGTTGTGATGCTAATATTTGTGTGTTTGTATAAATAAAGGGTATTTTCATATTTGTAAATTAACAAAAAAGGTTATCTTGTTTTTTCCTTTTTTAAAATAAAAGTCAAATTTCTAATACAACTAAACAAACTGAAATTTTTGTAAATAAAATCTATATTTCAAACAATAATACGATTAAACAACCTAAATTTTAAAAAGGTAATTCAATCTTTTAAAAATTAACTATAAAGTTATTTTATTTTAGTCTTTCTAAAATCAAATTCAAATTTTTAATACAATTAAACAACTTTAATCCTAAAACGGTATTAGTCCTTCTAAAATCTTATTCTAATTTTTATTTTCTACTACAATCAAATAACCTTTATTAAGATATAAGGATCTTTTAGTTTTACAAATTAAACTTAGAAAGTTATTTTAGTCTTTTAAAAAATAATTATAAGGGTATTTTAGTTTTCAAAAATTAATTCTAAAAAAAAAATTTAGTCTCTAAAATGATCTTTGTGTATTTGAGTCTTTTTTAAAATAAATTTCAAATGTCTAATGTCTCATGAAATCAAACAATATCAATTAATAATATAAGGTTAATTTAGTCTTATAAAAATTAACCTTGAGAGGTGGTTGTGTTCTTTTAAAAATTAACTATAACAATATTTTAGTTATTTTAATATAAAATTAAAATTTATATTTTTAAATATAATCAAGTAATCTTTATTAATTAGATAGGGTTATTTTAATAATTTTAAAATTAACATTAAAATGGTACTTTTCTATCTATTTTTAGTCTTTTAAAAATGTAACACAGATATTTTAATCTTTTTCAAATTATACTAAAATTTATTTTAGTTTTTTCTATAATGAATTTTGTAAATATTTTATTTTTAAAAATAACCTTAAAGGTTGCATGTTAAAAAAAATAATAAAATCCTAATTGCAACTTGCGTTTTGCATTAATATTATAGCAGTGTAAATACTTTGTATATATCTATTTTATTATGTATCTAAAAATTGGATTGATGATCGAACCGTTTTCGTTATTGATTCACTTATTTAATGGTTTAACCGATTTAATTGTGGTTTAACCGTAAAAATCGTTTTATAATAAAATAATATATAAAATTATAAATAAACACAAAAAATACAGATACTAATATTTAACTTATATTCTTATTATATTAATTAGTGTGTTAAATTATGTTAATGTTGTATTATAACTATAATTATTTGATTGAAATTTTTTGACAGTTTATAATTTTTTAATTCATAATAAATTTATTAAAAATTTAAATCATTTTTTGAAGTTATTTTTTCAATTAAATACAATATAATTTTTAGCATATATTTATTTTAAATTATAATATCATAATTTATCTATATTAATATTTTAAATACATGTGTTTCTTGTGAGAAAAATAGAAAATAAATTAAATTAAAATATTAAATAGATAAATTGGTGCATATTTTGGATGGAAATGTAAACTAGGATCTCTTTTGTTTTTTTGTTTTTTTTTTCGTTCCTCACTTCTTGGATTTTTGGTTTTTACTTTCTTTTATTAGTTTACCAAAAAAACAAATTAGAAGGAAAAAGTCCAATGACTAACCTATCTCCAAGTGACATTGACCCTGCAGCATAATTGATTCTAATTAGTATCTTTCTCTCCTTCTTTTGTTATGTTGCATTTGAAGCATACTAGCAGCAATTTATCACTAACATTGAAAAGAGAATAGGAAGATAGGAGAGAGAAAAGAAGGTTTAAAGTCAATGTCACTGCGTACGTTGTTGTGTTTAAAGTCATTGTCATTCTACCGTCGCTGTTCTAGATTTGGCATCTCAGCGTCGTTCCAGAATCTAGATTTGCTATTTTTGGGCGTCATTCCAAATCTGCTTCTCCCTTATTCTGATGACTTCTTCCTCTTCTTTCTCATGTTTGATGATTTCTTCTTTTTCTGGTCATTACAATTTTTGTTGTTGAAAATATGAAAGAACTTTGGAAAAGGAGAAGCTGCGTGAGGGATTATATTTTGATTTTATTTTTTAATGAAAACCCAAAACGATGTCGCTCTTCTATAAAAAGTGGTCTCTCATCTCTACCTAACTTCTTTGAAGAAGTCGGACACTGACAAAAGAGCCCACTTTTCACTAATCCAATGTGGCAGGTTACTGCTTCTAGAAGCAGTAACTAAATATCATCTCCTCCAGGGGTGGAGCTAGTGAGCTACATTGTAGCAAAAGGGGTTAATGACTCTCTAATTTTATTTTTTTACATGTAAATTATATATAAATTTTAGTTTAGTCTCTCCTCAAAATTTTATTTTAGTCTTATTTTATTATATAAATATTTTTGACCCTCCTCTAATCTTTTATCTAGCTCCGCCCCTGATCTCCTCCCAAAAGATAGATTTTCAACAAACTCTCAAGATATAAGATAAGATAAGATGGAACCAGTGACGGATCCAAAAAATTTTGCTGGTGGGGGCAAATCATACACAATAAAAACAATAATTTTTAGGGTAAAGCGTATTTTTTGTTCTTAATATTTGCAATTTTTTTTAAATACACCTAACGTTAGTTGCATTCAATTTTGTTCCTAATATTTTTAATTTATGTCAAAATTATCCCTAAACGTCAACTTATATACAATGTTAGGAATAAATTGAAAGCTTATAGGGATAGTTTTGATACAAATTAAAAACGTGTAAGAACAAAATTGAATGAATAAAAAATGTTAGAAAAAAATTAAATAAAATTAAACATTAGAAATATTTAAAAAAACCTAAGTATTAGGGAAAAAATAATTTACCCTAATTTTTATAATTTCACAAAAAATTAAAATTATAATATGAATATAAAAACTCAGCAAACCAATCATAGAAAAATTTACTAATAAAATTTTATTATGCAATAACCATTAATCAAAAAATAAAAATATTACACAAGAGTATAATTATAAAATAAATGTAATATAATTTAATAAAAGAAAAATTACAAAAAGATAAAAATAAAATTTTAATTAAATCAAAAGAAATTAAAAAATAAAATAGAGAAAATAGAAAAATAGAAAACTGGAAGAAAGTAAAAAAATATAATAGCAAAAAAGTTGATTTTGAGAATAATTAAGGTTAGGATTATTTATTTTGGCTTCTCATTTTTTTATTATTTATTTAATTAATCTTTTATTAAATATTTAAAATTAAATTTTATATATTTATAAAATTAAATTTAATTAAATATCTTTCAATAATATTAAATTGTGAAGAGTGGGGTTAAAATTATTTATATAGTGGGAGCAAATGAAATTTAATACTACATACTATTTAAGAATTTTATAAAACTCAACGGGGGCACTTGCCCCCACAAGCTATCATGTAAATCCGTCCCTGGATAGAATTATCGCTACCAAAGAGGTTATCAAACTCTACTATAAATATACTGACACCCCCAAATATAACTCACGTTCTAAACTTCTAATCGAATAAAAACCTATCTAAAACACATGCTAACTTACAGTGATGGACCCAGAAAAATTTAACCGTAAAGGCAAAAATATAATAAAATTTAGGTATATATCTATTTTTTTTTTTTTTTTTGCTTTCCATGATACCTAACAAGTTAAAGACTAATCTATTGAGAATATGAGTTTCATTTAAGGGGGCTGATGAATTGCTACACATACGAGACGAAATTCGAACTCATAATACTTACTTAAGCGGATGACTAAACTAATTATTCGACCAACCCAAATTTGTTTAGATATATTTAAAATTCTAAATTTAGAACTATTTATACATTTTGATAAGAACTGAAAATATACACACAATCACTTATTATAATATTTAAATAAATAAAAAGATAATTTCACATACAATATAATATTCAAAATCATAAAAAAATAATTTATAATGACTTTTTTATTTTTAACATAATTAAATATTATTTTTTCATATATGTTCTTAAATAATTATTTTATTTTTTATTATCTCATTTAATTATAAAATCTACTTATTATAGTCTTTATCGTATAAATAAAATTTTTAATCAAAATAATTACTATAATCAAAACTATTTTAATAATAAATATTAATAGAGTATATTAATATATAGATAATATGTTTTTTATCTTAAATATTTTTTTAAAAAAAATCACTAATAATTTAAGTTATATTTAATTAAAAAATTAAATCTTAATTTAATTATCAACTAATTAACTAATATAATAAAATTAATTATCACTTTTTTGAGTTTATTTATTTATTTAATTTTTTTATTTTATACTAAATCAAATTTAACAATATAATTATTATTAAATGTTAAGTTTAACAAAATAATTTTTCACATAAAACACACAAAAAATATTTATATTTTTTATATATATATAAGTATTAGTTTTTTCTTTTAAATTTTGTGGGGTAAATACCCCCTCTTTAATGAATATATATATATATATATATATATATATATATATATATATATATATAAGTATTAGTTTTTTATTTTAAATTTTGTGGGACAAATACCTCCTCTTTAATGAATATAGGTTTGTCCCTGCTAATTTAAGTATTGGAGTTTTTTTGTAGGTACCACCCCCACTTTCTCATGAAGAATTCGGACAGGCAGCACTTCGGTATTATCAATTCGAATGCTGTCACACAAAAGAATCTGGACCTCACGTTCAAGTCGAAATCAATATTTCAGGTAACCCTCGGAACTAGATTGAAAATTAAAATTTTTTATAGTTTTAATATACTTTTAATATATTAAATACATAAAGATATTGCTATTTTTAGTGCTTTTAATAAGTGCTTTTATTATAGAAAATAATAAAGATGAAATATAATTTGAGAAACTATACAAAAATAAAGTGACAAAATCAATCTGTTATGTGATAATATCACATCCTATAAATAAATTATTTTAAATTTGGATTAGGTGTGCTGGACAAATTATTATTAGTATTATAATTTGAACGAGTGATTCAATTTAGACCTAAAAAATGTGAGTATATTTTAATGAACATATTCATAAAAATATTTTTTTAATAATTATATTTTATATACAATAATATAAACTTATTTATTTATTGATTATGTTAATTTTAAAAAAAAACAAATATTTTTTGAAAAGATAAAAATTATGACTTTTAAAGAAGATTTTTTTTATATATTTTTAGTTTTACTTAAAAAACTTATCAAAAATACTAAAATTTTAAAAAGATATTTTTATTATTTTTTTTCATTTAATGGCATCTAAACATAAACTATGTGTAAATTTATAAAGACCGAGTCAACTTATTTTAAGCAAGGGCAGTGGCAATTGAATAATGAATAGTGGAATGCGAAATGAGTATAAATAATTTCAACTTCAACTTCTATGCTTCTTTAACTACATATTTTTGCCATTGTTGATTATGCCGTTTAATATTTTCCAATATTTTTGAAAACCGACCCAAAGTGTTCTAAAAATAAATTTAAACTCCCCATCATTACTCTTCTCTTTAAACGTAAAATATTAACACTAAAAAGAGACTACCCTTTATTGTATAGATAACTTAGTTATAAGACTCAAGTGTAACGATGGAGTCAAGTAGTCAACTTATTTTAAACGTAAAATAGTTATATACACTAAAGTAAGACCACCTTTTATATATTGTTTAGATAGCTATAAGCCTTGTAAGTATGTAACAATGGAATCAACTTATTTTAAGCAAAGGAAGTTGACGAGTAGTGTACCGCGAAATCAAGTATACATTTGTAGGGGTTCCCGTTAGTAAGGGGGAGAGAGAGATGGGAAATGGTTCCAAATGATGAAATGGATACTTCTAAATTCTTCATAAAATGTTATTTTTATTTGAGTTTTTAAAAGGGTATTTTAGTCATTTGAAATAAACTAGAAAGGTATTTTAGTCTTTCTAAATTAAATTTGACTATGAAATTTATAATACAATCAAACAATTGAATTAGTTCTATAATGATATTTTAGTCCTTTTTTTTAAATTAACTTTAAGAGTTTGTTTTGTTCTTTTAAAAATTAGTTATAAGAGTATTTTAGTCGTTTTAAAAGTTTAAATTTATATTTCTAATACAATTAAATAAATTTTATTCTAAAAGGTCACTTTAGTGTTTTTAAGATTAACCCTAAAAATTATTTTGATATTTTAAAAATTAAGTAGAGGATATTTTAGTCTTTTTAATATTAAATTAGAATTTTTAATTGTTAAAAATTTTTATATTTTAATTAATTCTATAAAGTTATTTTAGTGATTTTAATATTATTGCTTAAAGGATATTTAATTTTTTGAAATTAATGCTAAAAGAATATTTTTAAAATAAACTATGTGGATATTTTAGTATTTTAAAATAAAATTCAAATTTTAAGTTGTAATATAATTAAATAACTTTAAGCATAAAAGAACATTTTAATTTTTTAATATTCATACTAAAATATTTTTCTAGAATATTTAAAAATGTATTCAATTCTCTATTTCAAAAAGTTAATTAAAAAAGATAACCTAATATTAATATAATTAATTCAAAAAAATATATAATATCTATCTATGATGTATGGACACTGACACGGACACGACACGACACGACACGGGACACGCTGACACACGAATTTTAAAATCTTATAAGACACGAGGACACGTATAAATATAAAATGGAAAAAATCTAGGGGGCCAACAACTTTGTTAAATTCTGGCCAGCATGTAACCAGCAAAGAAAAGTGAACCATTAGATGAAATCTCACATCAATCTCACACCATTAAAACCATCATTGATGGTTATTTGATGGCCATAAATCACAAAGTTGCTGGTCCCCTAGCATTCCTCATATAAAATATAAAATATTTTTTAGATAAATCATAATGATATTTTGATATTTATTGATATTAAAATATATTTTTTAATTATTTTTAACGTCTAATTTTAATTATATCAAGTATTTAAAATATTTTTTGTTTTAATAAATAATAATATATATTGTATCTAAATTTATTTCAAGAATAAGATTGGACACGCTGACACGTCATGATATTTAGGTGTGTCCAAACATGTCCAGAGAAAAATTTTTTATTTTTTATTAAGACGCAATTGGACATAACAGACACGCATGTCGAACAAATATTGGAGAGTATTCTGTCCAAAATGTGTTTGACACGCAAATACGACAACTCAGCTAAATGTCTTAGCTTCATAGATATCTATGCATGTGGAATATATTTCACGTATCAATTTTTTATTAAATTATGTATTTATTATACTAACATATATTTATTTGCATTGGACAATGGAGCAGGCATCGGATTCGAACGCAGAGAATATAATGGAACTGCCTCAGCCTCAGCCTAAGAAGACGGAATTGAATGCCCGGCTTGATAGGTTGCTTAAGTTACAGCCAGAGCCACATCATCCTCCACAACCCAGGATTCAAGAAATTCCTCGTTTTCTGCTTTATAAAAATCCCAGCTTGAAGAAGTACCGTTCACCACAGATGATATCGTTTGGTCCTATTCATTATCATGAGTTTCTTTCCAGTCTAGGACAACAACTCAAAACTACTTGGGCACGCTGGTATGTTGACATATTAAGGACAAAAAATCAAGAACAATATGAAAATGCAAATGATCGAATAGTGTCTCTGTACGAAACTATAACAAGAAAGATTCCGGAATTGAAGAATTTGTTTAGTAACGACATTATTCAACAATATAATAATAATGATGGGCAACTGGCTGACATGTTGTTTGTGGATGGATGTGCTTTGTTGTTTTTCATGGATGCTGTTGATGAACGACATCCAGAAAAGGTGGGCCTAGGGAAGCTTGACCAGTTGACGTATATATGGAGAGATGCCATTTTGTTGGAAAATCAACTTCCAATTCAGTTACTGGAGCTTCTAAGCTATGACAAAAAGAGTCAGTTGTACAACTCATTTTACAATTTTCTATTCATGGGATTACCAAGGAGAAATCGAGAAGATTCAATATTCACTTGGTCAGATGAAAGTAAACCAGCTCATCTTCTGGACTATATTCGCTTGTTTTACACGTCATCACCACCTGAGGTAAGGCCTTCTCTGCTTGATCCCTGTATTGGCTTCTGTACTAGACTATTCAAAAAAGAGAAAACTCTACCTCTTACTGAAAGAGATACTTGGCATCGATATAAGAACATACGGGATCTTAGAAATGTAGGAATTCAGGTGAAAGCAAACACTTCTGAATGGAAATGGAGTAACATATCTTTTACCTCCAACTTGTTTAGCGGACAACTGATGCTTCCAGGGATTGTAGTTGATGATGTCACACCTTCTCTGTATTACAACATGATTGCATATGAGATGCTTCCTGATTCTCAGAACAGCTTCCAGTGCTGCTCCTACTTCTTTCTAATGGATTCCCTGATTGATGATGCCGAGGATGTGAAGGAGCTCAGATTAGCTGGTGTCTTTCAGAATTTTCTCGGAAGTGATGAAGAAGTGGCCAAACTCTTCAATCAATTAGGGGGTTTATTGCCCGCTAAAATGTTCAATTGCACCACAAGAACAGGTGCACTGGCCTATAACGATAAATATATTGAAATCAAGCAACAGATTGATAAGCATTATAGAAATAGATGGAAGACATGGCGGGCTCAATTACACACCACTTACTTCAATAACCCGTGGTCTATCATTGCGTTTCTTGCCGCTGTGTTAGCATTGGTTCTCACTTCTCTCCAGACATGGTATACTATACATCCCAAATAAGGTCAGAGATAAAGTGATAACAAAGTAGTAATGTTCAATTTGCACTACCTGTAGTAGAAAAAGAATAAGAAATTTTGTTATGCTGTGATGTAAATCCCTCCCTCCCTTTTTTTTTTCCTTTTTTTTTATGATTTTGCATGAGAGGTGTAATGTTATGGTCTCTAAATTTTCACCTTATAATCGTTTTGCTGCTTGAATTTTAAACATACTCAATCGGTAGTTACTAAATTTTATAAATGAAATCAAGTATATTATGCTATCCATAATCTAATTGATAGAATGCTTACTTTGTTCACTGGAAAATGGTCTCGAGAAACCAATTAAATGAAAGGCTGGAAAAGACCAGGCCTCGCCGGATGGGCCATGGGTCATCCAAGCTCGAGCTTTTAGAGAGTGGTAGGCTGCTAGATCGTATCGTAAAAGACAGAATAAATAATGCTCGTGTGAGTATCTAGATAGAGTAAATAAATGTTGTTGTGTTGGGGATGTATCAAATATGGTGAAAATTTACATTCACTTATTTTTATGAAAATTTGAATTGAAAATTGTTAAATAATAATTTAATTAATTTATTAAATTATTTAACAATTTTCAAATATTAACTTTAAATAAACATAAAGTGAGAGTTTCCACCATCAAATATACTAGAATAATGGTCAGGATTCTTTGTCGAGGTCAGACTTCCTAGTTTAATCTAATCTTGTGTATTGTCATAAGAATATGAATATGATTATGTCCTCAAGCAACAAGCATTAACCTCCTAATAACTTGAACCCGTAAATGGGGATTTTGGCCTCTCAAAAATTGAAAAAATAGTTTCAGAATTAATAAAGAATAAATTTGTGGATTTTAAAATTTAAGAAATTGACAGTTACACCACCGGATTAATAAAATGTGTTGACCGTCATCTATCTATTCATCACCTTAAATGGCATTGTCAACATAGCATGTTATGTGTCTGCCAATATTTTGACACAAATTTTTGTAAATTCTAACTAACTAAAATTTATATTGACTCTCAAATTTACAAAGCTCTTACCTATATGATTTGTACGGGAGATTAAATTCTCAATTCATTTTCTTTTGTTATTTATTTGATTAAAATATATAAAATAGTAAAATACTAAAAAGACAAACAAAACTAGTATTTATCCAATAATTTTACGGAATCAGTTTTTAATTTGTATGAAAATGTAAAAATTATGGAGTAAAAGTTGCACTTTATCTTGTTTAGTATTTATGATGAAATAAAAAAAGCCCTTGCATGAAATTAATTAAAGTTTTAATAATGCTTTGTGCACGTTGCAAAATCATTATTCCATCAACAAAATTATTTTTACATCTTTTTCTTTTCTCACCAGCTCCCAAACAATATAATTTAGATTATATATAGATTTGGCCTAAATTAGTCATAGATCCATCTCAATTCTCTCCAAATTTACTTTTTCTCTTAATACAGACAGATTCAAAAATATTATTATAAGAGATTAATAATATATAATATTAATAAATTATACAAAAAATTATATAATATAAGATGTATTAAAAAATATATTTTAAAATACAAAAAATATGTGTGTATTTTTTATTAATAAAGTAGTCAATTTTTTGTATTATAAAATTCATTAATAATAGAATTTGTGTCAAATTTTTCAGTAATTTTCTTTTCAATATAATTAAAAGATAATTAGCAAAAAATTTATCTTTCATTTTTTTTAAGTTACTTTTCATAATATTCATAACTGAAAAAGATATTTCAGTTATAGCAGTTAAAACAGAGAGAATTAATATTAAATAAATCAAAAATGCCGATTACAAGAAGAAAAAGAATCTACTTATAAGATTTGAAAAAATTTATTTAATTAAAAAATATTAGTGATAATATATTTTTCAGATCTTTTTAATATTGTTACTTACTTTTTAAATATTAAAAATCATTAATATTTAATTAGATTAAACTTTTATTTATACTAAATTAAATACTAAATAAATTTTTAAAAAAATTAAATCATACTTAATAATATATTACTATTAATTTAAAAAATAAAAAATAAAAAAGACCCGTATGTCCATTCCTTCGAATGTTATAAATAAAGGTAAAATATTTATCGAATAATATTACACATTTAAGTCTTTTTGTTAATCAAATCTAATTAAGTTAGTCTAACATAACAAAAATTAGTTATAGTTAATATTATTTCAAATTTTATTATTTAACTTGATTGAACTTGATTATAAAAGACTTAGATGTATAGTATTATTCCCGGAAACTCCCCACTTAGCAACCATTCCGTAGCCACTAAGCATGGTCGCCAACCCCCCTCAACCAACTCTGATCTCTTAGGAATAATTGGATGCCTAGATGGTAGCTAGGAAGCAAAATCAAGACATAGATCATCCAGACCTCTTTGAAGGAATGGGTGAAAGCCCACAACCCCCAGAAACAACTCCTATAAAGGAAACCATCAAATAGCTACGAGGAAAGGAAAAGTAGGTTAGAGAAAGCTTTCGCCAGTCGTCCAACTAACAAGACTAGTAGCAATACTCTGATATTCAATTGGAAGCTGCTCGCAGAGGATAACACCCAGAAATAGGCGCAAATCTTGAAAGACGCTATCCAAATTAAAGAGAGAACTGTGATAGGCAACCTAAAGCACTCTTGTCAACGCACATACATTGAAATCCCTGAACAATCTGAGGTAAGGCCTTCTCTACATGATTGCGGTATTCGCTTCTGTATAGAGGAAACTCTACCTCTCAGACAAGAACATCCTTGGCATATATATAAGAACATACGGGATCTTAAAAATGCTAGTCAATTGAGAAAGAAAATGTGATATGAACAAATCAGTTATATTATAAATTTTTATAAATTTATGAATTTAATTTCGTAATATTATTATGGATAAAATACTAGTAATAATAATAATAGGACAAGTAAGTCTGAAAATTTTGTGTAAATTAATGGATTCGAAAGACAAAAGAGTATTAAATTAATTTTTAAGAGAATTTTGTGATGTAATCGTAGATCGTTCAAGAGGAGTATGTTTCTCAAGAACTATAATGTTAGATTCATAATATATGTCTTTAAAAAAAAATACAATATTAAACATGTTTCATATTTTTTTCCATACTCTTTTATCTTATTTTGTTAGGGACTTATATATAAATCTATCATATAATTCTTTAGGGATGTACTTGTATTTTTTTTTCCATAACTATGTATAAGTTTATCATAAAATTTTATCAAAGAATCATTAGATACTTTTTTCTTTAAGAATTTATAAGTTAATCACAAAAGTTTTCAAAGATCTATTTATCCTATTACCGAAAAGAAAATTCCAAGAAAATGCCCCATTAATAAAGATAAAATCATTCACGGTAAATTCTAACAATTTGATTGAGTGATGTATATAAAATGTTTCATACAATATGTAGAAATTAATTTTAAATATTTTATTATGCAGTAAAAAATTATTAATTTAATTATTACAATTTTCTTCCATTAATTTTGGAGAGGCTTGGTGCTTCCAGGAGTTGAACTTTTTACATAATTTGTTTTAGTAGGCAAGATCAACACGAAGGAGAAGCTAAGTCGACTCGACATTATTAATCATAATGATAATATTTGTGTTTTATGTAAAAAGAATATAAAATTTGTTCATCACCTATTTTTTGCCTGTGTGTGGTGTGTTTGGTTGAAGTATGCTGATAGAGCATGGATCATTTCGAGAACTGTTAAAGAGTTCTTTGAAAATTGGTCTAGTGTACCAAATTGCAAGATAGAGCAAAAAATATGACCGAAAATTTTTTTTGCGATAATTTAGAATATTTGATTGAAGCGAAATAGCAGAATTTTTTAGAATTTAGAGACAAGTGTTGAAGAAGTAAAGATTAGGTCCTTTTTGCATTACAAAAAATGATGTAGAATGAATCCGTCTGGTTTTAACCATAAAGTCAACAATATATATATCATTAACCATAAAGAAGGTCAACCCGTGTGTGCTGGCAGCTGAATTGAAAATTGAGAACAAAACCAAGTGGGGATTAAAACAAAACAAAAAAAAAGTGTTAGAAAGTAAAGATTTTAACTTAATTTATTTTTTATTCTATATTCTATAAATTTAATTTATTTCTATAAAACTTAGTTTATTAAAGCTTTCATAACAATAAATAATAGATAATAAATGAAGAAAATAGATATAGTCATTATTTAATTGATAATATTATTTCTAGATTACCTTTATAATTTTTTTCATTTTCAAAAAAAATAAAATAAAATTTTATTAACAAGTGTCTTAATATCCTAAAAGAAACTTTTGAAAGAAATAGAAAAATTTATTAAAAAATAAAAATTTTATATTTTTAATTCAATAGATTAAACAGCTAAAAAATTACTATTTTTAGTGCGTTCAATAAGTGCTTTTATATTAGAAAATAATACTGATGAAATATATATAATTCGAGAAATTACACAAAAATAAGGCGACAATATCAAACTCAAATAATGTGATAATAATATAATATCACATCCTATAAATAAGTTATTAAAGATTCGTATTGCATTGGACTGAATTGGATAAGTTAGGATAAAGTTTTTTTTCGTTTTAATATATGTGATTTTATTTTAAAAATATTTTTAATGTTTAATTTTATTTAACTTTATCTTTAATATTTTTTATTTAAATCAAAATTATTTTTGAACGTTTAAAATTTTGTCTTTAACGTTTTAGATAGAATTAATCTCCAAGATAATTGTAAAAATATTTTTAAAAAAATTACAAATATTATGAAAAAAAAGCATACTTTTCCTGCTATTATTATTATTATTATTATTATTATTATTATTATTATTAGTAGTAGTAGTAGTAATGCAACGCGAATGTATAGTAGTAGATATTATATATGAAGACTTCATTTTCTGTTTAGACCAAAAAAGAGACTATATTTTAACGAATATATTCATAATCAATCACGAGTTTTGTACTTTGTATTCTTAGATATTATGAAGACTTCATTTTCTGTTTTAAATTGAAATTCCGAAGACAATTAATTAACTAAACTATATATATAGACAAATATTCTCTTTAAACAAAATCTACATATCTTGAAAAAAACACAAATAAGGAAATATATTATTTTTCAGTTTCTGATGGTTAGGCTTGGTTTGGTAAAGTTTTTTGGAGAGGTGCTTGTGCTTTTTAAAAGCTCAAACTCTTCATTTTGTGTTTGATAAATAAAAAAGATCATGTGCTTGTGCTTGTAGCTTTTAAAAGATCGGAGTACTTTTGAAAGCACCTAAGATAAAGCTTTTCAAAGTTGGCTTGTGCTTTTCAAAATTTAAAAGTCTAATATAACCTCATATGTTAACTAATTTTTAAATTTAATGCTTGCATTTATGTCTATTATAGTATTTTTAAATTTTAAAAGCTATTTTATCAAATGCAATTGTTGTTGCTTGTGATTATTAAAAGCAATTTTTAATTTGATTTACCAAACATAAATGCTACAACTTTTAAAAAGTCATCTTTTAAAAGTTAGCTTTTATAAGTTACTTTTGAAAAGTAAAAGCTTTACCAAACTAAGCCTTAGTCTAGATTAGGTAAATTCTTTAAGGAGATCACTTCGATAAAGACACTAAAAATATATATTTTTTTTTTAATGTTTACATGTGTTATTAATTGGACATTTTTATTAAATTGGTGAATAGTTTATTTTTTAATAAATCAGAACAAAATTAGTTTATTATAATAACAATAATAAATCCAATTGTTTGTATTAGAATTATTAGATCCGATTTGATCCGACCAATTTATACCATCTAAAGTGAATCATGTTTAAATTTTTTAAAAGAAAGATAAATATATTTCTAATTTTTGTTTTCTTGAAAACAAGAAAAAAAAACCATGATTCAGTGGATTATGTAAATCGATCAATTCGAACGAATTTAATAATAATTGGGTTTATTGTTATTGTTATAAAAAAATCGATTTTATTCTAGTTTGTTAAGAAATTTAAAAATAATCGGTTCATTAATACGTCTAATAATAATGCGACACATAAATGTCTTTACAAAAAGACGTTTTATGCGTTTTTATGGGAGTCCTCCATTTTTTAAATAAGCTCCTTTGAAAAAAATTAAAATATAAAGACTTTTGTTAATAGTAGCTTATAAATAAGTTATTTTGTATTTGGATTTTTAATTATAGAAGTACTTATTTTAAAGTTGTAGCGTTTGGATAAATGACTCAAAAAATACAATTTTTTAATACAAGAAAATGGATATTAGAGTAATGATGATAACAAATACCTTTTAATATTAAATGTTAATTTTACATATCCTAATCCTACTTGTTTTTAAATGGCTTATATGTTTTAGGTATATTTTCGGCCACCATCTCTTCTTTATATATTTTCTTGAATATAATAGTATTTTGTTCATTTTAAACAACTTTAAATTTTCTTTCGAACTTGCCACTTTCATGAATTTATTGAGAAAGAACATAAAAAAAATTAAACAAATATTTTGTCATGAAGAGATACATAAAAAGTGGAGATATTAAAAAAATAAGGGAATGAATCTATTGAAAAAGAAATGGTAGAAGGCCAACATTTCTAATAGATGGAACATTGCGTGAAAATAGTAGAAGGCCAGTATTCCTAATAGATGGAACATTGCGTGAAACATTTTTTACAAAGCCAATAATAAAAGTAACACAATGGTCTTTTTTATTTTGAAGTCAATTTTTTTAATGAGAATAATAAAATAACTTCTGAGAAGGAAAAAATCATATTTTTTTATTTTTTCAAAAGCTCTCAATTGATTTCTCAAAAAGTTAAAAGCATTTCTCAAAAATGGTACCAAACATCGCGTAGTATAACTTTTCATAACCAAAAAATTAAAAAAAATAGCTTTTACTACTTTTCAAACGGCTTTTAGTTTTCTATTAAAAAATAGCTTTTTAAAGCCATTTTTAAAAAAAATCTTTAAGAAATTTTTTTATATATTTCATATTAAAGGAAATTTTATTTAAAAAACATTTTAGATACAATAATATCAAATATTTATTTATTTATTTATTATGTTAAATATTTTTTGTAAAATAAAAAAATATTTTTTAAGAGATAAAAATTGTAAATTTAATAAAAAGATATTTGTTATTTTTATTTTTACTTAAAAATGATCAAATATACTAAAATTAAAAAAAAAGATTTTTTTTAAATATTTTTCCATAAATTATGTGCAAGTGTAACTTTATAAAGACCGAGTCAACTTATTTTATGTAAGGGCAGTGGCAGTTGAATAATGAATAGTGGAATGCGACGTGAGTATAAATTTGCAGGTTTCTTTAGAAGCAGATGTATATACAAACTTCATTTATCATGGGCATATTCTATTATACAAATTAAAGTTGTAGAGAGAGAAAATATAATTTTTTTTTGTAATTATTTTTTATTATTTTATTATTGTTCAAAATATGGGTTTTAACTTTTTCGATCTTTCTTTCATCTCATAAAAAGATTTATAACAATAAAATAAAATAATAAAAAAGAGAAATTAAAATGAAATTTATATTCTCTTTGTATACAACTTTAATCGGTATAGTAAAGTATCCCTCACCATATTCTTAAACCGATCATCAGAGTCCCTTTAGTTTCTTGTTCCTTTGTTTCAAGGCATGTTGGTTTGCATCACGAAGCACTTCACTCCCTCTGATCTAGTGGTAATCAAGGTGAGCTAGCTATCCATACATCAACTTTAACTGCTTCTATGCTACTGATCTAATTACACACTTTTATTTGTTGTTGATGTCTTGATGATGCCGTTTAATATTTTCCAATATTTTGAAAACCAACCAAAGAGAACGAATCATGTAAGTCATTACTTCACACATCTAGAAATTTAACCGGTTTGATGAGAATTTAATCGAAGTAGAAGTTTAACCGGTTCAGTCAGACTTCAATTATTAATATTCCTTTTACCATTAAATGATGTTATTCGTTACTATTTTAAATGCTAATTATTTATTATATCGACGAACTATAACTCAAATGACATATGTTTTCCATACTCATTTAGAATAGGGCTGGAAGTGAGTCATGCCAATTCATGAGCCAGCTCGAGCTCGACTTATTAATAGCTCGATAAACTGAACTCGTGAGCTGGTGAGCCGAGTTTGAAATTGGATAAGTTCAGCTCATTAGTTTGTGAGTTGACTCAATTATATATGTAATATTAAAAGTTTGGATTAAATGCATATAAGCTATGCGTATTAATAATTATATATATATATATATATTAATGTTTTTAATTGTTTAAAATTTTATAGTCATTTTTATATATAATTTTGATGTAGGACATAAATAAAAAATTTATAATTGATAGATAGACAATATATTAAATTTATATTTTAAATATTTTTTAATATATATAAGTTATAATTTATTGATATAGAATTAATTATAGATTATTGATATGACCAGTAAATATCAGTTACGAGTTATAGCTCGGAAACGCATGGTCCTCAATCGTAACCGACCTTTCTTAAAAAGTAGCATTAACTTTTAAACTGATAACGTCGGATATGTGATTAAACCTCTCCTCAGGCGTTACAATAATCAACCTCGCCCGCACAGATATAAAGGGACGAGGAGATAATCAAAGGTAAGATCATCTTCCCATGAAAAATAGCTTTCACATACATACATCCTTTTGCTAACTTAAGCATCGGAGTGCCTTTGCAGGTACTCACCCCCCTGTTCGGGTCAACCGACGTATACCACATTTCGCTGGGAAGGATCGCCGACCTTCGTCAAGAACCGAGTTATATCTCTACATACTCAGGCAAGAACAGATTGGCGCTAGAAGGAGGGCCTACGTTTGAGATATTCCCTTTCGAAGGCCCTTAATTCCCTAACATTTGACGATGGCCGACGTACCTCCCCCCACCCCGTCCGAGCTTCTTCGGATGGTAACTGAGCTCCAGCAAGCAAATCAACGTATGGCTGAAGCAAATCAGCGCATGGCCGAGGAAAATCAAAGAATGCAACAACAAATTCAACAATTGGCTAATGCTCGCTTGGAACATAACAATGATCGTCGCGAACGGCAAGAAAATGACGAACGACAGTCTGAACCAACCCATGTCTCGGAAACACCTCAGGACGATGATGCAGATCATCAGAATGAGGATGCTATACTCGAAGACGAGAATGATGAACGCGATAACTCGGCAGGACCTTTTACGGCTGACATCATGAATTTTTGACTGCCCAGACAATTCACGTTACCGACAACCTTAACTCCCTACGACGGGCTAGGGGATCCTAAGCAGCTCATTAAAAAAATTCCGATCTATTATGATCATTAACGGGGCATCCGACCCCATTTTATGTCGTTGTTTTCCTTCCTTTTTAGATGGACCCGCACTTGACTGGTTTTTCTCTTTACCTGCAGATTCTATTTCGCGCTTCCAGGAACTAGCAAAGCAGTTTGAAGACCATTTCGCAGCATCAACAATTTACCTGCATGATTCCGATTATCTGACTACCATTAAGCAAGGTCCGCAAGAAAGTTTGAAGGACTATATTACCTGTTTCACAAAGATCGCCATGCGAATTCCCGATCTTCACCCAGAGGTCCACTTGCACGCCATTAAAAGCGGCCTTCGCCCTGGTAAATTCCAAGAAGCTATTGCAGTAGCCAAGCCAAAGACTCTGGCCGAGTTTAGAGAAAAGGCCAAAGGGCAGATAGACATCGAAGAGCTCCGCCAAGCAAGACGAGCAGAAAAGTCGGCCTTTGCAAAAGACGATGATAAACCTCGGGAGAGCAAGAAAAGTTTCAAGCCCGTGCCTCGCTACGAGTCGTACACTCAGTTCAACACAAAGAGAGATGACATCATCAAGGAAATATTAAATTCCAAGTTAATCAAACCTCCCCGTAAAGCTGGTAGTTACCCTGAGACAAAGAATGTTGATAAATCCAAATACTGCACATTTCACCAAAAACATGGCCACACAACCGACGAATGTGTGATTGCCAAAGATCTCCTGGAGCGCTTAGCGCGGCAAAGACACCTTGATAAATTCATTGCAGGACACATGCAAAAACGTCAAACTCCAAACTCCGACCAACCTGCAACAACCTCATCGTCTAAAGAGAAAGACAAAACCCTGGCTCAGCCTAGAGGGGTGATTAACTGTATTTCAGGAGGTTACGCTGGCGGAGGAGAGACAAATTCGGCAAGAAAGCACACATACAGAGCTATGTTGGCAGTTGAACAATCTCCCAGCAATCCGTAACCAACCTCAGACGTCCCTGAAATGACTTTCGGCTGTGCTGTTTTCAAATCCAACCACGTCAACTTTGACGACCCCGTGGTGATCTCAATTCAATTGGAGACCTTATAGTTCGGAAAGTGTTACTTGATCCAGGAAGCAGTGCCAACGTGTTATTCTTCGCCACATTCCAGAAAATGAAGCTCAGCACTCATATCCTGCAGACTTACTCGGGAGATCTAGTCGGATTTTCAGGGGAGCGAGTCCCTGTGCTGGGATTAGTGTGGTTACAAACCACACTCGGTGAGCAGCCCTTAACTAAAACACAAGATATACAATATCTTGTGGTTGATTGCTTTAGCCCTTATAATCTCATATTAGGTATACCTTTTTTAAATCGATTTGCTACTATTGTTTCAACTTTTCATCTTTGAACTGGAGAACTACATGAAGCTCGGCAATGCTACAATATCAGCCTAAAGCCGATTAAAAGAAGCAATCAGGCACGTGTCAATTCAATACAATCTGGACAACCAATGTTAACTGAGCTTGATCCAAGGGCCGACTTTGAAGATCACCCTACACCAAATGAAGATCTGACAAAAGTTACCCTCAACGAGGACCCAACCAAGTTCACCTTTATCGGAATATCCATCAACAATGAGGAAAAACAAAAGCTGATCAATTGCTTACGCCAGAATGCTGACCTATTTGCTTGCACCTCGGGAGACATGCCGGGCATAGACCCATCAGTGATCACACATAAATTAGCAATCAATCCAACGTCTCGGCCAATCTCCCAAAAGAAAAGGAACCTCGGAACCGAGAAGCGATTAGCATCCATAGCAGAGGTTAAAAAGCTCATTGATGCCAAGTTTATTCGAGAAATCCGATTCACAACATGGTTGGCCAACGTCGTAATGGTAAAGAAAAATAACGGTAAATGGCGCATGTGCGTCGACTTAACTGATTTAAATAAGGCCTGCCCTAAGGATGCTTATCCTTTGCCGAGTATTGACACTTTAGTTGATAATTCTTGTGGCTATGGTACCTTGAGTTTCATGGATGCATACTCTGGTTACAACCAGATCCTTATGCATCCATCAGACCAAGAAAAAATAGCATTTATAACGGAATATGGTAACTACTGCTATAATGTTATGCCTTTCGGATTAAAGAATGCAGGTGCAACTTACCAGCGACTCATGAATAAGATCTTCGAGAAACAAATCGGCCGGAACATCGAGGTATACATCGATGACATGGTCGTTAAAACAAAGCTCGGCCATCCTCACATACAAGACCTCGATGAGATATTTGCACAGATCAGGAAATACAACATGAGGCTGAATCCCGAGAAGTGTGCGTTCGGAGTCCGCGGGGGCAAATTCCTTGGATTCATTCTCACAAGCCGAGGTATCGAAGCAAATCCAGAAAAATGCCAAGCAATACTAGACATGCACAGTCCAACGACCATAAAAGAGGTGCAACGTTTAACAGGCAGATTAGCCGCTTTGTCCAAATTCCTCCCATGCTTAGCATCCAAATCACACAGCTTTTATCAATGCCTGAAGAAAGACAAAAAGGTCTTTACATGGAATGAAGATTGTGAAATAGCGTTCACCAATTTAAAGCAACTCCTTTCAAAACCACCTGTTTTACAGAAGCCTAAGCTCGGTCAACCACTATATCTGTATTTATCTATCACCGATGTAGCGATTAGTTCTGTTCTCATTGCAGAAGAGGACAAGCTTCAACGGCCAGTCTATTTCGTGAGCAAGTTGTTACAGAATGCAGAACTTCATTATCCAAGGCTCGAAAAGCTCGCCTTGGCCCTAGTCTTCTTCGCAAGACGACTCCGACCTTATTTCCAAAGCCACCCAATAATCGTCAGAACCGATCACCCACTTCGTCAGATACTCGGTAAACCCGAGTTGGCAGGCCGACTAATTAAGTGGTCCATTGAACTCTCGGAATTTGACATCCTATATCAACCACGAGGATCCGTCAAACCACAATGGTTAGCCGACTTCGTAGCTGAGTTAACAAGCTCACATTCAGAACAGGAAAGCCAAACGTGGACCTTGTTCGTTGATGGTGCCTCAAACTCTCAAGGTTCTGAAGCTGGCATACTATTGGAAAGCTCGGACGGCATAGCTCTGGAACACTCCCTCCGTTTCTCTTTCAAAGCCAGTAATAACCAAGCGGAATACGAAGCCCTCATAGCCGGGCTCAGGTTAGCAGCGAATTTACATATTACCAATTTAACAGTATATTGTGACTCTTTATTGGTTGTTCAGCAAGTAAATAAAAGTTTCTAGACAAAAGATCAGATTTTATTAAAATATCTAGACATTGTTCAACAATTAATAGCAGATTTCACAGAGGTTGAAATACTTCATATACCTAGGGAACAAAACCATAGAGCAGATGTTTTGTCAAAATTAGCAACTACACAAGCACACACTGCCACACTGTTGCAATTAACTCTAGATAAACCAAGCATTGATATGATGCCCATTTTAAGCATTTTGAATAAGGACAGTTGGCAACATCCTTATATTCAGTACCTCCGCCATGGATCTATTCCTGATGAAATACAAGATAAGAAAAAATTTAAAAGACAAGCATCTTTCTTTACATTGCTCAATAACGTTTTATATAGGCGAGGTTATTCTCGACCTATATTGAAATGCTTGGACAGGGCTGAAGCCGACCTTGTCTAATCCGAAGCCCATGAAGGCATATGTGGAATACATTCTGGTGCTCGAAGCTTAGCACAGAAGGTTTTACGAGCCGGGTTCTATTGGCCCACGTTGTGGGAAAACAGCAGAAAGAAGGTCAAGACCTGCGACAAGTACCAGAAGCACGCGCCGATCATTAACCTCCCTGCCGAGCACCTTCATCATTCAGTGGTAATCTGGCCTTTCAATAGGTGGGGCATTGATATCCTCGGCCCCTTCCCCACGGCCTGAAGACAGGTAAAATATTTGGTAGTTGCCATCAATTACTTCTCTAAGTGGATCGAGGCGCAGCCTTTGGCAAAAATAACATCATCTCAAATGATAAATTTCGTTTGGAAATATATCATCTGTAGATTTGGCATACCACAACATATTATCACTGACAATGGTCGACAATTTACCGACCATAATTTTAAAGAGTTTTTGCAGAACTTAAAAATCAGTCAACACTTCTCTTCAGTAGAACACCCACAATCAAATGGGCTGGCAGAAGCAGCAAACAAAGTCCTCTTACAAGCGTTAAGGAAGAAACTAGACATCGCAAAAGGGGCGTGGACCGAACTTATTCCTGAAGTGCTATGGGCATATAATACTACAGCACATTCGACAACTAAGGAAACTCCGTTTCGGTTAGTATATGGCTCGGAGGCGATGATTCCCATAGAGGTCTCACAAAGCTCCATGCGGACGCAAGCTACAAATCATGACCAAGCTCGATCAGCCGAACTTGACCTTGTTGAAGAAATACGAGATATAGCAGCTCTTCGACGCCGAGCATTACAACAGCAACTTGCCCGATGATATGCAAAAAAAATAATTCCTAGAGGATTCCACGTTGGTGACTTAGTTTTAAGAAAAACAGAACAAGCTCGCCGACCTTCCACCCACGGAAAGCTCGCAGTAACTTGGGATGGTCCGTACCGAATATGTGAAGTTGTAGGAAGAGGCGCCTACAAGCTAGAGCATCTAGATGGCCACAAAATCTCCAACACATGGAATGTACACTCCCTAAAGCAATACTACAGTTAAGAACAACAGCACGCTAGTACTCTTTTTCCTATCTTGAGATTTTTCCCAAAAGAGGTTTTTCTCAAGAAGGTTTAATGAGGCTAGCTTATCGACATATAAGATGTCAAGGTACTGTTTATAAGTGATTTACAATATGTTTTACGAATTTTTTATGAGCTTTTTTCAAGTTAAAAGCTATTACCGAACTATCAGACCACAATAACCTTTTACTAAAGGGTTGTCGACAAAATAAACAAGTCGCATTATTCAAACATGAATGCGCAATATTTAGGCAAAACCAAATGCTTAAAGAACAAATAAATACATTCAGAATATCCTTATAAGGTTAAGACAGAATCAAAACAAAAGTTCAGCAGTCATGACCAAAGTTTCAAGTTGATAAATTACAAAAGGAAAAGCTTCTGTTCCAAAAGTTAGAGGCAAAGAAAATCCCTCTCTGAACATAGCTCGAAATGATAAACAGACCAGCAAAAAAAAAAAAAGAAAAGATAACTAATCAGCTAAGTTTTCATCGCCTTCCTCGGCATCTTCCTCATTGTCAACAAGCTCACCATCACGAATTATTTTTCCAGGATCCATACTGGAAAAATCCCCTTCAAGCACAAGGAACTTTGCCTGGTTAACAGCTCGCTCGAACCCCTCTGCAAATGCATCAAGAATGTCACCTTCTTTGGCAATCTCCATTTCTTTCACTTTCAAAGTCAATTCAATAACTCGGTCACTTAACCGACCAGCTCATTCTCCTTCTTCGTCAACAATTCAACTGTCTTTTCCTGACCTTCCTTTTCAACCTTCAATTCACTTTCAACATCAGCGAACCTTTGCTTCAGATCAGACAAAGCCTTCTCTTTTAATACAAGCTCCTCCTTTAAAGTAACAATTGCAGAAGCATCATGTGAGACCTTTTTGTGTTTCTTCTCTTGACTACGCCCGATATTGGCAAGCCGAAAACCCAATACCTGTCATTTGAGAGCCAGTACTTAAATCAGTGTAATATTTTTTGGTATACATCCACAAGAGTCAAAAAGAATTTACCTGCAGAAATTGATCGACCCCTATGTCCCCGACCTCCTCCACAAGAGAAACATCGGTGGACGATTGAACAACCTCATCAGCAACAACATTAAATGGAAACTTCGGACACCAAACAGAAGAGGCCTCTCCTTGATTATTAAAAGCATGCAACTTCTCCTGCTTCAAGGTAAAACTCGACAAATCCTCTAGTAGCAACATTTCTTCTTTACTCTGTTCACCATCCAAATCAGTTTTTCTCTTTTTAAAAACAATTCCTTTTTTCCTTGGAGGTTGGTTAACCTCGGCCCCACCATCCACCTTTTCGAGATTCGAAGAGGAACCCTCAAAATTCTTCGCCTTGAACCGAGATCTTAGGCTTGAGGCCGATACTCCAGGATACTTCCCAGCTAAAAAACAAAACCAAAAAAATGCATAAAATAAGATATATAAATGATCACCAGAACAAACGTGTATAACATTAAAAAGCCTAGATTCACAAAATACCTCACCTAGATAGTCCAACACAGCTGATTTATTATCCTCCCAAGGGAGTAAGTCAGACACAGAAACTAAACCACCCTTATCCACCATTTCAATCAGAAACGATATTATACACTCATTCCGAGCAGAGATAAGCTCAGGGCTTAGTATATGATTAGGTTGACAACACCAGTACATGGGGAATTTCTCCCCTAAGTTCTCATCAAGATAAAAAGGGAACTCCTCATCTACCGACTTCACTTTTTTTAAAATCTTTAAAGGATGACTTATAGAGTTTAAAAACAGAAAAACCTGGAGTGCTATTCAGATTTATCCACAACCCTTTCCAGACCCCCTTGGCTTGAAAAAGCGAAAAGAATAATTCTAAGTCTGTCTCCACTTCAAGAAATTCTATCAGAATTTCAAAGCATTTGATAAAGGCCCAGCCATTAGGATGGATTTGAGAAGGGGCACAGTTCATCTGTGTCATCACATCACACTCAAAACTGGAAAATGGAAGCTTAACACGCAACTCTTTCAAAACGCAACTGTACATATAAAAACTCTCAAAATCTTTCCTTCTATGGAAGACCCGATCGGACCGGTTGCATGGCAACAACTCCAGATGAAACCCTAGTTTCACTATCCTAAACAAACTCACTCTGCTCACACTATCCATATCTGAAAATAGGGAAGCCCGTATCTGAACGTCACTGTCCACCCAGTCGTAAGACTCACTATTTTCAACCTTAGGTAACACTTTCTTCTTTCTATCACTCATTTTCGCAACCAAAATGAACAAAGCTACCTCTGATAGTAAGAAAAGAAGAAGAATTTCACTAACCTCTAGTACTCGTTCTCCTTAAAGGCTTCTGTAGATATCTCCCACTGCAACGAAATAAAAATGCCAAGTTTCCTTGCCATCCATTTAATCTAATCTTTCAGTTCCGCAGTTGAATATCCACCGTTCATAATCAGCCACTTTCAACGGTTGATACAATACATTGGAAATAGCGCACTGTTATTAAAACAATAAATAAACCGCGCCATGGAAAACCACAAACATTAAATCCCACTAAACCTTCCATCTCCTATGCCTTTTCGTATGTAACAAGAAGGACTTAAATGAGCCACGTTAAACTGGGGGCTCCATATGCCGAACTATAACTCGTTAATGGCCATTTAAAAGCTTAACCTGTCTCTTTTAAGTCAGGCCAAGCTTGGGGGCTGTGATATGACCAGTAAACATCGGTTACGAGTTATAGCTCAGAAACGCATGGTCCTCAATCATAACCGACCTTTCTTAAAAAGCAGCATTAACTTCTAAACTGATAACGTCAGATATGTGATTAAACCTCTCCTCAGGCATTACAATAATCAACCTCGCCCGCATAGATATAAAGGGACGAGGAGATAATCAAAGGTAAGATCATCTTTCCATGAAAAATAGCTTTCACAGACATACATCCTTTTGCTAACTTAAACATCGGAGTACCTTTGCAGGTACTCACCCCCCCTGTTCGGGTCAACTGACGTATACCATATTTCGCTGGGAAGGATCGCCGACTTTCGTCAAGAACCGAGTTATATCTTTACCTACTCAGGCAAGAACAATTATGTTCCTATTATTTGAGCCACCTTGTGAGTTTTCGTTGAGTCGAGCTTGAACTTACGAAATAAGCTCAATTATTAATGAGTTGAGCCGTGAGCCAAGCTTAATTTTCGTGAGTCGAGCTTGAGTTTGGTCTAACTCGACTCAACTCAACTCACTTCCAGCCCTAACTTAAAGGTTGCGGGTTCGAGTCTCCCTATTTTTGGTTTAAAAAAATTATTAATTATGAGATTTATCTATTATGTGTTCTAAGAGAACATGTTAAGTTTACAAATTAAAAAAATTTTCGTTAAAAATATAAAAAATTTAAATTTTTAATATATTTATTAAATAAAAATATTTAAAATTTTTTACTAATAATAAATTTATCATGTATCCTTATGGTACATAGTAGTTAAACTCTTAATTATATAGTAAAAACATACAATAATTTTATTATATATTATTTTACTTTATACCCATTTATGTTTAAATTAATTATTTTTTATCATGCATAATTATTATATAAATATAAATGCTACTAAATGTACAAATAAAAAATATCAAATATATGATATTTATTAATTTTTTTTCAATAAATACATATAATATATAAGAATATAATAGAAATAAACTACTTAGTTAGTTATTCAAATTAAAAATAGTTATTTTAATATAAAAATAAAATTAAAAAATTATTATAAAAAACTAAAAATTTATATAATTATTTAATAATAATCAGATTAACTGGTTCAACTAATAATCTAACAATTGAACTTTAAGGATCCAATGATTGAGTATTCTCATTGAGTGAATTATCGGTACGATTTTAATATCTATAATTTTAAATGTGGTTCTTATTTTTAAGTGTTTCAATATATTTTTTTTGAGTTAATAGTCAAATTAGTTTCTGAAAGATAAAATATTCTTTAAATTTGTCTCTGAATGATTTTTTCAATCAAATTGATCATTTAAAGATTACAAATTAATCATGTCTATCCTTCAGTTATTCCACTCATAATTTTCATCAACGATTGATAATGTGAAATGTTAAACTGATAGCATACATGACACATAACATGTTCAATTAGACGATGACTAAATATGTTTACAAAAATCTATCAAATTAGTCACTTGGTCATATTAGGAATAAGATTTTTGTAATTGAGAAAAATAACTAAATCAATAAATTTTCATAAACATATTTAGTCAATATTCAATTAGACCTATCACATATTATATATGTTATCAATTGACGTTTTATAACATCAATTTTTAAAGAAAGTTGTTAATGGAGTGACTGAAGGACAAATATGATTAATTCACAATCTTTAAATGACTAATTTGATTGAAAAAAAATTTTAAGACTGAATTTTAAAAAATATCTTATCTTTCAGGAATAATTTGATTATCAACTCATTTTTTCTAGTTAAGTTTTGAATGTTTGTTATCTTGATTCCTAAAAGTTTATCTTCTTTTAAATTGGACATTGCCTCTCTGCAAGAATTAATATATTTTGATTTGTCGCAATAAGAAGAGAAAAAGCAAATAACCGTTGGATAATGGATGCGGATGGCAGAGATGTTGAAAATGGTATTGAGATTTCCTCAGTGGAACAAGATGCTGAGGAGGCAATATTGGAAGAGATGGCTTGTGCTACCCGACTGTTAGGGGTTGGGCTGCCAATAGTGCAAGCAAATATTCTCAGTCCAAGTGGCATATCCAAGATCCAAAAGGTCCCTGCTTTGTTGCGTCAAAATCCCAACTTTGCTAGCTTCTGTTCACCCGAAATGATGTCATTTGGTCCCATGCATCACCATCGGCAGAATGGTGATCTCCAACTGGGACAACAATTCAAATACCTTTGGGCGTTCCGTTATATTACGCAATTCGCATGCAGTCGAGGTAGACAAGTTGAAGATTCAAAAAGGTTTCTCTATGAAACTGTAACACAACACATACAGCTGTTAAGAGATATGTTCAGTGAGGACGTGACTAAAGGGTACAACGATAAGGAACTAGCACAGATGTTGTTTGTGGATGGATGTGCTTTGCTCTATTTCATGAAAAACGTTGATGATTCAGAACTGGTGATGCTAAAGTTTGACCAGTTGTGGTGTATATGGAAAGATATTATCTTGTTGGAAAACCAACTTCCAGCAAAATTGTTGTACTTACTGATCGGTGATTCTCCAGTTCGGTTGGAAACATTTTTGTTAAGTTTTCTATTCCGCGGCCTACCAAAGCATCCACAAGATTTAGCCACCTTTTTTTGAAGACGAGATGATGATAGTGAAGTACCAACTCATATACTGGACTGTATTCGCTCATATTACTCTTATAAAGGTAGTCAATCCCGAGAAGAGGTAAAGGTACGGTTCCTGTGGTGTCCTGGAATTTGTGTGCGTATTGTTATTTCATCAATAGAAAAGGTATTTCCAGGACCATTCCTTAAAATAAAAAATAAAATTGAATCTCTCTTCCCAAAGATTTATTGGAATAGCTATAAGAACATAGGGGATCTTAAAAAAGCGGGTATTCAAGTGAAAGTAAGCCAAACTGATGAATGGAAATGGCTTGACATTTCTTTCACCTCCAACTTGTTTAGAGGACACTTGATGCTTCCACGGATTGTGATTAATGACCTCACACGTTATCTCTATCACAACTTGATTGCATACGAGATGTGTCCGGATTTTCGTCACGGTTTCGAATTTTACTCTTTCTTTTCTTTGATGGATTCCTTCATTGATGACGCTGAGGATGTAAAAGAGCTCAGAGAAGCTGGTGTCCTAGAAAACTCCCTTGGAAATGATGAAGAAGTGGCCAAATTCTTCAATGAACTAGGCCATGTATTGCTAAACAAGATCTCAACTACAATAATAAATATGCTGAAATCAAGTGGCAAATCCAAAAGCATTGCGTAAACAAATGGAAGACTTGGTGGGCTCAATTATACAACACTTACTTCAATACCCCATGGTCTTACATTACCTTTTTTGCTGTTGTGTTTGCATTGGTTCTTGCTTTTCTTCAAACATTCTATACCTTAAATCCTACTAAGTGAAATTCGTATTAGTCTGATTAAGTATGTATATTGGTCAGTACTAAGTATTAAGGTCAAAATAAAGTGACATCCTCTCCACAATAAGTAAGGTTTGCACCGAACTATTGTGGTAGAAAAAGAAGAAGAAAAATTTTGTTGTGATGTACATTTTTTTCCTTTTTTCTTGTCTTTTTTGTTTTGCATGGTATGTTGTAAACTTGTAGTGCTATGGTGCTATTGAAGTATTGATTCGATCAAGTTATTTAAATAATCAGATTAAATTTGTATAATAAGTTTTTCTTTTTAATTATTCACAACTCTTATTAAACTTTTCTCAAATTTAAAATTCAAAATGTGATGATTTGAATATATCAATTCAACGAGATCAAAATGGCACTGTTATTTTTTCCTTTTTTTTCCCTCTTCGTTGATGTTCTTCTCCTTTCTTCTTTGTTTTTTTTCTTTCTTTTAAATACCAATACTCTCTTTCTCTCTCTATCTCTCTCTCTCTCTCATGTGGTTTATAGCCACTTCTTTTCTTTTTTTTTTAAGTGACAATTAGATTTTCGAAGATTTTGATTTTGGACTAATTAGTTCTTGAAGAAAAAAAGTATATAATTAGGTCTTTGAGGATAATAAATGGTGGACATGTATGTCCTTCCGTCAACGGATAATACGAAATGAAACAGAGTTCTTCATGCATGTATTTCATTATTTACAGTGGTGACGTCGGGACGTCGCTTGGGTCACCAATTTTGGCGAGGTTAACAACCCCACTATGGTGAAAATAGCTAAGAACCCACCTTGGTTGGCTAAGCCAAGGATGCACCTCTTACTCTCAAAGAGCCTAGAGGAAAATAAGCACACAGCTTAAATATATAACTCAATCAATTCAATTCATAAACAAAAGGGGTACATACGCATATTTATACTAGTAGAAAAAGGGGAACTTTCATGACTCGGACGATGTAGGACTAACTCATAACACAATATAATAATATATGCTAAACTAGACTACTTTAATTAACGACACAAACATAAAGATACAACTCTCGCATCATTCTCCCTGGGTTGGAAAGGGCTCCTGCATTATCCTCCCTGGGTTGAAAAAAGCTCATCTTGCATTGGCAAAAGATTTCATTGGTGAGTGCATTTGAAAGATGTGAAAAAGCATAGCTCAACTTGATTCTTTTGACCATCTACATGTTGTAACGAGGTTAATACGATCTTCTTGCCATCTTTGATAAAGGAGTATGTATTTTTGAAACCATCATGAATAGCTCGACAATCATATTACCAAGGACGTCCTAACAGTAAATGACACGCGTCCATCGGGATGACTCACACCATACTTTATCCTTGTATTTGCTTCCCATAGAAAATTGGACACAACATCACCTTGTTACTTTAACTTCATTCTCCTTTTTTAACCAATGCAACTTGTAAGGATGAGGATGTAACTCGGTTGGAAGCTTCAGTTTGTCTACCATATAATTTGAAACAACATTTTCACAATTTTCGCTGTCTATGATGACCTTGCAAACCTTCTCTTCAACGGTGTATTTTGTGTGAAAGATATTGTGGCGTCACCAACTCTCGTCTTCTATTATCCTTGCAGTATTCAAGTTTCGACAAACTACTAAATCTTCTCCAAAATCGGGTGGAACTTCTTCAATAGCATAGTCAACCTCACCTTCCTCCTCTTGCTCCTGAATTGGGTTTTCATTAACCTCTTCTTCGATAAGAGTGATAACCCTTCATTTTGGACAATCAGCAGCAATATGCCCAAAACCTTGACATTTGAAGCATTTCCTACCTGATGATCCACGCTCCTTATTGCCCTAAAAAATCCTGTCTTCACTTCTTGTTGAACATCAAGGATGACTTCTTTGTTCTTCGGTGACTGAGTGTTATTCCTTTGTGTTCTTTGCTTTTCAATCTTTAATGACAGCCTAATGACATCATCCAAGGTCCAATATGGTTGCAACTGAACAACATCAGAAATTTCTGTGTTCAGTCCTCCAAGATAACGAGCAATTGTTTGTTCTTCAAACTCTTGAATGTCACACTTCATAAGCATCTCTTCGAAGAAGTCCATTGTATATTCTTCCACAGATAACGACCTTTGCCTCAAATTATGAAATTTGATGAAGGTATCTTGCCTGTAATGTTTAGGAAGAAACTTACGCTTGAGCGCACGATGTAGTTTATCCCATGTCTTGATCTTTCTTCTTCCTTCTCTTTCTCATTGACGCTTGAGATTCTCCCACCAAACTGGCGTATGCTTCTTCAACTTGATTGCTATAAGCTTCACGTGCTTGTCGTCTGGAATGTCTTTTAACTCAAATACTCTTTCAACTGTGCAAAGCCAGTCGATGAAATCATCTGGTTGGAGTCTCCCTTCAAACTCAGGAACATCAATTTTGATTCCTAAATCTTTAACTTTGTGAGTCATGTTGTGTCGTGCTCTTCGTATGGACAAATATTCAAACGAAGAAGAATTGTCATCACTCTGCCTGCCATGATTATTTTGAGCAGCTTCACATTTTGCAAGTTGCTCTTGCAACTCCTTAACTTGACGGTATAACTCTTCCATTTCAATCTCTTGAGTAGTTCTACGCTTTGGAGCCATCTTTTACTACTATGCAATGAGGTTGACGCTTGGTGTCGATGTTATGATGATCCACAATGATGATGGGAATGAATGATAATCACCAACAGAAGAGAAAAGAACAATATTACCCGAAACTTTGCAGCATACAATTCGTACTGACGACGACTCATACCAACAGCAAGAGAACCTCACTAAGGACCGTACCCACGAACCAAATAAAAATTTACTGGAACAAGTCGAGGATCGATCTTGCTCTGATACCAAAGCATTGTTCAATTTTCTATTTGCCAGCCTACCAAAGCATTCACAAGATTTAGCCACCTTTTTTCGAAGACGAGATGATGATAGTCAAGTACCAACCCATATACTGGACTGTATTCGCTCATATTACTCTTATGAAGGTAGTCAATCCTGAGAAGAGGTAAAGCTACGGTTCCCGTGGTATCCTAGAATTTGTGTGCGTATCGTAATTTCATCAATAGAAAAAGTATTTCGAGGACCATTCCTTAAAATAAAATATAAAATTGGATCTCTCTTCCCAAAGTGTATTGGAATAGCTATAAGAACATAGGGGATCTTAAAGAGGCAGGTATTCAAGTGAAAGTAAGCCAAACTGATGAATGGAAATGGCTTGACATTTCTTTCATTTCCAACTTGTTTAGAGGACAATTGATGCTTCCACAGATTGTGATTAATGACCTCACACGTTCTCTCTATCACAACTTGATTGCATATGAGATGTGTCCGAATTTTCTTCACCGATTCGAATTTTGCTTTTTTTTTTCGTTGATGGATTCCTTCATTGATGACGCCGAGGATGTGAAAGAGCTCAGAGAAGCTGGTGTCCTCCAAAACTCCCTTGGAAATGATGAAGAAGTGGCCAAATTCTTCAATGAACTAGGCCATGTAGTGCCAAGCAAAGATCTCACTACAATAATAAATATGGTAAAATCAAGCGGCAAATCCAAGAGCATTATGTAAACAAATGGAAGACTTGGTTGGCTCAATTATACAACACTTACTTCAATACCCCATGGTCTTACATTACCTTTTTTGCTGCTGTGTTTGCATTGGTTCTTGCTTTTCTTCAAACATTCTATACTTTAAATCCTACTAAGTGAAATTCGTATTAGTCTGATTAAGTATGTATGTTGGTCAGTACTAAGTATTAAGGTCAAAATATAAAGTGACATCCCACTACAAGAAAAAAGGCATGTCGGCACCCTTTTTTCTTGCCACGCTTTTAAAGCGTGCCCGAAAGTGGTTAATGGCCACGCTTTTGCGAGGGTGGCCACTGATTTGTGATTTGGCCACGCTTTTTTTGCCACGCTTTTATCGGCATGCTTTTACGAGGGTGGCCACTTATTTGAAATTTGGCCACGCTTTTTTACTGCCACGCTTGAAAAGCGTACCCATAGAGAGAAATTGGCACGCTTTTACGAGAGTGACCACTGATTTGATATTTGGCCATGCTTTTTTTGCCACGTTTGAAAAGCGTGGCCATAAAGGAAAACCGGCACGCTTGAAAAGCATGGCTATACCATGTTTATTTTGGCACCGTAAAAAAATGTGCCGATAGAGTTCCCTCCCCTAAAATTTAGTTTTCCACCTATTTTTCCCACACTTAACCTTTTTTTTCTAAGTTATCAAATTTTACCCTAAAAATAATAACAACAACACACACTAACTTACACACTAACTAAAAACAGTGAAACCCTAAAAATTTACTTTCAAACCCAAAAAGCTAAGGCGCCGTAGCTTCATCTTCACGATCGAACCCAGCCTTGGCGTCTGATAAACCCCAATTTGACGGTTTATCTTGTATTGAATTTAGAGTATTTTGATAACCTTTTCTCGCATTTAGCCTATGAATTGGCATGGTTTTGTAATCTCTCCCGTATTTGTGCCTAAGTGTAAAAACATGCTTTTAAGCCTCTAATTTGATAATTTTAATTCATCCTTGATTCCATAAGATGCCTTGATGTGTTTGCTAGTAATCTCAGGGTGAAATAGGCTAGGCATGGATCAAAGGAAGCAAGGAAGGAAGCATGCAAGTGGAGGGAAGCACAAAAAGCCAAAGAATTGATCTCGGCCAAGCACGCGTACGCACACAAGGCGCTCGCGCGCACATCACAGAATTAGCCAGGGACGCACACGCGTACCGTGCGCGCACGCGTCGTAGTCTACACGTGATTCTGTTATTGCAACACGTGCCTGGCGATTTTGGAAGGTTTCAGCAACCAACTTTGGCGCCAAAATGCGTATAAGAGCCAAGGATTGAAGGGGATTGACACACATTCACATCCATAGATTCATTTTTACAAGTTTTCTTAGATATTTTTAGTTAGTTACATTTGTAGAGAGAGAAACTCCAACCTCTCTCTAGGATTCATCTTCATTTTCTCAATTCTCAACCATTCTTTGGTGAGATCTATTGCAACTCTCACTTTACTTTGTTCATGTTGTAGATCATCTTCTCTAATCTCAATTAGTGTTTGTAATTGTTCAATTCTCATAGATCTTAGATTTAACTTTGTTGTTTTGGATTCTATTAATTCATTGAAGATCTCATTTTCATTGTTGATTCATTGTTGATTCTTGTTAATCTCTTGTGTTGAATCACTTTGATTCTAAACCTCTTCTCAATTTTACTATGTCTTTCATTCTTGCTCTCCAAGTGTTTGAGAAAATGCCAACTTTAGATATGGAGTAGCATCCCCTCACTTGGCCTAGTGGTTGAGTCATTGGAGACACTTGAATAATGGATGTCAATTGTTGATTAAGAATTGAGAATTGCTAATTGACTTGGAGTGCACTAAAGCTAGACTTTCCTAGGGTAAGACTAGGACTTGTGACTCAAGTTAGTTACTTTTACTTGAATTTCCTCTATAATTAGGGGGTTAACTAAGTGAAGCAACACTCCTTTGTTATCACAATTGAAGGAAGCTATAGTGATGGAACTTCCAATGTTCAACCTTGGCCAAGGCTTTTAATATTGATTGATTGTTGTTTTCTTTTGTTAGCACTTTTATGCCACACTCTTCAAGCCACAAAAGACCACTTAACCAATAGCATGCATCCTTGTAGCATTCCTAGGGAAGAACGACTCGGGACTAATACTCTCGGTTATAGATTGTAGAATTGTTTGATGGTGGATTTTGCGTCGGTTTAGACTATACTACGATTGATTACTTGATAATTTCTATACCAGCAAAAAATTCATTTATCAGCGTTGTTCATCCATCTTCAGCGTTCAGCCTCATCTTCTCAAACCTAGCCTTCGTCGTTCATCCATCTCCATCGTCATCTTCATCACTGCCCTTCATCGCACCCAGAAAATCCTAACCGCCATCATGCCATCATCTACGTCACTGTCGCCACCCTTCGCGCTCAAGATCGCAACCAGGTTCATCGTTGTGTTAGCCAGCTCGCCATTCCGCTTACTGTCCTTCTCGCCATTCTGGTCGTCGTGCTGCTCGCCTCTCTCTGTCGCGGTTCTGCTCGCCTCTCTGTCGTGGTTCTGCTCGCCGTGCTGCTCGAAGGTTAGTCCTCAGTTGTGCTCCATCTTCGTTTTTTTAAAATGCTCCATCTTGTTGTGCTGCTGTTTTAATTTGAAAAATAGACGATTATTGAATGTTTTCTGCTGTTTTATTGATTAGTGATGAGGTCTTGCTGTTTTAATTTGTAATGAAGAAAATCAGATGATTATTGAATAATGTTTTCTGCTGTTTTATTGAATTGATTAGTGGTTAGCTCTTGCTTTTTATTGAATGATTTCTACTGTTTTCTGCTGTTTTAACTGCATTCTATAATTATTGATGTTATTGTTCTTGGATTTGTGTTTTATTGAATTGATTAGTATTATATTTTATTTGAAAGATTAACTTATCAGTATTTCTATTTTTCTTTTTTTTTCTTTTTTTTATTTGAAAAAGGATTAGGCCACGCTTTTGAAGTGTAACGATAAGTCTTTAATTTTTGGCACGCTTTAAAAGCATAGCTGTATATCCATCTTTCGGCACGTTTTAAAAGTGTGGCTGTATATCCATCTTTGGGCACGCTTTAAAATCGTGGCTGTTTATCCATCTTTCGGCACGCTTTAAAAATGTGGCTACAGGGTTATACATACAGCCATGCTTTTAGGCGTGCCAATAGATAAAAGCATGGCAAAAAGTAAAGCGTACCAACAGATCAAGAAAAGCGTGCCGATAGATCAACCGGCACGCTGGCAGATGTGACCCTTTAAAAAGCGTGCCGATAGCTCAAAAAACGTGGCAAAAAACTATCAGCACGCTTTTTTGCTACTTTCGGTACACTTTAAAAGCGTGGCAAAAAGTTTATTTTCTTGTAATGTCCTCTCCACAATAAGTAAGGTTTGCACCGAATTGTAGTAGAAAAGAAGAAGAAAAATTTTGTTGTGATGTAAGGTTTTCTTTTCCTTTCTTTTTGTCCCTTTTTTTTGCATGGTATATTGTAAACTTGTAGTGCTATGGTGCTATTGAAGTATTGATTCGATCAAGTTATTTAAATAATCACATTAAATTTGTATAATAACTTTTTTTTAATTATTCACAACTTTTATTAAACCTTTCTCAAATTTAAAATTCAAAATGTGATGATTTGAATTTATCAATTCAGGGAGCCATTCACATGAAGTTGTCAAAAACAACTTTTTTTAAAGACACTTTATATCTACCAATTATCTATTGACACATTACATAGTGATTAGATTTGGTTTAACATGGTCGATTTTTAACCAAAATTAACAACCCGGATTGATTTATATAAACCGAACCAGGTAATGCTTAATTTTTTTTTAATTTGAAAACCGAGCAATGCGCAGTCGCGCACTCCTCCCTTCTCCCATTTCCATCTTCTTCTTCTTCTCACCTTTCCGCCACCTCTGCTCCGCCGGCAGCCACCACCGGACGGCCAGCCTCTTTTTCTCTCTCATCACCACCCAACCCCTCTTCTTTCGCTCTCTCTCTTTCCCTCTCACTCATCCAGTTCACCCATAACCGCCGCGGCAGCAGCATCGCCACCACCGCACGGCCGCCGTCCTTCACCATCAATCCCATTCGCTCTCTCTCTCTCTCATCCACTCGCCGCCACTCACTCCCTCCCTCTGTTCGCTTGCATAACCGCAGCCGCCGCCATATTCACCGCCACCGTCCACGGCGGCGCCTCTCATTGATTCTGCTGTCCCTGCCCCAATCCCAATTCCCCTTTCCATTCTCGGTTCTTCCCCGCTCCCAGGTTCCTGCTCCAATTTCTGTTCTCTTTAATTGTTCATTTCTGTTAGTTACGGTAATTTTCTGTTAGTTAGTCTGAATTCAAATGTTGTATGTTAGGATTAGTTAGAAATAATTGCGGTTAGGTAGCTAGGGCTGGATAGAGGATTCTAGGCCTGATAAGTGCTCCGTTTGTGTTCATATTCTGTTTGATCACCTGTCTGATGAGTGCTAATTTTAAGTTGCTCTGTATGCAATCTGTGTTACCTGGATGCTATTTCGTTGCCACTGTGATTAATTGATATTGTAATGATGCTATTTGTGCTATTTTACTACCCGGGAACGTCTGATTTTAAGCCGAGATGCTGCCCAATTTTCAAGAAATTTAATTTCATTTTGGTTTCTATTACGAATTTCGGCTAATTCTCGTTATTTTCGACTTCCGGGATTTGTATTAAACATTGTAAACATGATTTGTGTGCTTGAAAGGTTCATCTCTCATCATACTACTAATTTCTAATTCCACTTTTCTAAATCACTGACTTCTTTACTTACCAACTTCACTTTTCCTTGCACTTTAACCCTTTTAACCATTCTTTTGAGTCATGATGATGAACATGCCTATTCCTTAAGAATTGTGCACATTGTTTGAAACATTGAATTCTTGGTTTATGGCTATGTTTTCTGTCTTACCTGCTGTCCATGTTTCAGGTTTAATTCACATCATGTTCGCTTGCCATCTATTTTACATCCTGAACATGTTTTACTTGCTTCGTGCTAAGTGCCTAATTGCCTATATTCGATTCTATTTTTCAGGATGTCGGATAAAGGGAAAGGAAAAGCATCATCTTCCAAAAAGAGGAAGAAAACACCAAACCCCACTTTTGCCTCACTACTTGCCTATGCTCAAAACCCTCTAAATGACCTAGACAAAGCAAACCAATTACTACCGGCTCAGGATACGGTCAAATTCCCCAATCTCTATTGTGAACTCAGATTCCCAAGCTACAATTCAAAGAATTTGAATACTGAGAAGAAGCTGGTTATTCCATCAGATTTGACCGACATCATCCACCAGCGTATTGACCGGATGGGTTTGGCTTTTCTGGATAGGGACTTGAGCCGGGTGAACCGATCTTGGGTGCAGGAGTTCTACTGCAATTTCTTCCGCCATACCCTTGATTCGGTACTTGTTAGGGGGATTAAGGTACCCATCACAGAGCAGGCCATAGAGGATGCCCTTACTTGCCGGCCCAAGAACAGTGACACTGATGCATTCATGCAGGCCGAGATAGACCTTCATTGCATGACCTTTGATTTTGAGGCATTGAGAGCAGTGGTAGCTACTCCGGATGCTCCTTGGGTTATGGATGCCGATAACACGGCACCCAAGGGGATGCACTTTAGTTATCTGAGCCGAGAGGCCAAGACTTGGCAACAGATCTTCGCTCATTACGTCATGCCTACGACTCACTTCACAGAGATCCCAGTTGCTATGTTGATCTTGATCAGCTGTGTGATGGAGGGGAAAGAGGTTTATTACCCCCAGCTGATCAGGCGGTTCATGTGGAGAGCCCACATCCGAGGTCTCTTTCCTTTTCCAGTCTTGGTCACTCAGATGATTCAGCGGGCCGGAGTTCCGTGGCACCAGGAGGATGTATCACCACCTCCACCGCTCCCTCAGAAGGAGCCAGTTACTATTCCATGGGGCTCCTGGATGCACGAGAAGCCTGCCTCGCACCGCCGATCTCGAGCCAGAGCAGCGGTTGAGGGAGCTGGACCCTCTTCATCATCCGCCCCTGCAGGAGCATCTACCGCCGCCGCACCTCAGCCGATTTACTTCTTAGTTCAGCGTCTCTTCTGGTACATGGAGCACAGCAAGCGCCAGATCATGCGTCGCCTGGATCGGATTGACCAGATGTTTGTGGCTCAGGGCCTTGAGCTGCCCCCTCTACCAGAGTCTTCCGGTTCCGATGAGGAGACCCATGAGGAGGAGCATGCAGATTTACAGACTGAGGGTATTCATGTGGATGAGCCAGCACATATGGAGGCACCACCTCAGACGCAGGAGTCTCAGCCGGTACCACAGCCACAGCCAGAGCCTATCGGTGTACCTATCCCTGATCCTCAGGATTAGCATCGAGGACGATGCTTGATCTTAAGTGTGGGGAGGTAGCCGGTGGCATCATTAGATACCGGTGAACATTTTGGCCACTTTTCTAGCTATCTTACTTTGCATATCCTTTGTATGTATTTGATGTATTTTGAGTTTATTTTGGATACCTTTACTGCTTATTTTGGATTTTAGATATTTTGATGCTTTTGGATATTTTTAGATGTTTTGGATGATAGATTCTATACTTTAGTTGGATTTCTCTTTATAAATTTTTGCATATCTTTCTTTTTAAGTTTGTGGTTGTGATTAGAAATCACACTTTGAATTGCAAACACTTAGTCACCCTTTTTGCATAAGAAATTGGTTTTAAGCGGAAAAGGAAAGGGTGAACTGAGGGAATTTTTGAATTTTTCAATCACAATAATGCTTAGTCAAATATTGAGATTTTTCAGGAAATTTAACTATAGGGCATCAACCCAATTGATTGAAAGAAAATTTTTAGTGGAACTTGCTTGAATTCATACTTTGTGAAGCATGTATGGAACTAAGAACACAAGCTTGTGAGACTTGAGCCTATTGATGTGGTTACATTTTATAACCACTTATTTTCCATTCTTGTGTGAAATTGCTCTCTTTCTATGATTGTGATCCTTGATTTGCTTGATTCTATATGTCCATTTATTTCTTGTATTTGTGCATTTGTATGATTGAGGCCATTGTTTCATTAGCCCACTTATCCAAATAGCCAACCCTTTACTCTCCATTGTTAGCCAATTTTGAGCCTATGCTTAACCAACTTATTCTTATTTTAGCACATTACAAGCCCAAGGCGGAAAACCAATGAAAGTCCTTGTTTGGATCTTTGATTAGTCTAGGCTAGTGAGAGTTTTTATTATTCAAAGTTGGTGAGACTTGGAAACATTGGATGGGATAAAAAGGGGTAGTACACTTTCATGTTTAGGAATTGGGTACATATTCATGTATTGATTAAATGTATAGACCTTATGCATTGATGTTCTTGTATATAGTTTGAAAAAAAAAGAAAAAAAAAGAAATGAAAAGAAAAAAAAAAGAAAAAAAGGAAGAAATAAAAGTGAAAATGAGAAAAACAAAAGAAAAAGGAAAGAAAAGAAAAGAAAAAAATTGTATATAGAAAAAGAAAGAAAAATAATAAAGAGGGGACAAAATGCCCCAAAGTGAAGTCAATAAAAAGGAATCAATGCATAGGTGTTATGAATCAAATAAGAATGCATGAGTATGTAAGAAAAAGTGAAGAATGGGTAGTTAGAGTAGTTTGAATTTGTATAGGTCATTATGTAGGTTAGGTGGGAAAGTCTATACTAATCCAAGATCCAAACTCTAGTCCACTTAACCATAAATGAACCTACCTTGACCCTAACCCCATTACAACCTAAATGAAAGACCTCATGATGAATGTATGCATGCATTGAATAAGTGTAGATTGTTAGAAGAAAATCAAATTTTGGGAAGCTTGAATAGAAGAGAATTGAGTGAATTAACCCTTAAACACTTGAGTGAATAGAGCGGATACACATCCGGTGAGGGTTCAAAAGTTCAATTACATGTATTCACCCATATTATCTATAATCTTGCAAGTTTGAACTCTTTTTGATAATTCAATACAATTGTGGTTTGGACTTAACTCCTATTGCCCTAACTATTGTGCTTACACATGTTCTCTTGGGAATTGATTTGTTTGAACTAAGCATTTGCATTTACCCTAGGTACTTGCATGTAGATAGGACTCATATAGTTTAGTTGTATTCAATAAATGTCACACCCTTTAGTTCCTTTTTATTTTAGCATGAGGACATGCTAAGGCTTAAGTGTGGGGAGGTTGATAAACCCCAATTTGACGGTTTATCTTGTATTGAATTTAGAGTATTTTGATAACCTTTTCTCGCATTTAGCCTATGAATTGGCATGGTTTTGTAATCTCTCCCGTATTTGTGCCTAAGTGTAAAAACATGCTTTTAAGCCTCTAATTTGATAATTTTAATTCATCCTTGATTCCATAAGATGCCTTGATGTGTTTGCTAGTAATCTCAGGGTGAAATAGGCTAGGCATGGATCAAAGGAAGCAAGGAAGGAAGCATGCAAGTGGAGGGAAGCACAAAAAGCCAAAGAATTGATCTCGGCCAAGCACGCGTATGCGCACAAGGCGCTCGCGCGCACATCGCAGAATTAGCCAGGGACGCGCACGCGTACCGTGCGCGCACGCGTCGTAGTCCGCACGTGATTCTGTTATTGCAACACGTGCCTGGCAATTTTGGAAGGTTTCAGCAACCAACTTTGGCGCCAAAATGCATATAAGAGCCAAGGATTGAAGGGGATTGACACACATTCACATCCATAGATTCATTTTTACAAGTTTTCTTAGATATTTTTAGTTAGTTACATTTGTAGAGAGAGAAACTCCAACCTCTCTCTAGGATTCATCTTCATTTTCTCAATTCTCAACCATTCCTTGGTGAGATCTATTGCAACTCTCACTTTACTTTGTTCATGTTGTAGATCATCTTCTCTAATCTCAATTAGTGTTTGTAATTGTTCAATTCTCATAGATCTTAGATTTAACTTTGTTGTTTTGGATTCTATTAATTCATTGAAGATCTCATTTTCATTGTTGATTCATTGTTGATTCTTGTTAATCTCTTGTGTTGAATCACTTTGATTCTAAACCTCTTCTCAATTTTACTATGTCTTTCATTCTTGCTCTCCAAGTGTTTGAGAAAATGCCAACTTTAGATATGGAGTAGCATCCCCTCACTTGGCCTAGTGGTTGAGTCATTGGAGACACTTGAATAATGGATGTCAATTGTTGATTAAGAATTGAGAATTGCTAATTGACTTGGAGTGCACTAAAGCTAGACTTCCCTAGGGTAAGACTAGGACTTGTGACTCAAGTTAGTTACTTTTACTTGACTTTCCTCTATAATTAGGGGGTTAACTAAGTGAAGCAACACTCCTTTGTTATCACAATTGAAGGAAGCTATAGTGATGGAACTTCCAATGTTCAACCTTGGCCAAGGCTTTTAATATTGATTGATTGTTGTTTTCTTTTGTTAGCACTTTTATGCCACACTCTTCAAGCCACAAAAGACCACTTAACCAATAGCATGCATCCTTGTAGCATTCCTAGGGAAGAACGACTCGGGACTAATACTCTCGGTTATAGATTGTAGAATTGTTTGATGATGGATTTTGCGTCGGTTTAGACTATACTACGATTGATTACTTGATAATTTCTATACCGGCAAAAAATTCATTTATCAGCGTCGTTCATCCATCTTCAGCGTTCAGCCTCATCTTCTCAAACCGAGCCTTCGACGTTCATCCATCTCCATCGTCATCTTCATCACTGCCCTTCATCGCACCCAGAAAATCCTAACCGCCATCATGCCGTCATCTACCTCACTGTCGCCACCCTTCGCGCTCAAGATCGCAACCAGGTTCATCGTTGTGTTAGCCAGCTCGCCATTCCGCTTACTGTCCTTCTCGCCATTCTGGTCGTCGTGCTGCTCGCCTCTCTCTGTCGCGGTTCTGCTCGCCTCTCTGTCGTGGTTCTGCTCGCCGTGCTGCTCGAAGGTTAGTCCTCAGTTGTGCTCCATCTTCGTTTTTTTAAAATGCTCCATCTTGTTGTGCTGCTGTTTTAATTTGAAAAATAGACGATTATTGAATGTTTTCTGCTGTTTTATTGATTAGTGATGAGGTCTTGCTGTTTTAATTTGTAATGAAGAAAATCGGATGATTATTGAATAATGTTTTCTGCTGTTTTATTGAATTGATTAGTGGTTAGCTCTTGCTTTTTATTGAATGATTTCTACTGTTTTCTGCTGTTTTAACTGCATTCTATAATTATTGATGTTATTGTTCTTGGATTTGTGTTTTATTGAATTGATTAGTATTATATTTTATTTGAAAGATTAACTTATCAGTATTTCTATTTTTCTTTTTTTTCTTTTTTTTTATTTGAAAAAGGATTAGGCCACGCTTTTGAAGTGTAACGATAAGTCTTTAATTTTTGGCACGCTTTAAAAGCATAGCTGTATATCCATCTTTCGGCACGTTTTAAAAGTGTGGCTGTATATCCATCTTTGGGCACGCTTTAAAAGCGTGGCTGTATATCCATCTTTCGGCACGCTTTAAAAATGTGGCTACAGGGTTATACATACAGCCATGCTTTTAGGCGTGCCAATAGATAAAAGCATGGCAAAAAGTAAAGCGTACCAACAGATCAAGAAAAGCGTGTCGATAGATCAACCGGCACGCTGGCAGATGTGACCCTTTCAAAAGCGTGCCGATAGCTCAAAAAACGTGGCAAAAAGCTATCAGCACGCTTTTTTGCTACTTTCGGTACACTTTAAAAACGTGGCAAAAAGTTTATTTTCTTGTAATGTCCTCTCCACAATAAGTAAGGTTTGCACCGAATTGTAGTAGAAAAGAAGAAGAAAAATTTTGTTGTGATGTAAGGTTTTCTTTTCCTTTCTTTTTGTCCCTTTTTTTTTTGCATGGTATATTGTAAACTTATAGTGCTATGGTGCTATTGAAGTATTGATTCGATCAAGTTATTTAAATAATCACATTAAATTTGTATAATAACTTTTTTTTAATTATTCACAACTTTTATTAAACTTCTCTCAAATTTAAAATTCAAAATGTGATGATTTGAATTTATCAATTCAGGGAGCCATTCACATGAAGTTGTCAAAAACAACTTTTTTTAAAGACACTTTATATCTACCAATTATCTATTGACACATTACATAGTGATTAGATTTGGTTTAACATGGTCGATTTTTAACCAAAATTAACAACCCGGATTGATTTATATAAACCGAACCAGGTCATGCTTAATTTTTTTTAATTTGAAAACCTTATCCCCTTTCTCTTTTGTCCCTCTCTCACACTAAACTCGAGCTCTCATCTCTCTCACTGGAATTTGGCTCACTGGCTCTGGCACTCAAGCTCTCTCTCGCTCTTGTCTCCGGCCTCTCTCACTGTCTCGGGTCTCGCACTCAAGTTCGTTGTCGCTCTTTGGGTCGTTAGTCACCACCATCTAGAACTCAGTCTCCCTCGTTGTCGCCGCCAGTAGAAGCAGCAGGTCCCGAAACTGGTCGTTGTTGTCGCTCCCTATCTCGTCACCGTCTCACACTCAGTCTCGCGCCTTCGTTGCGCTCGTTGTCGCCGGCTACAGAATCCCTAGGTCCCGGAGGTGGTCGTCGCTGTTGTCTTCTTACTTCGATTCTCACTGTCAGCTTCCTTCTTACCAATAGCCAGCTTCGTGCAACAAGAAGCTGGTTCTAATTTGGTGAGTTCCAACTCCCCTATTCTTTAGAAATTTTTTATTGTAATATTTTAGATATTTTTGTTTATTCTTTGGGTTTTTGATGTTTTGTTAGAGGATTTTGTTTTGTTTTTTTTTTTTCATGTGCTGTTAGGATTAGCTATTTCAAGGATCTGAATTGAAAAATTATTTTACTCGTATTCTTGAGGATGATCTGAAGGTGATGTCTATGTCCCTATTCTATAGGTAGGCAGTGATATTTTTATTGATTTTGTTATTGTCACAATGAAAATAGTAACTAAATATTATGTTTTTTTCTTTCATACCTGTTCATATTGTCTATTCTTTTCTCATTCAAGTCTTCATACTGGATCACTGTTTAATTATGTCATGTAGAGGTTTAGTGTCTATTAAGCTAGTTTGTAAAACTGCTTTAAAAGAGAAACAATGCAATGATTTTGCAAGTAGGTTTAGGGAAGTTTGTTACTTATTATTTTGTTCCCGTCATAGGTGATTTACAACGTATCATTGTTGTTAAGTTAATGTACCTGAAGATATGTTAAGCCAATTTGTTTCTGTAAACAAGTATCAAGTCCGATGTATGTATTACAATAGAAAATTAACTCTCTTGATAATTTCTAATTTTAAAATTCTATAAATTTATCAATTTATATTTTAAATTAGTCAAATGCTACTTTTTCAATTGATATATTCTTTGGCTTATCAATCTAGGATTTTTGATAGTAGATTATCAATGTTGATATGTCTACTCTCTTTATAATAGATGTTATTTTGACATTAGTATTTTCTTAATAATCAAATACGCAATTTCTTAACTGAGTGTTGTGCCGAATGAGCGAAGCAGCTTCCAATAAGTAACATTAACCTAGGAATCCCCAACCTGGCTGCAGCATCTACAGTCCAAGGGTAGAACATGTCAGTGACAATGCAATCTGCCTCTAGTTTCTCAAACAATTTCTCAATCTCCTTTTCCAGCTGATTCAGTCCCTTTGCAATTTCGGAAAACATGTCCGGTGCCATATCGGTGTTGAATGTTTCTACACCAACAGGAAGACCGACTTCTGTAGCCGGGAACTTAACGATGTGAGTTCTGATTAAACGACCGAGCGAGGAGTCGCGGCCGACGGAGCTCTGGAACAATGAGGCGGTTATTGGGGGTGGCTATTATGGTAACATCGACCTCGTGCATAGCGAAGAGTCTGGCTATGTATGTCTACCATTGATATGATGTGGCTTGTTGATGTGAATGGTAAGAACATAACTTTTATCTTAGTATGAACTTCTTCATTTGCAGATTCCATAGAATCGGTAATAAATTAAAGTTCATTATTCAAATTTAAGTTGTTGCTTGAATTTATTGGAAAGATATCATATTTTTCGTAAGAAAAAAATGTGTATACATCTTGGTAGTTGTGCTTATTTTGATTGATTATGAATTATATATAGGCTATCATCAAGCCTCGGTATGTTGACCACATTCTAAAAGCAAGGCAAGGGAATATGGGGCAGGTGCTTGATCAGAAACATGAGAGATAAGAAGACAGAGCTTTGTGCTGATCTAGAGCTTAACCAGGTTATAAATCATAATGTTGGTGATCTTTCTGGTAGAGAGTTCTGAAGGTTTGTCATTACAGTTGTTGCCATCCAAAATGCAGAGATATATATGTTTGATGAACCCTTTAGTTACCTTGTTGTGAAGCAGAGACTGAAATCTTGTTTTATCTGCTTGAAATCTTGTTTGTGTCACTTTTTCTTATTTTTCTTTTTTTTTGGTTTTATCTAAGCGACTTTCTCCATGTACATTAATTAATATTTATCACACTAAAGTATACTTTTTCGAGAGACTCTAGAGAAGGCGGTTTCTATTTGAATTACTAGAGTCAAAGAGTAACATATCTTAAAAAAATCATATAGTATAAAAATGTGACTTTGATAATGTATTTATTACAGATTAATTATAAAAAGATTAGAGAGACATATGCTTTGAGCATCACCAAAAATATTAGTGTCCTTGTGAAAACATAGAAATAGCAAAGTTTCAATCCTTTGGAAAACAAAGAAATTCGAAAAAGAAATAAAATTATTTAGACGGTGAAGGAGCAACGAGGAAGATCAGTCTGGGATCTGCTGTTTCTGTTGCCGGCAGAGCACCTGAGTTTGAAACGGTGGTGACTTATGATCCAGAGAGCGACGACGAGCTTGAGTGCGAGACCGGAGACAGTGAAAGAGGTCGGAGACGAGAGTGGAAGAGAGCTTGAGTGCCAGAGCCAGCGAGCCAAATTCTAGTGAGAGACGGACAAAAGAGGAAGGGGATAAGGTTTTCGAATTAAAAAAAAATTAAGCATGTCCCAGTTCGGTTTATATAAACCGATCCGGGTCGTTGATTTTGGTAAAAAACCGACCATATTAAACCAGATCTAATCATTATGCTATGTGAAGGAACATTCACTTCTATATGAACCAAAACACAAAGTAATTGAACCAATTCTCTCTTTTCTCTTCTTCTCTCTTTTCTCACTCACGTGAAGTAAAAGAAAAACAAGAAAATAGAAGTATGAGTAGAATTCAAATAAAAAAAGAAAAAGTGTACCAAAATCAAGCAAGTTAAAAGCTAGGGTTCACAAGTTAAGATCAAATCAAAAGGTGAATTAAAAAATGAGTTTGTCTCAGATAGAATTGGGTTAAATTTTAAGAAAATTGGTATTTATAATCTTGTTAAAGATAATGAAAATTTTACCACTGTTATGAGAAAATTTGATGTAGGTCATATTGCACATGGTTCTGAACCAAAATGCATGGATATGTGATTTTTTCTTCTTTGATAAGAGACAAAATAAAAATATCTCCTATTTTATCTCTTTCTCAGAAGTCACATCTATCCAAAAACAAAGAATTGTTCTGTTCTTAAACGCATGACGCATAAGAAACAAAATAAAATTATCTCTTGAATTTTTATTTAGTAGACTAAACAGCAACTAAGTTCTTATTTCAGTCAAAAATAAAAACAAAAAAAAGTTAAAAAATGTCATAGATTCAACTCCTTTTTTCTCCTTCATTTAATTATATTATAAATCCTACTATTTTAATTTAAAATTAAGTAAATACTCATGTTTTTTCATTTTTATTTTCAATGATATGAAATATTAAAATCTAGTCCGAATTTAATTAAATTAAACTAATCCGGGCTCATGTACAACCTTTATTGGAAATTAAAGGTGTTTATGGGACGAGTCAGATCAAATTTAAGTAGATTTAGATTCGATCTTAAAAGGACAATAGATTTACTTTAATCCAATTTAAAATGATTCGAAAATAAATTAGGTTAAATTAGATAAATATGATAAAATATTAATATATATAAATTTATAAATTTTATATATTAAAATAATAAAATTATACTTTTAAAAAATAAATTTAACAAATGTTATATTATATTTATATCAAAATAAATTATTTTAAAATAAAAATAATATCGTATAACATAAAAAATATTAATTAAATTATAAAATATAATATAATATTATTAATTAATTTAAATATATATTTTTTATTATAAAAAATAATTTCAGGCTGAAAAGAGTGACCCAAAACAAAATCTAAATCCAATTCAAAAATAAAATTGTAAAAAATAAAAATCTAAATTCGACAAAATATTTTTTGAATTCGAGTCAGACCGAGTCTTGAACACTCCATGTTGGAACCACACTAGAAGGTAACGTGGGAACATGATGAACATAAAGTTGTTAAAAACTGAAAATTGCCTCTCCAAAAGAAAGAAATAAAAAATAAAAAATAAATGAAAATTGGTCTCCCCCCCTTCACACTACTTTGTATCATGAATTGTTCATCACTTTCACACTACTTTCAATATTTTATTTTTTCTGTAAGACTCCAAAGTCTCCAATGTATCATTAACCATAAAGAACGTCAACCAATGTGTGCCGGCAGCTGATATGAATATTCAGAACATAACCAGTAGTGGACTAGTGGGGGATTAGAGAGAAAAAAAGAAAAAGAAAAAAGAAAGAAAGAAAGAGAGTAGAGATTTTAACTTAATTTATTTCTAATATTTTATTCTATAAATTTAATTTAATTTCTATAAGGATTAATTATTAAAGCTTTTAATGTTCACACAAGAAAAAAATAATATATAGTAAACGAAGAAAATAGATATAGCTAGCCATTATGTAATGATAATATTATTTCTAAATTATCTTTATAAAACTTTTTCTTTATTATCATGAAAATAAAATAAAATTTTTATTAACAAGCGCCTTAATATCCTAAAAGACACTTTTGAAAGAAATAAAAAAATTATTGAAAAATAATTTTTTTTTATAATTTTAATATATTAAATACATAAAGATATTGCTATTTAATTTTGAGTGCTTTTAATAAATGTTTTTATTATATAAAATAATAAAGATAAAATATAATTTAAGAAATTATACTAAAATAAAATGACAAAATCAATCTATCATGTGATAATATCACATCCTATAAATAAATTATTTTAGATTTAGATTCGAGTGTACTGCTCGACAAACTATTATTAGTATTATAATTTGGACGTGTGATTCAATTTAGACTCTAAAAAAAGTGAGTATATTTTAATAATGAACATATTCAAAAAATATTTTTTAATAATTATATTTAAATACAATAATATAAATTATTTTATTTTTCAATAATTAATAAAATATAATCTACTAACTTTGAAGAAAAAAATAGTTGTCAACTTATTTTAAACGTAAAATAGTTATATACACTAAAGACCAACTTTTATATATTGTATAGATAGCTATAAGAATTGTAAGTGTGTAACGATGGAGTCAACTTATTTTAAGTAAAGGAAGTTGATGAGTAGTGTACCGCGAAATCAAGTATAAATTTGTAGGGGTTCCCGTTAGAAGATGCATACAAATTACAAACTACAAAGTTCACCAACCCTCCTCAGCTCGTATTCTGTTTGCCAACTGGTAAGTTACTTATCAAATTGAATCGTAATAAGAATTCTTAAGCTTAATAAGAATTGTAGTAGTTAAAATCTTTTAGAATAAATATTTTTGAACATTGAGATAAGAATTGTCCTATACATAGTTTAGATATGATATAGTTAAAAATATTAAATTTATTTTTATCTTAATTATACTATAATTTAGATATGTTTATTAAAATGAATAATCTCAGAGAAAATCCGTGAAATTATATTTCTCTGCAAGAAACAGGAATGAGAAGGGATATTTCTTTGTTATGAAAAATGAAAATGGAATAGAATAACATTGATGACATCCATATTCATGGTTCACTGCCTATTATATTGGTCACTTTATTAGGATCATAATACCTTTCTTTCTTGTTAATTGAGTTGCTTTATTATATTCCTTTATTTCAGGTTGTTGGTTTATTAATAATTTGCATCCATATATTGTCACAAAGGGATTTACTAACTATCCCTCGTGGTGCAGTGTCACAATAATTAAGGTGAGCTCGGTAATCATACAGTCATACATCAGCTGCTTCTATATGTGCTATTTTTATTGACTTTTGCTATTGATATCTGAGATTTTTCTTTTGACAAAATAACTTAAAAAAAATGAAATTAACCTGTGTCGTTACTTTTTAAAGTGACAATTATTAAGTTTATTTTTGTTATTAACAGCAGTGTGTTGTGTATGTTAAATACTCATAATACTATCATAGTATGTATTTGTATTAGAATTTTACTGGTGAGAAATTTGAGTAACAATATGCGTCAGATTCTAAGTTAAAAATATTGTCATCTATAATGTGCCAAAAAGAAAATTTACATGTTACCTATTATCAATCCTTTTTATAGACATAATATGCATATTAGATATTGTAATATAATAACCAACAATTTGGAATGACAGAATATTTTTAAAGGGTAATAATGGTACGCATATTAGATATTGTGATATAATATCCAATTTTGAATGGATAAACTAAAGGTGACTAGGAGGTCATTAGCAGTGGATCGAGGCCTCTATATGCCTATATCCCTTTCATCATTTGGAACCACTTCCCATCTCTCTCTCCCCCTTATTATACATCCCTGCATAGAATTTAATAATATGTTCTAATTTACTTTATATATATATATATGCGTACTTATTACCCTTTAAAAATAGGGTTAAGTATTTTTTCCCTTTTTAAAATCTGAAGGTAAAATTAAAGTTGTCTCTAACTTTTTTTTGTTATTAAAATCATCTTCAATATTATAAAATATTATAAAATCTTTTTTTTTTCAAAAATAATATTTTTTGGATAATTTTATCCTTAAACAAAAATAATAAAAAGAAATCTCCACAACTTTATCATTAATTTCACATCATCATCATCGCTTCGCACCTCCTCCCTCTCCCTTTCCTCACCACCATCACCACTGCCACCATAATCATTCATTACTCATATTTTTTCCAACAACAACAACAGCTCCAAAATAAATTAACAGCAACATTCACAAAATAAATCAACAAAAAATTCAGATTAAACAATAATTCAATAATAATCAACTATAATTTTAATTTTTAGATCTAAAAACAGTAAAACAACAGAAATTAAAAAAATTAAAAAAATAAATAATGTTTATGTTCTTCAAAAATTTAAAAAAAAAAAAGAAAGGAAGAACGACGAACAGCTTCTTGAAATTTTATTCGAAGTTCCAGAACCCCACCACTACTGTTAACCACCACCATTACCATAACTATCATGGTTATCGAAATCTCTGAGATTCTGTGGCTAGTAGAGAAATAACAGATTAATGTTGTTGTTGTTGTTCCTAAAACTGAATTAATTGGTTATTCAAATACAAAATAGAAGAAGATTGTGGATCCATGTAAGCATCGTGATGGAAAAAAAAACAAAAAAGGAGTTAGAAGAAGGAGAAGAAGATGAAGAAGAAGAACCATTATTGATGGCAGTTATTATACCAAACCTCATTATCATCAAACCAGAATGTTGTTGTTCTTCCTGTTTTATTGTAGAAGAAGAAGTGAATAAGTAGGACGGCGAAAACGAAGAGAAGAAAAATTGTGGTTGGGATTGGGACTAGGGTTTTAAAGAAAGGGGTATGAGAAAGGGGATAGAGAAGGAAAAAAGTAAAAGGATATGGGAGTGGGGTGAGGGGGTGGGGTGGGGTTTGTTTTAGTTTTTTAGTATTATTTTTAATTATTTTTATTAATTATTAAAAGTAATTTGGTAAAAAAATAAAATTAAAGTAAAAAATGATAATTTTATAACATTGAAAATAATTTTAATAACAAAAAAAAGATCGGAGACGATTTTAATTTTAGTGTCAAACCTTATAAACAACAAAAATACTTAACCCTTAAAAATATTATCTCATTTCAAATTATTGGTTATTATATCACAATATCTAATAGATAAACTTTATCTAATTTTTTGTAAAATGAAAGATAAGTTATTTTTTCTAATAAGAAAAATTTTAAGGAATCAATTATAGTATAAGTTAATTCAATTAATTTTTTTTATTTTTAATTTTAAAATTTCAGAAAATAAAAATAGTGAAGAGTTGTTTTATTTTTTTTATGTAACTAACATATTTTTTAATTAATTGATTGTGATTAGCTATATCCTAAGTTGATTCCATAACGAAACCCATTCTAATTAGAAGTATGGATTTTATTTATTAATATTAAAATAAATTTTTACACAATTTTATAACGGTTAAAGTGTAATTTTAAAAGTGTAAGGTACACTTTTGTCTATAAAATTTTTAAAAAATTTTAAAAATACTTTTAGTTCTTTTGGGGGTCTATATTTTTAATATTTAATTTAATTTTAATTTTATTTCTATCTTTTAATTCTATCTCAAACTTAAATTTTTTTTGACAATCAACTTTTTTTTTTCAAATTTACCCCTACCATGATCATCACTTATCCCAATTCATAAACAATCATCACCATCCCTTTTCTTTTTCCTTTTCTCTTTTCAAAATACAACCATCACCTCGACACTCTTTACCATACCCTTCACCCATACTAATAATTGACAACAAAAATATAAAAGAAACAAAGAGTGAACTATCCATCATTTGGCGATATATAACATTATTTTAGTCTCTTAAAATAAATTTTATAGGTATTTTAGTCTTCCTAAAAGTTGGAATTTACAATTTCTAATACAACAATTTGCAAACGTTAATTCTAAAGGCATATTTTAGTCTTTGTAAGATTAATCCTAAAAATTATTTTAGTTCTCTAAATATTAACTAAAACTCTAAAAGGGTATATTTTAATATTTTTAATTGAAGTTTATTGTAATTTCTAATACAACCAACCAATCAATCAATCTTGGTTGATCTTAATTTAGCTTTTTTTTAAGTAATGCTTAAAGAGTATTTTAATCATTTAAAAATAAACTAAAGAGTATTTTAGTGTTTTTAAAATTAATATTAAAAGGATATTTTAGCCTCTTAAAATGAACTCTATGAGATAGAATTTTAGTATTTTCATAATCAAATTCAAATTTCAAAGATTTCTAATACAATTAATCAACATTAAACTAACTTAAAGGGTGTTTTAGTCTTTCTAAAATTAATTACAAAAGGTTATTTTTCTTGAAAATTTAAATAGATACTTTAGTCTTTTAAAATAAATTAAAAAGACATTTCACTCTTTTTAAAATCTAATTCAAATTTCAATCTTCAATTCCTAGCTATAATACAATCAAAATAATACGAATTAGTCTTATAATGGTATTTACATCTTTTCAAATTAAACTTCGTTTTATTTTTCTTTTGAAAATTAATTATCAGGATATTTTAGTCTTTTTAAAAATTAAAATTTATAAATTATAATATAATAAATAACCTTTATAAATTATATTTTAGTTTTTTAAAATTAAATTCAAATTTTTAATTTATAATACAATCAAGTAATTTAATTAATTATAAGGGTATTTTAGTCTTGTTTAAAATTAACCTTAAAAGGTTGTTTTGTTCTTTTAGAAATTAATTATAAGAGTGCTTTAGTTGTTTTAAAGTTTAAATTTATATATCTACCAATACAGTTAAATAACTTTTATTCTAGAAGGTCATTTTACACTTTTTTAAGATTAATCCTAAAATATTTTTTTAATATTTTATATAATTATAGGATATTTTAATCTTTTTAATATTAAATTAGAATCTCTAATTGCGAATAAATCAAACTATTTTAATTAATCCTATAAAAGTATTTTAGTGATATAAGATTATTGTTTAAAATATATTTTAGTTTTTTAAAATTAATGCTAAATGAGTACTTTTAAAAAATAACTATGTGAACATTTTAGTATTTTTAAAATAAAATTTGAATTTTATTTTGTAATACAATTAAACAATTTTGAACATAAAAGAGCATTTTGATTTTTTTAATATTAAAAATTATCCAATTCTTTCAAAAAATAACTTAAAAGGACAATGTAGTCTTTGTATAATTATTTTAAAAATAAAATTAAAAATAAAAATATCTATTGATGTCAATTAAATAATTCTCGAATCATTAGACTATGTATTTATGATAGCAATATATATTAAATAATAAAGTGCTAAGAAACCAACAGTTTTTGTTATTTATAAGACCATCTCCAATAGGAACTCATCCCAGTTCTTATTTATGACCCACTTGTCATAAAAAGTAACTCCATATCAGCTTTTGCGTCATAAACAGTAAATATGAACTCAAAGCATCTCTTTCTTCTCCATTAGGAGAAACTAACTTTAGTCCCTATTGTGGTCCCACTTAATCAATTAATTAAAATACTTGAAATTAATGTAATTAATTTTTTTGAATAATATAATTTAAATTTATAAATTTAAAAATAATTTACTATTAAAAGATATTAATATTAAAAATTCATATATAACAATAATACACAATATATAATTCTAGATTACACTAATTTATAAAATTATTTAATACAAAGAAAAACATAATTAAGCTCTATAGTTGACTACAAGCATTGTGAAATTGCCATATGTGTTCAATCAAGTTCTCTTTCAATTGTCTATACTGCTGCCTATTTCGATTATGATAATATTAATTTAATTACTTATATTAATTATGATTTAAATAATTAATATAAATTATTAATTAAAATAGAATTATAATTAATTATTATAATTATTAATAAATTAAATATAATTTAATTGTTTAATATAATTTTTTAAATAACTAAATTAAATACTTAAATCATATTTAATTTATAAATAATTATAATATTTAATTATATACGTATAGTTAAATAAGTTGGTATATAATAAGATGAAGACCAATCCTTTATTCATAATGTATTATGTAACGTTATTAGTTATTATATTATTATCATATTATTTAATTTTTTTTAAATTAAGTGCCACATACTAAAATTTTATTGATTATGATGAAAACAAAGCAAAGCCCCGTTCAAAAGGACTTACTTGCTTTAAAATATGTGCTGGAACTCATATTTATATTGCTCCAATCAATTTTTGTCAGAACGGATCCTTTATTCTCCTACCATTGGAGATACTCTATTTATCAATTAGTCATTATTAATATTTTTAATAGTATGAGATTATATTGATATAGAATTATTTATTTATTTTTAATTGGTTAAATATATACTCACCAAATTTTAATAAAAATTGCTGGTTTTACTTCTCTACTTATTTTTTAATAATTCCTTGGTTTAAAAAGAGAAAGCTGTTTGTTGTAGGGATTTATATTTGTTGCTAAGCCAAAGGAAAGCTAAGTATTAGCCAAAGAAAAGTTAAAGTATTAGCCAATGGCCGAGATTAGAGAAGAACCACTTCAGCCTCAGGATGAGGACTTGAATGCCCGGCTTGCTAGGATGCTTGAGTTTCGGCTACCTCATCTAACTTTAAATCCCAGGATTCAAAAAGTTCCTCGTTTTCTGTGGCGTAGAAATCCCAAGTTTGTTGACTACTACTGTTCACCACCGCAGATGATATCATTTGGTCCCATCCATCATCATCTTGAAGTTACTAATCTCAAGCTAGGACACCAACTCAAAACTAGTTGGGCAAATCGCTATCTTGAAAAAATCAAGATGCAAAAGGAAGCTCAATATGAAAATGAAAATAATCCAATAGTGTCTCTGTACGCAACTGTAGAAAGCAGTGTTGCGAGAATGAGGAAGCTGTTCAGTCAAGACGTGATTCGAAATTACGATGATAGAAAACTGGCTGACATGTTGTTTGTGGATGGATGTGCTTTGCTGTTTTTCATGGACACTGTTGATGAAAAAGATCCAGAAAGCTTGAACCTGAAGCTTAACCAATTAATGTATGTATGGACAGATATCATTTTGTTGGAAAACCAACTTCCAATGGAGTTGCTGGAGCTTCTATGCCATGAGAGATGGTTGTTGCCCAACTTATTTTACAATTTTCTATTCATGGGCTTAACAAGGAGAGATCGAGATTCAATATTCACATGGTCAAATGACTGCAAACCAGCTCATCTTCTGGACTATATTCGCTTGTTTCACACGTCATCACTCTCATCTTCACCTGTTGATGTAAAGCCTTCTCTACTTGATCGCAGTGTTTGCTTCTGTACTAGGAAAAAAAAGAAAACTCTACCTCTCAGACAAAAAGATCTTTGGCATAGATATAAGAACATAAGGGATCTTAAAAACGTAGGAATTCGGGTGGAAGCAAACACTTCTGAATGGAAGTGGAGTAACATATCTTTTACCTCCAAATGGTTTAGCGGACAACTGATGCTTCCAGGGATTGTAGTTGATAATGTTGCACCTTATCTCTATGTCAACATGATTGCATATGAGATGCTTCCTAGTTCTAACAACAACTTCCAGTGTTGCTCCTACTTCTTTCTGATGGATTCCCTGATTGATGATGCCGAGGATGTGAAGGAGCTCAGATTAGCTGGTGTCCTTCAGAACTTGCTAGGAAGTGATGAAGATGTGGCCAAATTATTCAATGCATTAGGGTATCTATTACCCGCTAAAATGTTCAATTGCACCACAAGAAATGGTGCGCTGGCCTATAACGATAAATATATTAAAATCAAGCAACAGATTGATAAGCATTACACAAATAAATGGAAGACTTGGCGGGCTCAATTACACACCACTTATTTCAATAACCCGTGGTCTATCATTGCCTTTCTTGCAGCTGTCTTGGCATTGTTTCTCACTTGTGTCCAGACATGGTACGCTGTATTTTCCTAAATAAAGTCAGATATAAACTGATAACAAACTCGTAGAGTAAGTAAGGTTTAATTTGCACCTACCTGTAGTAGAAAAAGTATAAGAAATTTTGTTTGCAGTCCTGTGATGTAACCCCTCTCCTTTGCCCTTCTTTTTTTTCCATGAGAGCTGTAATGTTATGACGGATAAAGTTCAATCAGGCGTCTAAATTTTCACCTTATAATCATTTTGCTTCGTGAATTTTAAACATACTCAAATAATAGCTATTAGACTTTACAAATGAAAATCAAATATATTATTCTAATCGATTATTCTACGTATACATCAAAATCAGGTATTAAAGTTAGATATCAGTATAAAATATATATTAGAATATAAATATATATTAAAAATTAATTAAATTTTACATGTATTTATACATAAATACTTGCTAAATCTATCTTATAAATTTACACCCTATTATATTTCTTTCTCATGTTTTAGTAAAGTGAAAAATTATGTAATATTTTGTATATTAAATTAATTTTTAAAGACAAAAATTTTTGTAAGTGAAGTAGAATATAAGATTTTGAATTTTTAAAAAATAAATAATAAATTATTTATAACTTATTATATTTATTTATAATTTTATTATCAGAAAATTATCTTATAAAAAGTAACTAAATCAAAGTGATGAGACTTTGAGTTTAATATTAATTATAATTTATATTATTTTTATGATAATTAGGTATTTTTTATTTAAAATTTAAAATTTTAGTAATTAAAAAATAATGAGGGTTTGTTAATTTAATTTGATGAATAAAAAAATTAATTATATTATATCTAATTTTTAAATTAGAGTACTTATTTAAAAATAAGGAAAAGTCTAGGGGCCAACAGTTTTATTGAATTTTGGCCAGCATGTAACCAGCAGAGAAAGGTGAGTCATTGGATGAAATCTCACACCATCAAATTATCATTGATGGCTAGTTGATGGCTAACAATCACAAAAATTGCTGGCCCCCTAGCATTGCTCTAAAAATAATTTGTAAGTTGGTAAATAAATAGTATTCTCAAAAATAATTGTGTTGAACTATATTTGATTTTTAATTACTGTTCTACCCTTATTTTTTTTAACCCTAATCGTAATTTACAAACACACTCACATTAGTCCTAAGTCTTAAAAACCCAGCTGCCACCCTCGTTCACCCACACACACCTTACGGTAATAGAAAGAAAGAGAGAATGAAGAAGGAGGAAAAGAGAAAGAAGAAATACGAGAAAGAAGAAGAGAGGGAGAAGAGGAAAAAGATTGACGCCAGCTTACTGCCGTTGCGGAGGAGGGAGCTCAGAGGAAAGAGAGACGACTCGCAAAGGAGATGAGAGAGAGACGATATGATGCGAGAAAGAGGAGGAGAAAGGTGGCGCTACTCTATGCCACCTTGCCTTATCGCCATCGCTGCCGTTCATTGAATCCAACACCGTCGTCAAATCCCATGTCGTCGTTGAGACCGTCATCGCCGTCACCGAAAATGTCATTCCCGTCACTGCATGTGAGAGAGAGAAAACGTGTGAAGCTTGTGCCATGAAGAAGAGGGTTGTTTCTCCCACCGCTGCAGCCAATACTGTCAAGCCACTGCAAAAGACTGCGTCGCGGTGTCTGTGGCCGCTGGAAAACGGTGCTGTGGTCGCCGAAAGCACCGCTGGAAGTGCTGCTACCCATTCCTTCATTCCTTTTTGGTACAGTAAGTATTCTTATTCCAAAACCCTCGTCGTTAGTGTTCGGTTATAGCCTGTTAAAGATTTTGAGGTAATAATATCTCATGGTCATGTTACTGTGATTGCACATCGAAACTGCTAGTACTGCTACTGTTGTTGCGTTTATGTTGTTGTCATTGGTTCAGTCGTGTAGTTGAGTCACAATCGCGGTAGAGGTTGTTTGTTTTTAACAAATTTGGAATGTTTCAAAAGTTTAGAAAATACGTGCATTTGAGTTGATGAGTATTTTATGGCTTGATTATCTCTATTAAAGTGGAATTAATTAAGCTTTGAATAATTTAAGATTATTTTTCGTAATTGATTGAAATCGATAGTGGATTAAAAAAGAGATTAATAGCTCTAATAATAAAATTAATTAGTAACAATGCTTGAAGTTTCTTGGTGGGTGGATTAGGACTTAAATAACTTGTATGCTGCCCTAATGTGTGAGGATTTAATAACTTAAAGATAAATTAAGATAACAAAACAAATACACTGATATTAAATATCTAATTTGTATACACTGAGAAAGGGGTTGATATTGGAACTCTGTTTGGTATACAAAAGGTTGAGAATTGTTGAATGTTTTGAATGGTTGAGAAGGGTCGAGTGATGTTTGGTTGGATGGAACCCTTAAAGGGTGGTAAAGTCCAAGTTTTAAGGGAGGTACTGCCAAAATTTTTATAGGAGTTTGAACGAAAAATGAATAATAAAAATACTGAAAATTGGTGTTGTTTTCAATAAAAACTAGAGATTTTGATTTGAAGTTTATTGGGTTAATTTTGATTAAATAATTACGTTTTAAGAATTTTAGTAAATTTAAAGTATTTGAATTTGGTCGGTGAAAATGAAATGAATTTTGAATTTTTTGAAAAAGTCTTAAACTTAAAAAGAAATTAGAGCTAAAAACTAGTTTTGAGAACTTGGTTAAATAGAAAATGAGTTTATTTGATTAATTTTAAATAAAGAGCCATGTTTTGAGGATTTCTAATGATTTTGAAGAAATGGATAATTGAAATAAATACAACATAGAGTTGGAGTTATTTAACAACTTTGTTAAGAAAAATTAGATTTTAATGATTTTGTTAACTTGTGAAATCGATTTGTGATTTAACTTAATTGATTTTGATTGACAACAAAAAGAGTAAATAAGTGATTAATGTTAACTGGAAAGGAGATTTGATTAATTAGTTAAAGATTTAAAAAGATAAGTTATTTTATCAATCAACGGTTCGCATTTAAAAATTGTGAATATGAGATAGTGTTGATGGAGCTAATTAATAGAGTTTGAGGAAAAAGAGATAATTGCGGAATATGTACTTAACTTGTGATTTTCAAAAATTATGAGATAAAGGTTGAAGACCTTGAGAGTACTTTAAATTGAACTTGAAGTTTCTGAAAGTTTAGTTTGTTAGCCCCAAAGTGACTAATTAAAGAAAAATATAACGAGATTGAATGAGAAAAAGTTTGAGTTTGATTATTGATGATGTGTTTGAGTTAGCTTAAGATTGATTATGAATGATTATGTGTATAAGTTAGTTGCAACCTTGACCTCAAGTCTAGGGTATTGTATTAGAGATCTCATACCTGTAAGCCTTATGTAACGGCCAAAGCTTAACCCGATAGATATTAAAGGGTGCGGCGTAGATTGGCATTGTATTGGTGGTTGTGATGAGAATTATATTTCTTACGAGGGCGATAATGAAAAATGAGATTGATATGAGACTTGTGATGAAAACTGTGATTTAGTTGATATATACGTAAGAGATTATGATGAATTTGATGATGATTATTGGTTGGTATGGACAGGGGTTTTGTCCCGCTTGCGTAATTATAAATTATGTCTATGATTAAGATGATGGTTTTGGGTGATGAGGATTATGATGAATTTGATTATGATGGTTTTGATTGATGGTGATTATTGTTTGGCAAGGACGTGAATTTTGTCCCACTTGCAGTATTAATGATGAGGCACCTGCGCCTGGCAAGGATGGTGGCTTTGTCCCGCTTGCTCAGTGCTGCGATGTGGATGTGGAGATGGTGATTTTGTCTTACCCACGGTAAGGATGGTGGCTTTGTCCCGCTCATGGATAGGCAAGTTGAGGTTGACGATTCTCTCTTTTTTATTATTGTGGATAAGTAGGGTTGAGGATTCTCTCTCTTGTTACATCGGGAGATTAGATAGAAGGTTGAGGATTTATTTCGATTCAATTTCTGATTGTAGTGTGAACAAATTAGGTTGAAGATTCTCTATTATTGCATCACAGTCTCTTTCTGATTGTGAAGTGTGGCAGATACTATATCCCAAGAGTGTGGCAGACACTACATCCTAGATAGTGCTACCTCCAATGAGATGATGGAAGATTGAGGATTGTAAGACCTAGAATTTTTAAAAAATCTTATTATAAGCTAAATTCAATTTATTTATTCATTAAAGACTTTAATCTTAGAACTTATTTTATTAAAGATAATTAAAGCAAATTTGGTAAATTGAGCTTAAACTATATTTTATAAAAATGTGATTAATATGCTTATTTTATAATTTAAATTAGAAATAATTAATTCAACTTAGCAATATGTTGATAAATAATGTTCTTAAATATTTTAAGAGAGTATATTTGGTTTTAAAATTACTCTACCCTCCAATTTTATAAAAATATATATTCATATCTATCCATATTCTTTTATAAAATCCTAACTTCTAACCCTAAATCCCAAAATCCCCAAATTCATTCAGAAACCCTAATTTTCCCAATTCACAAACTCTAATCGCTTATCCCCCTTACTCCTAAAACGCGCGCGCATACACACACACACAGGAGAGGAGAGCTTCTGAGAGAGCTGAGAGGAAGAGAGGGAGTTGCACCACGTCGTCATTCAGCCATCATCTGGCCCGTCATCACCGGCATCTCACTGCCATCACTATGGAGGCCAAACGCATCTGAGGTTCCTGCCGCCACCTTAGAGCCCGTCGTCATCAAGAGCGTCAGGAGAAAGAGAGAGAGACGAACTCGCGAGGGAGAGAGAGGAGGTTGCGCCGCGCAGCCGTGGAGTCCGTCACACACGTCACCCCCACCGTCGGAAACAGAACCACGAAGAGGAGATGAAGAATGACGTTGGGAGGAAACTGAGCTGCAAGGTGCTGACCAAGAAGAAGCTTTGTCTTCGTCGCCGCATTGCAGTCGGCGCCGACAATGCTGCGCACCACCGTCAGTGCTGCCGTCGAAGGGAGCTCGCTGTCACAATTCTATCACCATTGAGCTTGAAAGGAAGCGCCACTGATAGTACCCGACAGCAGCTTCCCCTGTATTCCCAGCATCGACCTATTTTCAAATTATTTAGTATGCATCAATCACCCTTACAGATTGCTCAACAGCAAAATCTCTTTTTTTTTTAAACAAATGATTGGATTAAACAAAAATATTAGTTTCTCCTCTAACTCATTCAAATACACAAACTTTCAAACAATTCACCAAAGAGTAAATAGGTTGAATCAAAGAGAAGAAAGTGATTAAAATTTAGACGATCATATGATTAAAATAAGCAACAAATTCAACTCAGGGATGATTTTGATCAACCAAAAAACTAGCTCAGTGATATTTTTCAGCAACAAATTTATCTTACAGTAACAAATTCAGCAAATCCTACTTTATTCACGATTTACAGCAACAAGGCAAATTAATTGATTAGCAATTCAACAACTTCTCAAAATACAAGAAGAAGGAAAATCGAAAAAGGGAGAACAGGGGAAGCGATGATGCATGGACTCACCAACGGCGACTTGGTGACGGCAAGGACCCGAAACCAGAAGACGACGAGCGACAACCCCACGACGGTCCACGATCTTCGGCGACGGCGAGGACTCGAAACCAGAAGACGACGAGCGACGATGACCCGACAAGTTGCTTCTGTCGCCCGCAATGAGTATTCCAGGGAAGGCCGCGAGACGTTTAAACGTTGGCAATGAGATGAGACGACCAATGAGACGCCGACGAGTGTGAAGGAGACGAGACTCGAGTGAGATCGAGAGAGACTCTAGAGGGCTAGTGGCAGTGAGAGAGAAGAGAGGAGTGAGAGAGAAGAGAGGGTTTGAGTCTGAGAATTGAAAGTGAGAGAGACGTTCTTGAATGTGAGTTGAGAAAATCCAGGAAGATGAAGCTCTTTTTTTTAGTTTTCTAGAGATTAGGGTTCATGAATAGCATCAATAAGATTGAAGTAGTTTTTTATGTTTTTTAGTGTTGATGAACAATTAAATGTGTTTTTATTTATTTAGTCACAAAAAATGTGTTTTTATTTTTAAATGATTTAAAATTTGAAATTATAAGATGAAAGTTAGTTGATTTTTAAAATTTAATTAATTTAAATTAATAGTTTTTGTTTAAAGGATAGTTAGGTCTTTTTTAAAATTAAATAAAAAATATTTTTAATTTTTATTAAATTATAAGGATATTTTAGTAAAAGTATTAATATTATATATTTAAAAAAAATAAATAAATGCTGACGTGGACACGTGTCATTTTATTATTTGTCCACATTTTTATCGTATCGATACGTATGAATTTATTATTGTTCCGAAGCAAACACCATAAAAAATATATGAAATATTAATGAAATTACATTAACAAATAGTGTAAATAATTATAATGAATGGACATACAAAAAATAAATGAACTTTAAATAAATATGAATGTGAAATAAAAATTAATAAAAAGCAAAATACTTAAGAAAAAAAAAAGTAAAGTACTTGACCAAAAGAAATAAAAGTAAGAGTAAAATAGTAGTTTAAGTTCCTAAAAATTTTTACTTTAAACAAATTAGTCCCTAAAAAAATATTAATTTAATCTTTTAGGATAGGAAGCTAGCAAACTTAAGTGCCCTAACTTTTCCGAAATTCAGTCAAAATCAACTGAGACAAAAATCTTTGCCATCAATGATCACCATCGACATGTCAAGAAACGCCTCGTTCTCTTTTCTTTTAACAAGTTCTGTGAGAATCAACTATGTATCACTGTCGGGATTCACTTTCACACCCTATGCCAAATATGATTGCAACTATGTAGAATTTATATATTGTGGGACAAATTGATAAAATTTTTTAGATTAAAATTACTTCATCTGAAAAAAACACACCACATTTACCCTTCCTAGTGAACTTACTCGCAGATTCGAGAATACTACCTCCTCTGCACAATCTATGTCTTCGCTACAATACATGAGTACCACTTAAATACTTAATACACTTTCCCAAAATGCATATATAAGAATCATCATGCACCAATCCCATAGAATTGGGACAAATAAAAACATGTCCTACTTCACCCCCGCATGGAGTTTGAGGTAAGGCCTTGGATAGAAAATATGTTTAGCACCTGGACACAACACACAACAGACGCCTACTTAGCCTCCCCCATTCACCTCACATTCATGTTCCATAGTAGATCTACACACTGAAAAAATAGCCGATGATTAGAGTTCGATTGACAAACTTTTTGTCAAATGGATTAAGATCGATTGGGTTCAGTGATGCGAATCGGAGCTAACTTTAACAGACCACATCTCATTATATATGGACAAAGGAGATGACAATAAAAAATACCCAACCCTATAGAACTATCGTCTTTAACCAACGTTGGCGTTGTTGTCAAGCTAACTGCAATTACTGTCCAAGTTGAACAACATTGTTTTGACTTAAAACGATGCTTTTTTTTAACATGTATTTAATGCAACAAATTTTTTTTTAAATTTTATATTTTATTTTAAAGAGTAAATATGATCTCTTATAATTTATTTTATCGGTGAAACTAAAAAAATATGAAAAAAATATTCAAAAATAAAAGATCATACTTTATCCTTTTAAATAAAAATCCAAAATTTTAAAAATTCCAATTCTTAAATGTAACATCTTCCAAAGATGCTTTGAGGTCCATAATATTCTTTTTCCACAGAAGACTTGGCCCGTTTTTAGATACAAATTAAAGCTTCTCTATTGTTAAGTTAAAGCCATTTTTCTGATGTTTATCACTTGATGATGTCAGGTTTTTGTCAAATTTATTTTTTAGAACAAATTTTATATATTTAAAATTAATTAATTTATATATTTTTAAATGAGATAATATTAACTATTTAACCTAGAGCAATTAAACACTAAATTTTTTTAAGTACCATAACAAATACCTTAACTTAATATAAACATTTTAAATTTTATGGCCACTAAAGATTTAAAAGAGTTATCAATCAGGGGTTATAGCTTGATGGTGACATTTATGTTGGTCCCTCCTAATGTTTGTCTAATATAATTGTATTTTTTTTTTGTGCAAAAACACCCTTAGTCAATTATTATAACACTAGTATTATATCTTTTATTTATTACAAGAATAACTCAATATTAATCATTTACCATCATATTCTTATTTCTTTATTGGGCCAGTTAAAATTATATTAATAACTAATTTAATAAAACACCAGAAAATCTGAAACTTCTTAGGGTTCATATGGAGCACGCACCTGATAATGGAGGCAGCAATTGCGGTTTCGACAGTGGCACAAGAGAAGTGCGACCACCGGTAAGTCCTCTCTATTGCATGAATATTGTATTTTATCATATAGTTTCTTCTTCCTTCCACATTAATGGTTCCCTGTTCATTTTTTCATAAATTTAAATCCGTTTCTTGTACATAGTTATCGATATTTTCTGTTTGGACATTGATGTTTTTTCTTCCTTTTGTTTTTTTAATTGATATTGAGTTTGATAGCATAAGGGAGATTGTTTTCTACATTTTCAACGCTTTCTTCTATTTTACTTATTTTAGAATTTAATAAGTTAAAAAATATAGAACCAGAACAGTGCTATTATTTTCATGTTAGTGGTCTCTGCACTTTAATTTATTAGAATACTATTTGTTTGATGTTTTTCCGGTAGCAAATAAAATTGCCAAGTAGGATCTTGAAGTGGATGATAAAATGGAAGAAAGAGTATTCTTTGATGAGATGATAGAAGAGTCAGATGATACAGAGAAATTTCAAGAAATATATCAAGATGAAATTGAGCATGAAGCTGTGAATTTTGAGGATTTAAGGGAGCAAGAATTTCAAGCAATGTTTGATGGGAACGATTCATGAGGTGGATGAATTATATCGAATAGAAGATATTGAAAATATTGCCATGGTTGATTTTCTGAACATAGGTGCTCATGAGATGGAATGTTTTCATTTTTCTAATCTTTAGATAGCATTTGATTTTTATAACCATTATGCGAAATCTATTGGTTTTGGTGCTAGAAAAAGTAAGACTTGAAAAAATAGCAAAGGAGAATATGTGAAGCAATTGTTTGTGTGCTCTCGTGAGAGATTTAGACCAGAGAAATCTTATAATATGGAAAACAGAAAAAGGGGGCCAAAATCTGAGACTCGTTGTGGTTGCCTGGCTAGGTTTGTAGTTCGTTTTGTGGCTTACACTAAAAGATGGCATGTGACTTTGTTCATTGAATTGCACAATCATGATTGCCTTGATCCTAGGTTAGTTGGTTTCCTTCCTACACATAGAAAAATGGCAGAAGCTGATGCTAGTCAAATGAACAACATGAAGGATGCAGGCATTAGCACACCCCATATATATGCTATGTTAGCTAATCAAGCAGGTGGTTATGAAAATGTTAATTATACCTTAAGGGATATGTACAATGAGATTGCTAGGCAAAGGCATCATGTTCTGGGTGATGCTAGAGTGGCATTGCGATACCTCAAAAACCAGAAAGCTGAAGCTGAAAAAGGGGAACTCAGATGTTTCATATAAGATAGTTCAACAACAATAATCCTACAAGTGTGAGCTGAAAAAGGAGAACTCACCTTGGATCTTCAATGCTTGCACAAAATGCATAAGTTGAATAGACTTTAGCTGCATTTTAACACAAGGTCTGAATTTGTACCTAAAAGCCTACAAAAAAGAGACTTCTCTATTTTAGGGTTTATTAAGTCAAAATGGCATATTATGACCATTTAAAACCAATAATCAATGATTGTCACCTTAATCATTGCATTATAGTAACGTGATTTCTCTATTTGGTTAGAGTTAGAGCCTGGTGATAGTGACCTCTCACCTTGGAGGCAAGGCACACCAGCCGATTGAGGAGGAAGTTGACGTGGAACAGAAAATAATGTGGCATTCTCTGTCTTTGTCATCTTAGCAACTCGCATATTAGGAAAAGGAGAGGTGAGCAATTTTCCTCGAGTCAATGAGGATTCAACCTGTGAAATAACTATTAGAATATGAAATCCACCCAATTTTTAGGTAAAAATATGTAAAAATAATGCAATGAGATTTGAGGTTAAGTTAGCAAGTAAAAAAAAAAAAAGACAAAGTTTCAATAACCAAGGTTCTATTACCTTAGTCGGCAATGTCCTGTAGTAATTGCTAGCAAGAAAAGCTGTAGACTTAGCCTTAGTTCTAAGTTGAGGATTGACAATGTACTTTCCTTTAATGCTATCAAGTCGTAAAGATTGTGATGCCCGAGACAACCCCGATTCATGCTTATCTGATATAGTGGCATCATCTTCGGCATCAGAGATATCAAGGGTGACATCATTGTCGAGTTGTGCGGGGCTGCATCTCAACCTCTTTCTCAATGGTGGATCAACGACTGGTGTCATCATTGGGTTTCTGTCTACACTTTGCTGAGTAAAATCAACGTTGCTGACTGAATCTTTGGGAGGTAGGTTTGTGTTGTACTCATCATGATCTTTGCACTTATCTTCATTATGGTATAGGTTAAACTCCATCACCTTGAGTGATATCTCTATGTTGCCAGAAGCCTTGGTTAGTTTTTCCATAGACTTCTTTAGCTCTCCTAGCTCCTTCACATCTCTCCTCAAGTTCTGTAAATAAACAGCACCAAGGTCTATGTTAATGGCTAATCAAGTAGGGAGTGGAGACTTATTTAAATGATTTTATTCCTTTGGATTATTGAATCAATATAATCTAATGGTTAACATACTTCAATTGCACGAAATAACTCATCTATAGAAACATTCTGCAGTTGCGGCGATGTTGGGTCTTGCGTAGGGGTTGCACTCGTTGCAACAAATTTCACACTATTTATATGCATAAAAGGGTCAGCTTCAAACCTGCAACCAAATATTAGAAATATTTACTGTCATGTAAATATTGAAATTGATGAAAAGTAAATTTATTTACTTGGAATTTGAGACCGAATCAGGTGCAACTACAGTGACATTCTCTGCAGTGATCATTGAAATTGTAAAATGTACTGCCAACAAAGTTAGGTTGGTTGACAACAAATATGGTTTACAACTGGCTGGCCATTATGAATTTTATAAAGGAACAATTACAGGAAACAAATCGAGTGAAATTAATTGAGATATCCTGAGATTTTATTACATTTAATTCAGTATGCATTTAATTCAATATCAAATACAGAAACTTGCTATCACATTAATGAGCATTCAATTTTTTAAAATACCTGGATGTTACTCTAAATGTTAAATTTTATACTTTAAATTTTAAATTTTAATATGTCAAATTTCAAAATTTAAATTTATAAAACTGAAAAAAAAAAACAGGGTGGTTACGGAAGTTGCAGTATAAATTCAACTCACATATATAAAAAAATAATTTACTTTAATCTCAAGTATAAATTCAACGGTTGTGGCAGCGTTTTCTAAGGTAGGAGAAGAGCAACAGAAGGCAGCAGAAGAAGCTCGAGAGAATCTGAAGAAGCTTGAGGTTGGACTTGAAGGAAAACGCTTCTTTGGAGGTGATAATATTGGCTCTGTGCACATTGCTATGGCTGGCTTCCATACTGAATTGGAATAGCTAAGGAAGTTGTGGCCATCAACCTTATTGATGCAGAGTCAATGCCTAAGCTTAACTCATGGTTCCATGCTTTTATTGACATTCCAATTATCAAAGAACTCATGCCTCCTCGGCATAAATTGCTCCATCACACTAAGGCATCACGTATATAAAAAAAATTTACTTTAATCTCAAGTATAAATTCAACACAACACACTAAATTTATGAATATTGTAACTTCTTTTTTCTACTTTAATTTCAAGTATAAATTCAACTCATATATGTAAAAAATATTTTACTCTACTATAAAATATAAAACTACTTTAATACATTTATTCTAGTAAGTTTGGCTAACTCATAAGTTTGATTTAATGGGACTGCCTCCGTGAGCTCCTTTGAACTAAACTCATTAATAGTTTAAGAAATTGGATCCATATATTAGTAAGTGGAATTTAAATAAATACTGATTTAACCGATTGGCTTATAACTTGACTTAATGTATATATGCATGTGTATTACTTATTTGAGCTAATATATGTTATCTTCATTGTATTTGAGCCATTTCGTAAGTTTAAACTAACCAACTCTATATTTTTTTATAAGCTAAATTTGAAAACAATCAGAGATATTCCTAGGACTTTTCATGAAAACATAAATTAACTATTAAAATCAACACATTTACCATATAAGAGAACACCCTTCATTCATAAATAAGGAGGTTTAATTATTCTCATTAATGAACTCTTTAAAAAGAACTCTGACAATTTTCTTATTATACAAGCACATGTTATATTTATCACAACTATCTCTAGAGGCATTCAAATTTTTAATACAAATTTTCTCACTCAATTTTAGTAAAACCAATTCTAGCTAGTAAAATCACTTTTTTTTTATTGTTGTCCTAACCATACTTAGATTAAATTGAGTAAAAATTGACATCATATATATTTACTCTGTTAAATAAATTCAATTATTATCATTAAGTAACTCTTTTTAAAGAGATATGAGTATTTTCATGAATGTATTTTTAACACCAATTAGTTATTAAAAAAATTCATCAACAATCCTTCCCTTACTCCCTCTAATTAACAAAGTTCAATTATGTTCTGCTCAACCATAAGTTTCAACAACATTAAGAAAAATGCAAGATTATTTATTGACCTTTTTTGTTCCATGGCTAAATTTATTCTATTAGCTTATAGTTGGTCTCATGCATATCTTTTCATTGATCTTTTATGCGGCACACCATCAATTTCAAATTTCTAAGCATCTTATGAACCCAAACAGCCACAGCTATAAATCGGTTGATGAAGAAAGTTATAAAATTAAAGAAATTACAATAAAATATTTTTTTATGTTATTCTAAAAAATAAAAAAATAAAAACGTTGTAAGAAAAAAAAATAAAAAATGAAAACCTTATTTGGGGGAGTAAGAAACGACTTTGATGCTTGACAAATGGTTGGAAGTCTGGGTCTCCTTTGAAACCATTCTCTTTAGCAAATATTTTTTTTCTTTTTTTGCATGTTTCTTCTTTTTTTATTTTTCTGTCTCAAGTGTGAAATGTGTGTCTCTGTGCATGTATGTGACGCAGCTTCGATGAAAAATACCTCTTCCTCGGTAAATACCACACGACGTCGATGACCATACAAATGAGAAGAACATCACAAATTTTAGTGGCGGGGTGAGCAGGGGTACGGAATAATCTCGATCCAGGATCTGACAGTTGCATGCGTTCGTGGGTAGTCTCGATCCAGACTCTGATAGTTGCTGTTAGTGCTGGGGTTTATTGTAGTGGTAAAGAAGGGTTCATTGCAATGGTGAATAAGAAGAAGAAGAAGAAAATCAGAAGAAGAAGAGATCCCATCTGCAAAACAAATAATAAGAGGAAGACAAATCCAAATCCTGGTAGTTGTTGTTAGTGTCGGGGTTCATTGCAGTGGTGAAAAAGGGTTCATTGCAATGATAAATAAGAAGAAAAAGAAAAAAAAAATTACAAGAAGAAAAGACCCATCTGCAAAAAAAAAATAATAAAAGAAAGATGAAAAATTTATTTATAAAAATATTAAATATTAGAGAGTATTTAATAAAATTAAATATATAAATTTATATTTAATTTATATCATTAGATATAATATTAAAATGATCTAACAGTTTAAATTAAAAATTAGACTAAAGAACTAATGTTAATCTTAAGGATAGTTGAGAATAACAAATTAGCTCCCTAGCTTGATTAGCTTCATTTCTTTCTTTTCTTCAATATGACTCTGTTGGATTTCGATTGTTGTATGCTTGACAATTGCCCTCTCTAAAAAGTTAGCATTTATTTATTTGTTAATTTTCTTTAATTTTGACATCAAATTCATCCGCCCTTCTCAGAGTTTATTTACCATATTATTTCAAAATTCAAACTTATTCGATGTGATGTTTTATGACTGTTTTTTACCATAGAAGCAAATAAAAATTCCTTAGCAACATTAACTAATTTAATTTTAGCCGAGCTTATACTTGATTTGTGGTTCAATTCTAGTGGTAGAGAATAAATCTGATTCTTGGTATATGGATATATTCTTGCAAATCGATAAGTTGAAATTTGTGTATAAAATAAATTTGTGTTAATTTTTTATTTTGTATTTTAAGTTTTATTGGTATCAAGTTATTTTTATTTTAAGTTTAAAGTTTAAACTTCATCTAAACATGTTTTTTTATCTGATTTAGACCCATCCGATTTTATTGTAATCCAAAAGTAACGAGATTTTATTGGGTCAAGAATTTGAATAAAAATCTAAAAAATTAGACTCAATCAATATTTTTTATTTGATCTGAGACAAGATAAATTTAACTTTGCCTCATTCATGAATATCTCCATTAGAAAGTAGAGATCTTAACTTAATTTATTTAAAATTTTTTATTCTATAATTTTAATTTATGAGTTTAGTTATAATGTATTTTAAAAATATATGTTAAGATTATTATTAATAAAAGTTTTAAAAATTTTTGTTTTAATAAATACACAACATATAAATGCATGAAAAACTCAATTTTTATATTTTTTTTTTCTATAAACACTTTCTTAAAAAATAACTTCAACTTATGTCTTATGTATTTAGGACATATATTAGCTCTGTATCTTAATTTATTTCTATAAGATTTGTGTTGGGTTGTGCTCGGCAAATTATTAGTATTTAGTACTGCGACTTAGATACTTGGATATGTCATTTAATTAGGAGTTTCAATCATTATGTTTTATAAAAAAAAATACTTTTTATTTAACAATTATATTTAGATAGAATAATATAAAAATATTTATTTATTTTTTATTATGTTAAAATATTTTTTAAAGATCTCTTTTTCAAAAATAAAAAAGATAAATTTTAAAAAACGAATTTTTTTATATTTTTAATTTAACTTAAAAGAATTTATCAAAAGTACTAACATTTTAAAAAGATTTTCTATTAAAAAATTATTCCCATTTAGTGGCATCTAACCAAAAACTAAAAATTATTCCCATTATTAAAAAGTTATCACGGTATTCCCCAGTCCGACAGGTCAAGTATTAATCTATCGCGGATCAGAGCTTCATTTAAGGGTCTGCTGCTTGTCATGCACAAGACAAAATTCGAACACTCAACACTTGATTAGACAAACGAGTGAACTGACCACTCGACCAATCCAAATTGGTTTATAAAGAGCGAATTAACTTGTTTCAAATAAGAACAGTCGTGGTTGAATATTACTGTACAAATAAATGAGAAATGTTAGGACAATTCTTTTTTATGAATATTAGTCAATAATTTTAGAGTTAATATTTTATTTTTATATTATGATGATTTAAAATTTAAATTTAAAGTTTAAATCTTATTATTTAAAGTTTAGTATCGACTAAATGTTAATAAAAAATAATAAATTTTATTATTCATATTATATTATTCGAAATAAATTATTAAAAATTTGGATTGAATTACCTGGACAAGTTATTAACTTATTATAGTACTGTAACTTGAATCAGTCAATTTTAGGGAAAAAAGATCGTATATTTTATCGCATATATTCATAAAATATTTTTATTTAAAAATTATATTTAAATACAAAATATATATTAAAATATTCTTTTAAAAGGATAAAAATTATCAAAAATACTAAAAATTTAAAAGACTATTCTCATTTAATGGCAACTAAACCATAAACTAAGTGAAAATTTATAAAGAACGAGTTAACTTGTTTTAAGCAAGGACATTGGTAGTTGAATATAACATTCTATAAATAAATGGGTGGTGGTTGAATAATTGAATATAACATTGTACAAATAATAAATGAATTCAGATTAGACTATCTATGCTAGAAAAGTTATTATGAATTATGCTATGTGTATATTAAAATAAATTATTAAAATTAGCTATTGGTATAAAATATATGCTAAAATATAAATACATATTTAAAATAAGTTAAACTATATATGTATTTATACACAAAAACATTGGTGACTGATTTTAGTAGTTAATTTTAGTGTACAAATAACAATTTTAAATTAGTATAAGGTGGATACTATAATGAAGACTTTATAATTGTCTTTATATAAAAATACATTCTTTTAATCTTTAGACGATGAATTGTATAGTTAGATTTTGATATTTATAAAAGTGTTGTCTTTATTTAAAATATAACTAAATAAATAAATCACACTTTAAATAAAACATCTTTATAAAAAAAATATTTTTGTCATCTTTATTTAAATAGTTACTTTATTATAATACTGTAACTTGAGTCTATCAGTCAACTTTAAAACCAAAAAAGAGAGAATTTTTTTATCTGATAGTATTTATAAAAATATTTTTATTTAACAATTATATTTAAATACAAAAATATAAAAGTACTCATTTATTTATTTATTATATTAAAATATTTTTTTAAAAAAATATCACTTTTAAAAAATATATTTTTGTATTTTTACTTTTATTCAAAAATTACAAAAAATACTAAAATTTTTTTATTGAAAATTATTCCATTTTGGTGGCATCTAATCTAAGTCTAAACATGAACAACGTCTAAATTTATATATGGCGCGAGTAGTGGACTTGTTTTTTTTTTTATTTAGTTGACTAGCGAGTCAACTTGTTTTATGCAAGGACAGCACTTTTTTTATTTAAGTAAAATTAATTAATTATTTATTTAAATAAATCAATTTATAAAATTTTATTTTGTTAAATATTTAGTTATAATTTTACTGACACAAAAAATAGACAAAAGAGAGAAAAAAAATTTATAAATGTGAGAGTAATTGACAATAATTTTTTTCTCTCTTTTTTTTTTCATTTTTGTTGGTATTGACAACGTAAACTTAAAAAAAAAATATTTTATTTTCGGTTGCATCAACAATAAAAATACAGAAATAATTCAACGCAAATATCGTAATTTTTATTTTCGCTTTTTATACTAGTAAAATTGTACCTAAATATTTAAAAACATAAAATTCTATAAATTTATTTATTTGAGTAAATAATTAAATAATAAAAAATTAAAAACCGCAAGGACAGTGGTAGTTGAATATCACATCGTAAAAATAAATGATAAATGTTTAGAGGTTAGTAATGAATAGTGGAATGCGAAATGAGAATAAATTTGCAGGTTTCGTTAGAAGCAGATGTATACAAACTTCATTCACTATTCTCCTAATAATGCTAATCAGAATCCCTTTAGTTTCTTGTTTCTTTGTTTTTGGGCAGGTTGGTTTGCATCACGAAGCTAAGGACTTCACTCTCCCTCGTGGTAATTAAGGTCAGCTAGCCACCCATTCATCAACTTCAACTAATCCTTATATGCTTCTTTAATTACATACTTTTAGGATTAAGGTTGGTTAATTATATTAAAACTTAGATATATATATTTGATTAATGTTGCTTAATTGCAAAAAGACCATATATAAATATTTGTTATGAATTAAGACTGCATTTTTAAAAGAGATTTCATATGAAAAGAGACAGATATTAAATTAAGTTTTTGTATTATATTTAGCATAAAATATACTGAATTGAGTTATATTTTAATATTATTTTTGGTTTAAAATAAATATAAAGATTAAATGATAAATTTAGAATTAAAAAGTTAAAAAAAGAATATTTAAAAGAATACATTTTTAAAATTTCAGTTTTTATCTATAAGAATTTTAAATCTTTATATATCCACTATTTGAAGGTAATCTTAGTAGTTCCGAAAACCAAATTCAGTCTGATTGTGTTAATACTCTCTTGTGCTAAGTAAGATATATATAATAACACTCGAAATTAACTAAGTTAGATTGGTCTAATGGTTAGTTTATTAGTCTATTTAAACAAATGTCAAAAGTTTGAATTTCGTCTTGTGCATACAATAACTTGTTGGCCAACGACAAATCTTTAAATAGAGTTTCGATTCGCAACAAATTAATCCTTGATCTATCAGACTAGGGAAGATCGCAGATAACCCAAAATAATAATAATAATAATAATAATAATAATAATAATAATAACACCCGAAATTAAAATGTATCTATGCAAGCATATATTGTCCTATACAAACTCATATTTAAGATGTGTACATAAAATTGCAACAAAATGTTGAAACTAACTTATTAATTATTATTAGCTGCCATCCTCACCAATAAAGTAGTAGAGTAGTAGGAGGGTTAATTAAAATGAAAGATGTGCACATTATTAATTTTCTTTTGTATATCGAAATATTGCATGAAAAAATTTTAAATTTAAATTTAATTTATAATCTGAAGTCAATAATAATTATGATATTAAAGTACTTTGGTAGGTTGTTGTGATGCTAATATTTGTGTGTTTGTATGAAATAAAGGGTATTTTCAGTTTTTTAAATTAACAAAAAGGTTATCTTGTTTTTTCCTATTTTAAAATAAAAAGGTCAAATTTCTACTACAACAAAACAAACGGAACACTAAAGGGAATGTTTTTTTTTAAAACTTATCCTAAATTTAGTCTTTTTAAAATTAACTACAGGAGTAATTTGGTTTTACTAAATCAAAATCATACTTCTGAATTATAATACAATTAAACAACTTTAATACACAAATGTTTTTAGTTTCTAATACAATAGAATTTTAGAGTTTGTAAAATAAAATTTATATTTCAAACTATAATACAATTAATTAAACAACCTAAATTTTAAAATGGTAATTCATCAATCTTTTAAAAATTCACTATAAGCTAGGGTTATTTTATTTTAGTCTTTCTAAAATCAAATTCAAGTTTTTAATACAATTAAACAACTTTAACCATAAAAAGAGTATTTTAGTCCTTTTAAAAACTGATTCTAATTTCTATTTTCTAATACAATCAAATAACCTTTATTAATCATATAAGGATATTTTAGTTTTAAAAATTAACCTTAAAATGTTATTTAGTCTTTTAAAAAATAATTATAAGGGTATTTTAGCTTTCAAAAAATAATTCTAAAAAGAATATTTTAGTCTTTAAAATGATCTTTGTGTATTTGAGTCTTTTTTAAAATAAAATTCAAATTTCTAATTTCTCACGCAATAAAACAATATCAATTAATTAATGCTATAAGGTTATTTTATTCTTTTAAAAATTAACCTTAAAAGGTTGTTGTCTTCTTTTAAAAATTAACTATAACAATATTTTTTTATTTAAATAAAATATTAAAATTTAAATTTCCTAATAAAATTGAGTAATCTTTATTAATTAGATAAATTTTTTATTTCAGTAATTTTAAAATTAACGTTAAACTGATATTTTTATAGCTATTTTTAATCCTTTAAAAATGTAACACAAAGATATTTTAGTCCTTTTTAAATTATACTAAATGTTACTTTAGTTTTTTCTACAATAAATCATGTAAATATTTTATTTTTAAAAATTAACTTATTTTTGTCAAAATATTAAAAAGATATGTTAGTCTTTTTACAATATTTTTAAAAAGAATATTTTGTTCTTTTTATAGTTAATTAAAAAGACATTTTAATAGTGATTTAAAAACTGGTTAAAATCGAAAGCTGCTGTGAAATCCGATTTAGACAATAAATAAAATTGATGAATTGTCGAGTCGCTATCAAATCGAAAAATCAATTAAAAAATGATTGGTAAAAAAATAGTCAGTTTTGAAAATCTTTTATATGATGTCATTTGATGTTAAAAAAAATTTCTTTAGCAAGAACATGATGCAGCAGATAAAGTGTAACACTCTAACATACAAAGCTTTACATCTAGGATGTAAAATAGAGGTGGCGAGACGCTACGACCTCTAAAAAAAATTTTAATATATATATCATAGTGAAAAAGGTTTATAACTAGGAGTTTTTGAAGAAAAGGAGAAAACAAAAGTTGTTAAATTTAAAAGCGAACCCTTCGAATACGGTAACGTAAGCAAAATAGAGCAAGCTAACGAATTTATATATACTAAGAGTTCCAAAACACATGTAACAAAACTCAAGACTCGGCTCGTGAAGATAAGCTGATTCGAGCACATAGTTATACGACATATATAGATATATAGGAAAGCCCAAAATATAATCCAAAATACAGAGTTACAAAACCTAAATCTTCAAAATCACCTTTAAGAGGAATTAATACAACATATATATAATAGGTGGAGATAATAAGTATCTAAGCCAATACAAATAACCAAAATAAACCCAAAGGATAAAGATCTTCACAACATTAGAAGCTTCCAGCATTCCTCAGCAAGGTGCCTCACGTCCTACATCTGAAAACCACAAAATCCACATGGATGAGAACCGGAGATTCTCAGCATGGTAACAGTACCCACATATCTAACATATAATGTCTTGGGAAAGTCAAAGGCAATCCTAGAACTTTCAACAGATAATTAAAGCTTAAAACATAACTAAGCCATGAAATTAAAATAGGCAACTAACTAAGGGTCTCCAAAACTATCTAACACTCCCTTTTCCAACTCCTCCAAACCTCCCAACCACCAACGGAATCAAATGCAACAAACATAATTATTACAAACAGAGAAATCACAAATAGGATTCAAATATAGCAGATAATCAAGTAGCATTTAGTTATGCAATCACTTAGGCAATCCAAACAAGACATATAGATGCATATGATGCATGCCTCTCCTAGTGGCTGATGAGTCTCATCTGTCGGTTACAAAGCCAACCCGACATGTCCCGGTAGCTAACCATTGGACAGAACACCAAATATAGAGCAAGTGGGACAACGCCTCAACCCTTGCATCTTACCCGCGTACTCGGAGCAGGGGACAACTTCACCCTGCCTCTTACCCAGGCAGTGTTACATTCTCGGTCCGGAGCAAGTGACAACAGAACACAGCCCTTGCGTCTTACCCGAAACCTTGAATTTTTACAGAACAAGTGGATAATACCACTGTATCTTACCTGGCTTACTGACTCTTACCCGGAGCAAGTGGTGTTACTGTATCTTACCCGGAATCACATTTAGAAACACATTTTCATTATCATTACAATTTATTCATATTCATTCAAATTCATAATCAAACTCGATCCTTAACCTTCCTCTTTCCCATATCTAACCTCATCCTCAATCATATCTCCTACAACTTCATCGCTGACCCGGAGCGAGTGAACAACGCCACCGCATCTTATCCGGCGTCTCAATTCATTCCTAAACACACACACACACCAATCACAATTAGTTATCATCAACTCAATCAAACACATTCGTCATCATTTCATTATCATTACCATTCTTTCATTCATCCATTCATTCTCAACTTATACCCGACGTTCTCGCCTCTTACCCGGAGTAAGTGGTTAACACCACTGCGTCTTACTCGGAGGCACATCACAATCAATTTCAATTTTATTATCTTTATAATTCATTCATAATCATCTATAACCAATGCATAATCATCCTTTACAACCATGGCATCACGTATACTTCAGTTCTCTGCATTTTTCATACATAAATCATCATTAACTTTCCCCTTACTTCATCCTCAAGCTATCCATATTCCTAGCTTATTCTTAATTACTAAGCATTCTATTATAATTTAGGACTTAAAGGATGAAAATGGAGGTTCATAAGCTTGAAACAGTGTCTCGGAAGGTTGCAAGCTTGCTGGGAAAGTGAAAGACTTGAAAACAAGTGTCTTATAAGAAAATAGGGTCGCGTGCGTACGCACAGGGGTGTGCGTGTGCCGTGCGCATGCCCAAACGAATTTTCAATATGTGTGCGCACATAGCGTGCTAGCGCTCCCATCAGTAGCCATGCTCCTGCATGTGCGTATGCACAAGGCTATGCGTGTGCATAGGTCCAAAAATTCACAGGGTTTGCATGCGCACACAAACCAGAAATCACAAATTCTGCAGAATTTACAGAATTCAGATTTCAAGCCCCAACTTTCAACGATCATATCTCCTTCCACAAAATTCATATTTCCACCAAATTTAAACCATTTTAAAGCTTGTGAAATAGTCTTTCATTTTGTATAAAAGCATCAAATTTCAAAAACAATTGCTTAAGATATTATCTGTTGAAGTTCATCAAAAATTCAATTTTACCAAAGTTCATAAACTCCCAATTTTCAAAACATACACTTCCAAATTCATTCAAAACCCAACCAAAACTCAGCCATTTCAACATCAAACATTTCAACCTCTCATTCAATCCTCAACCCACTAATTCTCCACTTTTTAACCAATCTCAATTCAATAAATTCAATGTATAATCAACTTCCCATAGCTCAATTTTCCAAAAATTTATTCAATTTTCATCCAATCACCATGAGTATACTTATCAATATCACACACCAAATTATGCTCACCAAAAAAATTCCCAATCTCACCAACACTTAAGCATATCAATCCACATTACTTATAATCTTACATGCTCATCAACAATCAGCAACACTCACAACCAACCAATTACTATTCACATATATTCAACTAAATCCATATCATCCAATAACCACATCAACATTTTAAAATCCACTAATCACATACATAACAACACAATTCATCTCAACCAATCAACAACACTAATAGTTCAAATCCTATCTTAGGGTCTCTAACCTACGTTTTCACACCACATTATATTTTAGATATAGGAAACCGAAACTATACCTTAGCCGATTCTCCGCTCAACCCGGAACACTTTTAATTTCACTTTTTCCTCAATTTTCAAGGCTCCAACACCTCTAAGGTCAGATTTCCAGCACCACGAGCCCACTCCAAGCCTTCCAATACCTCAATTAAGTTTCAATATTCACATACACACTACCTAAACCACAATTATCACATCCAAACAGAACAACATAATACCCAAATGCCTAAATTCAGAAATTTTATTAGGGTTTGAGATCTCTTACCTTATCTAAGGATCAAAGAGGCAAGATTGAGCCTTCTCTTCAAGCTAATTAGATCCTATAACATCAAAGAGCTCAAAATCTCAACATTTTTACCCAAAAATTCAAAAATCAAGGCTGGAAAAACTGAGATGAAAATGTGGTTTACCTCAGAAATAAAGTTGTGGACTTTGTAGAGTTGTGGTCGCATGGCCGCAAACGGTGTGACAATCGGAGTTCCGGATAAAAAGTTATCAAGGATTGAAGATCAAGCTAGGTTTTTACTTTTGGAAGTGTTCTTCTCTTCCATGGCTGCCCAGCAGCGTGTTTTGCATAGAGTGAGGGAGAGAATGAGCTGTGGCTCATTTAACTAAGTGTAGTGGGTTGGGCCTTGGGACCATTTTGGGCTCGGTTTAATCGGTTCAGTCTGTTTGATCAAATTTTGGGCCAAATTTTTTAAAATTAGTGTCAAAATTCTCGTTTTAATTTTCTCTATTATATTAAACCATAAAAATAAAATTTATTATTTTCTAGAATAAATCTTAATTTATAAGTTAATTATTTGTTAAATAACCGGATTTTACACAAAGAAAGAGTTGTCAACGGTCCTAGGTGTTCCGAATGTGGGAGCTCAGGACAAATACCTTGGCCTATCCTCAATAGTCATAAGATCTAAGAAAGAAGTCTTTGGCTTTATTAAAGATAAGGTGGCAAAAAAAATTATCCTATTGGAAGCGCTCATTTCTCTCTACTAGTGGCAGAGAATTGATGATCAAGGCAGTGGACTCAACTATTCCGGTATACACTCTTAGTTGCTCTAAGTTACCAGATTCCCTCTTGGATGAACTACATCGAACCATGATGCAATTTTGGCGGGATAAAAAAGAAAAAAAATGTAGTAGATCAGCTGGGACACAGTAAGTAGAAAAAAACAAAAGGATGATTAGGATTTAAAGATCCAAAAGCTTTTAATCTTGTCATGCTAGCAAAATAGGGATGGAGATTTCTTAGCAAACCTCACTCACTGTTTTACAAGATTTCAAGTATAAATTCTTTAGATAAACATCCTTTATGGAAGCTAAGGCGGGATTCAGACCCTCCTAGACGTGGCAGGGCTTACTAGAAGGCCAAAAGATACTAGAGAAGGGTATAAAATGGCATATCACTACTTAAGGTGGTGTTAGAATCAGGGAGGATCCATGGTTTGGGGATGAACCCCGTTTTCGCATTTCTAATGAAGAGTGCAGGGATGAGAACCTAACATAAATTCGACATTTACTGACAGCAAATGGAGAGTGTAACCAACAATTAGTCCATCAAAATTTTAGCCATGACACAGCTCAGTCAATATTCCAGTTGCCTATCAAACAACAGGAAGACTCAATATACTGGATTCACAATAACTCTAGAGACTACACAATAAACTCAGAATACAAAATTGCCTACCAATTTTTTTACTCACCAGAAGAGCAGCTCCACCTATGTTTTCAACATGCAGACACTTGGAAGACAATCTAGAACCTGAAAGCACAGCCAAAGGTAAAAGTCTTTGGAAATTTATATATGAAGGTATTGCAGTGATGAAAAAATTAAATAGAAGACTCCCCCAAGTAAGATCCAATTTCCCCAGATGCACAAAGAAATCTTAAATGAAGCACAAATATAAAGAAAAATAATTCATACTCATGTGTATGAGATGGTGTTCAAATGTCACTCTATTTTTCTTGCTTTCAAATATTGTTGTGAGGCCAACTATATAGTGTCAAGCTTGCTCTTCAAATTTGTTTCACTGCCTCTATATTATCTCTAATTCTTTCCGTTTCTCTCTCCCTTTCTTGCTAGCTCTTCTTTTTCATTTTTCATTCATTAATCTGCACCGTTGATTTAAATTTTGGCTCCAAGTTTTATTCTTAGCCATTCAATGAAATCAGAAAAAATAACCTCCAATTTTCTTCTTTTTTTTTGAATAGTGTAGTAGAAAATTGGTAGCCTCAACAAGCTCACTTTTGCATGCACAAGAGCACAACTGCTATCTTTGCTTCTGATCCAATGCAGTCTTTGATTTGTCTTAGGCTTTATTGTTTGACTTTTTCTTCCTTTCCCTTTTGATGCCAACATTTGGAGATCCCTTTTTCATTCTAGCTTGAACCTATTCTAAAGCTTTCTTCTTTGACATGGTGAATCCTTGTTAGCCTTGGTTAGAGATAAGCAATCGTTGGTCCAAAGGCACGATGAAACTGGTTTTTGCTCATCATTTTCATTGGGTTGAAGTTTTGATTGTGAGTATTATGAAATGTTTGTTGATGCTCCAAGTTATGGGCTTGTATGCTTCTTGGTTTTAGACCTACTACACTAATTAGACTTGTTAGCACACATTTGGAATATATTTCCTAGTCTTATCTAAGTTGAACGTGATGGTTTGGTCAAAATTAAATTCACACCAACAATTCTATTGCAAAATATTTGATTATTTTTATGTTTAATTATCTTTTTTTTTCCAAAGATGAGGTGAATTTATTAATTCCAAAAGATAGAATACATGTGTCCAAATGAGACAAAAACCATATGAAGAAGAAGAAAATTTCCAAAGGCCGAACATAGTGAGCAAAAAGCAAAAATTGAAATAAAGAAGAAGAAACAGCCTCTAAATTATATTTTAGGATCTAGAAAAAGCAAATGAAATAATGTTTTCAATTAGTTTTCTTCAAAATCCATTTATCTTCAGATGGGTCTTGTTCACCTGTTCGAAAATTCTTTTGTTCCGAGCCCTTCATATACACCACTAGTAAACTCCAAGCGCCACTAAGTTCTGTGTTTCTCTTGGGTTCAGCAGCAAATGATTTTTTTCTTGGTCCAACACTAGAAGAATCGTATAACGTCTTCACTAATGTCCATATCTCTTAAAGGACTCTTGGACCAATCTTCTTTAGCTTTCTCTCAAATAAATAAATAGTGGATAATGTTTCAAAATCAGTGTTGCAACGGAGATATGTCACCATTCTTTCTAGGATTCTTTGATGAAAAAGCTCTATGAGAAGAAGCTGTTAATGTAGAGCTCGCCATAAGAATCGGAGGATTTTGGGAGCAGTCTTTAGTTTCTAGAGGTCCTGCCATACATCGTTCCTCTGGCGAAGAAAAAGTAACTTTGTATTCATATGAAACCTCCAATTTTCTGGATTTGTGCAACATCCAAGTAAGTTTATGTCTATCTCCCATCTCTACATTTTGATTGCTAGGATTTGTTGACTGATTTCAGTTGAAAATATTGATTTAATGAGCTGCTGGTTCTATTCGTTGTTCCTCATTAACAAATGATAGAATCGAGAGTGTATGATTTGAGTAAAATTGATCAAAACGAATAGGAATGATGAACATATGAAAAGTGAGAAATTATGGATCGGAGAATATATTCACATCAAACCCAGATCCGATCTTCCAAAAGAGTCCTTTTTCGAGACTTTTTGCCCCTCTAGGATGCTCTTCCAATTCCAAGAAGGTGAGTTTCCTGCCTCAACTCTTAATATGTCTGTAAATATTTGTTTTTAGGAATCCCAAAAAGAGAATTAGGTTCTGTTGCTAACATCTAGCATTGTTTATCCAATAGAGCTAGGTTCTGTGCTTGGAAGTCTTTAAACCCAGGCCTCCTTTCTTTTTAGGTCTTGGCATCGTATTTCAGCTGACCCAAACAATCCTCCTTTGTTCCTTTTTTTTCCACCAAAATTAAGAAAAAAATTCCATAAATTTCTTGAATTAAAACAACAAAAAATTTTAAAACAAAAAAGAGTATAGATGGAACAACTTCACCATCCACTTTAATAAGCATTGTCCACCTCCAACCTGAAGGAGTTTATATTTTTAGCCTTCAACCCTTTTTCGAATCTTGTTCTTATAGCATCAAAGATAACCTTTTTCGATTTTTGAATAATAGACGGCAGACCCAAATACTTTTCTTGAGTCCTAAATATGTTGAATATTCAGGCTTTTAGCCAGAAAGATTCTAATATTTTGAGGAGTATTGTTGCTTAAAAATATAGCCAATTTGCTGCGATCAATTATCGGCTGTTTTTTTTGCTTATGGAAACAGCTAAAGTGATACACCATGAAATGGAAGGAACACCTAATATTTCACTGCTATGGGTCAGAAACAAATCGCAACTTACGTTTTGTGTTTGTTTATTTTTTTATTTTTTTGAAATACACCAAACGTAAGCTACGTTTTGGATTTTTTATTTTTTTTAATTTCAGTTTAAGACTAAACGCAAGGTGCGTTTTAACAAGTCAGAAAAAGAAAAATTTTTTGAAGCCCACAAAACGTATCTTACGTTTTGTTAATGTTAGAAATTTTTTTTCGGAAGTCCCAAAACGCAGGTTGCGTTTTGTACACAAAATAATATTTAAATCTACAAGTTTGCCTATAAATACGAACTCCGGTTTTGATTCATGTTCATCTTCACTTCTCCTCTTGCTCTTTCTTGTATAAAGTCCTTAGTGAGGTATTTTTTTGGCAGATAACTGTGTCAAAAAAATAGAGTTAGTTAAGGCTAAAGTTATGGAAGGTGTTGCAAACTTGCAAGTATATTATAACAGTGAGGTTATAAGAAACACACATGAAGGAGTGACTTTTGTTTGTGAATGTCCGTTGTCATTTGCCATTCCATGTACCATGAGTTTTGTCGAGTTGCAAAATGCTCTTTGTAATAACATTCAAAGCCACATTTTGAAAAGGGTGAGCAATCTTTTATACAGAAGTCCTGTGCAAGTATTTGGTGGGTTAATACAGTTTCAAATAATGCCCATCACTGACGATGCCTGTAAAACCCGGTTAATTAACGGCTAATTAACCCATAAATGAGAATTTATTCTAGAAAGCCCAAAATGTGATTTTTGTGGCTAAACGTGATAGAGGATTTTGAGACGAGAATTTTGGTACCAATTTTATAGAATTCGGACCAAGATTGGACCGAACGGGCCAAACCGGGCCAAACGGACCCAAAGTGGGCCCTTGGCCCAACATAACTAAACCAAAACCCTAGTTTTCAGCACTCTCTCTCCTCACAACACACTCAAACACGCTGAAATTAGAGAGAAAGGGAGGAAGAACACTCTCTCAAGTTCTCTCCCTTGGTTGATCTTTAAACCACCATAACTTTTGATCTAGAGCTCCGATTGCCGCTCCGTTTACGGCCACGTGTTCACCGCGGAGAGCTCTACAAAACCCATACAATCAATCTTGAGGTAAGTCACAAGTTTCTGTTCGAATTCCAGCCCTTATTTTCGAGTTTCATGGGTGAAATGTTGAGATTTTGGGTTCTTTGATGTTATAGGACCCAACTCTCTTGAAGGAGAAGGTTAATCTTGTCTCCTTGGACCTTGGGTGTGGTAAGATTCTCAACCCTAGTGTATTTTGTTGTTTTATGATGTTTGGGTTTTGAGATGTTGTGTATGGGTATGATGGTTGTGGCTTAGGTTGTGTATATGTGAATATTGGAGCTTGATTGGTGATTTTGAAAAGCTTGGAAAGGGTTTGGTGGTGAAAAATCTGTTCTTGGAGGTGTTGAGGCCTTGAGAGCTTGTGGATAAGTGGTTTGGAAGTGCTCCGGTGGAGCTTGGGAAAATCGGCTAAGGTATGGTTTCGGTTTCCCGTATCTAATATGTAATGTGGTAGGAAATACTTAGGCTAGAGGCCCTAAGATAGGCATTGAATGGTTGATGTTGTTGAATGATTGAGATATATGATGTGGTCATATATGTGATGATGATTATTGATGCCTTGGTGGTATGATGTATGAGAAATATGCATGTTGTGATATATGCTTGATGATTGGTTATGGTTGAATTGTGGGTTGAACCATGTTGATGGTGAGTATGATATTGATTGTGTACAATGATGATTTATTGGATTTGGTGTTGTTGAGAGTTGGCATGAGGAAGAGTATATGATATGTCAATATGTTTGAGTTTGAGCCACTTGGGTGAAGTGGGTTAAAATGATGAGATAGTGATTTTGTAAATCGTGGTAAAGTGTCAATGTGTGAGTTGAGGAGGCTTGATGTTGAAATTGATATATTTTGATTGATTTCAAAGAAAAGGGATGAAAATGGCATGTTTTGATTGATTTTGAAAAGAGTTGGAAATGGCTTGTTTTGAAAATGGCACTTTGTGGTTTTTATGAAAAACATGGTTTTTGGGCATACTTTGGCGAGACATAACTTGGACTACGGATCTTTGTTTTGTACCAAATCTTTTTAGAAATGAAATTGGATCCGAAATGTCCGTGTCGTTCGAAGAACGGGTGAAAAACGATTTAAAATGAGGAAGTTATGTCCGTTGGAAGATTGGGGTTCAAATTGGTGAATTCTGCAGCTTTTAACTTAGAAAATTTTTAGCAGAATGACCCCTTGCGCGTGGGCGCACTTGGCGCGTGCGCGCCGTTCTTTCCGAAAATGCCATCCACGCGTGCGCGTGATGTGCGCGGGCGCGCCGATGGTGCTGCACCCAATGCCCAACCATTTTTCAGAGAGTTATGCCAGAACTGTGCCAGTGTTGTGCCTGGGGCACGAGAACGCCCACGCGTACGCGTGGTTGACGCGTACGCGCCGATTGGCAAATTTTTAATCCACGCGTTAGCGTGCATGACGCTTGCGCGTCGATGAGTTTTTGAGGCCATCCACGCGTGCGCGTGGAGTGCGCGTACGCGTGAACCTGTTTTTATGCCAAAGTTGATTTTTGAGTTTTAAAAGCCAAATTCCATACTTCTGAGCCTCCGATCTCACCACTTATATCTTAAATCATTATGATATGCCTAGCTATGAGAGAAGGAGCTAGTGGATGTGGTAACTTGCGAGTGAAGCAAGGGAAAATGATTAATCAATGAGGATCATTGATGATTATGTGAGATGTGGAGGATGGTGGTGGAAGTGCTTGTTATGCCATTGGCCGAAGGGCCGTAATTGTTTATGAATATTGGCTGGTTATGGATTTAACCGTGAGCCGGAATAGCTGTGTATGCTATGAATATTGGCTGGTTCTGGATTGAACCGTGAGCCGGAATGGCTGTGTATGATATGAATATTGGCTGGTTCTGGACTGAACCGTGAGTCGGATGGCTGATATGGATGTTGATCCATGGATGAGAATTCATGCATGTTTATGTTGAATTATTGATGATTGTGATTTGCACTTCCACTATCTGAGATACGAGTTTCCCTGGGTAGTAGCAGTGGCTAGCCACCACGTGCTCCAGGTTGAGACTTGATACTCTGTTGACCCTATGTCATAAGTGTGGCCGGGCACTGTGAAAGACCTGGATGAGCTCGCCCCCGTAAATATTCACCAGTGAAGGTGATGGATATAGATCATGATTATGATCAAGTTTATGACGAGTATAACTCGAGTTGGGGATGCGTGACAGAGGGACAGTCCAATGGTTAGCTACCAAGACTTGTCGGGTTGGCTCTATAACTGACAGATGATATCATCAGCCACTAGGGACAGGCATTCATCATTTGCATACTATATGAATTGTTTGGGATTGCCTATTTGACTGCATATTACTTGCTAATTGTCTAAATGCCTTACTTGTTCCTAATTGTATATTTCTTGCTTGATATAACTGTGTTTGCTACATTACACTCCTGCTGGTGGTTGGGAGGTCTGAAGGAATTGGAAAGGGAAGTAATAGTTAGACTGAAGTATCTTTAGTCAGATGCCCTTTATGGTTTAGCTTGTTGATAAGCTTTGATATTATTTGGAGGAAGTTCTAGGATTGCCTTTGGCTTTCCTCCATTATTATGTATTATATATGTGGAAGTTGTTACCATGCTGGGGACCTCTGGTTCTCACCCATGCGGATTTTGTGGTTTTCAGATGCAGGACGTGTGGTTTCCCGTTGAGGCATGCTGGAGACTTCTAGATTTGCGAAGATCCTTTGTTCTCGGGGCTATGTTTTGGTTTATATGTTTTGTTTAGATACTTTTATCTCCATTAAATAATACAAACTGTGATGACTCCTCTTATGGGAGATTTTGGAGAATAGGTTTTATGTATTTGTGTCCCTTTGGGTTTCCTTTGGGGTTTTCCTTATTTTATCATATGTATATATTGCTATGCTCGGACCGGTTATCTTCGCAGCCGGATCTTAAGTCTTGATATTCCTGTTTTTGACACTCCTTTGTATATATATAATCTCGCGTTGGTTTATCCTTATTCGTTACGTTGTCGATCGGAGTGTTGCGCTTTAGAGTTGCGATGGTTTTTGTTTACCCCTTTTTCTACAAAGGCTCCTAGTTATAATCAATCATTCATACTACTATATGTACTAAATTTTTATTTTAGAGGTCGTAATACCTTGCCATCTCCGAATTATGACTTAAGCATAAGACTCTGTATGGTAGGGTGTTACAATGCCAGTATGCAGCATATGTTGTATATTTATCAACAAACCCGATCTCACGTGCCGATGATAGAGCTGTACATTGAGTTTGAACAGCAGTCGGGGATGAGTATGATCAGCGACGAGATCAATGTTGATGAGCTCGGTGATATAGATTGGGAAGAAGATAATAATGACAGTGAAGACGAATTTGAAGCTAACTATGAAGTTGATGACGAAAACGATGACGAAGACTTGGAAGGTAATCCGGCGGTGCAAGATGAAGCGAATGCGATTGTAAGCCAGCACCCGTTTGGTGTTCCGTCTTTTATGCGGACTCTAGATCTCGAAGCCATGCATGCTCCGGAATTTCCTGAGTATGCGAATACAGGTATGTCATAATTATTAATTGAAGTTTTCTATAGTGCTTATTTTATTTGCCTTGTTTGACTGATGGCGGTGCGCATGTCGTTGGTGAAGGTAACGTTGCGGCGGAAGATGGCGAGTTTAGTGTCGGAATGGAATTTGGTTCGAGAGAGTCGGTGATATCTACAATCAAAAGCTACACCATATCTAGAGGAGTTGATTACACTGTGTATGAGTCTGAGCCGCAGACATTCTATGCGAAATGCAAGGGGTATGGTGCAGGGTGCGACTGGCTTATTCGAGCTAGCTTGATTCGAAAAAAAGCTTGTTGGGAGATCAGGAGATACAATGGCAAGCACACGTGCACCATGGGCACGATTTCACAAGATCATGCCAAGTTGGACTCAGACACAATTGCAGATGCCATTAGGCCGTTGGTCGAAGCAGACCCCTCGATAAAGGTGAAGTCTGTTATTGCAGAAGTTCAAGGCAGGTTCAACTTCCTGTTGCTGCTGTGGTTCATCAGCGCCGACCTCTTCACCTACAACTCTATCTGATAGACGCAGGTGAATCCCATATTGCTGTGTGTACCACTCGTAGAACGCTGGGAGAGGATGAAAGTCAATAATCTCCTCGTCTAAATGCAATGTGTTATAGCGGTCAAATCTCCATCTGTTAACCCATTCACTGTAAATCTCTCTCCAGTCATGGCTCTGTGCCCCTGTCAAGCGCTTGCAGTGATCACGACCAAGGTCGAACGCCGGGCCTAGTGGAAGCTGTTGCATCCCGAATTGTCGTCTAACTCGGTCTGTCGGGTGCCATTCTATGCACTTGAATGACACTAAAGGCGACTGGGTGAAGCACATAACCATCTGAGCAGCGAGGAAATCCGGAACCCCAACTCCCATATATGGCCGCCATATAAACTGCACATTAGTTACCAAGAGGCCGATTAGAAAAACTATTCTTTTGATTAAAAACATTGAACATTAATGGTTACAACTTACATCGTCAACTCCCATGTCATCCAGTCCTCGCCTGAAATGCGTAGTAGGCCGCCGTGTATATCTAGTATGTCGGCGCCAATGAATCCACCTAACAAAAAACAGAATAACAATATTAGTAGGAGTAAGAAATTAATAATAATAATAATGACAATAACGATAACGATAAAAGCCAATACCGTCGTGCAAGTGGAATATCATCATCGCCGAGCTGATCGCGGGGTATAGGTGCCAAGAGCGGCATACGCTCCCACGCCCAAACAAAAAGCAGTATCAGTGGGCCATCCATCTCCTTGCAGTTGTATCGTGATGCACGACACAACGATCTGTATAGGTGTGCCAGACTGGCTGCCCCCCAACTGTATGCTGAAATCCGGTGGAAATCACGAAGTAGCGGTAGAAACTTCGAGTTCAATGAAGCCGTCGACTTATCCGGAAACACAACTGTTCCGAGTAGGCAGAAAATGTGCGCTCGGATGTACCGCTCAAGAGACTCCTGAGTATCACACGGCTCGGTGTCTCTGCACTGCCGGACCCAAGCAATATTGACCTTCCCCAACACGTGATCTTGCGGACCGGGCTCTCGACCAAAACACGCAATGCAGTTCTCCACCAAGAACTGGTGACTGCTGTCTGTTCTACCCGTAACGGGCTCCCCATTAATCGGGAGACCAAGAATATAGCTGACATTTTCCAGCGTCACCATCACTTCACCGACTGGAAGATGAAAAGTGTGAGTCTCCGGCCTCCAGCATTCCACCAAAGCACTCAGTAATGCAGAATGACCTCTCATTTCGCCTACTCGCGAAACGTGTTGAAACCCAGTCGATGCCAATGTCACTGCAGCTACCTCGTTAAAAGTATCTGGCGGATCCAGTTTCCTTGACAATAAATTCCTGGTAGCCTGCAAATAAAAAAATAATAATTATTAAATTCTACATAATATCAGTTAATAATTTATTCAAAAAAAATAGTAACAATAACTTAACAGTATTATTATTATTATTATCTTAAAACATAATAATAAATTATCAAAAAATCATAAGTATTTAGTTATTATTTATTACTAGAAAATAATAATAACCGTTAGTCAGTTTTCAATAATAATAATAATAATAATAATAATAATAATAATAATAATAATAACTATTTCATGACTATCGGTACACCAAAAACACGATTATTATTCATATTATTGACATGATAATAATAATAATATCGGTATGATAAAACATAACTACTATTCATATAATAATAATAATAATAATAATAATAATAATAATAATAATAATAATAATAATAACCAGTAACTAAACAGTATGTATTTTTATTATTATCTCAAAAAATAATAATCATAAATTATTAATAAATAATAAACAATTATTAAACATTATTTAGTTTCCATTCAAAAACAATTACAATTTATTACTATTATTATACAGTATTATTTATTTATTATAAGAAAATATTAATATTTTATTATAAAAATTAATAACTTATTATTAGAAAATACTAATAATTTTTTTACACAACCGTATCATAATAATTAATAATAAATTATTTAAAAATAATAACAAACTTTTAATTTATTAGACAATACAACTAGTTGTATGATAAAAAAATATAAATAAATAATTAAAAATAATAACAAATTTATTAAAGATAATAAAAAATTTATTACACAGTATTTTTTTAATAATCACAATAATCATAACAATAATAATAATATTATTAAAATTAACAATCACTATCAAAATAAAAAAAAAATATTTACCCATTGAGAAAGATCAAGATATTCAATAATGTGTTCCTCCGGTGTGGTAAAATTACGAACCATTATTTAATCCTTTACCGTAAACTTCTCCTTCTCCTTCACTTCTCCCCCACTTCTCCCACACTTCTTCACTTTCACTTTTTCCCTTTCACTTCTTCAACTTTTTCGTTTTACTCTCGTTTCACTCCTATGCGTTTGGTTTTCGTTTATATAAACAAATTTACCATCCTCCATGACGCGTGTCACACATGCAGCTAAGGTGGCTGCCAAACGTAACCTCCGATTTGCTTTGGTAGGCTGACAAACGCAACCTGCGTTTTGCCTTCTCCAAAACTGGTCAAAAATGAAGCTATTTTCATGCAGGGGACACAGAGCCACGTTTCGTTCTTTAATTGCCTGGGCCTGCCAAACGTAGGCTACGTTTTGCAGCGTGATTTTTTTCCTTGTTTTTTGTCTCTGTCAAAACGTTACTTGCGTTTTGTGCTCTCTGACAAATGCCAGTTTCACATTCATGCATAACACACTATACATCTATTTTTTACCAATTCACCATTTTCTAATCCATTTACAAATTAATTTCTCTCGATTATCATGTTAGAAAAATATATGAAAAGTAAAATATATAAATATATTAGTACGTAGTAATTGATATATCATGGGTATTTTATATTTTATAGAGAAAAATAAGAACTTGACTTTTGAAGGGTGCTGTTCCTTATTCCTTTCTTTTTTGTTTGGTCTAAAACAAGAAAAGTTGATTGTTTAGTTTTAATTTTATTTTTGGGAGTTATTTAGATAAAAATGTCTAAAATATCTTTTTTTAAAAATATTTTTAATAATTATAATTTAACATATATAATCAATTAAATTATGTTATTTTTATCAAAATTAGGCTATACAAATTGATTTAACCGAAAAAATTGTGAATCAAATCTTAAACTGGTCTAAATTAATATTATTTTTTTATAAAAAATGACTACAATACCCTTATTATAGAGAATGATTAAAATACTCTTATTATATATATATATATATATATATATATATATATATATATATAATATTAATTTTAAAAATTCTAAATCCTAACCCTACGATAGAAAAATAAAGGATTAAAATTTAGGATTCTCAAAATTAATATATATAATAGAAGTATTTTAGTAATTTTTGATATTAGGGAATTGTAGTCATTTTTTATAAAAAAAAATAATATTAATTTAGACCATGTCAAGATTTGATTCACCATTTTTCGGTTAAATCAATTTGTCTAGCCTAATTATATGTGTTAAATTTTAATTATTAAAAAATATCTTTATAAAAAGACGTTTTCAGCGTCTTTATCTGAGTAGCTCCTTTTATTTTTCGTATTTGTGAAATCATATATTATAAATAGTGATATAAAATTAAACATGAGATTTGTCATTTTAATGTTTAGTGTCAATTTAATTTAAATTTTATATTATTTTTAATTATTTATTAAAATAATTATATAAATAATAAAATTTTATTAATTTTTTATTCAAATAATATCGTATCTCTAAAATAGTCAAATTTTATTTTATATATCAATAACAATACTAATTTTAATTTTAAATTAGTTCACTTGTTGTAAGTATAAAAAATAATATTCTAAAAGCATTCTATTAAAGTTACTTTTAGACAAACCTGTTTCATAATCATTATGGAAGAATAGTTGGAAGGCTAAAATAATAAATCTAATTATTATCTTTTTATCTGATTAATGTATATTCTCTTTTTGGTAATTAATTCTTTATTATTTTATTCACATATTTGGTTTCATACAAATGCTTTACCATTATTTTTATACTTAAAAGAATAAATTATCAAAATGATACTCGAAAAATTTTATATAAAAAAAAATAATCCTAAAAGACACAAAAGATAAAATAAACCTTAAAAAGATTATTAAAAGATATAACCTTAATTTTAAATTTGAATGATTAAATTGGCCTTTGCCTCTACAGGAATCAATATTATTGATATCAGAAGCAGCTAAACAAGCAAAAGCTATGGATGCAAAATTAGATGCGGAGAAGGCTCCTGAAGAATTAAATACCATCAAGATTGCCGCAAATGAGAATGTGGAGAATGGCATCGTGATTGCCTCGGCGAAATCAGATGCCAATATTTCCTCCGATGAGAAGAAATGGCAGGCAACATATAAAAGAGATATTGATTCTACTAAACTGTTGCTTGGGGTTGAGCTGCCAATATTGGAAGAAAATATTCAACTTCCAAGTAATAGGTCCAAGATCCAAAAGGTTCCCGCCTTGTTGCTTCGAAATTCCAACTTTGAAAGGTACTGTTCACCCAAAATGATCTCATTTGGTCCCATTCATCACCGTGGGCATACGCATGATCTCCGGCTTGGACAACAATTCAAATACATTTGGGCATTCCGTTATATTGAGAAATTCGCCAGTGAACGACGTGGACTAGACAATGAAGGTGCAAAAAGGTTTCTCTATGGTAAGGTAACACAAAACCTTCAGGAATTGAGAAATCTGTTCTGTAAGGACGTGACTAAAGGGTACAAGGAAGAGGAACTAGCAAAGATGCTGTTTGTGGATGGATGTGCTTTGCTCTATTTCATGGACAATTTTGATGATCGAAATCCAAAATCGTTGCTGCTAAAACTTGACCAGTTGTTGTATGTATGGAGAGATATTATCTTGTTGGAAAATCAACTTCCAATAATGTTGTTGAAGTTACTAATGGCTGATGGTGCTCATCAATTGAACAAGTTACTGTTCAATTTTCTATCCATGGGCCAACCAAAGAAGAAAAAAGAGTTGACCATTCCCCAAAAACAAGATGGTGAAGAATCAACTCATACTCATCTACTCGACTATATTCGCTATTATTACTCTGAAGGTGAATACAAACATAACATAGGCTGCTGGTCGGGTCTTCTAGGTTTCCTATCAATACTCCATTATACCTTTGTTGCATTAGTATTGCAAGATACAGATAAAGCAGAGCGTGTTTTATCAGATTCACCCATAATATTAAGAGAGTTAATTCTACCTCTCCGAGAAGCAGATTCCTGGCATAGATATAAGAACATAGGGGATCTTAAAAAAGCGGGTATTCGAGTGAAAGCAAGCCAAGCTGAATGGAAATGGGGTAACATTTCTTTCATCTCCAACACGTTTAGCGGACAATTGATGCTTCCAGGGATTGTGATTGATGATGTCACACCTTATCTGTATCACAACTTGATTGCATATGAGATGTGTCCGGATTTTGATAACAACTTCGAATTTTGCTCTTACTTTTCTTTGATGGATTCCTTGGTTGATGATGCCGAGGATGTGAAAGAGCTCAGAGCAGCTGGTGTCCTCCAAAATTTACTTGGAAGTGATGAAGACGTGGCCAAACTCTTCAATGAACTAGGCCATGTATTGCCAAGCAAACTGTTCAACGCCGAAAGCTATGACAATAGATATGTTGCAGTCAAGCTTCGAATCGATGCGCATTACAGAAACAAATGGAAGACTTCGTTGGCTCAACTACGCAGCACCTACTTCAATACCCCATGGTCTCACATTGCCTTCTTTGCTGCTTTGTTAGTATTGGCTCTCACTTTAATCCAAACATGGTATGCTATGCCTATAAATTCTAAGTAGTAAGGTCAGATATAAAGCGAACTCACCAGAATAAGTAAGGTTTAATCTTTATATGTAGGTAGCAGGTGGTTTCATCTCTTATGATACGAGCTTTGTGGAACAAACTCAAAGTTATAATGTATCAATTGGTCTAATTATTACAAGAGCACATCTAAGAATAAAAGAAGGTTTTATAAATATCGTTAAATCATTTGTTCAAGATGTGTATTAAGAATTGGCCAAATCAATGATTAAGGATTAGGAAAAACTAATTGCCTTAGTATTTTCAAGTTGTATTGATACATTAGTCAAGTTGAATCAAATATAAATGATTATATTTGTATTTATTTTAAAATTTATTTTATGTTTATTTTAATTTATTTTGTTTTTATCATTTTAGACTCAGTTATGATTGTATTCATTTTATTTTAATAAATTTATGAGTTAGGGTGTAAAACTAAGAGACATAAAAAATTTTTAAATCTTATAGTCACTTTTTTTCTAATTTTGATGAATACATTTTTTTAAATTTTTGGTGAAATTTAAGTGTGAATAAAAAATGTAAAACAATTTTTTTAACTGTTATATTAGAAAATCAAATTGAAGTGAAAAATTGTTTTTTTTTTAATTTTTATCTTATCTTAAAGTTTCGTTTTGTATTATTTGATAAAAATATTTTTATTTAACAATTATATTTAAAAACAAAATATAAAAGTATTCATTTATTTATTTATTATGTTAAAATATTTTTTAAAAAAATATCACTTTTGAAAAATATATTTTGTATTTTTACTTTTATTTAAAAATTACAAAAAATACTATTTTTTTATTGGAAATTATTCCATTTTGGTGACATCTAATCTAAGTCTAAGCATGAACAACGTGTAAATTTTTATAGAGAGCAGTGGACTTGTTTTTTTTATTTAGTTGACTAGCGAGTCAACTTGTTTTAAGCAAGGACAGCACTTTTTTTATTTATGTAAAATTAATTAATTATTTATTTAAATAAATCAATTTATAAAATTTTATTTTTTTAAATATTTATTTATAATTTTACTGACACAAAAAATAAAAATAAAAGTGGCCCATGTTTATATTGTCATCGTGAGCGAAAACGGACAAAAGAGAGAAAAAAAATTATAAATGCGAGAGTAATTGACAATAATTTTTTTTTCTTTCTCTTTTTTTTTTCATTTTTGCTGGTATTGACAACGTAAATTTAAAAAAAAATTATTTTCGCTTGCATCAACAATAAAAATACAGAAATAATTCAACGCAAATATAGTAATTTTTATTTTCGCTTTTTGTATTAGTAAAATTGTACCTAAATATTTAAAAACATAAAATTCTATAAATTTATTTATTTGAGTAAATAATTAAATAATAAAAATTAAAAATCGCAAGGACAGTGGTAGTTGAATATCACATCGTAAAAACAAATGATAAATGTTTAGAGGTTAGTAATGAATAGTGGAATGCGAAATGAGAATAAATTTGACAGATTTCGTTAGAAGCAGATGTATACAAACTTCATTCACTATTCTCCTAATAATGCTAATCAGAATCCCTTTAGTTTCTTGTTTCTTTGTTTTTGGGCAGGTTGGTTTGCATCACGAAGCTAAGGACTTCACTCTCCCTCGTGGTAATTAAGGTCAGCTAGCTACCCATTCATCAACTTCAATTAATCCTTATATGCTTCTTTAATTACATACTTTTAGGATTAAGGTTGGTTAATTATATTAAAACTTAGAAGGAGATTTAAAACTAAGACACATAGATTAAATTAAGTTTTTGTATTATATGTATAGTGTAAAAGTATTAAATTGAGTTATGTTTTCGTATTATTTTTTATTTAAGATAAATATAAAAATTAAATAATAAATTTAAAATTAAAAAATTAAATAAAAGTATTTTTTTAAAATATTATTAAAATTTCAGTTTTTATTTAAGAATTTTAGTTCTTTATATCTCCATTTTTTTAAGTTATTATCTCTAGTTTAAGCTTACTAGTTCCGAAAATCAAATACTCTTTTGTGCTAAATAAGATATATAATAAGATGTTCAAGTGTTCCATTATATTTGATCAGAACATTTGATTCTACTATTTAGAATGATATACTTTAAAAATGTAAATGACTCAGATTGATGAAAAATCCTTAATGTAGATAGCACTTACAAGAATTCACGTTAAACATGCAACCAATTCATGCTTCAGTCAGTTTATAATGATTCAAATCTCTATTGGTTGCTCAAGCCGGTTGGAAAATAGCTCTGTTTTATATACTAAAATTGTTTTAGGTGATATAGTATTGGGACTTTTAGTTACATTTTTGTTGTCATGAAATAAAAAATTTTGATAAAAAAATATTAACTATAAAATAGGTCAACATTTCCATTATAATATGAAATTTTTAAAAATATTTTAATTTTCAGGTAAATTTTGAAACAATTATTTTATATCTTAATATTATTACAGAGAAGGAATTGAATATATTAAGAAATTTATACTGATAAAGTTAAATAAATTTTTCATAAACACAAAATTAAGTATAAGAGTAGATATTCATGCTATACAACAAAAATCTATTCAATTCATATTTTTAAATTTTTAAATTTTATTATTTATTAATTTATTTAATTTGTATTATTTTTATTTTATTATATAAATGTAACACCCTACCATACAGTGTCTTATGCTTAAGTCATAATTTAGAGATGGGAAGGTATTACGACCTCTAAAATTAAAATCTAAGTACGTATAGTAGTGTGAATAATGATTATAACTAGGAGCTTTGAAAAAAAAGGGATACAACAAAATTCGTAACTCGAAAAATACAACACTCCGATCGATAACGTGACAAACAAGGATAAACTAACGTGAGATTATATATATATAAAGGAGTGTCAAAAACAGGAATATCAAAACTCAAAATCCGGTTGCGAAGATAACCGGTCCGAGCATAGCAATATATACATGTAAATAAAATAGGAAACCCCAAAGGAAACCCAAAGGGACACAAATATAGAAAACCTATTCTCCAAAATCCCCTCTAAGAGGAGTCATCACAGTTGTATTATTCAATGGAGATAAAGTATCTAAGCAAAACATATAAACCAGAACAGAGCCCCAAGAACAAAGGATCTTCGCTAATTTGGAAATCTCCAGCATGCCTCAGCGGGAAGCCTTACGTCCTGCATCTAAAAACCACAAAATACGCATGGGTGAGGACCAGAGGTTCCCAGCATGGTAACAGTTCCCACATATATAACATGTAATATCAGAGGAAAGCCAAAAGCAATCTTAAAACTTCCTCTAGATAAAATCAAAGTTTATAAACAAGCTAAACCATAAATGGCAACTGACTAAAGATCATTCAGTCTAACTATTACTTCCCATTCCAAATCCTTCAGACCTCCCAACTACCAACAGGAATATAATATAACAAACACAGTTATTTCAAACAAGAGATATACAAATAGGAACAGATAAGACATTTAGACAATTAGCAAGTAATATGCAGTCAAATAGGCAGTCTCAAACAATTCACATAGTATGCATATGATGAATGCCTGTCCCTAGTGGCTGATGATATCATCTGTTAGTTATATAGCCAATCCGACAAGTCCTGGTAGCTAACCATTGGACTGTCCCTCTGTCGCGCATCCCCAACTCGAGTTATACTCAACATAACCATGATCATAATCATGATCCATATCCAATACCCTCACTGGTATATTCACGGGGGCGAGCTCATCCGGAATTTTCACAGTGTCCGGCCACACTTACGACATAGGATTAGCAGCGTATCGAGTCTCCACCTAGAGCACGTGGTGGCTAGCCACCGCTTTCACCCAGGAAAACTCGTATCTCAGATAGTGGAAGTGCAACATTCACATTTTATTCAACAGCATATATGCATTTATACTTAGCCATAATCATGGCTCCGCCGTAACACGGCAATAAACTCAGCCAACCGGCTCATGGTTCAATCCAGAACCAGCCAATTCATAAACAATTTAGCCCATCGGCTCATGGCATATACAGCACTTTCACCGCCATCCTTCGCATCTCATATAATCATCTTTGATCCACATTGATCATTCGTTTTTTTCTTGCTTCACTCGTAAGTTACCACATTCCCTAGCTCCTTTTTTCATTGCTAGGGATATCATAATGATTTGAGACATATATGGTGAAATCAGAGGCTTAGAAGTATGAAATTTGGCTTTTAAAACTCAAAAATCAACTTTAGGATGAAAACAGGGTCACAACACGTCCTCCACGCGTACGCGTGGATGGCCTTACAGTTCATCGATGCATATGCGTCATTCACGCGGACGCGTGGATTGAAAAACATCCAATCGACGCATACGCGCTAGCCACGCGTACGCATGGGTGCGTCTGTGCTCCACGTACAAAATTGGCACAACTCTCGAGAAAATGGCTGGGCGTTGAGTGCAGCGCATCAACGCGCACGTGTGGATGGTGTCTTCTTGAGAAACGACGCGTACGCGTCAAGCACGCCTACGCGTGGGGCTCATTCTGCTAAAATTTTTCTAAGTTAAAAGCTGTAGAATTTCCAGAATCAACCCCCAATCTTTCAACGGACATAACTTTCTCATTTTAAATCGTTTTTTGCCCGTTCTTCGAACGGTATGGACATCCCAGATCCAATTTCATTTCTAAACAAATTTGGCACAAAATGGGAATCCAGAATCCAGGTTATGTCCCATCAAAGTATGCCCAAAAACTATATTTTCACACAAAACCACAAAGTGCTATTTTCAAAATAAGCCATTTTCAACTCTTTTCAAATTCAATTAAAACATACCAATTTCATCCCTTTTTGAAACCAATCAAAGTATACCAAAATCAACATCAAGCCTCCTCAACTCACATATTAACACTTTACCACAATTCACAAAAACATCATCCCACCATTTTAACACTTCTCAATCAAATGGCTAAGAGACAAACACATTAGCATGTCACACATCCTTGCTCATCCCAATTTTCAATAATAACATTTTCAATCAATCACCTTTATACATAAACAATGTCATACTCACCATCACAAGTTCCACCACAATTTAACCTCAATCATTCATCAAGCATATATCACAACACGCATTTTCTCGTATATCACACCATCAAAGCATCAATATTCATAATCACATATATGACCACATCATATATTTTAACCATTCACAACATCAACAATTCAATGCCTATCTTAGAGCCTCTAGCCTAAGTATTTCTCACCACATTACATTTTAGATACGAGAAACCGAGACCATACCTTAGCCGATTTTCCAAGCTCAACCGGAGCACTTCCAAACCACTTTTTTTCAAGCTCTCAAGGCCTCAACACCTCCAAGAACAGATTTTTGCATACAAAATCCTCTTCCATGCTTTTCCAAAATCACCAATCAAGTTTCAATACACATATATAAAATGCCTAAGCCACAATATTTTACCAAAATACAAGAACTCAATACCCAAAATCACAAATTCAATATTTTCACTAGGATTTGAGATACCTTACCTCACCCAAAGACCAAGGGAGCTAGAACAAGCTTTTTCCTCAAGCTATTGTGATCCTATAACACAAGGGAGCTCAAAACCTCAATATTTTTGCTCATGAAACTCAAAATTAAAGTTGGAAATTCGAAGAGAAAACTATAGCTTACCTCAAGATTGATTGTATAAATTTTGTAGAGTTCTTCGCAGTGAACGCGTGGCTGCAAACGGTGCGACAATCGAAGCTCTAGATCAAAAGTTATGGTGGTTTGAAGATCAAATGAGAGATAGAAGTTTGAGAGAGTGTTCTTCCCCCTCCCTTACTCCATTTCAGCGTGTTCTTGTGTTTAGTGAGGAGGGAGAGTGCTGAAAATTAGGGTTTTGATTTAGTTATGTTGGGCAATGGCTCAATATGGGTCCGGTTGGTCCGGTTTGGCCTGTTCGATTCAATATTAGTCCGATTTCTACAAAATTGGTACCGAAATTCTCGTCTCAATCTCCTCTATCATATTAAGCCATAAAAATCACATTTTTGATTTTTTAGAATAAATTCTCATTTATAGGTTAATTAGTCATTAATTGACCGAGTTTTATAATAAATATTCTTGAATAATTTATTGATTATAGATTTGAAAGAAGATAAAATAAAAAAGTATAACTAAGAGAAAGTGGTGTTATTACTTATTAATTTGAGAGTAGTATTCTCATTTTTCATATATATGTATATGATATTTGTTGTATAGATATTCTTAAATACTTATTAAAGATATATTAGTTATTTTATAAACATATTTTAATAATTATTAAAAAGATATAATCTATATTAAAATTTTATATATAATTAATAAAATCAACATGTTACAATATACAATAACATAATTGAAAATAAAATAACTAAAATTGAAATATTTTTTCTTATTTATTAGAATTTTGTACACATAAATTAATACCGTTTGTATTTATATTTTTTAAAATTTGCATACATCAATTAATAAAATTTATTTGTTAAAAATAATTTAATAATTATACTGGTTAAATAATAACAAAAAATACTAATAATTATTGACCCCTATAATTTCTCATATATATAGATACACTAATAAGTAATAAGAAATATATAAAGAAAATTTAACAAATTTAAAAATACAAAATAACTAAAACAACGTAATAAGAGAATATAGTTTAAATATATTACTTTAAAAAAGGATAACACTTAATTTTAAATTATAATTTAAAACAATAAAATAATAATAAACTAACAAGACAAATAAAGAAAATAAAGTAGAAAGAAAAAATAATTGAGAGCAAAATATATATATATATATATATATATATATATATATATATAAATAAATGGTTAAATTAGTCTTTAAAAAATTATTCATTCTCTAAATTAGTTCTCAAAATATTTTTTTAATTAAATTCGTTCTTTGAAAATTTTAATTAGTCATGTTAGTCTTTCTATTAATTTTTTATTGATGATATTAAAATGTGCTAATGTGACACGTTAAATGACATCCCAACACATACCTATAAATCTTAATTGACTATTAATATAATAAATTTATGAAATTATATCATATTAAAATCTAATTGAAGAGAAAATTTGAGCTATTAGAATCCCTCAATTTGAAATTGATTTGATTTAGTTTCATAAACTAATTATGTTAATAGTCAACTAGAACTATCAGGTGTATGTTTTGATGTTACTTAACATACAACATCAATAAAATTTGACATCGTTTGCAATGGAAGTGACTGAGAGACTAATATAATTAATTTAAAATCTTTAAATGACGAATTTGATTAAAAAAATCTTTTGGAGACTAATTTAAAAAACGAGTAATTTTTAAGAACTAATTTGACTATTTACTCATATATATATTTAAATTTAACACCATTTATATATATATATATATATATATATATATATATATATATATATATATATATATATATTATCTTCTATCTTCAATAATTATTCGAGAATATTTTTGTAATAAAATAAAATTAATACAAATTAAATAAATTAATAAAAAATAAATTTAAAATATTTTATAAATACAGATTGAATAAAATGTTTTTGTATATTGTATAAATATCTACTCTAATTATACTTAATTTTCTTTCTATTAACAAATTGTTTAATTTTATTGGTATTAGTTTTTTAACATATTCAATTACTGCTCTATACTAATATTAATATGTAAAATAATTGTTTTTAAATTTACGTAAAAATAAAATATTTTCAAATATTCTATATTGCAAATGGGAATGCTGAGCCGTTATATCACCGGCTTTCTTATATAAATAAACATATAAAAAACTTTATTTTCAGGAATGGATTGAAATATTATCTGAAATACGCATGGCTAACCCAAGGGCGTCGCCCACAAAATGGAGTTGCCCATCAACTCACCCTTGGTGTCCGCGAAATAGAGAGGACAGCTGCAGGCTCCAATTCACCTGTAGCGGACACGAAATGGGGGGCAGCCATTTAGTGGCTGCCATCTACGAAATGGGAAAACCAGGGGCGGCGGATACGAATTGATGCACTTCTTGTGTGCTGCCCACGAATTGGGACTATAATTTGCCTATACAGTGTGTGTTTGGATTAAAGTTTATAAATGGGAGTTTTTGCATAAAATTGATTTTGTAAATTTGATTTTGATAAAAAGTAAGTTAGTGTTAAAGTGATTTATGTTTGGTAATTTTTGTATCAAAATGGATTATAGTAAAATAAATGTTATTTGACTTATACCATTCAAAATCACTTTTAGATAAAAAATTACTAAAATAGACATCAACTTAAATAATTTTTTATATTATCCTATCATTTTAATTAATTTAGATATTTCAATAGATCTTATTAGTTAATTTTATAATAAAATTAATATTTACTTACTAAAATAAAAATAACATATAAAAATAGACAAAATATATTTTTAAATAAAAATAAAAAATATAAATTTTAGATATATATATATATATTTATTTATATATGTTAAAGAATATTTAATCAAATATGTTACATTTTTTAAGTATTAACGTAAAAATATTATTTTAGTATTTTTTTACATCGTACTCTTATTCTAGTACTCTTAGTAATCTTATTCTTAATATTAATTTGGAATTCAACTTGGAATCCAACGTTTATGATTTTATTATTATCTATGATTAATTTTTTATTCAATTTATCTTTTTTAATAGAATCATAATTTATATTACAAAAAATTATACTAAAACATAGTATACGAGAATTACAATTATAAAAGAGAGTACTAAAAATAATAAAAAAACTTAAATATTTACGTTTTAGTGATGGAAACAAATCTGAAAATTCTTAATAATCTTTTTATATAGTATATTTTTAGTACTTTTAGTATTCTTTTTTTGTATACTATAAATTTTTACTATTATTATTATTTACGGTTAATTTTTTGTTTAATTTACTTTACCTAATAGAATCAATAAATCATATTATAAAAAGATAATAACAAACATAATACACAAAAATCACGATTATAAAAGTGTATAATCTTGAACAAACAATTGAAAAAAATCAAAATAATAAATAATAGAAAAATAGAGCTCATATAAATAGAAATAACAAGAATTCTATAAATAATACAATAACATACATAAAGGATAAAGTTGGTAACAGATAAATAAATGATTAGTATCCAGAGCTAAAAGTCCGTTAAGAAAACGCAGAAGTTACAAATAGTTGCTTATTGTAAACGTAGTTTTGGTAGGATTTTTGCGTTCATGAGAAAAAAATTTGCTAAACCAAAAATTGAAGCTTCCAAGAAGTCTAAACGTGCTTCTTCCCTTCCAACGGGTTTTCTAAACACACCCATAAACGCTTCTGGATCTGTTAGAGATGATATTAAGCTGGTATCTAATGGCTTACAAAAGCAAGCTGTAACTGATTATAGCTGAATAACCATAGTTAATTTATTTACCATATTGAGTTAGGTTTTAGTAAAGTTAATTTTCTAATAACTATAAATAGTGGATAACAATATGTACTCCCCTAGTACTCAGTCGTTGGTTTTCAATTTTAGGTTTTGTATTTGTTCATATGACAAATCTACTGAGTCTTCTTCTTCCACCCCAATATTATTTTCTTCACCAAAATCAGATCTAGACCACGATTTCTTCATGGTGCGGTGAGCGTGGAAGATCGTGAAAGAGGTGAAGTTTTGGCCACAAATACAGTATTGAGTTAGCATCAATGGCTGACACTCCTTCCAACCTAATGTCTGGGGTAAATCACGGGTCACATGAGAACCAGGAGCTTCGAAATCTAGCTCGCATTCTAAGCCAACTCTCGAGTTTGCAGCCAGAGAGCGCGAAATCGAGTACCAATTTTCTTGCAGATCCAGCAAGTGTTTACTTCCTACATCCAGGTGAGAATCCTGGAGTTTCTATTGTCCCAATTGTTCTGAATGCTAAGAACTACAATTCCTGGTCAAGAGCTATGAAATTAGCGCTGAAATCAAAGAATAAGATAGGTTTTCTTGATGGAACCATTGTGAAACCAGATAAAAATGATCCTGCATATGTAGCATGGGATAAATGTAATACTTATGTTGTTTCTTGGTTAAATCTATCATTGAGTGCTGAGATTGCACAGAGTGTTGTTTGGAATGAAACTGCTGTAGATTTATGGCTTGATTTGAAGCACAGGTATTATCATGGAGACAGATACTAGGTTGCTGAATTAGAAGAAGAGTTGTATGCTATGAAACAAGGGAATCTAAGCATAACAAATTATTTCACCAAGTTGAAGGCTATTTGGGAAGACATTGACGGTTTCAAACCAGTTCCACAATGCAAGGAATGCTCTGAAAAATGTGATTGTGGCTTAGGAACTATGAGAGATTATCGAGATGAAACTTATGCAGTGAGATTTTTAAGAGGATTGAATAAGCAGTATGGGACTGTGAGATCCCAAATCATGCTGATGAAGCCTCTTCCAGACATCAATGAAATTTTTTCTCTACTTATTCAGCAAGAGAGACAGTTTAATGGATCAGATTTGGAGACTCAAAACTTTACAGCTTTAGCCAATTCAATTCATAATTTCAACAATAATTCAAGCAGTGTTTCCAGAGGAAGAGGACGAGGAATCCGTGGAGGTAGAGGTGGAAGAGGAGGAAGAAATTCAGCACCTAAGACCTGTTCTTATTGTCACAAGGCAGGGCATCTTGTGGATACTTGTTACCACAAACATGGATTTCCACCTCATCTACAGAGGCAAAAATGGCCACGAGAGACTAGCAATGGAGCTATGGCCAATAATATTGTTGCTGGAATTGAAGGGAGCAGTACCAACAATGTCAAGCAGGACAAGGAAGCTGATGGTCAATCCCAATTCAATCAGAGTTTGAGAGATGCACTGCTTACCTTTCTTCGGCAAGAGTGTGCACAGTCTTCTCAAGGAACAAGTGTGAGAGATGTCGATCAATCAAATGCAGGAAATGGAGGTATACCTTTAGAGACTTATATACTTTGCATGAGCTCTCATATTGCACGATTATTGTCAGTAAAAACTTTTTTTTCAAATTCTTGGGTGCTTGATACAGGAGCTACTGATCATGTATCACACTCATTGCATTTTTTTACAAATTTTAGACATATTAGGCCGATTCTGGTAAAATTACCAGATGGAACACACACAACTGCAACTATAAGTGGAACTGTGGTATTTTCAGCTACATTCTATCTCACGGATGTGCTGTACATACCAAGTTTCAATTTCAATCTTTTATCTATTTCCAAACTTACAAAAGGCTTGCATTGTGAATGTGTTTTTACTAACAAACTTTGTGAGATACAGAATCGGACCTCTTTGAAGATGATTGGCACAGCTAGAGCAAAGCATGGATTATACATGATGGATTTTCCCGCATTAGAGTTAGCACACAGGGACAACATGGAAAATACAACATACAATAGGAGTACTAGGATTCTAGATCCGCAAAATCATAGTGACAAGATTTTACTTTCTTCTAATCTTAGGACAGCAAATTCGGTTACACAAACTTCATGTTTTTCTGTTGAGAATTTATGGCATTTTAGATTGGGTCATGTACCACAAAACAAATTTGATATTATCAAACACATATATCCTTGTGTGCAATTTCCTATATCTACTTGCTCTAAACCATGTGATTTTTGCCATTATGCCAAGCAAAAACGGTTACCATATACCCTTAGTGAAACAACAAGTTTAAACAATTTTGATTTAATACATATTGATATCTGGGGGCCAATGTCACTTATTTCTCTACAAGGTTATAAATATTTTTTAACTATAGTAGATGATAAAACCAGATTTGTATGGATTTATTTCATGAAATTAAAGTCAGAGGCCAGCAGTTTGGTTCAGAATTTTGTTGCCTATGTGAAAACTCAATTTAATTCTCAAGTAAAGATTATTCGAACTGACAATGGTCCTGAGTTTAAACTTGATATTTTTTATAATTCACAGGGTATAATGCATCAAACATCATGTGTTGAGACACCTCAACAAAATGGTATTGTTGAACGGAAACACCAACATATTCTTAACATTGCAAGAGCATTAATGTTTCAATCATCCTTGCCAAAAATTTTTTTGGAATTTTGCTATTGGTTTAGCTGTTCATTTAATTAATAGACTTCCGACTCCAGTTTTAAAAAATAAAACCCCTTATGCTACCTTATTTGGCAAGAATGCAGACATTAGTAACCTTAAAGTGTTTGGATGCTTGGCTTTTGCTTCAACGTTAATTCATGGACGAAAAAAATTTGATAAACGAACAAGAAAGAGTATTTTTCTTGGTTACCCACCTGGCACAAAAGGATATATTTTGTTTGATATTCACACTAGAGAACTATTTTTGTCTCGAAATGTGGAGTTTTATGAACATTATTTTCCTTATAAATCCTTTCATGATGATATGACCAAAAATTTTATAAGTGCTTCTTCTCTACCTATTGCTGATTCTAATTTTAATGAATTTGATCTTTTCACTTATGATTCTTTAGATGCATTTCATCCATCTCATGTAAATATTGATTCTTTTCATGATCCTAGGGACCCTACCTCACTTACTGATTCACATGTAGTTTCTCCTAGTCCACCAAATAATGCATCATCTAATTTTCATTCAAATGATAACATGCATCATCAGGATCTTAGAAGATCAACTCATATACATAAACCACCTTCTTATCTTCAAGATTATCATTGTATGTTACTTAGAACAGGAAGCTCTAGTAACCAATCATGTTCCAAGCGGTACGGTCTATCTCACATGGTGGATTATGGGAAGCTATCCCCTACACATAGAGCCTTTTCCCTAGCAATAACCACAACAGTTGAACCGAAGACTTATGAACAAGTTGTGCAGCACGAATGCTGGAGAAATGCAATTAGTGCGGAATTGCTTGCTCTTGAGAAGAATAAAACTTGGTCTATCACTTCTTTGCCTCTTGGAAAGCGCCTCATTGGATGCAAGTGGGTTTTTAAAGTGAAGTTTCACCCAGATGGTAGTGTTGAACGCCACAAAGCACGTCTTGTGGCTCAAGGTTTTCGTCAAAGAGTTGGCTATGATTACTTTGATACATTCAGTCCGGTTGTAAAAATCACTACTTTGCGACTTATTCTTACTCTTGCTGCGGTACATAATTGGAAACTTCACCAATTAGACGTTAATACAGCATTCTTGCATGGTGAGTTGCAAGAAGAGGTTTATATGAAACCCCCTAAGGTCTCGATGTTTCAAATGGTGCTGTTTGTAAGTTGAATCGTTCTTTATATGGCTTGAAACAGGCAAGCCGTCAATGGAATTTAAGATTAAGTGGTTTTCTTCAGCAACATGGCTTTATCAAGTCTCCTCATGATCACTCTTTGTTCACCAAGCACACTAACCTCGGCTTGGCTATTATTATTGTTTATGTTGATGATCTTGTTTTATCTGGAGATAATTTATTTGAAATTGAAGCTATTAAAAGGGCTCTTGATGCTGAATTTAGTATTAAGGACTTAGGCCGGTTGAAATTTTTTCTTGGAATAGAAGTTGCCCGTAGTTCTGAAGGGATTGCTTTGTATCAACGTAAGTATACTCTTGATTTGCTTGAGGAATATGGTATGCTGGAAGCTAAACCTGCTTCAGTTCCTATGCTGTATAACGGAAAACTTTCTAAGGAGAGTGGCACAAGATTACAAGATCCATTACAATATAGAAGACTACTCGGACGACTGTTATATCTCACCAATACTCGTCCAGACATTGCTTTTGCAGTTGGGAAGCTCAGCCAATTTTTGGATTGTGCAATTGATAACCATTACAAGGCAGCACTACATGTTCTTCGATACATCAAGAAATCTCCTTCTAAGGGTCTTTTCTTCTCTTCAAATAATGATCTCAAATTGACTGGTTATGTTGATTCAGATTGGGCAACTTGTTCCGATACTCGTCGATCAATAACTGGGTATTGTTTTTTTCTTAGGTTCTTCATTAGTATCTTGGAAGAGTAAGAAGCAAACAACTGTAGCATGTTCTTCTTCAGAAGCTGAATATCGTGCCATGGCACAAGCAACTCGGGAAGGTCAATGGCTTCTTTATCTTCTTAATGACTGCCATGTATCTCATCCTCACCCAATCAATCTCTATTGTGACAATCAATCTGCGCTGTACATTGCAGCTAATCCGGTTTTTCACGAAAGAACCAAGCATATTGAAGTAGATTGTCACATTATTCATGAAAAGTCTCAAATAGGAGTGCTGAAATTGCTACCTATTAAATCAGCTCATCAAACGGCTGATTTACTTACTAAAGCGTTATCATCGGGTGTCTTCGAATCTTTACTTTTCAAGTTGGACATGCTTGACTTACACGCCCCACTTGAGGGAGGATATTATGATGATAACAGGATAAATGTTTCAACAAGCCTTAATTCAAGGGAGGATGATAATAATGTTGCTGAACTTGCAACTAATTCAATCAGTTTCAACTTGAGGGAGGATGTTGGAGATGATATTAAGCTGGTATCTAATGGCTTACAAAAGCAAGTTGTAACTGATTATGGCTGAATAACCATAGTTAATTTATTTACCATATTAAGTTAGGTTTTAGTAAAGTTAATAATCTCCGAAAGTAGCCATTATCTACACTCTCCTTCTACTCTCCAAAATTTGCGGCCGGTGGGCTAGACATGCCCCCATTTCGTTTGCGCCAGCCATGAGGTGCTTCATCTCCTTGGTGGCAGCTACGAAATTGCAAAGCCTGCGGCTGTCCCTCCATTTCGCAGGCTCCGAGAGTGAATTGATGACTCCATTTGGTGGGCGACGCCCTTGAATTGACCATGCGTATTTCAGACAATATTTCAATCCATGCGTATTCCTGAAAATAAAATTTTTCATATGTTTATTTATATAAAAAAGCCTTATATCACCTACTCTTATATACTTTGAATGAGTCAAAACTAGGCTACTAATTAAGCCACAAGCATTTGAAGCCAACTATCCTGATATTCCTATGTGAATTATTTTCAACTGGCCAATTGCATAATTTTATATCTACTTCAAAGATAAATATGGTAATTTTAAAACTCACTAAAAGACAAAAATATTGCTGGAAACTTGATAATACACAAGAATATGAAGTTCTACAATCGTACACAGAAATACGTGATAATTTTTTTATATAATAACACCTGAAATTAATTAAATTAGGTTGGTCTAATAGTTAGTTTACTAATTTGTTTAAATAAGTATTGGAAGTTCAAATTTTGCCTTATGCATGTAGTAATTTATTAACCAACGATAAACCCCTAAATAAATCTCCAATCTACGACGAATTAATTCTTGTCCTACCAGACTAAAAATACTGTGGGTAATAAAAAAAATAACACCCGAAATCAAAATATTTCTATGCAAGCATATATTGTCCTATACAAACTCATATTTAAGATGTGTGCATAAAATTGCAACAAAATGTTGAAACTAACTTATTAATATTATTAGCTGCCATCCTCACCAATAAAGTAGTAGAGTAGTAGGAAGACTAATTAAAATGAAAGATGTGCACATTATTAATTTTCTTTTGTACAACGAAATATTGCAGGAAAAAATTGTGAAATTATATTTCTCTACAAGAAACAGCAATGAGAAGAGATATTTTTTTGCTATGAAAAATGAAAATGGAATAGAATAATATTGATGACATCCATATTATATTGGTCACTTTAGGATCATAATACCTTTCTTTCTTGTTAATTGAGTTGCATTATTATATTCCTTTGTTTCAGGTTGTTGCTTTATTAATTTGCATCCATATATTGTCACAACTCACAAAGGGATTTACTAACTATCCCTCGTGGGGCAGTGTCACAGTAATTAAGGTGAGCTCGGTAATCATACAGTCATACATCAGCTGCTTCTGTATGTGGCTATGTGCTATTTTTAATTACTTTTGCTATAGTATTGATGCCTGAAAGATTTTTCATTGACAAAATAACTTAAAAAAAAAATGAAATTAACCTGTGTCCTTACTTTTTAAAGTGACAAGTGTTAAGTTTATTTTTGTTATTAACAGCAGTGTGTATGTGTATGTTAAATACTCATAATACTATCATAGTATGTATTTGTTATTAATAATCAATCGTTGTTGTATTTTTAAATTGAGCCTTTACCTATTATTATATACTATAAATATTTATTAAATAAATAATATTAATAGATATTATATAATCACAAAAAAATAAATTGTGATTAATAATTTTTTTTGTTTATTTTTTTAATTTGTATATATTTAATAAAGGATAAAAAACCTAAATAAATCAATAGGAAAATTTTATTACTCAAATCAGCCAAAACAAAATTTTTTCAGTAATCCACTAACGAACAAATATATATAATTCGAATCAACATGATTCGAACTGCCAATACAAGTAATTCGAAGCAACTTGATTCGAATTACGTTTGAAATGAGTTGCATGTAATTCGAATCAAGTAGATTCGAACTTTAGAGGGGTAAATTGAATTGACATCATTCGAATTAGTAGAGAAACGTGACTCAATGGAGTTCAAATCATATTGATTCAAATTATTCATTGTTAGAGAATCTAATTTCATGTTTATGGTACGTACTTTATGATGGAATATTAAATTTTTTGCTAGTTCACATTCGTTATAAACAACAGACATACAAAACATTTGCAACTACGATATTTTTTACTGTTACATAACTAAAATTCGAAACATAGTACACTAGTAAATCAAACAACACAAAACCAACCCTACCTATTTGTGACTGTCCTCCCTGGCTACCTCCGACCTGTGGACAGCTCCGACGAGTGTGTCCGGGTTGCCGACATAAGCCGCATCTCTTAGGCCGGTTTGGATCTGCCTCGTCCATGTTCGTCCGTATCCGAGTAGACCTGGGGCGACCTTCCCTTGCACACTTCTTGTTCGGGTCCGGTATTACCGTCGGCCCATCATATGATGGCCAGAAACCCTCTGAGATTGGAGGTCTAAATCCCATCTGATAAACACTAAAAACGTTACTGAATCGATAGACAGGGTGCACGTAGGAGTGCCAAGTGACTCTTGAGTAGGCACAGCATGCCAGTGCATGCGGACAAAGGAAATGAAGTGCCTGGAAGTATCCGCAATCACATGTCTGAGATTCGAGTGAGACCTTGTAGCTACCCAGGGAGAAAGAACCAGTCGGAGTGGTCTCTGTAACCGTGTACTCGGAGTTGTCCCTGTCATACAAAGTAACTGTGAAGCACCTTGCCGTCTTCAAGTTGGCCTCGATACATTTAACTAGGTGTTGACTGAATACTTGTCCGGTACCCATCTGGGCCTGCGCCTCTCTCCCCTTGCGTACAAAAAGTTTGGCCAACCGTCATACGTTGCTTTCACCAACGAGCATACCGGAAGGTTCCTCACACCCTTGAGGATTGAATTCACACACTCAGATATATTCGTCGTCATGTGACCGAATCTTCGGCCCTCATCGCAATACTGTGTTCACAATGAATACTCAATCCGGTTTGCCCAATCACACATCGTCGGATCTTCCGAGCGAAGAATATCAAACCAGTAATGGAACTCCACCTCCGTCTTAGCATAGGCAGCGTTCATGAGAAGCCTCCTTGCGTCTTTACCCTTGAAGGTGAGCGCAAAATTTGCTGCTACGTGCCGAATGCAGAAAGCTCGGTATGCAGCCGGAGGTAACCAGTCCCCGTCGGGAGCCTCAAGGGCGGCCTTGATGCCGTTATGCCTGTCAGAGATAACGAGCAGACCCGGCTATGGTGTAACGTGCTGACGGAGGTGGGAGAGAAAGAATGACCAAGACTCAGCATTCTCACCCTCGACTAGTGCGAATGCAACAAGGAGTATGTTGGAGTTCCCGTCCTGTGCAATCGCAACAAGCAGAGTACCCCCATACTTGCCATATAGATGGGTCCCATCAATACTAACCAACGGCTTGCAATGACGAAATGCCTCGATACACGGTGGTAAAGTCCAGAACAGTCTGTGAAAGTAAGCTTTAGATTCGTCCAGCTGTCCCCCAACTTGAACAGGGCTAGTCCGAAGAACTGCAATAGAACCAGGCATCGTCACCTGCACTCCTAACACCCACATTGGGAGCTCGTTGTAAGACTCATTCCAGTCACCATAAATGAGCGCAACAGCCTTCTACTTCGCCATCCAGACCCTCCTGTAGGTCGGCTTGAACCCATAGTGCGAGGCAGTCGCATTTAGAAGCACCTTGATGCTAACGGATGCATCAGCTCTAACCATTGGCATAATGAATGCCGATATCACATGATAATCCAAACTCCTGTGATCGCTTCAGATAGAGCTGGCGAGACAAGTATGCGGTCCATTGTACCGTTTGACCTCCCATATGCCCTTGCACTGCCGGAGACTCAGTCGAATCAACCATGTGCACCCATTCCCGAACTCAGAACACTTGCCAACGTAACGGCGATAATCAGACTCCACAACCTTGTACTATACACCTCGGCGGATGCTGTAAGTCTTCACACTTAACAGGGCATCCTCCTTATCCTGAAATTGCTGACCAACCTGGAACTCTGTCATACCAGCTGACCCTTCTGCATCTCTTGGGCCAAATCCTGCAGCTTCGCAAGGTACCCCCGGCTGCCTCATGGCATCCAGGTCCAAAGATGAAAAATGTGGAGGATACTGCTGTGTGCCAGAGCTAGAGCCACCACCGGCACCGGCAGGCTCACTGGCTCCGATATCATCGGCACTATCATCAGCAATCATATCCGACTCGACATCATCGTCCTCTACATCATCAAACAATTCATCTTCAGCCACAGCCGGTGCAGCATAGTATACAGAGGTAGGTACAAGTTCCGCTGTTCCAACCTCGTCGCCAACACTACCATTGAGATCAATAGCGAACGAAGGGGAGGCGACAGGTGGGACGGGTGGCTCGTACGCCGGGACTGAGGAAGATGCAAAGGCAGGACTTGAGCTAGAACCGGCAACCGTCGCTACAGTGTTGGTATTCCGGTTCGAACCCCCCGAGCTGGACACCACATCAACCAGCTTTGCCAACAGCTCCGGTGTCCGCACTTCGAAAAACTGCCGGCGACAAAGAAACATGACCTGTAGGTCCTCATCACTCCCAATTGTGAAGCAATCATACTTCACAGTATCTTGGAGCACCGTGACTGGAATGCGATAGAAAAACTTCTTAACCCGTTTAACACCTTCCAGACCAAGTTTCTGTAATACAGAGCTAGCAAGGTCATCATAGCTCGTCGTAGAACTCACGATAATACAGAGAGGATCCTTATCGGTGAACTTGACACCTGAGCGAGTTTTCCTCTTAATCGATCCTTTGTGGTAAACCAACACTATAAAACTGTCCTCACCAGCCATATGACCCCTCAATATTGAGAGCAACTCACGTTCATCACATATATATACAGGTCCGGAACACACTAATTCGAAACAACCTAATTCGAACTATTTATACATAATTCGAATCAAGTCAATTCGAATTAACTTTTGCTTCTTCTTTCTTAGCAATTCGAATCGACCTAATTCGAATTGCTTAATGGGACAGTTTTTCTACTAATTCGAATCATGTCAATTCGATTTACCCCTCTAAAGTTCGAATATACTTGATTCGAATTACATGCAACTCGTTTCAAACGTAATTCGAATCAAGTTGCTTCGAATTACTTGCATTGGCAGTTCGAATCATGTTGATTCGAATTATATATATTTATTCGTTGGTGGATTGCTGAAAAAATTTTTGTTTTGGCTGATTTGGATAATAAAATTCTCCCATTGGTTTATTTAGGTTTTTTACCCTTTAATAAATTTATAGTTAAATAAAATATAATTAATTTTAAAATGAATGACTTTAAAATTAAAATAAATTGAATATAAATAAAATAAAATATTGTTATATATATATATATATATTATAATTTGTCTTTTAACTTATTGTATCACCTCCTATATGCTAGTTCCACTTTTTATGCCACCATAAAACTTCTATGAATCAAGTTAGTTTTAAAAACTAAGTTTTTTGTTTTGTTCGTGCCAAAGCAGATTATGCAAAAGATATTTTTCGTTTTAGGGAAGAAGAGAATCAGACAAACATGCATCCTAGTTTAATTTTTTGTGGAGTGAAGATTATGTATTGAGCAATTCGCCCGTAAATCAGGTAAACAAGACACTGAAGATGCAAAGGTGTTTCTGTATGGAACTGTAACACAACACCTTCAAGAATTGAGGAATCTGTTCAGTAGTAAGGATGTGACTGAAGGGTACAACAATGAGGAGCTAGTACAGATGTTGGTTGTGGATGGATGTGCTTTGCTCTATTTCATGTGCAATATTAATGATCGAAATCCAAAACCATTGATGCTCAAGTTTGATCAGTTGTGGTGTATATGGAGAGAGATTATCTTGTTGGAAAACCAACTTTCAGCAAAATTGTTGAACTTACATACCGGTGATGTCTGATTTTATCAGTTGACGAACAAGATACTGTTCCATTTTCTATGCATGGGCCTACCAAACAGGAGAAAAGATTTAGCCACCTTTTCTGAAAGATATGACCAGAATAACGTACCAACTCATCTACTGGACTATATTCGCTCATATTACTCTTATGAAGGTAGTCGATCCCCTTTAAGGATAGCATTCCCGTGGTGTCCTCGAATTTGCGTACGTCTGCTCCCTATTATCATTATTTCATCAATAGAAAAGATATTTCGACGACCATTCCTTAATATAAAAAAGGCATTTCGATCTCTCTTCCCAGAAGCAGATTATTGGCATAGATATAAGAATATAGGGGATCTTAAAAAAGCTGGTATTCAAGTGAGAGTAAGCCAAACTGATAAATGAAAATGGCTTAACATTTCTTTCACCTCCAACTTGTTTAGTGGACAATTGATGCTTCCAGGGACTGTGATTAATGACCTCACACCTTACCTGTATCACAACTTGATTGCATATGAGATGTGTCCGGCTTTTAATCACGACTTCGAATTTTTCTCCTACTTTTCTTTGATGGATTCCTTGATTGATGACGCTGAGGATGTGAAAGATCTCAGAGCAGCTGGTGTCCTCCAAAATTTGCTTGGAAGCGATGAAGACGTGGCCAAACTCTTCAATGAACTAGGCCATGTATTATCACACAAACATCTCAACGACTATAGGTAAAACAATAAATATGATGTAGTCAGGCGTCAAATCGATGAGCATTACAGAAACAAAGGGAAGACTTGGTTGGCTCAATTACGCAGCACTTACTTCAATACTCCATGGTCTTATGTTACCTTTTTCGCTGCTGTGTCTGCGTTGGTTCTTACTTTTCTCCAAACATTGTATACTATACATCCTAAGAATTGAAATTCATATTAGTCTCATCAAGTATGTAAGTCAGTACTAAATATTAAGGTCAAAATTTAAAGTGTGACATCCTCACCACAATAAGTAATTATGGTTTGCAACGAATTGTGGTAGAAAAAGAAAAAAAATGTTGTGATATAAGGTTTTCTTTCCCTTTCTTTTTGTCTTTTTTTGTTTTGCGTGTTGTAATGTTACGGTGCTATTGATTCGACCAAGTTATTTAAATAATTAGATTAAATTTGTCTAATAACTTTTCTTTTTAAATATTCACACAAAATTTTTTTTTAAAAAAAATTTATTTTACATTGATAAAATATGTTTAAATTAAATATAATTTTAAAATTTTAATTCTTTTAAATTCAATGAAATGGCTCTAATTTAAAATTTTAGAATGCATATGGCAAAGAAGAATCCATACATTTTAAAACAAATTCTTATTGAACATGGTATAGATTATAGAGTTACATTAGTTGTTAAAATCACATCTCATTGTAATAAATAATCCCGACTCATTGAACAAGGCCTCAGCTCACAAGTTTTAATTCCAGAGAGCACTTGTGAGGATATTGCATTGAGTAAATGTTGAAATTGGTTCCAAAACATACAACCACATTAAATTAGTCATTGGGGAATTTTTTACATCAACAGTATCCTTCATAATATAAAATAAGGGTTTGGCTAAGTTAAAAATTAGAAGAAAATAAAAAGGATTGTCTATTTGTCTTGGAGATGTGAAACATTTAAGTTTTCAATGCATTGGACAAAGAAAAAATTTGAAAGTTTACTCATTTTATCCTTAACCATGCTTTCAGGGTCCCGGTCAGCCATAAGTAAAACACAATAATTATCTATTTAAAGACTAAAATAACATCCAAATACAGGTTGAAACACTACAGTGATTTCTATTTAAACTTGGAGCGACTAAAGTACTAAACTAGCATCCAAAATCTCTAGATGGCTCATGATATTTAAAAGAAATCTGTTATTGCATTATTCCTAGTGTTTACTCAAATCATAACCGCTCATGCTCCTACTATCTAATTGGGATTATTAGTCAATAAGGACAGTTTCAACACATAGTCACTGCCACCATGCGAAACACTAGTTTCAAATCTTAAGAGAGTAATTTGTCAACAGAATTTTTCGGTCAACAAACAATAAGGTACTTGTCATAAATAGAAAGCAGAAAAGGGGATTTGTCAAGGTTTGTGGCTTATACCAGCCATAGTAGACTTTCCAGCACCGCCTTTATCGGAGGCGACAGTGATGGCATCTTTGACTCCGTGAATGTGAAGGTGCCTTGCGTAGCTCCGGACATTCTCTAGTCTCGGAGAAGCCAAGAATCAGTGAGTGAGTGTATTTCGCTTGATTTTAATTAAGTCGACAGGGCGTCGAATCAAATTTGTATTAATATCTCAATTTAAGATGTAGATAAGACTTCTCGAAAAAATTTAGACTTAAAATTTATTTAGTATGTGTTAAAAGAATCATTTATATAAAAAATATATGAAATATTAATGAAATTACACTAACAAATAGTGTAAATAATTATAAAGAATGGACATACAAAAGATAAATGAACTTTAAATAAACATGAAAGTGAAATAAAAATTAATAAAAAGCAAAATAGTTAAGAAAAGAAAAAAAAGTAAAGTATTTGACCAAAAGAAATAAAAGTGAAATAAATTGAAAATTAACTTTAGACACTTATATACATTTGGACTTTATGATTTTCTTTGAAATTAGTATGACTTAGAAATTACAGAATTTTGATAATTTTAAAGTGTTTAGATTAAAGTCCTTAACTCTTTTATGCTTCTTCTATTTATGGATCACAGTAATATTGAGTTGATGAATGCCTTTTTTTTTCCGCAATTTATCTTCTCTTTTTTCTCGAATTCTTACAATTCTCGACATTGTTTTGACCATAAAAAACCTTGTTCTCTAGATTGAAAATCTCATGTCTTCTCTTTCATCTTAGTAACCAAACCTCACGTTCTATATGGTGCCACCAGATTAAACCATGTGCTATTAATAAATTTCGACTTAAATTACTTTTGACTCGATTCATATCATACATGACATAATTTACATTACTTTGTGGTGGTCAAATTTCACAAAAAATCAATTTTTTTATTTTTTATAAAACAAATTGGTTTGATTCGATTTTCGATTGGTCAGTCTAAAACTGAACTAAATCAAACCGAATCGAAATAAAAATATTAGTTTTACTAATTTATCTCTAATCCTAATAATAAAAGTGTGGTTTTTAAGGGAATAGATCTTTTATTTTATTTTTTTCCTCAATTGTTAGATAAAGTATAATTTTTTATTATTTAATATTTTATTTTTTTAAATATTGTTTTTAATTTCATTTAAAAAATATAAAGTGAGAATCACACTTTACTAAATAATTAAAAAATTAAAAAAATATATTTTCGTTTCTTAGTAATTGTTGGGCATGATTTATGGTTAATTTATGTTTAGTTCTTGACTTAGCTTGATTATTGGATTTGGAAGTAATGTAGTATGAATTTTAGTTTATCAAACATTTAGACTTCATATTTTACAATTATTAATTTTTTTTTTCAATTAAGAACTAAAAACAAACACTGAACCAAACCACTTTTGATTAGGTCTGATTTGGTTCGGTTGGAAGATCAACTATATAACAGATTGGACGATGATTTATTTATAGGAATTAATTTGATCAATTAAATTGATGTTTTTGTCCAAATTCAAACTAAACCGAACTAATAATACTCCTACAAACAATATTAAAAGAAGAAATACGAGTATGTTATTCAACTAGCTCTAATATGAATGTTATTTTATTAATATTTTAAAAATTTAAAATAAATAAATAAATAACAAGTGGTGAAAATTAGTCTGCTTTTAAATATTTCATTTCACCATTATTTGTCCACTTTCACATTATTTTCAATGTTATTTTTATTTCTCGTAAGAGTGTCTCCCATATATCATAAATCAATAAATAATAAGAACGCCAATTGATGTGTGCTGGCAGCTGATGTGAAAATTTAGAACAAACGGGTAGTGGAGATTTAAAAAAAAAGAAGTAAAGATTAAAGAGAGTAGAGATTTTAACTTAGTTTATTTGTATTTTTTCATTAAATTTAATGTATTTCTAACCATAAGAATTAATTTATTAATACGTCGATTTCAAATTAGAGGAATGGATTTTTTCAATTTTTTTAATAATTGAGAAAGTAAAATATAATCTCTCACCATTAATTTTATAAATAAAATAAAAAATATTAAAAATTTAAAAAATACACTTTATTTTTTCATTATTAAAAAAATAAAAAATATTTAAAAAAAAAATTATTTCTCCAAACTAACAAACTCAAGTGTCCTAACCTTTTTCGAATGGAGTCAATCAAAATCAATTGTGGACAAAGACCCTTGCCATCAATGATCACCATCGACATATCAAGAAATTCCTCGTTTTCTTTTTTTTTAACATGCTCTGTGCGAATCAACTCCGTATCACCGTTGGGATTCATTTTCACACCCTATGCCAAATACGATTGCAACTATGTAGAGTTTATATATTGTGGGACAAACTGAAAAAATTTTTAAGACTAAAATTACTTCATCTGAAAAAAACACATCACATTTATCCTTCCTAGTAAACTTGGTCGCAAATTTGAGGATATTACCTCCTCTGTACAATCTATGTCTTTGCTACAAAACATGAGTATCACTTAATACACTTTTCTAAAATGCATATATAAGCATCACCATGCACCAATCCCATAGAACTGGGACAAATAAAAACATGTCCTACCTCACCGCAGATGAAGTTTGAGGCGAGGCTCTCGATAGAAAATATATTTAGCACCTAGACACAACGTACAACAAACGGCTACTTAGCCTCCTTCATTCACTTCGCATTCGTGCTCCATAGTAGATCTATACACTGAAAAGACAGTTAATAATTTTGCGAGTTCGATTGACAAATTTTCTGCCAAATGGATTAAGATCGATTGGGTTAAGTGATGCGAATCAAAGCTAATCTTAACAGACCACGGCTTAGTTTGGTCTAATTTTTACTTTTCAAAAGTAGCTTATAAAAGTTAATTTTTAAAAGATGATTTTTTAAAAGTTGTAGCATTTATGTTTGGTAAATCAAATAAAAATTAGTTTTTAATAAACATAAACAACATCAATTGTGTTTGGTAAAATAGTTTTTAAAATTTAAAAATATTATAATACACATAAATGTAAGTATTAAATTTGAAAATTAGTTAACATATGAAATTATATTAGACTTTAAATTTTGAAAAGTACAAGCCAATTTTAAAAAGAAAATGCTTTCAAAAATATTTAATCTTTTAAAAATTACAAACACAAGCACATAATTTTTTTATTTACTAAACATAAAATAAAAAATTTGAGTTTTTAAAAAACATAAGTACTTTTTTAAAAAATTTTATCAAATCAAGCTCACATCTGGTTATATATGGACATAAGAGATGACAATTAAAAATACCCAACTCTCACTGGCACTAAACCTTATAAAATTATTGTCTTTAACCGATGTTAGCGTTGTTGTGAAGCTAACTGCGATTACTGTCTAAGTTAAACAACATTGTTTTGCCTTAAAACGACGCTTTTTTTTTAACATGTATTTAATGCAACGAATTTTGATTTTTTAAATTTTAGATTTTATATTAAAGAATAAAATGTGATCTCTTATTATTTATTTTATAGATAAAACTAGAAAAATATAAAAAAAATTCAAAAATAAAAAATCACACTTTATCCTCTCAAATAAAAATCCAAAATTTAAAAGATTCAAATTCTTAAATATAACATCCCAAAAATATTTTGAGGTCTACAGTAGTATTCTTTTCCCATGGAAGACTTGGCCCTTTCTTAGATACAAATTAAAGCTTCTCTATTGTTAAGTTAAGGCCAATTTTCTGATGTTTATCACTTGATAATGTCGGATTTTTGTCGAATTTATTTTTTATAACAAATTTTATATATTTAAAATTAATTAATTTATATATTTTTAAATTAGATAATATTAACTATTTAACCTAGAACAATTAAACACCAAATTTTTTTTAAGTACCATAACAAATAACTTAACTTAATATAAACATTTTAAATTTTACGGCCACTAAAGATTTAAAAGAGTTATCAATCAGGGGTTATAGCTTGATTAGCTTCATTTCTTTCTTTTCTTCAATATGACTCTGTTGGATTTGAATTATTGTATGCTTGACAATTGCCCTCTCTAAAAAGTTAGCATTTATTTATTTGTTCAATTTCTTTTGGCATCAAATTCATCCGCCCTTCTCAGAGTTTATGGATTACCATATTATTTCAAAATTCAAACTTATTCGATGATGATGTTATATGACTGTTTTTTTACCAAAGAAGCAAATAAAAATTTCTTAGCAACATTAACTAATTTAATTTTAGCTCAGTGATGAGCTTATACTTGATTTGTAGTTCAATTCTAGTGGTAGAAAATAAATCTGATTCTTGGTATATATATGGATATATTCTTGCAAATCGATAAGTTGAAATTTGTGTATAAAACAAATTTGTGTTAATTTTTTATTTTGTATTTTAAGTTTTATCGGTATCAAGTTATTTTTATTTGAAGTTTAAACTTCATCTAAACTTATTCTTTTATTTGATTCAGAGTTCAGACTACCCGATTTTATTGTAATACAAAAGTAACGAGATTTTATTAGGTCTATAATTTGAATAAAAATCTAAAAAATTAGACCCAATCAATATTTATGATTTAATTTGAGACAAGATAAATATAATTTTACCTGACTCATAAATATCTCTATTAAATATATAGTAAAGACCTTAATTTTTAAAATTTTTTATTCTATAACTTTAATTTATGAATTTAGCTATAATGTGTTTTAAGAGTATATATTAAGAATATTATTAATAAAATTTTTAAAAAATTTTTTAATAAATACACAACATACAAATGCATGAAAAACTCAATTTTTATATTTTGTTTTTTATAAAAACTTTCTTAAAAAATAACTTCAACTTATGTCTTATGTATTTAAGACATATATTAGCTGTATCTTAATTTATTTCTATAAGATTTGTATTGGGTTGTGCTCAGCAAATTATTAGTACTGCAACTTAGATAGTTGGATATGTGATTTAGTTAGGACTCTCAATCATTATATTTTATAAAAAAAAAAATATTTTTATTTAATAATTATATTTAGATAGAATAATATAAAAAAATACTCATTTATTTTTTATTATGTTAAAATATTTTTTAAAAGATCTCTTTATAAAAGATATAATTGACTTTTAAAAAAAGATTTTTTTTGTATTTTTAATTTAACTTAAAAATTTATCAAAAATACTAAAATTTTAAAAAGATTTTCTATTGAAAAATTATTCCCATTTAGTGGCAGTGGTATCGAACCATAAACTACGTGAAATTTTATAAAGAGCGCGTTAATTTGTTTCAAGTAAGAACAGTCGTAATTGAATATCACACTGTACAAATAAATGAGAAATGTTAGGACAATTTTTTTTTTATGATTATTAGTCAATATTTTTGGAGTTAATATTTTACTTTTATATATATTATGCTGTTTTAAAATTTAAAATTTAGAGTATAAATCTTAACATTTAAAATTTAATATTGACTAAATAAATATTGATAAAAAATAATAAATTTTATTAATTATATTATATTATTCAAAATAAATTATTAAAAATGATTGAATTGCCTTGGACAAGTTATTAATTATTACAGTACTGTAATTTGAATCTGTGAGTCAATTTTAGAACAAAAAAAGATAGTATATTTTATCACACGTATTCATAAAATATTTTTATTTAAAATTATGTTTAAATACAAAAATATAAAAGTATTTATTTATTATATTAAAATATTCTTTTAAAAGGATAAAAATTATCAGTTTTGAAAATAATATTTACTTAAAAAATGTCAAAAATACAAAAATTTAAAAGACTATATATTCCCATTTAATGGCATCTAACCATAAATTATGTGAAAATTTATAAAGAGCGAGTTAACTTGTTTTAAGCAAGGGTATTGGCAGTTGAATATAACATTCTACAAATAAATGAGTGGTAGTTGAATACTTGAATATAACATTGTACAAATAAATGAAAGATGTTAGAACAAATATATTTTATCAATATTAGTTAATATTTTAAAAATTAATATCTTATTTTTGTATTATTAGAATTTAAAATTTAAATTTAATATTTAAAATTTAATATTGACTAAATGTAAATAAAAAATAATAAATTTTATTAATTATATAGTATTATTCTAATTCTAAATAAATTATTAAAGATTTAGATTACGCTAGGCTAGACAAATTATTATAATACTGTAACTTGAATCTATCAGTCAATTTTAAAACCAAAAAAGAGAGAATTTTTAATTATAAAAATACAAAAAATATTCATTTATTTATTTATTATGTTAAAATATTTTTTAAAAAAAGATAAAATATTACTTTTAAAAAAGATATTTTTGTATTTTTATTTTTACTTAAAAATTACAAAAAATACTAAGGCATTTTGAGATTGATATTATAACAATTTTGAACTTCGCGGTGGTCATTATCAATTGTTGCAATAAGATTGTTATGCACATAAAATTTAACACAAAGATAAATTGTAGAAATAAATACACCGAACTTATTCAAAAACGGTCAGTCAAGTATTAAGTTATAAAGACTAAAACAATCAACCATAAGGTATTGAATATCTAAAGTTTTGGTTAGGGGAGATTCTCATCGAGTGTGGTTTGTAATCATGATGAACCCAATACAAATACTCGTTCACCTGAAAAGTCAACCAGGTCTCCAATAGATGGCTGCAATATGTTGTCACTCAACTTCATTTTCTGAAATGTGGAGTAAAATAGAACATCGACACTGCTTTCTAGATCAAACAAGACTTTCCGAACTATTAGGTCTCCTAGTTGAATAGAAATGACAACTGGATCGTCTAGATTGAGTTCGGTTGAATTAAAATCGGATGGTTGGAAACTTGGAATGTCATTTCAGACAAGCTCGGCAAAGTCTAATGATTATTGACGGCTCTTTCCACAGCAAGCATAGTTCGGTAAGTACGTTTGCAAGCAGAGCTCGAGGCTCCACCACCAACGAAGCTCCTAGATATATAGTTAATCACATTTTGGAGTTGATTAGGTTGAGTTGTATGTGCTTTGTCTTTATCCAGAGAAGATTGACCTATAGAAGATAAATCAAATTGATGTGGGTTGCGATTTTGGATGTGGCCGCCGATGTATTTGTCCAAATGTCCTTGTCGAGCTAAGCGCTCGAGAAAGTCTTTGCTTACAACACACTCAACAGTAGTATGCCATATTTCTGGTGAAAAGCATAGTACTTTATTTTGTCCACATTCTTTATATCTTGGTAGGTTCTAGCCTTCTAAGGAGGTTTGATTAGCTTCGAATTCAGAATTTTTTTTTATGATTTTTTCTCTTTTGGTGTTGAACTGGGTATAAGAATCGTAACACGATGACAACTAAAAATGTTTCTTGTTGTCCCAAGTTTTATCATCATCCTTGTTGTTTTGATTCTTCTCGGATTTCTGAGTTTGGCGCAACTCTTCAACTTTTATTTGACCTTTAGCCTTCTCGCAAAACTCGGCTAAGGTTTTAGGTTTGGCCACTGTGATAGCTTCTTGGAATTTTTTGGGGCGGAGTCCACTTTTTATAGCATGCAGATGTACCTCGGGGTAAAGGTTTGGAATGTTCATCACCACTTTGATGAAGCGGGTGACATACTACTTTAAACTCTCTTGTTATTCTTGCTTGATAGTGTTCAGATAGTCGGAATCATGTAGATAGATGAAAGATGAAGCGAATTGATCTTTGAATTGCTTAGCAAGCTCTTGAAATCGTGAGATTGAACCTACAGGCAAAGATGAAAATCAGTCAAATGCAAAACCGTCTAAAAAGGTAGGAAAATAACGATATAAAATAGGATCAGAAGCACCGTTCACTATCATCATTGATCGGAACTTTTTGACGTGCTTTTTTGGATCTCCCATGCCATCATAGGAAGTCAAAATTATTGGTAATGCAAAGTTTCTAGGAAGTTTGAAATTCATAACATCGGCTGTGAATGGTCCAACAGTGTTGTCTAATCCGTCATCGTCATCATTTTGTTGGTCTTCCTCTAGTTGTTGAGTTTTCGAGATGTGTATCGATCAGAATTTTCTTCATCGTCGTCTTCTGGTTGCTCCTTATCATTATTTTCAATCTAAAATTGGTTAACTCGACTATTTGGTTTGTTATTCGTTGATTTTCTTCCGTCATACGCTGATTAGCTTGTTGTATCTCCGTTACCATCCGAAGAAACTTGGATGGTGTGGGAGGAGGTTGGTTAGCCATGAATAAGTATGGGAGTTTTGAGACCTAAAGAAAGAAGGATTTTGTGTTTCTAGGCCTCACGGTAGGCACCAATTGTTCTTGTAGAGGTTGGCCGCTGTATAGTTTGTCCACCAATGAGTGTCTTCAAACTTTCTGTTGGGATGAGTTATACGTCGGGAATAAAAAAACAAGGGGTGTCATGGTTACCTGCAAAAGGCACTCCAATATTCATGTCAGTAAGTGAATAATAGACTTTGTTGTAAACTGCAATGTGTTAAATAAATGTCTTACCTTCTTTTTATATTTGAGATGAAGTATTGGTAGTTACACTTTCAAGTAATTTGTCTTAATGGAGAATAATAACATGTTATAGCGTTACAATATTTCTTTTAATGCCCGTTATGATAACTGATCTATAACATATATAATCGAGTTATAACATTTAATCGAGTTATAACGACCATATCATTTAATATTGACTAAGTATTGATAAAAAATAATAAATTTTACTAATTACATAGTATTATTCTAAACACGTTATTAAATATTTAGATTGGACTATGCTGGACAAATTATTATAATATTGTAACTTAAATTTGTGACTTGTGAGTTAATTTTAGAAAAAAAAAGAAAATTTTTTATCAAAAGTATTTATAAAAATATTATTTTAATAATTATATTTAAAAATAAAAATATAAAAATACTCATTTATCCATATTTTTTCATTTAATGGCATCTAAACATAAGCTATGTATAAATTTATAAAGACCGAGTTAATTTATTTTAAGCAAGGACAGTTGGCAATTGAATAATGAATAGTGGAATGCGAAATGAGTGTAAATTTAATTTGCAGGTTTCTGTTAGAAGCAGATGTATACAAACTTCATTCACTATATTATTCAAACTGATCATCCCCGTTTGAATAATGTATACAATGCATTACGAAGGACTTCACTCTCCCTCGTGGTAATTAATATAATGTGAGCTAGCTGCCCAATGCCCACACATCAACTTTAACTTCTATGCTTCTTTAACTACATATTTTTGCCATTGTGAGATTATGCTGTTTAATATTTTCCAATATTTTTGAAAATCGACCAAAGAGATCCAAAAATAAATTTAAACTCCCCATCGTTACTCTTCTCTTTAAACGAGAAATAGTTAACACTTAACACTAAAAAAATACTACCCTTTATATATATATATATATATATATATATATATATATATATATATTGGATAGATAACTTAGTTATATAGGACCTAAGTGTAACGATGGAATCAAGTAATCAACTTATTTTAAACTTAAAATGGTTATATATACTAAAGAAAGACCACATCTTTTATATATTGGAGTCACTAATGTAAAGACGCTTAAAACATTATTTTTTAAAGACGTTTTTTAATAATTAAAATTCAATCTATATAAACAATTAAATTATGTTATTTTTATTAAAATTAGACTAAATAAATCGATTTAATCGAAAAATCGGTAAATCAAATCTTGAACTGATCTAAATTAATATTTTTTATAGAAAATAACTATAATATTCTTATTATAAAAAAATGACTAAAATACTCTTATTATATATATTAATTTTGAAAACTCTAAATTCTAATTCTATGACGACATAGAAAAAAGAAAAGAGTTAGGATTTAGAGTTTATATATATATATATATATATATATATATATATATATTTTTTTTTTTTAAATTATTTTCTATAATAAATATATTGTAATTATTTTTATAAAAATTATTAATTTAAATCAGTTTAAAATTTAATTTATTAATTTTTTGGTTAAATCGATTTATTTAATCTAATTTTGACAAAAATAATATAATTTAATCGATTATATAAATTAAATTTTAATTATTAAAAAGTTATCTTTTAGAAAAGATGTTTCAAACATTTTTATGTGAGTAACTCTTTTTATAGATTGTATAGATAGCTATAAGACTTGTAAGTGTGTAACTATGCAGTCAACTTATTTTAATCAAAGGAAGTTGATTATTAGTGTACCGCGAAATCAAGTATAAATGTGTAGGGTTTCCCGTTAGAATATGCATACAAATTACAAACTTCAAAGTTCACCAACCCTCCTATTCCATTTGCCAACTGGTAAGTTACTCATCAATATGAATAGAAATAAGAAATTGTATAAGCTTAATTATCTATATCCATGGGACTATCATGTGTCTTAAAAGTGCATATTAAAGTTATTATTAATAAAAATTTTTAAATTTTTATTTTAATAAATATCCAACAAAATACCTGAAAATTTTAATTTTTATAATTTCTTCTATACAAATTTTCTTAAAAAATAACTTCAACTTGTGTCTTTAAGACACAAATTATCTATATGAATTTTTTATTTAAATTAAATAATAAAATATTTATCAAAATATATAATATATAGTCAATTTACAATTTTAGATAGGCGTATACATCTTAGATACTGTGACAAATAAATCTTTCAAAATCGCAAATCTGGTAACAAGTTAAAAAAGAATATCAACTAGAAAGTTGGCCATAAATCAGGTACTGAGTGCCAGATATTAGCATAACCAATTTAATGTTAGTATACTTGTATATATATATAGAGTCACCAAAAATACTTGTATATATATATTACTATAATAATTTAACTATAATATTATATATTCGTATTATTATATTTGTATGGTTAATTAAAATATTTAATTTAAAAAAATCATGATTTAATTTTTTTAAATTAAAAAATTAATAATTTTAGTCCAATTTTACGTAATCGTATAGGCAAAATTTCTTGATACCTCAACACTATATTCATATATCAAGAGATTTTGCATATACAAGTAAAATAATACGAAAAAATTAACCGAAAAAATTGGACTAATATTGTTAATTTTTTAATTTAAAAAATTTAAATCGTTAAATTTTTTTAAATTAAATATTTAATTAACAATACGGCCATATCTCAGATGCTTAGCATTTGATTTATGCATAATTTTTTAGTTGTGTTATATTTTGGATGTACCAAAATAATTTTTTTTTTAATTTTTATACTATACTATAATATATTTAAAATTGTAATTATTTATATATTATACATTTAAATAAAAATTCCTTTAGTTAACCCTTTTTTTTTAAAATAGCTATACCCTTAATTTATCTTTATAAGATTTGTATTGGATTTTTTTTTTTAAAGAAAAGAGCTCAACACAATAAAATAAAGCGTATATTGTCAAAACACAAAAACAAGCAAAACAATAGAACCAACTGTCGATAAAAAGAAAACTGTATATCATTTTTGATATAGCCATCAACAAAACTAAAAACGGACACTCCGCCACTCGTGGCAACTAAATATGATCATGTGAATAATTTTATAAAAAATTTTAATTAAAAATTTTGCGAAATTATAAAAACGAGCAGAGTAATTAAATGTTTGATTTAAGAAATCTGAAGCTTTGTATATGATTAATCTACATGGTGCTCAAGGACCTGAGTTTAGTATCTTCTTTGTTAGAGTTCACGAATCATATTTATTAATGAATTTCCTTATAATATATAATAAATAATAATAATAATTTGTATGTATGTATGGATCTCGCTACCCTATATATGTTACTACTTAATGCTTTCCCACACTCATCTTTCTCTGAAACTACAAGGTAGCGACAAATATTTATTAATTCTTTTATTTTTTTAGATTCTTAATTTGATTATTATTATAAATGTGTTTGATTATAATTGAAATATAACTTGATATATGTTTGATTATAATATGACCTTTGAACATTGAGTTTGATTATAATTTTAAAATATAATGTTAAACATATTTGATTATTACCTTTAATAATATTTAATTATAATATTTTTTTAACTTTGATTTAGATTTTTATATTTAATTATAATATTAAATACATTTGATTATATTTGGATTTTGAAATATGATTAAGCATGTTTGATTATTACTTTTAATATTTTATTATAATCTGATTTTGAATTTTGATTTGTATTTGAGTTTGATTATAAAAAACAATTTTATCGCTGTTTTTGTTCGATAGCACACCCTTCACGTGACCCAAATAATAATAAAAAAAAAACACAGCCATAAGAGAAAATGAACCTCCTACTCTCCTAGCAAGATTACAAGGTGAAAAACTAAAAAAAAAAAGATTTAGATAGTCTAAATTTTAAATTTTATTTTAAAAAATAAAATATAATTTATTATTATTTATTTTATAGATGAAATAAAAAAATAAAAAATATTTAATAATAAAAAAATTTATTTTATTTTTTAAAATAAAAAATTAAAATTTAAAAGATTAAAATTAAAAGAAAATATAAAATTAAAAGGGACTAGAAGGGTGGGACCTTTTTTTTTTTCTAAACAAAAAAAGAATAAAAAATGAGAATGATGGTGGCCAAGGAATTGACGACCAGGATGGAGTGTCGCCCATGTGGAACGGGAGAGAATCAACGATCAGTGGCATATTCTCGTGATTCGGGCTACATTTTGATTTGTGTAGATCCGCGTCGTACATGATTGCATGCTGAACAACTTAAATAGTGAGTGGACATATGTATGCCATGGCTGTTGAGACTTGAGAGCTATATGTTTTGGCGCGCGTGAATGATTTATTATTATATTTTGTACCGTATAAAAAAATAAAAAATACAGTGGCTGATTTAAGTGCAAGTTAACTTATTTCAAGCAAGGACACTGGTTGTTGAATATTACACTATATAAATAAATGAGAAATGTTAGGACATTTGTTTTTTGAATATTAGTCAATATTTTTAGAGTTAATATTTTATTTTATATTATTATTATTTAAAATTTATATTTTAATACTTAAATTTTAATATTGACAAAATATTAATAAAAATAATAAATTTTATTAATCATATAGTATTATTTAAAATAAATTATTAAAAATTTGAATTGGATTATGCTGGACAAATTAGGGTTAAGTTCAATTTTGGTCCCAACGTAGAGGCCGAAAATCGATTCCGTCCCCAACTTTTTTTTGCTACAAAATGATCCTCAAAGTTTCAGTTTATTTTAAAATCGTTCTTTTTACCAAGTTTATTTTTTTTTATTAACAAACTACCACTCATTAAAAAATTATAAAATAAAATAAATATAAAAAAATAAAAAAGAAAGCAAAGAAATGGATACAGAGAAAGAAAGGGGGAGGGGGAGGGGGAGGGGGAGGGGGAGGGGAGTCGCACCGCTATACCGCCGTACTGCCGCCTGTGATCCGCCACTGCTCTTCCTCCTCACCCTCACCGGCCGCTTTTTCGCCACTGCTCTTCCTCCTCGCCCTCACCGCCCGCCGCTCCTCTTCTTCTTCTATGAATTGGATTTTTTTGTAAAATTTCTGAATTTTTTGTGAAATATTGTTGTTACTGAATTTGGTTTGAATTTGGAATATTGTTGGATCGGGGGAGAGAAAGAGGGGGGTATGCGAAGAGAATCGGGAGGATGGGGAGAAAAGGGAAGAAGGGGGAGGGAGGGATGTTGAGGAAGAAGAGGGGAGGGGTTTTATCGTAAAGTAAAAGAAAAAGGGGGAAGGGGTTATGCGAAGGGAGAAGGGGGAGGGGGTTCGGAAGAAGAGAGGGAAGGGTCTTCGCCGTCGTCGCCGCTGTTCTTCGCCGCCGCCATCGCTGCTCTTCTTTGCTCGATGGCCGTTGCTCGTCGTCGTTCAGGTGGCTCGCCGGATTCTGCTTCTGCTTCCATCATTCTTCTTCTTTTTCTTTCATTCTGCTTCTATTATATTTGTTGATTTTTTATTATTGTTGTTTCTAGTTGATTCTGATTCTGATTGATTATATTGTTTCATTGTTATTGTTGTTGTTGTTCTGTTTCTGTTTCTGCTCCTGCTTCTTCTATTTCTACTTGATTCCATTGTTGATTAATTGGTAATTTATTGTTATTGTTGTTGTCTTGCTGCTGCTTCTGTTTGATTAATTGTTATTGTTGCTTTTGGTTCTGTTTCTTCTTATGCTTTTGCTGGTGCTTCTGCATAATTTTGGGAAAGAAGGGAAAGAAGAGGGGAGGGAGGTGCTTCTGCTGGTGCTTTTGCATAATTTTGGAGAAGTAGGGAAAGAAGAGGGGAGGGAGGGAGGGAGGGATATTTTCGTCTGAAGGACGATTTTAAAACAAACTAAAACCTTGGGGACCATTTTATAACAAAAAAAAAAGTTGGGGACGAAATCGATTTTCGACCTCTACGTTGGGGACCAAAATCAAACTTAACCCGACAAATTATTATAGTACTATAAATTGAATATGTTAGTCAATTTTAGAACAAAGGAAAAAAAAGGAGTACTGCTAGGAACCAACTAGGGTCCAGTCAACTTCTACCAATTTTATAATGGATTGAATCTTAAAGTTTGTCTTAATAAAGTAAGTTAATATACATGAATGTTTCTTTTGCTATGCATCATGATGTTTTTTTCATACTAAATAGATATTTTTTAATGTATTTTTCTATTTTTTAAGAATTATATGAATTTTTTAAAATTCTATAACTGGACATTTCTTTTCTTAAGCATTAGAATATTTTTTTATATTAAATAGATATTTTTTATTGTATTTGTACCAAGTGACGGTGATGGAAGCCAATGAAAACTACGTGAAACCATTCACGGTGGATGACATAGATTTCTACTCCGGAGAGAGCTACTCAATCTTGCTGACCACAGACCAAGATCTGACCAAAAACTATTGGCTTTCAGTGGGAGTCAGAGCAAGAAAGCCAGCCATCCCACAACAAGTCCTCACGGCTCTCACCCTTTTTCACTACAAAAATATCTCCGTCTCCGTCTTTTTGGCCTCTCCGCCACCTGTCACCCCGACGTCAAAGAAGAAGTAACACAAATACAGCAAAATCCAAGGAGATAGACAAGCATCATTTCTATGGTATTCTCTTGAAAAATCAACCTATTACCGCGTTCTCATAATTCGTTGTTGAAGACCATGCCAGATTTGACATACTCGACGGTTTTATCGGTAGTGAACTTCTTGTCGTCTTATGTGAAGACAGAGGTGAAAAGGATCTGACGGTGAGAAAAAAATTGTGTGTTGTTGTTAGGAGTGTGCAGGTTAATATGAAAGAGATGAAGAAAGTTTTTATAGTTTTTAATTAAGTTTACTTAATTAGTTTCTAATTATTTAAATTTTAAATTTAATTAATTTAAAATTAATTATTAATAATTATAATTAATTGAGTTGTTCAATTTTTGGCTGGTTACACACTTGATTCCTATACTTCTCTTAAAAAAAAGTATAGTTTATCGAACGTATTTATAAAAGAATTTTTTACTTAAAAATTATATTTAAATATAAAAATATAAACGTATTTATTTATTTATAATATTAAAATATTCTTTTAAAAGGATAAACATGATCACTTTTGAAAATGATACTTTTACTTAAAAAATTATGAAAAATACTAAATTTTAAAGAAAATTTAAAACTTATTCCTATTTAATAGCATCTATTCATGAACTATGTGAAAATTTATAAAGAGCTGAGTTAACTTGTTTCAGGCAAGGACAGTGATACTTGAATATAACGTTAATTAATGAGTGGTAGCTGAACATAACATTATACAAATGAACGAGAAATCTTAGGACAAAATATAGTGTATTAATATTGGTCAATATTTTTGGAATTAATATTATTTTTATATTATTAAAATTTAAAATTTAGTACTAATAAAAAAATAAATTTTACTAATCATTTAATATTATTCTAAGCAAATTATTAAATATTCGGATTGAACTATGCTGAACAACAAATTATTATAATATTGTAACTTGAATTTGAAAAAGAGAATTTTTTATTGAAAGTATTCATAAAAATAATTTTTACTTATTTTTAAAGATAGAAAAATTTGAATCTGCAATTTCTAAATATAAAGAAATTATACCATTTAAACTATAGTTCGTGAGCAAAAATATAATATATTTAATAATTATATTTAAATACAAAATATAAAAATATTCATTTATTTATTTATTATATTAAAATATTTTTTAAAAAGATAAAAATTATCACTTTCGAAAAATATATCTTTGCATTTTTTTACTTTTATTTTAAAATTACAAAAAAATACTAAAATTTTAAAATGAGTATTGGAAATTATTTCAATTTGGTGGCATCTAATCTAAGTCTAAGCATAAACAACGTGTAAATTTACATAGAGCGAGTGTACTTGTTTTTTCTTTTTGGTTGACTAGAGTCAACTGATTTTAAGGAAGGTTTTGAGCTTGTCCGAAAGGATAAAAATGAAACACTAACTTCCTAAGCTACCCTCTTCCTTTTCCTCTTCGAGCAGACCACACCCCTCAAAATCCTCCCACACTCCCAAAAAAGCACCGGCCAGTTGGCCACCGCCACCGCCGGGCTACTCTGCTTCGTCTCGGGTGACTCTCGCGTCGGCCCCTGTGGGTCTCCTTCACTGGCTCGTCGCCTCCTCTGCGGCTCTGCGTGACTGCGTCTCTCGTCGTCGTCGTCGTCGTCGCGTCCTTGTCCGGTGCTCACCTTCTTAGTCTCCCTCTTCACTGCCTTCACTGGCTCGTCGCCTCCTCTGCGTAACTGCTTCGCCGTGCTTGATCTCCTTCTTTTCAGGTATGTTTTTTTAATTTTTGTTATTTATTCAGTTATTGTCTTATTGGGTTATAATTTGATTAACTGATTAATGATATTGATTAGGAATCTGTTAATTCTTGATTGTTAACTTGGTTATAATTTGTTAATCTGTTAACTGAGGAACTTAAGGCTTGTTTGGAAGTAATTTTTAGAAAGTCTTTTTTATTTAATAATTTTTTTAAAAGATATTTTATAAAATTAAAAATAATTTTATGTTTGGAGGTCATTTTAGAAGATTTTTTATTTATTAATTATGTATTTATTTGGATATTATTAAGTTGATAAAAAAATTTTTTTAATAATTTTTTATTTTTAATGTGTTTAGTAAATTTTTAGTAATAAAAATAAAAGTATTAGAAAAATAAAAAATATTTTTTTAGAAGTTATAATTTATATTTTTTTAAAAAAATTATTTTTTACGTAATAAATAAATAAAAGTTTTTTTATGTAGTTATACGCAAACATAATTGGTAAATAAATTTTTTTGTATAAAATATCCAAACATAAAAATAGAGGTATCAAATAGACAAATAGAAACAATTACACAAATTCAGCAAATGTGGACCCAAAAAAAATTCAACAAACTCACATCAAATTCAGCAAACAAACACATTCAATCACTATGGCAGAGAATCAAAGAGAATAGAAACAAAAACAGAGGAAATCAAACATGAACAGAAACAAAAGTAAAAACAAAAAAATCAAACAAACTCAAATCAAATTCAATGGAGGAGGAAGAGAAGGGACAATAACGACGACAAACACAAGCAAAGGGACGGGGTAGCGACGGGACACGAACGGCAGAGCAGAGAAGAGACGCTAGCAAAACGGGCGGTGATGAACGCGAGTGAATGAGACGGCGCAGAGATGGAATGCGAGCAACGGAGTAGAGACAGGACATGAGCGAATGGAACAGCGACGATGAACGCGAACGAAGGGGAGGGCACAACGACGGTACGCTATGGGAAGGGAGACGACAGAGTAGTGAGGGCTGATGGCTGCCGATGTGGGGAACGCGGTAATGATGAGTGAGAAAGGGAGGGCATAGGAGAAGGAATAGGTGACGACGCAGCAGTGAAGAGTAATTAAAGGGGTTAGGGTTTGTTATCTTATCTATATATAGAAAAAATAACCTCTGTATCCGTGAACTTGACGCACGATAAAAAATGTCCACTGAAAAAGAAAACTAACGTTGTACTAATCAAAGATAGATTCTGTATGACAACGGTATCCAAATCCTAAATTTATGTTGACATTTTAATAAAATTCCAGAATTACTCCCACCATTATCTTCAACATCAACTCCACCACCATCTCTTCTTTTCCAAATCTCAAACTTTCACATCACTCCATTACCACTACCTTAACCACCTTCTCTTTTCTCTGCTACTCCACCACCGCCACCATGACGGCATTTTCATCTTTATATGTTCTATCTTCACGAATCCATCTCCAAGAAACTTTATCGCCGACACAACCTCTCCAACTGGATCCCTCTCCCCCTATCTTCCCTTTCCCCAAACCCCTTGTTATCTTCGTCACGGTCAACGCCACCTCCATCGCCGTTGTGGCTATCAGAGTCGTGTTCTCTGACTTGACAAGTATCCTAAGATAGATATGATTGGAGATTTCAGAGAGGATTTGAACAATGAATACACTCAATTCGTTCAATTTGGGTATGAATTATGATCTAACAAGTAACAACCAATCGAAACAAAATTTTAAATCTATTAGTTAATATTCAAACTTGCACAATCTAGTAGCAAAACTCCAAGAGTAAAATGAAATGCCTCAAGAATCACAAAAAACGTATGTTGAATGGTTGAAAATTGCATCTCCTTGTTATTAGTTATAGGAGATTTGCTCAACTTCGTTAATTAACTGATCCAACTTTTTCTTTCTATTTCTTGCCATGAATACTTTGTTTACATTTTATAATGATACTAAAATCGTATAACAAATTTGTAATTTGTACTGTTGTAAACATAGGACCTGTCTCCATGGAGTCCATGAGCTTGAAGTGGACATAGGACGAGTTGAATCGCACATAAGGAAGGGACCTTGCGTGTTGGATCTCGATTCAGTATCACTTTCAGAACTTCTCCATCTTGTGGCGGCACTGGACAGGGGTCTTGGCCGGAGAGGCATTGCGGCATCTCTGTGCAACGGCGTTGCTGGAGGTTGAATCCAGTGGCTTTGAACTCTGAACTTGCCAATATGTTGAGGCAGAGGTGATCTGTGCGTGGGCTTGCGGTGGCGCTGGGAACAGGCGGGTGGGTGGTAGCGTTGCATGGGAACGGGTGGATTGTCTGGAGGCCTTGTCGTTGTCTTCGTCCTCATTGGCGTGGAAAGATGGCGGCAATGGTGGTTAGTGGAATAGTAGAGAATAGAGAGGGTGGTTAATGTGGTGGCAATGAAGGTGTTTGAGATTTGGGGAAGAAGAAAGGTCAGGGTTGAAGATAAAGGGTGGGGTAATTTAGAAATTTTATTAAAAAGTCAACACAAATTTAAGGTTTTGGTACTTTTGTCATACAGAACTCATCTTTAATGGATACAACATTAGTTTTCTTCTTTGATAGGTATGTGTTAGCGTTCGTAAAGTTCATGAGTACAAATGATTATTTTTTCCTATATATAAAAGACTTGTGAAAAGACTAAAAAACCTATAGTATAAATAAATTATCAAAGACAATTAAAAAAATTATATACTTCAAAGACTAACGGAGACGGGCAGAGATTTCCGTTTGGGTCTCCACTCTCCATGTTTGCCTTGAAAAAATTGTCTCCCATCCTATTTTCATAGAAAAAATTCTCCGTCTTCGAATTCTCATTCGGAGTGATATCCGCGAGGATCTTCACTTCTCGAAAACTTTTGCTATTAATATATTGGGATCATATTTTTTCATAGGAATATCACTTGTTTCTATATCACCAATCTTCTCTTTTTGACAGCAAACCATATGTATGTCCTGGAGAGCAAAAAAAAAAAAAAAAAAAAAAGCAAACCATGTGCATGCAGCTGTGCAGCAACCATTACATGGGAATAAATTTCTCTCAACTTTCCTTTTATCCAGTGATGTTGTTAAGTGTATTTTTTATTTTATAATAATTTTTAAATATGTTTTTTTTTTGGCTTTATTTAAAGGAGTATGATGAAAAATGAAAAAAACAAATTTTACATTATTACAATATTACTTATTAAGAGGAAAAAATTGAAAAGTTGTCAGCCCAATTTGGTGCATTTACTAAAATTGAAGTCGAACTATCCCTTTGATAACGGAAAAACCAAAAACAAGTTGTTAATTAATGCTATAAAATTATTGGTTAAGATTTTTTATGCCTTAGAAATCGAAAAATTTAACCGTCAAAACTTTTATTTGATATGAGAAATGAGTTTCGCATAATATTTTTTGGTTATTGAAAAAGTTCTTTTTGAAATATTATTTAATATTTATTTAAAATTTTGATTGTGTAATGATGATATTTATGAAATGGTTTATTACTTTATTTATTCATGCATGAAAATACTTAAAATTGCTTAAGGTTATAATATCTTAGGCAGTAATATTTTGAATAAGTAAAGTTGCATAATATAATTTTTCTATTTGATTGTTCTTTTTTTTCTTGGGAGTGTTGCTGTTTGTTGGCGAGATTTGTTTGTTTTTTCTACACAGGAATGTTGGAAAGAAGATTAATTGAACATGAAATCTGATTTTTTTATTATTATTTTACTCCAACAAAATCACTAATTCAACTATCCTTGAAAAGTAGTGTAGTTAAAAGTTGCAAAAAATGATGCCATTACGAAAAGGCTATACTTATTTAATTATGGAGACGCTTTAGCAAGGTTCAGAAAACTGGACCGATCATCAAATCGCTCTAGTTACTGGTTTATTGGTTTATTGGTCTAATCGGTTTAACTGGTGATTCAACCGAAAAACCGTTTAGAGTAGAATAATAAATAAATTATAAATACACATCCTAAAATATAATTATAGTCTGATATAAATCTTAAAATATCTTCGAAATTTAAAATACTACATAAAATATCATCAACCAAATACATATGATCTTATCAAAATCCAAACTCAAAAGTTAAATAGTAATAAAAGCATATCTAAATATTAAATCCCAATATCATGGTTTATCAATCAAAATCCGCAAGAACTTGTTGCAAATCTGCTTCGGTGGGATGATTTTCACCTTCATTCCCACCCTGATCAGCAGAAGAAAGAGATGCAGCATAAAGACCACTACTACCACCGCCAGTAGCACTCCTTTTTACGGTCAAAGATGCTCTTCAATATAATAAACACAGTTGCAAACCGGGTTGCACCAGGACGTACAATTTCTCTCCAATGAGGTCTTTGTCTTAGCCAAGATAAGAAAACCGTATAATTGTACACAAATACTGTGATCTTTGAAGCACGAGTTGCAAGGTTAGAAATATGCGCCATGCTGCTTATATCTTTTAAAATAAGATTAAGGCAATGAGCAGCACATGGTGACCAATAGATATTATCATATTTTATATTGATAAGCCTACCAGCAGCAACATAATTGGCCGCATTGTCAGTCACAACATGCACAATATTATTTGGGCCAATCCATTCAATCACCTCAAAAAACAAAGTACACAAGTGTGAAGCATTTTTTACCATACTGGAAGCATCTATTGATTTCACAAAGCACAAACCTTTAGAACAATACACCAAGAAATTGATTAACGTCCTTTGTCTTTGATCTGTCCAACCATCAGTCATGAGGGTACATCCAGTTTCCTTCCATGCACTCCTACAACTATCAACTAGCATTTGACTTTCTCTTTTAAGATCAGCCAACAAATGAACCCTTAACTTATCATAAGAAGGCCCCTTGTAACCAGGTCCAATACCAGCAACACCATCCAACATATCTTGGAAATATGGCGACATCACAGCATTAAATGGAATTTTACAATCCAAAAGCCACCGAGCAAATCGTTTATCAACCTCGTGTATCGCCTCTTTGTTTTGCAAAACACTCTTAATACTTGGTTGAGCTCCTGGAGTTGTTCTTGGTGCAAACATAGGAGGAATGACTTTGGCTTTTTTCTTTGGATCGCCTCCAACTCCTTGCTGATTCGAGGTACGCTGCTGTTCCTGTTCTTCTTGGATTGCCTCATCAATTGCATCCTCTACCTCATCACCACCCTCTTCACCAAAACTTACTTTTCTTTTCTTTTTGCTGGCCTGAATATCTTTCAACAAACTTTCCATCTGTTTTTCCACATCATATGGAACTTTAGGACATTTTTTCATGTCTCCGGTAATCTTTGCTAGATGTTTCTTCATCCTGTGAATTCCACCTCCATTGAAAACTTGTAGACAAAATAAACATTGATACTGTGGTTTTCCATTCACTGTTTGTAGAGCAACATATTTCCAAGCTAAATCTGTTTTTCCCCTAAGGTTCGAAGAACCTTGTAACTGACTATCGTTAGCACTACGGGAATTAGGATTAGCAGCATCATTCGAAATAGGAGTATCGGCAGGCATGTTATTATTCACAGAATCATTGTTATCAGCAGTTGCTTCTTGATTAATACTATCTTCCATAACTAAAATTAATAAAACATATATGAAATTAAAAACAGCCACAGCAATAAACATTAACAATTCTATCTACACAATGAACATTAACAATTATGCAGAACAAATTTGAGAAATTCAGCCAGTCAACAAATATGCAAAACCGAGTTAGTTTCCAGCATTAACAAAGTACAAAACAGTAACAAATTTGAGCTACAAAACAGAAATTTGAGCAACACACAGAAATTGAACTACAAACACAAATTGAACTACAAACACAAATTGAGCAACACACAGAAATTGAGCTGCAAACCAAGTTACCAAGAAACAGAATTTGAGCTGCAAACCAAGTTACTAACAAACAGAAATTGAGCTACAAATCAGGTTACTAACAAAGAAGTTCACAGAGGCAAAGAACAAAGATGAGCAGAGGAAGTCAGTTCACAGAGGCAAGTCGAAGTTCACAGAGGCAAAGAAGTGAAGAACAAAGATGAGCAGAGACGAGTTACTCACCGTGCGACGATGAAGACGATGGGACGGGGCAGATGAAGACGAGGCAGACGGCTGGCTACTGGGCAGGGAACCAGGCGAAGAAGGAGGGTTACTTGGGCTGACGACCAGGCGACGGCGGTTGCGTTGTTGACCGGTGACCGCGGCGACGAAGGAGGGGGCGGTGGCAGGCTAGGGTTCGGGCGTGGAGGGTTCAACTTCAGTCTTCTCTCATTCTCTGTTCTCTTCTCTCACGAAGATGAACAACACACAGAATTAGGGATTCGGGGGAAGAAACGGGGGGGGGTGGTTGGGGTCACCGGGTCAGGGTGCTCTTCGGGTCGGGTCGGGTTAAGGGGTTCTTTTTTTTTATATAATGAAACGACGTCGTTTATGCAGAACCGGCCGGTTACCGGTTCGGCCCAACCGGCCGATTTTTGGCCGGTTCGCCGGTTCGTCGCCGGTTCTTTCCAGGACGGTTTCTGTAGGAGGACCGGACCGTTTGCATCGCCGGTTCGTGGTTAAACCGGTCGAACCGGCCGGTCCGGTCCGATTTTCAGAACATTGCGCTTTAGTAAAAATTGTCTATGCAGTTGTAGTCTATTCTCAAAGACATCATTTTTCTGTATCTAAAGTTATACTTTTTAAAAAAGAAATAGACTACGCTTTTAAAATGATTCTTCTAGACACCAAAGACTACGCTTCTCACTTTACCTAAGTTATATCATTTAAATGATTAGGCAACACTTTTTTTTACCTAATGCATCAATTTATAAATGTAGCAATATTATATACTTACAATTACTCTATAAAACTTTACCCTCATGTTTATTTTTTAATCCCTTCTATGCAATATTAATTATATATATTAATTTATATTTACTAATAAATTAACAGATAGTAATACTAAATATATTTTTTAATATTATAATTATCCATATAACATTAAATTTTAAATTAAGGTTTTAGTATCTCAAGATGCACTATCTGAACAATTTTGTGTGAGCTATACGGCATCTATGTGAATTGTAAAAAGGAAATAATGTTAAAGGCAATAACTTAACAACAAGAATCTCAAAGTTAAAAGCTATATGAATAAAACACGCATGTAAAAAGTTACAGTAACACATTTCTCGCCTACAGTAAGTCGATCCTCAACCTCCAATTCGTTACTCTGGGCCCTTTCTCGCTCAATGTTGATTGATATCCCAACCATATGCCATCTGAAACTTTAGGTTAATAATGACGAGTTACAGCACGATTATTAACAGGTTTAACACATTTAAGAAACATAAATACTTCAACGCCAATGACCAATGAAATATGTCAAATCCATCAGGCCTTAAACTTGGAAAACATCAAAAGATCCATGACTCAAGTAGCTGTAATGGACCAACCAATTTGACGACGTTCCTGTTGGCAACACGACATATGCATCGATATAACTATGCAAGAGCGACGGACATCCAGCTGTATCTACCCAAATCCTCTAGCCTAACTACATAAGGCAACTACTGGATATAAAGATGTGTCCCAGACTTGTCACCAAACAACTGAGTTGACAACAACATCATGATGTACTCCCTTGCATACCTCCTCACAATCTCCTCATCTACATCTTCAGAAAGCTCACTGAATGTCTCTTGTGTAACACCCTACCACACAGAGTCATATGCTTAAGTCATAAAACTGAGGTGGTGAGGTATTACGACCTCTAATATATATAGTTGAAAAGTTTTATATCTAGGAGCCTTGAAGAAAAGTTTAAAATTAAAGCCGTAATGCTCACGTAAACAGAAAACTTGCGTGCGAAGAAATCTAAGGTTAACAAAAATAAGATAACAAAAACTAGGAATAGAGGGTCAAAAGTACAAAATAACAAGCTCCTAACTCAACCTGCGAAGCTAAGGCTGGCCGAAGAATATTTACATACTTATATACATAACTCGAAGCCCAAAATATAAACATAAAACCCTAGTTCTCCATAAATCTCTAAGAGGTACAAAAGTAAAGTAAGTTGTCGGAGAGTTAAATACATAAGATTATATATAAATATAGACCCAAATAACATCCCAGAAAACACTTCGCTGCAGAACTCCAGACGCCTATCGAGGAGCCTTTCGACCTGCATCTGAAAAACAACAACACGGTATGGGGTGAGAATCAGAGGTTCTCAGTATGGTAAAGGTGCCACACACGTAAGATATAAGGTCTTGAGAATACCAGAGGCAATCCTAGAACGCCGACACGCAGATTATAAAGCTTAAAGAAACTAAGACAGAAAACATAAATCAGGGTGATTCTCTAAGGCTTTCTAAACTTAACCGTATCCTTAAATCTAACTAAAACTTAGCTAGCTAAATATTGCCGCCTTTCCTCCGTTCCTCCATCTCTAGTGAAGTTACAAAGGCAAACAAACAGACAAATGCAAGCACAAGTAGGGAACAAGTAGTGCAAATAGCAAATATAACAGTTAGCATAATATAATCAATTAGCATAATACAGTTAATGCATAGCAAACAAAGCAAACAATATGGACATGATGAATATCTATCCTATGGATGTTGATATCAACTATCGATTATATAGCCAGCCCGACATGTCTTGGTAGATAACTGTGGAAATTAACCATGGAATGAATTCCAAGCTGACATGGGGGAGACAATACCCCAAGCTCAATGATAACCATGGGCAGGATCTCAAGCTGACATGGGGAGACAACACCCCAAGCTGACATGGGAAAGACAACACCCCAAACTCAATAATATTTACGGGAAAAATCCCCGGCTGACATGGTGAAGACAGCACCCCAAGCTCAATAATATTCAATCATTAGCTGAGAAATAACATTTACGTTCTCAATATTAACTCATAGCTCATCCCATCATTCTCCATTAATTAACATCATCAATTGTCTAATACAACATTCTCCAAGTTACTTTACTCGCTTATTTGCCTTATATGCCACTTTTGTCATCCTTATCAATCACATACCATCTTCCCCAACCACTTATTACCTTTTAAAAGTCTTTCTTCATCTCCAAGTTACCACCATTTCCTAATTTCCTCCTATTACGAGGCTTAATAACAAGATCTAGGGCCAAAGGAATGAAAATAGAACTTTAGAGGTTTGAAATTAAATTTTAAAACACGGAATTTATGTTTGCTGAAATTGGGGACACGCGTACGCGTCGGCCACGCATACGCGTGGGCGTGCGTTTTCTTGCTCGCGTATGCAAGCACCCTACTCGCGTACGCGAGATGCCCAACCCATAGAGGTTGGTCGCGCCGCGTGCAGTGGTCGCGTACGCAAGACCTGCAGGTTAGCAAAAATGCTGAGTGCTGCAGAATTTCAGCCTTGCCCTCCAAACTTCTGATGCGCATAACTTTTTCGTCTTAAAACATTTTTCATTCATTCTTCAAACGGCGTAAACTTCACGGATTCAATTTTCATATGAAAGAAGTTTGAAACAATTTGGGGGTTCGAAAGCCAAGTTATGGCTCACCGAAGTTCAGCCCAAAAATAAGTTTTTCACAAAAGTGCATAAACCTCTATTTTCATCAAAACAAACTTAATTCCTACAGTCCACTTATATAAATAGCACCACAATATACCATTTATAGCATTATAATCCCCAGATCCTACTAGAATCAACCTTACCTCAATTTTACATAATCTCATACACAATTTCTCAATTAACCAACAAAATCATCATCAATCATTATATAGCATTCTAGCTTTATAACCTACATCAATCATCATCAAACCATCATACTCATATCAAATTACACACATTACACATACAAGCACCCATCTCAACTTCCCCAAATCACTAATCACATACATAATAATCATTCTCAACCAACACAACATCACAATTCATTTCCTATCTTAGGGTCACTAGCCTAAGTTTTCACAGAACATTATATATTACATACCCGAAACCTAAACCATACCTTGGTTGATTTTCTGATTACCCGGAACACCTCAAGCATTTCCGAACTCCACAACTCCAGCCCCCTCACCAACGATACCAGCCTCCAAAGCTAATCCTCAAGCTTTCAATTTCTTAAATTAACTCCAACCGATAACCAATTTCAATCTAACATCACAATTATCACTATAATCAATATAGAGTTCACTAAATCAACATCTCACAAAAGGTTGGAGGGTTCTTACCTGGCCCACAGCTCAAACAAGCTAAACCCGATAATACCCGCAGGTTAACTCGAACCTAAACACCGAAATCATGCAAAATTTAACATAATTTCACATTGGGTTTCGAAATTGGAGAAGGGAAAATTGAAAAGGAAAACGTGGATTTCTTACCAAATTGACTACTGGGCTTTGTAGAGCTCGACGCTGCAGTCATGTGGCCGCAAATGATGCGGCAATCGGAGCTCGGAGTAGGAAGATATCTTGGTTTGAAAGTGGCGTTAGGGTTTGAACTCCATATGCATCCCCTCCCTTCTTGGTTCAATGTTACTCATGTAATGAGGAAGGAGGATGGCTGAATCCTTTATATGATGAGGCTTGGGTTGGTCCTTGGGCCCAGTTCGTCCGGTTTGGCCCAATCTTGGGTCAATTTTTTTAAAATTAGTGTCAATATTCTTGTTTTAGTTTTCTCTATCACATTAAAGTATAAAATTCTATTTTCTAATTTATTTAATTAATACTTAATTTATTAACTAATTATTCACTAATTACTCAGAATTTACATCTTGGATCCACGTGCACTTCACGGGGAACTTGTCAATAGTCTACAGGAGGTAACCCATCGAGTAGCTCCTCGAACCAAGTCCAGGCAGGTCGGCTGCCCTCAATATAGGTCTCGAAGTCTGTCAGACATCCACTGACATAGTCACTGTCAATGGGAAAGCCTAGTTTGTATGCCATGTCTTGTAATGTGATGGTGCACTCCTTGAATGAGATATGAAAAGTGTGCATCTCCGGACTCCTCTCTCTATAAAAGCGCTAACTAACGGCTCGTCCAGTCTAAACCAGTAGTCATTGAGTCTCGCAAGGTAGTATAATCCGACAATCTGCAGGTATGGTATGATCCGGTCGTCCAGGGGCATATCATACTGCTTTCTCGTGCTAAAAATACATCGGGTCGGCTGCATAATGGTAAAAAAATTTACTAAGAACCATAAAAACCTTACATAATTAGCAAATAACTACATCAAAATAATTTTAAATTATTCATGCCCTATTGTAAAAAATTAAACAATAGCCTAAATCTTAATCTTAAATTATATTAAGCACTTCTTAACAAAAGTGATGACAATGTTATCCTAAAATATTAGGTTTAATTACTTTGTTGATCCCTATAGTTTCACCAAATTTTTAATTAGGTCTCTATACTTTTTTTCTTTCAATTAGGTCCTTACACTGCTTTAATTTTGTAATTAAGTCCTTCCTAGTGTAAAAAATATTAGAGTTAACTGAATATTTCTTTGCAAATTAAAGTATTTATAATTAAAAACTTAATTAAATCTTTGACCGCATGTATTTTGATAAAAATATTATGTTAATTTTAATATTTTTAACATAAAAAGGATGTAATTACAAAATTAAAAGCAGTGTAGGGATCCAATTGAAAGAAAAAAAAATATACGAACCTAATTAAAAATTTAGTAAAACTATAGAGACCAACAGAGTAATTAAACCAAAATATTAAGGTCCAATTATAACATACATGCAAAATTGAATTAGTTTTCACCATCATACTATTCTAACCTTATTAATAGAAATCAAATTCCCACTAAATCAATGTTCAGATAAATCTAAATCACTACTACCATTAGTATTTCTAATTTAGAAAATTTAACAAAATTGCTAATCACTGCTCGAACTAATATTTATCATTAAATACTAGTAACTAAATATTGCTAATATTTTTAATCTAATTTGTAGAAAAAAAATTTCATTTACTCACATCTTCAGTGATACTATTAGCAATATGGGCAACTTCGTCCAATCGGTAAATACGATTCGGGTTGTCCTCCATCTTTGAGTTTTGAACTTTTGCTCTCAAATTTCCCTCTCACATGGAGTTTTTAGGGAGGAGGGAATTATGATTGTAAATCGTATCAACTGAATTCGAATTTTTATATAGAGCATACCAACACTAAATCGAATTAATTGGATTCGATTTATATTGAACCCCTGCATTCCACTAAATCGAAGTTATTAAATTTGATCTACCATGGACGTAAACTCTACTAAATCAAAATCAATAAATTTGATTTACCATGTGCCATAACCTCGTGTAACTCAAATTGAATTGTTTCGATTTACCATGGTCTGCATGGTTAAAAAGCCATTCATGTAGCAAATCAAATCATGCTGTATCTATTTATATTACTCCTACATGCTATATCGAATTCAATTGATTCAATTTATATTGAAAAAGTGTTAATCAAATTTAATTTATTCAATTTATATAGAAAGTTAAACAAAATACGCGTGTAATTAAATTCCTAATTTTTACGTGATATAATTTGGTTTTATATTTACACAAAAGACATAGACTTGAATTCAATAATTTCAAATTTAGCTTCTTAATGAATATTTTGAATCTAATTATATAAAATATTGAATATTATTTTTTAAATATTTTATTATTGTTGATGATTTAATAATAATATTTATAATTAATTAGTTATCGGTAAAACAAAAATAAAAAAGTAATGATAAGAAGAAAGAAATACACATTAATAAATTGAATAAAAAAGTTGATAAATATAATTTTTATAAAGTTAGAAGAAGGATAATTAGATTTTTCATTTAAAAAAAAATTAGACTCGCTATTTCTTTCCCATCATTTCTCATCATTATGTAGTGCTAATATAAACACACTTAAATGTCATTTTAATACTGTAGCAACTACTTGATGTTGACATATTTAAATTATGATGAATACAGTATCAGAAAATAGTTTATTAAGCTTAATTAAATTAAAATTGACAGAAGCTAATTAAGACAAATAAACCAATTTTGGATATCTTATTGACCACAATTAAAAATGCTCATGTAACCTTTAACTCAGGATTACACTAAAATGTAAGATGGAAGTTTAGGCAAAGACTAGTAGGAATTGTGTTTTTAAAAGTGGGAGATTTAGTTGATTCTTTAAAAAAATCAGAGACTAAATTCACTCATCAAACAAATTTGAATGACTAAAATGGACTTTATCTCTGCAGGGATCTCTATTATTAATATATTTGATTTGTTGCACTCAACTAATAGCCATCGGAGAATGGATTTAGAATTGGGCATTACCAAGATTGCCCCTGGGAGTGTTGATGCTGCTGGCATTAAGATTGCCCGAGCGAAATCAGATGCCGAGGTCGCACCTAGTAAAGATGTGGATCCTAGGATTGCCCGTGCTAAATCAGATACCAACATTTCCTATTCTGAGAATGTGAATGGCACAGAGATTGTGTCAGGGGAATCAGATATTCATGATTCAGAAATTCAACCGGCTCCTGAGATTTCCCAAGAGGACTTGAATGTTCCGATTACTCCTGATTCTCCACGGTTAAGTGTTGAGCTGCCAAATTTGGAAGTAGCAATTGAATGTGCATCTCGCTGGTCCAAGATCCAAAAGGTTCCCATCTTTTTGCATCAAAATCTCAACTTTGATAGGTACTGTTCACCCAAGATGATATCATTTGGTCCCATCCATCACCATCGGCAGAATGAGGATCCCCAGCTGGGCCTTGGACAACGATTCAAATACCATTGGGCATTCCATTATATTGAGCAAGTAGCCAAAGAAAAAGGTATGCAACATGAAGAGGCAAAATTGTTTCTGTACAAAATTGTAAAAGGACACCTTCCGAAATTGAGGAAACAGTTCAGGAAGGACGTGGTTGAAATGTACATCGATGAGGAACTAGAGAAGATGTTGTTTGTGGATGGATGTGCTTTACTCTATTTCATGGACACCGCTAATGATAAGAAACCAGAACTCTTGATGCTAAAGCTTGACCAGTTGATGTATATATGGAGAGATATTATCTTGTTGGAAAACCAACTTCCAATGGAGTTGTTGGAGTTACTAACGGATGATTGTGCACTCCAGTTGGGTGACTCACTCTTCAATTTTCTATTGGTGGGCCAACCAAAGAAGAGAGAAGAGTTATCCTCCCTTCCCAAACATGATCACCAAGAATCAAATCATCTACTGGACTATATTCGCTCATATTACTCTTGTACAGGAAAATCCCAACTTGATGTTTCACCTGGCAAAAAGGTATTTTGGCCATCACTCCTTGATACGCTTGTTCCATCAAAATTAAGAAAGGCATTTCGATCTCTCCGAGAAGCGCATTCTTGGCATACATACAAGAACATAGGGGATCTTAGAAAAGCGGGTATTGGCGTGAAAACAAGCAAAGCTGAATGGAAATGGGATAACATTTCCTTCACCTCCAACTGGTTTAGCGGACAATTGATGCTTCCGGGGATTGTAGTTGATGATATAGCACTTTATCTCTTTCGCAACTTGATTGCATATGAACTGTGTCCGGACTTCTCTAGCAACTTTGAATTTTGCTCCTACTTTATCCTGATGGATTCCTTGATTGATGATGCCGAGGATGTGAAAGAGCTCAGAGCAGCAGGTGTCCTCCAAAACTTGCTTGGAAGTGATGAAGAAGTGGCCAGACTCTTCAATGAACTAGGCCATATATTGCCAACCCAACTCTTCGACGCCTATAAATATGACAATAGATATGTTGAAGTCAAGCGTCAAATCGATGAGCATTACAGAAATACATGGAAAACTTGCGTGGCTCAATTACGCAGCACTTACTTCAATATCCCATGGTCTTACATTACCTTTTTTGCTGCTGTGTTTGCATTGGTTCTTACTTATCTCCAAACATGGTATACTATACATCCTGTGAAGTGAAATTCATATTAGTCTGATCAAGTATGTAGTTACTAAATATTAAGGTCAAACTATAAAGTGACATCCTCACCACAATAAGTAAGGTTTGCACCCAATATTGTGGAAGAAAAAATTTTTTTGTTGTCATGTAAGGTTTTCTTTGTCTTTTTTGTTTTGCGTGGTATGTTGTAATGTTGTTGGTCGAATATTTTCGACCGACCGAATCGATCGGATGGTTGAGTCAAGGAGAGGGGAATCGATGACAAGGGCTTCAATTCATTTGAAGTTGTCGAAGGATGAAATCAACAGATTCAAAGTATCAAGATCAAAGACAGGTTGTATGGAAGTAGCAGTTACTCGACTTTGCATTTAGCAGGAACCGTAATCTTGCATTTGTTTAAAGGGGAGATCTGGCACTATGGGATTAGTCGAATTGTTCTATAAATAGACAAGGTTTGGAAGGAACGAAGGTTGGAATTCTACTTCAGAAAACACTCTCTTACTCTCATATTCCCAGTGACTTTCTGAGTTTGCTTAGAGCTTCATTTTCTGTAGGGTTTCTTCCATGTTTTTGCATTTCCTTTAGATTTCTTGTAAATTTACCTTTCCTTGCAAGTTTATTTTTCTTTTGCAAAAAAGCTTTCCTTTCTTTTCTTTTTTAATGTTTTTTTATTGTATTTGAATTTAAAGTTCTTTGATCATGTTGAAGGCATTTTATTGCTTATTTTAAATTTAAAGTCATTTATTTTGCTTTCTGCATTTTTTTTCATTCCAAACCCTTTAATTTTACCTTTCATGTCAAGTTTTTTCTTTCTTTATTTGTTCAAAAAATAAATCTTTGGTGCACAATTGAAAATTGACACTCATAAAGAGGAGTAGATTTCGCTCCCAACTATTAGATATCGAACCAACCACAATTTTGCTAAAAATTGGCATAACAAATTGGCACGCCCGGTGAAACAGTTTATAAAGTGTGTCGAAAATCTTTTGCTATTCTTAAACAAATGATTTAGTTTATGCAACTTCAAAATAGCAAAGTTATTAATATAGCCGATGAAGTTTCAAATAGCAATGTTGGGTCATCTGTGATGTCCCCATAATAGTTGCACAAACTTCTGCAGAATTAACGTCGCATACATCAGGTTGGATCGACATCGAGAATTCGGCTAGGCAAGTTGAACAAATTGCTTGGATTGTCGATTATGATGAAGATGATCATTAAAATGTAAAGGTAAAACCTGAAAATTCAGGGAATAATCCTAGAGATATAAATGATGTGAATCTCGATGGGAATATCCCTCATATAGTTTGACGCAACCAGAATGCCGATAATGTGTTGGCTATGATGCGCGATAATCAACGAGGTAACTAGGAACGTCGAAGACGTTCTTAATAGGGTCGGTATCAATGTAAATTTTATGAATCGACCATATTTTGTTTATGCATTCCCTACTGTTGTACATATGGTAGAGGTGCCAAGGGGTGTGAAGAATCCTAAAAAAATAACAAAATTCGCATGTTACTCAATACATGGTTGAGTTAGGAAATTTAGCAAATGATGAAATTTAAAAATAAATTTTTTTTCTTCTTCTTTAACAAAGAATGTTTTTACTTGGATTTTAAACTTAAGGCCTAATTTGATTGTTACTTGGGCACAGTTGAAAAGTGCTTTTCATGCTCAGTTTTATAGGGGTGAATTGAATGTAACAATTATTGATCTAGTGGCTTTGAAGCGTGATGATGGTGAGTCAATTGATGAATTCATGATTCGATTTAAGAATGCTCGAAGTCGATGCTAAGTTTCTCTTCCTGAAAGTGAGGTAGTAGAATTAGCAACTATGGGTTTAGAATTTTATATATGTGTCGGAAGTTGCTAAATGTACACATACCTGATTTGGCACATTTAGTTGAAAGAGTTCGACAAGAAGAAATTCTTCATAAAGAAAAAGAAGTGTTTAAAAGTAAAAGAAAGTACAAAAACAAACCTTTTGCTCGAAAAGAAAAGGTTTCATATATTGAAATGGGGTCTTCAAGTGAAGAGTCCAATTTCAAATTTTCTAAAGTCGATTTGGCTGAATTAAAGAAAGGACCACCTTATGTTTGTTTTGTACTTAAGAAAATTGTGAATGTTGATAAACCCAATGATTCGAAATATAAGATTGGAAAAAATTATATTTTTGATATTTCAAAATTGGAACAGATATTTGATGTGTTACTTAAAGATAAACAATAGGTTTTACCATAAGGCAAGACATTGTTGTCGATTTGTGAATTTCATCAAGCAACTAGTCATTCGACTAACAATTGTGTTTGTTTCAGGGACTTGATTCAAGACGCCATTATGGAAGGAAGACTAAAGTTCAATGATGACAAAAAAGAGATGAAGGTCGATACTGATTCCTTCGATGTAGGAGCAAATTTTGTTAAACCTTCTTTTTTGGGCATAAACACGACTGGCTTTACATCTCATGAGTTTTATTCAGCCTTAGGGGATTTCAAAGAAAATGTTTGACCAGTGTATCCTGGTGCAGGCGAAGGAATGTTGGAATTTTTTATGCATCAGAAATTAAAAGATCGAGATGTATCCTTATGTCCTCAATGCAATGTTGTGTTTGATGTTGAAGCTGCGTCTATTTTTGAGGCGGAAAGAATGAAAAAAGAATTGGCTAATAAAGAAGAGCAGGTTTTTCAGAGACATCCGTCTCGATGCCAGGAGGGGCAAAGTTCTTGAACTCCTTAAGAGAAATTTTCACCTTCCTTTGCTCTTTCGCAAGCATTGGGAGTCCGGTGGATTAAGAACTGCCATGAGTTCTGTGATCGAGAAGTACAACAGTATCGATAGAGCCAATATCAAAGGAGTAACACTCTCTGTTCATACCAAAGTGGTTTTCCCATCCAACGGAGAGACTTATCCCAAGGAAATACCCTCTCCGATGAAGATTGGTAAAGGAAAAACTGTTGAGGTTGCTCCCGACAAATCTATTAGAAAGGAGGCTGATCTCGATAAAGAGTATTTCGATGAGGTGACGAGGAAATGGTAAGCACAATCTCCATTATTCCTACAGAGTATTTGGGGGAATATGAAGGAAATCCAAGTGAGGATTATGATCTTAAAGATGAGGAAGCTTTTGCTTTCATTTGTGAAGATGAGGAGTTGGGTTGTTTTAAAAGGCCCATAGAAAAGCAAAGGTCACACCTTCAACCACTACATATTAGCACCCTCATGAGTGGCATATGTGTCAATAAGGTGTTGGTCGACTGGGGGGCAGCGATTAGTTTGTTGCCAGAAAAGATGATAACCAAGGCGAGGAAGCATTATGATGATTCCCATTAACATCTCGGTAACAAACTACAGTGGTGTGTCGACACCTGCAAAAGATTTGGTAACTCTCCAAGTGTAGGTTGGTTCTTCATCTCGAACCACTATTTTTGTGGTGGTTTCTTCAAAGGCTAGTTATAATGCTTTACTTTGCTCTGATTGGACCTATGGTGTTGGATTTCTACCTTCGACTATTCACCAAAGCATTCTTCTTTGGACTGATAAAGGAAAATCTAAAGTGATAAATGCAGATGCAAGTCTTTATGTTGAGCATATGCATGTCAATTTCAAAGTTTATAATGATAAATTGAAATCTCTTAATGTCGACAGGATGCTTAATTACTATAACTGTGAAGGCTATTTTTTAACTTCAGAAGGACTTAATGTGAAGTTTTGACACCCAAAACTCGACTATACTCCTACAGGGTGGGAGTAATTATTTTCATACTAGGTAGTTCAATCATGTTTTGACATGGCTAATGATCAGGATGTGTCGAGCTATTTATTTTCTTATAAAAAATTATATAAGTAGTTTTGATTCTACAACTTATTTTTCTTTTTCTAGTTATGATTCTTCTGATGAAGTGGAGTCAAATAGAGATTTTAATTCAGCAATTTCAATTTCTAGCACAGTTTTGATTCCCAAAATTGAATATGATAATAATTTATGTTCTGTAGCATGTATTTTCATTCCTAGGTCTAGTGTTATTAGCCAGCCTTGTGTCGATGTATCCTTAGATTCTTGCTTTGTAAGTGACTCGATAGCCGGTTTGGCTATTGATATCAATAAAGTTTGTTTTTCTTCATAATCAGTTGATCTTTCTTTCGATTGTGTTTACGATCTGGAGTCATTGGGTTTCGAAAAAACTTCACTTAATGATGATCATATCGAAAAGGGATTCGAGTCCCAAGATCCTCTTGAAGAAATTAATTTAGAACTCAATGGTGATTAAGACCTACTTATATTTGCAAAAATATTAGTGAAGAATTTCAAGCGAGTCTAATTAATCTTTTGATTGAGTACAAAGATTGCTTTACTTGGGATTATGATGAAATGCCTGTTCTCGATCTTTTTTAGTGGAACATCTATTGCCATTGAAGCCGTTTTCTTGACCAGTAAAACAGGCACCTCGACGTTTGGCTCCTGAAATCAATCTCAAAATTAAAAAAGAGATTGAACGATTAATCAAAGCAAAGTTTATTCGAACAGCCCGTTGTGTAGACTGGGTGTTGAATATTTATTTTGCCAGTAATGAAAAAAGAATGGAAAATTGCGTGTTTGTATCGATTTTCGAGATTTGAATAATGCTACTCCTAAAGATGAATATTTCATGCATGTGGCAGATATGTTGATCAATTCCACAATTGGTAACAAAGTTCTAAATTTCATGGATAGTTATTCTGGATATAATCAAATTTTTATAGATGAGGACGACGTATCAAAGACAAATTTTCGATGTCCAGATGCCTTAAGAACTTACGAGTGAGTAATGATTCTTTTTGGTTTAAAGAATGCTAGGACAACATACCAACGTGCTATAAATGCTATTTTTCATGAATATATTGAAAAATTTATGAAAATATATATCGATGATGTGATGGTGAAATCGAGTTTGATAGATCAACATCTTGATTATTTATGTCAGGCTTTTAAGACAATACGTCAAAAAAGTTTAAAGATAAATCATTCAAAATATGCATTTGGAGTTTTTATAGAAATTTTTTAAAATTTGTTGTTCAAAAAAAAAAAGAAATTACTATTGATCACAATAAAACTAAATTTTAAAATTACCATCACCGACATTAAAAAAAAAGTTCAATCATTTTTAAAAAGAATTAATTTCTTACGACAATTTATTTCGACTTTGTCTAGTCGAATTCGCATATTTTCTCCTTTGATCAAATTCAAAGATGAGTCCTAAATCTTAATATGTGTACGTGGACAAGTGAACATCAAGTAGCATTCAATTTCATCAAAAAATATTTCTCGAAGGCGCCAGTAATGACTACGGTCCGTCCTTTCGAATCTTTGAAAATAGATACATCACCTGGCCTCTCTAACAAACTTAATCAGTTTATCTTAGTATGGATAAGCATCAAAATTTAGTTTGTATGTCTTAACCGTATGTGACAATGTAATGGGTTAAACTAACTGTAAAGTTAATTATTTTTACTGAAATAATAATATTTAATTAGTCGCATACTAGTATAAAGTTATTTATGTTTTTAGTGCATACACATTAAATTTTAAATATAAGAAGGGGTAAAATTTATACAAGTGTGATAATCACCTTAAACTCAAGTTAATAGTTATTATGGTTCTTGTAATAAATACAAGCAAAAATGGCAATTAACAAAAAATTTTAAAAAATAATAAAAAATTAGTTTAAAACAATTTAAAATTATTTTCTTTTATATTTTTAATTATTACTGAAATAATTAAATAACTTTAATATTATATGTATTAAATTATAAATATAAAACTAAATAAAATAACTTTACGTTATCATCTCCTTACCATTATCGAGAGATTAACTAAGCTAAAATAGTAGCACAGAACACCATGAGCGCATGTTAGAAAATGGTAGGTGTCGTGGTGTAGGGCAGGAGACGAGTCAGACGACACACGGACACAGCGTGTTGGTAACTTGCCATACGCCTTGCAGTGTTCTCTGCTCTTTCTATTGTTATTATGCCTGAAAATGAAATAATAGTAGTAACTAGTAATATTGTTCATGTTCATGGTTCATGGGTTGCATGTCATGTATATTGTTTCTCATTTGGATTCTTGCTCACATCTTCACCATCATGTCAGAGTTTATCGAATTATATTATACAACCATTCTTCCTATCCACTTTTTATTCAACATTGCTATCATTTTTTTGAGAGTTTTTAAATATATGGTAGATTATATATGAGTTTAATTTTAATGTATCTATAATGTTAAATATTTTATACGATTCATCATATTTGTTTTTTTTATGAGTATTTATATAATTATTATAAAGAATAATTATTTTTATGGACATAATAATATATGATTAGATACACGTACGATTTTTATACTGTTTTATATTGATTTATCGTTAAAATTAAATTGTAATGTATATTAATAACCTTTTCTTTGTCAACTTAGTTAAGTATATATACTTCTAAAGCATTATTGTATTTAAAAGCTTCATTGATAACTATTTGATGACTATAAATCTCAAAAATTACTAATTCCCTAGCATTTTTCTTTCTCTTATTATTATTGTATTACTTATTGAGTATGTTTTTGAGCAACAAAAATGGGATTATCCCTTATTTAGTTATTTACCATAAGCAAAGATATACATATAAGTTTTATTGATGATTGCATATTTATGAATTTGAGTCAGTTATTACTTATTAGACATGAAAGATTTAAAAACAAGACAAAAAAAAGTTAAGTATAAAATATATATTCTAAAATTTGATTTTAAAAGTTAAATTTTGATGTAATTTTTTGTAATTATTATTAAAAAAATCTTTTTATCTTTTAAATTTTGTAACTTTATGTCAAATATTTTTTTTATTTTTTATTATGAATGACTAATTTTTTATATTAAGTCGTTTGTTAAATATAAATTTTTTTTGTTATTTATAAAAAAGTATAATATTTATTAATTATTTTTATCATATTTTTAAATTATTCAAAAAATATTTTATCGATAACATTTTTTAAAAATATTTTTATCTGCATTTGATTAATCCTTCTAATACCAATTAGTTAACTCCAATACATATATTAAAGTCAAGCATCAAATCGATAAGCATTATAAAAAGAGTATGGCTACATATTCAAATCTTTTTATGAATCAAGTCCAACTAAATTAAACAATAAGACTTAGAATAATGTTAGCCATAACTCATTATTATTATGTTATACTAAGGGTAATTCATCTAAATAAAACAAATGGATCAAATATTTACCCAAATGCATCAATTGAAAACTGATTACTTACTTGTCCTATTGTTATTCTATATAAACCGTAGAACCCCTTCTACTTTTTATTAAAAACATGTAAACCGTGGTATCCGATCCACATAATATAAAGAAAAAATGTGTACACAAATCGTAGTACTCCCTTCCACGGTTTACTAAGAAAAATTTGTGTACATAAACCGTGATACCCCTTTCACGGTTTATGAAGAGGTATATATATACATAATCCGCGAGACCGAATGACGGATTATATTGTTGGTGTTAGAATTGTTGGAGGTGAGAGCATTTGGGAGAGAATCTGGGAGCATCGAGACTCTGGCGTGGTGGGATCATGGAAAACGAAGATCGCATGTACCGATTGAACAGCGTTGCTCACGTGACTAGAAACATTAACCAAGAAGTTAGTTTTTTATATGTTAAAATTTCATTAGTAAGGAGTTAATTTTTTTTGTTAATTAGAACGTTATGCGTGCTTTGTGTAATTCGTAAATAATTTATAGTGTAGTGATTTGGACGTTAAATTTTGATTAGTATTAAATTAATTTTTTTGTTAACGAATCATATTTTATAAAAATATGATTAGTGTCAAATTAATTTTTTCGGTAATAAACCGTATTTTTTTAAAATTTGATGTGTCGAATTAATTTTTTCGTTAAAGAGCCGTATATTTTTATACTTCTGATTAGTGTTGAAACAATTTTTTCTTTCACATGGTGCAGCCGACTAGGTGTATTTGTAGTGTTAGGAGACAACAGAATATGCCTCTACATGAACAGATCAGGCCGTACTTGAAAACTGCGGGTCTATATCATTTGGCTAGACTGAACAGTCATTGGTTCTGGGTTGATGAGCCTCTGCTTAGCGCATTCATTGAGAGGTGGCGTCCTGAGACGCACACCTTCCACATTCCATTTGAAAAATACACCATCACTCTGCAAAATGTGGCGTATCAGTTGGATTATTCATAAACCGTGAAAGGGATAGCACAGTTTACATGTTTTTAGTAAAAAGTAAAAGGGATTCTACGATTTACATAAAATAATAATAAAACAAGTAAGTAATAAGTTTTTAATTATTATATTTAGATAAATATTTGGTGCATTTATTTTATTTAGATGAATTCTCCTTATACTAACTTGATTAAACTTAATTAATAAAAAAATTTTGATATATAACATTATTCTTACATAAATAAATGAAAAAACTTGGTTAGCTCAATTACGCACCACTTCAATTCCCCATGCTCTCACATTTCCTTTTATGCTGCTGCGTTAACATTGGTTCTCACTTTTATCCAAACAAAAAATATAGAAAGCCAACACACCTATAGCTAATTTAAATAACTTGTTTAAACATTAATTTAAATTTTAAAAAAAATAAATTTTGAATATTTAAGATTAATCACATTTTGAATAATTAAGATTGAACAATGTAATTTCTTCTAAACACATTAAAAAAACCGTTGTGTTGACATGAGCTTTCTTATTGCTTCAACTAGCCGTCGCGCAGACACCTTCTCCACAATGTGCCGTCGTCGTCACCATTGGAGGGAGTTCTTGCGCGAGTGACGCGATCGCATCCCGCTGGAGTTGCTGCTGTTGCGTCGCCGTTTGTCATGTCGCGGCGCTATGGTTGCCACTGTAAGCTGTTGGAGAGAGCAGTGTAAAACTAAAATAAACATCTAAAATACAAACAAAAGAAACATCCAGACCAAAGAACAACTAAAAGAAATGTCTAATCTCTAACGAAAGAAACATCTACTATTTCAAAAAAGAAACATCTACTATTTTAACATAGAAACTTCCATTAATTAAAAAAAATCCACTAATTCAGGAAAAAAATCCAGTAATTTGAAAAAGAAACGAGATGAGGATACGTCAATTTCATGTTCTGTGCCAAAAGTAAGGGGGCAAAAAATGGAGCAAGAAGAGCCAGCCACATGCAGCGTTACCTAGTGAAATCGGCAGCGATAAAAGCGACGTTACCTAGTGGAATTTGTGGTGACGGATGTTTCGTGCTCAGCAAACGACACAACACTCGCAGGGAGTGGTAGCTGGCGAATGGCTAATCCAGGTCGGTGTTGGCCACGTGAGGCAGTGACAGTGCCCCGGAACTCCGTTCATGGGGTTGTCCTCATCGTCTTCGGTGTGGTCGATGGCATTCTTTGATGGGACGAAAACCACTAGTGGGTTTCGGACAGCAGCACTGCGGCGTGAGGTGGGGTCTCGTGGCAACAGAGCTTATTTGGGAGGATAGAGAATGGCGCGGATGGGAGAGAGGGGAGATCCAGAGATGTTTTGCAGTGATTTTTTAAAAGTGTAAGAGTGAAAATTGAAAGTAGGTTGTCTCTGGAGTATTTTTTTATTTCATTGGGCTTTTTGTTGTAACCCATTAAGTTGGTTAGTATCCTAAGTGGTTACCTAGCAAAGTTATATCCAAACATTGTATGCTATTCATCTTAAGTAAAATTTTTAGGGTTTAGCTAATATGTGTCTTAAGAGAACACGATAAATTTATCATTAGAAATTTTTTTAAAATATTTTTATTTAATACATACAAAATAAATACATTGAAAACTTAATTTTTATATTTTTAATAAAAATGTTCTTAATTTATAAATTTAATATGTGCTTTTAGATTATGTTTGGTTGATGTCTCAAATTAATAAAGACATAGACACAAATACATAGAAGTACATAGACATAAGAAAACACCTAATTTTTTATCTTGTTTAATAATTTAGACACAATAAAATACACAGCTCAAAATTTCACCAAAATATCAATTTTATCGTCACCATTCTCCCATCACCACCATTTTTGCTCTTCTCCCTCCCTCAAGAGTTATCGTCAGCCATCAATAGCACCACCATCTTCAATCAAATACAAAAATAACAATATTTTAATCCAAATTAAATTTAATATGTATAAAGTCAACAAAAAAATAATGAATAATTAAATTAAACATTTGAGGACCCTTTTTTAATCTTAGATGAATTGTATTTTTATTATGTTTTCTACGAATATTTAGGTATTATTTTAGTAAGATGAGATATATCTTACTTTTATTTAGTAGGGAATTGAAAATTGTATTTTTAATAATGCAATAATAATCAATTGTGATACATAATTCTTTTTGAGAGATTGCCACTTACCATATGTTCATTTAAAAAATTTATTTATATGATTATTTATCCTTTATTTCAGAAAATAATTATTTATATAATTAACTATCATTCACTTTGCGAAATAATTATGTTCATAATTCATTATTATTCATTTCAAAAAATATTTATCTATATAATTAATTATCATTTACTTTGAAAAATAATATTAATATTAAATAAAATGTCATATATAAAAGATAAATAATGTAAATAAACCAAATAAAAATAATAGTGTAATAAATAAGAGATAAAATAGAAAGAAAAGAGAAACAACAATCTAAAAAACTTTGTGAAACCACCGAAGAAAGAGAAAAAAATGACATACGAGTTTCTTAAAAAAAAAGAAAATAAAAATATTGGCTGAGAAAAGAATTTTTTTTTAAAAAAGAACCTAGTTAAATTTTTGCATCTAAAATGGATAATAAATGTAGATATATAATTTTAGATATTAACGTTTTTAAAATAAAATGGTCCTTTTTATGAAATTAAAAATAGTGTAAAAATCAAATAAAAAAAAAAGATATAAGAGCTAGCAGAATAATTAAATTCTTATAAAAATTAAATCCAATTTTGTATAATTATATTTGTAACTATAAAATAGAAATAGTCGTCAAATTATCTAACTACTAACAAAAAACACTAAAATATTAAGGTCTGTATAGTAACATATACTTCAAAATTCTATTATTCTTATTTTAAAAAAATTAAATAAAATTTTCATTGTAAATATAATCAAATGTGTATGTTATGTATTTGTTATTAAACAATAACATAAAATTTATTTAGTCAATTTTGTTAGATTTTTAATATAAAAACTAACAACCATTACTCTGAAAAGTAGGCCTCGCATTTACTCTGAAAATGACGTGTGGAATGAGTTAGAGAATTTAGGTGTGATGCCAAAATTGCGCATGAGGTGTTACTGGTTTTTATACAGAGAAGATAGAGTTAAGAGGGAATTTTTTGGTGTTCCGGCTGACGTACGTCTTGCCACATTGTACGAATTGATGAAAGAAGCAGGTGCACTCTAGGAACAATTGTCCTAGTAACGTGGCTAATATTTTGAGAATGGAACAAAAATAACTTTAACATCAAGATACATAAAGTATCTTCATATTTTGTGGGTAACATATCTATGACTTAATTAAGGCTTATAATCATAATATCTCATGTCTTTGTATTTTGTGACTCTCATAACTATAACTATTGTTGACTATGCTATTAGTAATGAGTTAGTCAAAAAAGTCAATGCTATGTAATGACTTGATGAAACAGTCCCTGTGTTAAATTTGTTAGTTTCATATGTAATGACTTGATCATGTAAGACTTTTTTTTATATGTATTTGTAAATGTAATATAAGGCATAATATATTAATCAAATGATATAATGTGATTGGTTAGCCTCTTTAAAATCATGTACATATAATTATTGATTTACATATTTCTTCTTCTTGAAATTATTTCCAGTTTATGTATTGAGATGAGTAGTAAACAAAAATAAAATTAATTTTTTATCTAATTAGATCATGCTAACTTTATTGTTATTATTATTATTATTATTATTCCTAACTTGTTGTATTATAAATATAATTAAATTTTTTTGTTATTATTTAATCACATTTATAAATATTTACATAATTGTATACTTAATAACATGACTATATAATATGGAGGGTAATATTGTCATTATATAACTTAATTCATTTTTTCTCTCCATTTTCCTTTCCAAACAAACAACATAAATTATTCATCTTTCAATATCTTTCCATCATATTTTTCTTCCATCCAAACACACCCATGGAAATTAAATTTCACTTCAATTTCTTTCCTTTTTATTTCTTTTCACTCAATTTCTCTCCTTCCTATTTCTTTCCACTCCCAAACAAAGTGTTAACAAATTCCCAGTTCAAGTAAATTCATATTCAATTCCTAGATCGACACCATGGCTTCAATCATGTCTGCAACTTAATTCATTTTCTTCAGTTACATCCAACCAAACAACATTTTCATTCTACTATAAAAATTTTCAGCTACAAAAGATTAAGTAAAAAAGACGATTTACAGATTTATAATAAAAAATTAATTTACTATAATAGATATATAAATCATACAACTCCTATCTGTAAATCCCGCTAAAATTGGTAAATTATTAGTTAATAAATTGAATAGGAAAGCTAAAAATGCAAAACTAATATCAAAATAAGATAGAGCTCGTCAAAACGAGAATTTTGATACCAATTTCGAAAATTCTGGGATTTATTTATACGCGTGGCACTTTTACCATGGTGAGAACCTCCGGTTCTTATTCCATATTGTATTGTTGTTTTTCAGATGCAAGTTGAGAGGCTCCTCACTAGGCGTCTAGATCTTGGGAAGTGAAGTAGTCCTTGGGTGTATTTTGGTTTTCTGTTTGTATATATGTATTTAGCTTACTCTTCAAGTAACTTGTGTATGCTGCTCCTCTTAGAGGTTGAGGGAGAGTTAGGAGTTACTTTGGTATTTTGGTGTATTTTGGGGATACTTATGTATGTTTATATATATATATATATATATATATATATATCCTCCGACCAGCCTTAGCTTCGCAGGCTGAGTCAGGGGCTAGTTATGTTGTTTCCTTGACTTTCCTTTACTCTTTTGCTTACCCTTATCATCTTCCTATTAGGTTTCTTAGCACGCAAGTAATCCTTTCCGTTGAGCATTGCGCTTTTCATTTCCGCGATTTTTGTTTACCCGTTTTGTTTCAAGGCTCCTAGTGTATTATCCTCTTCTCTATTATGTATTTATTTTGCTGTTTAGAGGTCCGTAACACCACACTATCTCTGTTCTACGACTTAAGTGTAAAACTCTGTGTAGTAGGGTGTTACACTATCCCTCTTACAAATTATAATCTTAATGGTGAGAAAAGAATAATAATAACTAAACTAATACATCCATATCGCATAAGCTAAACTCAAAAACTCTTCATAAACTTCTTCGTCCATTTTCTGAAAAGAGAAGTATGTAGAGGAGTGAGAATATGGTACTCAAAAGGTTGATGGGATACTGGGAATTAAATTTAAAAAATAAAAATAACCGTTGTCAATTGTTAGGAGAGATTGATGGGAATAGTAGGAAGAGAATTGAAACGGTTATCTCTCACGTTATCTCCCATTATCCACTACCCATGTGAGAGATAACTATTTTAATTCTCTCCCAATATCCCATCAATCTCTCCTACCAATTAGCAAATGGCATTTTTATTTTTCAAATTCAAATTAATCCAATTGGATCATAATTTAAATAAAATTTTTTCATGTATTCTTTTTTAGTACTAATTGATCAAACATATCCATTTTAAAAATTTTTAAATTAAATTATGATCCAATTGGATTGATTTAAATTTGAAAAATAAAAATAAAGAAATTGATGGGATAATGGAGAGAGAATTGAAACGGTTATCTCTCATGTGGATAGTGGGAGATAACGTAAGAGATAACCGTTTTCATTCTCTTCTCACTTTCTATCAACCTTTTTAGTACTAATTGATCAAACATATCCATTTTAATCTCTTCTACTAATCTTTTTATGTACTAATTGCATGCTAAAAGTTTGGATTATTGATAATATTAATTTTTTTATATTTTTTTTAAAAAATACATGTAAACGAGATATACACATTTCGCGTCCAACTGTCTTATCTCATTTACAGTGTAATAAGAGAAGAATATTTATTTCGATAAATATTTTTTAAATTATTTATTTCGTTAGTTATTATAATTAATTTATTTATTTAAATAAAAAATCCACTTGCATCAACCAAGGTCTTATTGCAATATTTTTGGTCTCGAGACCCAATCATTGCATCAGCATGTTTAGCTCCAACAATTCATTTTGAGATTCCAAAAAAAAAAAACAAACGAAGCCATTCACCGTTCCAGCTTCAGCGGCTCCGCACTGTTCCGCAAAGACTTGCAAGCTACTCCCAGCCGCAACGTTTATGAACACCTGTCCCTTCTGCCTTCTTCCTGTCCAAATATCTATAACTCGCCTTCTTTCCAGGGGCGGAGCTAGATAAAATATTGAAGAGGGGTAAAAAATATTTACACAATAAAATTTTAAGGGGGGCTAAACTGAAATTTATATATAATTTACATGTAAAAAATTAAAATTAGGGGGGCCATTGCCCCCCTTTGCTTGTACCTAGCTCTGCCCCTGCTTCTTCCTGTCCAAATATCTATAACTCACGATCTATACACTATAATTATCATTTCTTTAAATATTTGTACTATTTCTTTTTATGTTATTTATTGGTTACTTTAAGAGAAGAGAAAGTATAGGAAATCAATGAAATGTTTGTATAATGTGTACAATAGAAGTTTAAAAAGTATTAGAGATATAACCATTAGTGTTATTTTTTTCATCAGCTAAAACTTTTGGAATGAGTAGTATCATGATATGATATTAAAATTCTAAATTCAAAAGGTCAAGATCTTTGGTGAACCCCAAAATTAGTTTAAATTTTTAGGATGAGATGTTTATTATCCCTAGTATTCGGATAGTTATTATGAATACAATCCCGCTACGTTACCAACAACGTTTCTGCCAACATCTGCCAACTCTTATTTATAACTATGTTTAATAGAAGTGTCTTTGTGGATGTATCTAATAAAAATGTCTTTTTTATAGCTGTGTTTAATAGAAGTGTCTTTATAGATATATTTTTTGGATGTGTCTTTTTATATATGTGTTTAAAATATAATAATTAATCATTGTTGGTAATAAGTTGTCCGATAATATATTGATATCCTATACTTTTCCTTATGAATAATATGGGTGATGTTCATTTTATAATTTAATAACCCATTATATATATTATACACTTAAACTATTGACTCCTTAACAATATTCTTAAGAGAATAATTTTATGCTACTTATTAAATTGTTTTCATAAAACAACAATATCAAGATTCTACTGGTCAATGTACATTACTGTGTATCTTCAAACTTTATTTTGATTAGCCAAATATTATTATTTGTTTATATCGTGGGTCTGCAAAATTACGGAACTATCTTGTTGACCGATCCCTTCTAATCAGTATTGTCTGCGTGCCCTGATAGACTCTGGAAACGATGGCCTTAATCTTCTAATTTTTTTCAGCGAGTCTTATTGACCGAACACCACAAAAGATGATGTCCAATTTAAATTAGGTCAATTCTATGGTGTTTTTTTGTTTGGTGTTTAATTTTTGCCTAAATTATTTTTTATAATAATTTTAAAATATTTAAATTTTTTTAACTTTTATACTTTTAAATTTAAAATTAATTATTTTACCTATTTTAATAATTAGATAATACCTTTTAGGTATTATACTAAACACCTTTAAATTAATCATGTAAGATTTGATTGCTCATTCTAATTTTAATTCTGGTTCTGATTTTGATTTTGGAAAAAATTTGTTCAGATAAGGAACAAAGAAAGAGGTTAAAGATAATAATAAAATAGAGATAATTTGAAAATTAAAAAAAATTAAGGGAGTCAACTTTAATTTTAATAATTAGTTACTTTTATTTGAGGTTGTGAAAATTGAACTGGTCAAATGATTAATTTATTGGTTTAATAATTCAATCAAAATTAAATTGATTTAATTAAATATATAATAAGTTATTAAAAATTTAGTATACAATTTTTCAAATATTCAAATTTAATATTTTTAAACTAATCCATTTTACATAATAATTTATTCATATTTAATTAGTAAAATTCTAATTAATTTTAAATTCTAATTAAATAATCGACAACAACACTCATCACACCAGTAACAAAAATTTAAAATTAAAAAATTTTAACAATAACTTCTAATAATTAAATAATCATCAACAAAATAAGTAAAAGTTTAAAAAATAGAAAACAACAACTCCAAATCAGAATCAAATTCTAACAACTCAAAATCAATAAAAATAACAAAATAAATAACAAAGTAATATGAAAGAGCAAAAGCTAACTTGCAACACATAATATTCTATGATAGTTGTTTACAAACTCAAAATGTTGGAGTCTTAAAATGCAGATTTGTTGTGCTTCAGAAAAAGAAGGAATACAAATAAAATTTAATCTCGGTGAATCACAATATCAACAAAGTTAAAAAGCAACAATTTCAATCATTGCGTATCACTATCACTTAAGAGTATCAAAAAAAGTTTATTATAACATCATTAAAAGGCTCACAAAATCTCTAATAGACGATGATATTTAAAAAATTTGCAAAAACTAACTCAAAATCAGAAATTCAGAACAATAATACAAAATTAACTCCGAAATTTGACAAAAATCAATAATAATTAACTCAACTAAAACAACAATAAAAAATTCTTTCTGTTAAGAACAATCAACAATAAAAAAAATTAATTCAAAAAAACAAGAATAATCAAAGAAATTAACTCAAAGAGGAGGTAGGGCTGGAGCGCGACAGAACATGGGATGTGTGCGACAAAGGAACGAGATGGAGGAGACAAGATGGGACACCACATAAGTTGCGACGCAAGAGGCATTGCGATGGAGGAGGCGAGCTTGAGCAGTGGACCGCCAAAACAGGGGCCACTACAATAATATAGACTATTTTTTAGAATTATTATGTGTCAAAAAAAATTAAAATTTGTAAAAAAAAACAAATTTTGACACTATTTTAACTGTGAAAATATGTTAATAAAAGTTTTGTCAAAAATAGTATTTTTGTCATATAAGTAATTGTAAAAAAAGTTTAAATCTTATTTTGATAAATATTGGCGTCAAAAATAATTTGTTAGAAAAATTTGAGAATATATTTTTTGTGATATTTATTAATCGTCAACAATACTATTTATTTTGACACTTATTGACCATACAAAATTTTCAACAAAATTTTTTAACAAAGAATGAGATGAGATCTTGAAACTAAAGAATAAATTGAGATTTTGAAAATGAAAAATGAGTAATATGATCCTAAATTGAGAGTAGCGTGATGCCAAAATTGACGGAGCTCAACGAAGAAAAAGAATAATGGAGTAAGTTGAAAATAAATAAGTGTCAAAATTGAGGAGTAATTTTCTACAATCAAATTATTCATCAAAAAAACATAGAAAATTTAACATTTATGATATTTGTCAAAAATATATATTAATTTTACACTTAACTATGGCCGTTAAAAAAAATCATGTTAAAATAGCTCTCTTTTCTTGTAGTGGGCCGCGCAGTGATGGAGGAATGAGACAGAGACAAGTTGCGAAACGAGACACGTTGCGATGGAGGGGAGGAGCTTGAGCAGTAGGGACAGCGGCTGAAGGAGATGTGACGACGGCGCCGATAGTGGTAGGGGTGGCAACGGGGCGGGTTTTCGGTCTACTCGACCCCGCCCCGCCCTACAATAACGCGCATAAAATCCGCCCCACTCCTATCCGCGGATAGTGGCAGATTTACGGGAGGCCTAAGGTGGCCATGGTCCCCCTCATTTTTTTTAAAAAAATTAATATTATTAGTTTATTATTATTATTATTATATATATATATATTAAATATATTTTAATATATTAACACACTAAAAAAATTTACATGTTAAAAACTTAATATGTATAAATTATAATGTGTATTATAATATATTAGTAGCAATTAAAAAATAAGTTAAAAAAATAAAAATGTATAAATATATAAATAATTAAAAAGTTATTAAAAATATAGATTTGTATTAATGTAAAAAGTAACAACTATAAAAAATTTCTTATTTTGACTCTTTCTATGACAATATTAATAATTAAATAGATTTTTTACACAATAAAAAATATTAAAATAAGACTTTAGAATAAGATAAAAGATAAATTTTTATTAGCAGATTATATGATTGTATATGTTGAAAAAGAGAATACTCCAAAATTTATTTCAGATGATAAATTGATATTTTAGTTATAAGAAATATCACAGAATAAATTTAAAAATACCAAAATCCTAAAGTATGTAGTTGAATGTTAATTTCTATATAATATAATTATTAATTTTGACCTATATACTATAAATTATATTTTGTTGATTTTTTATTTTGGCCCCCTCTTATAAAATTTCTAGATCCGCCACTGTCCGCGGGTAGTAAAATGTTGAACCCTAATCCGCCTCTACCCGCTCCTATAATTATTAAAATCTAATAAATAAAATTAAATTTCAAAATTTAAATAACCATCATCACATACATAACATAAATTAAAGTAAAATTTTAAATATGATACAATATTATCAATCATTTTACTAATTATTTTATATATATTATATATATTACATATTAAAATTATATATTATACATATATCGGGGCGGGTAGTACCTAAACCCAAGAACCCACCCCACTAAAACTCCGCCCCGAACAGGTAGGGGAGGGGTGGGTACCCACGGGTTCGGGTGATGTTGCCATCCCTAGATAGTGGTGAGGATGGCTAGCTGCTACTCTGCTCTGATAGGGTTTTTACTTTTTAGGGTTGGATTTGGTCCATTTTTGGAGAAAGAAGGGGGAGAGTGTATTGTGCTGTGTTTGTTTTTTTTTTTTTTAAAGAATCAAACGGCGTCGTTTGATGGATAGAGAAGCAATCCAGGGTGTATAAAAACCGGGCCAGTTCTACCAATTAATCACAGGTTCGTCCGATTTTTTAACAGATTTTTTGCAGAATAATTCTATACATCAACCAAACTAACTAGAAGACGATTCTCGATTAACCCAGTCGAACCAACAGGTCTGGTTTGATTTTTAGAACACTTCTTTTATTAAAAGTAACTCATCTTTTATGGGATTTTTTATTTAAATAATTTAAATAAATATTTTATTTACTGAAATAAATAATTTTAAAAATTATACAAAAATGGGTGGGATTGTTTATCTCGTTTACAGTGTAAATGAGATAAGTTTGCATGTATCTCGTTTACACTGTAAACAAAATAAGTAAGTGCGTATGACACGTGTATATCTCATTTACAGTGTAAATGAGATACGTGCAAACCCATTTCGTTTACACTGTAAATGAGATAAGACTAGGTGACGCCTATATATAGATGTCGTTTACAGCCTGGATCTGGGCCCCATTTCAAACTTTTCCTCCACTTTCTCCTCTCTTCTATCCCTTTTTGACCATATTATTGAGTAAGACACATATGGCGCGTGCAGATGCATGTGATCCAAACATCAACAGGCTGAACGTAACATGGCACTACATCAGGACAACCAATTTTGTGGTTAGTTTTATTATCTTGACGTTTATGTTATCCTGTATATGTATAGCCATGGTTAGGATACTTGCCAAAAACTAGAATACAATTTGTATCGTTAGGAACAGGTCACTGATAGTATTTAATAATTCTAGGAATGTGGTTATCATTTTTCTGTATTTAAGTTGTTAACTACATAATTATTAATTTAGAGGTTAAATACTGGAGTAGATGTTTTCCAATCGTTACAGTTAGTTTATTGGTCACACGTTTCTTAATTTATTAGTTTAGTTATTAACTATCCAAGTTTGATAATTAGATTATTAAGTTAAAGTTTGATAATTAGGTTATTAATTATTTTACTGAATGTTTTTATTTCACGTAAAGTATTGAAGAAATGTTTATTAGTCAAGTAAGTACATATTAACAGAAAAAGTCGTGTAGACATAAATTCAGTTAGTATATATGTGTAAAATTTTGTTAAACAAATGCATACAATAGTAAGTCATTTGATATGTCGATGGACCTATAAAATTTTTTAATTTTTAATAATTGTGAAATATTTTTTTTGTTAGAGGCCTCGCCTATTTCTGTCCCGGAGAGTGAGTCACACGCTTCCACCACTCGATGCCATCGTCCTGCATCTGAGGGAGGCTGGATTCGGCGACACGGTGCCTCTCAGAGACTTCGTCTTCGACAACTCCCTGATCACGGTATTCGTGGAGCGATGGTGTCTGGAGACCCACACATTCCACCTGCCCTAGGGTGAGGCCACTATCAATCTGTAGAACGTGGCGTACCACCTTGGGCTACGCGTGCACGGGAGCCAGTGGGGGTGCTTCTGTGATTTCTACATGTGGTACGACATAGAGACATGGGAGCTGGTAGAGCGAATGCTCAGTGTCAGGCCTCCGATGGTTCCACAGCAGGGGACGCAGAGGAATGAGTCGTTCTTACTGAAACTTACTTGGTTGCGGGACCGTGTTCGCCATATGTCACATATGGATGATCCGGAGACTCTCTAACAGTATATAAAGTGTTACATCTTGTTACTAATCAAGGGGTACCTGATGATGGACAAGTCGAACAACCTGGTCCATCTCCGGTGGCTTCCACTGCTTCAGGACTTTGAGAGGTGCCGTGGGTTGTCTTAGGGCTCGGCGGTGCTTGTATGGACATACCATTCGCTGTGCTCTACAGTATACCGAGGCACGACAGACATCACCGGCTGCACTCCGCTGTTGATGTCCTGGATATACCCGAGATTTTTCCAATGGTGTCCACCTGACCGATAGGTTTTCATGTATCCCATGGCTGCGAGGTAACAATTGTTTATGTCTTGCTTGTGTTTTGAATTTGTAACTCGTTATCACATTCCGTAAATTGAACTCGTGTTATTCTTGTAACTGGTGACAGGTTAATAGTGTTGATGCAGCAGAGTAGGGACCAGCACAAGTAGAGGATCCTCCGATGGCGTCTGTCAATAGATTAGTTACTGATGAAAGAGGTTAGCCCTATGATTTTCCTGGTAATTCCATTTGCTTCCAGTTATTCTTCGATTTGGAATCGCATATAGCTAAGCAGGGTAGTTATACATAGTAAATGCATTAAAATCTAATTACAGAATTTAGTCCTTTAGATAGGATTTGTTATTTAAACGAACTAAATAAATGTTTAATTTACTAAAATAAATAATTTTAAAAATTATTAACTTTTTGAGTACATGGACATTAGATGTTGACTTTTATTTATATATATTGATTCATGTACTTTTTAATTAAATATTTATAACAAACCAATAATTACATATTGAGATATCAAATATTTATTTATTTCACACCACCGTATCTGCCATACAAATGCGTGCCATCGATAGAAACAAACGGCTCGTAATGTTTGAAAGCCTCAACACAAGATGGAAATGCCCAAAAGACTTTGTCCAACATAATATAATCGTGGACCATAAGGTGCCCGTCATAGTAAAGTACGTCCCTGAGCTCACATATCGTTCCAAGATAACAACTCTGTAGTGCCTGTAGAAGCTTCGACACCTTGTTGTATGACTCCTCCTTGTCCCCGTATATTTGCGCAATTGCCTTTTGCTTCGCCATCCAAACCTTTCTATAGGAGGGTTTGAAGTGATAGCTTTGCCGAACTGCACCTTGCAACACAGGGATTAGGGGTGTGCATGGCCCGGCCTGACCCGAAGACCCGGCCCGGTCCCGAATACTTTAGGGGCTAATTTGGTATGATTTCATCGGGTCTAGGACTGTGTAAGGATCTCAAAAATAGACCCGATCATTATTTCGGGTCGAGTCCGGACCATAGTTCGGGTCACCCGAAATCGGCCCAGTGGCCCGGTCACCATACACAATAAATATTTTGTATTATTAGTGATGGATGATGGCTATTATTATGTGAAATTTAAGTATTGTAAACCTTAATATTTTGTGTTATTAGTCATTATATATAAGACTATAAGTTAATGTTTTATATTTAAAATGCATAAAACTTTAGACTAATGCATAATATTGTGTTATTTGTATTGATTTAAATATTAGGTATTATTAGGCAATATTAGTATTGATTATGGTTATGCTTTAATTTTAGAGAAGAATTGGTTCTTGTTATATTTTTCTAAGTGAATTTTACCATGTCAAATAATGGTTGGAGTCTTAGAAATTTGGATATTTTTACATGCTAATTTATAAGAAAGTATCAAAGTAATATAATGTTTACGGCCCGATTTTTACCCGATTTTCACCCGATATAGTTGTGGCCCGAAAGGGTATAGGTTTCATCGGGTCTAGGGTCGGATTCGGATCTCATAAATGGACCCGGTGCATATTTCGGGCCGGGTCTGAGTCACATCAAACCCGATTTCACCGACCCATGCACACCCCTAACAGGGATGCTGATAGATGAGTTGGACTGTATCAACGGTAGGATGACCTTGCAGATGAGGCTGCTGTCCAACTGTCGATGGTTTTGGGATATGGTGGGTGCTAAACAATTATACGCTTCACCAACCCTCCGAATCTCCCTAACGAAATAAAACATTCTTGGTCAGGAACTACATAAGATATAGCAATCATAAATGAGTAAATACACCACAATTAAACTTAAACTCACCAGTATCTGAGGTTCTGTCGGAGGGCAACATGGAGATTCCGGACATCCAATTACAGCTTGACTGCAATGCACACAATCATTCCGATTCGACCACTCGGTACTCAGCACTTCTGTGAAGCTGTAGTTCTTCACATCCTATATTACTGCATCTCTGCATTTGAATGTGTGGTCGACTCGAAATTCTACCCCACTGTCTAGGTTGTAATCCTCTTTCCCAGTGTTGGAAAATGAAAATTTCTCATGCATGACATCCAAATCCATAGTATGATAGTGACTTGGTATATCTGATAGCGCCGGAATCGGGTGGGGGAGGCAAAACATAACACACCGCTATCTCGGCCAGCGTCTCCGGTACAAACTCTTCCCCCTCATCATTTTCAGAGGAATCACTATCGTTGCTATCCGCAACGTACTCTTCATCGGAGTTTTCATCATCCATCTCTATATTTTCCATTGGACTGGCAACATGAATTGGTGGTGGTGCGAGAGGTAGGTCATCCTGTACAAAGGTGAAGTGGACAGAACCACTACCACCAACATCACCAACCTCGATAGAAAGCTCCATCACTTGTTCCGCCATGATTCTCCCATGGGTCTTGATGGTTATTAGTGGCTAAGAAAAGGGGGTTGAATCTTAGCTTCTTTTCTTTCAGAAATACTTTTTGCTTTTTCAAAGAATCTTAAGAGATATTTTTGCTTTAGTCTTGTAATGAGTTGAGAGACACTTATTTTTGTCTCTTGAGTAATAGAGCCAAAATCGAAGTAGAGAGGAAGAAGTAACACACAGATGTATCCTACTTCAACTACCTAGTGCAATGTAGCCTACATCCAGTCTCCATCACAATCATGATGGAATTTTACTATCTCTTTCTCAAGATTACAAACACCCATGCTTCCCTAGGATCTACCCAATCCTATCTGGGACAAATCCAGATTCTAACCTAATCTGAATTTGACTAGGACTCAACCTAGCTTTCAACTGCCAAGTGCTAACCCAACTTGCAAGGGTGAAACAAAATAGAAAGATGTACAAAGAATCTCTGAGACATTTTATGACTTTTTATCACTGTTTAACTCACTGCGTTTTATCTCTCATTGTCTTTTTCTTACAAACCTCACCATGTTTGTCTTTTTAAATGAGACTCAGACAGACTAAACTGAGAAAAAGAAAATACTAAATGAACAACATGAAGGAGAAGAACTCAATCAGTTTAGGTAGCTATGAGAATTGAACTCAGTGCTTTTTACTTACTCTCCTTACCTTCAATCCTTGGCCGTTCACCCTTATTATAGAAGAGTGAAGCTTCCAAGGTTGAATCAAGTTCAACCCTAACACTGTTTTCTTCTCCATCATCAGAGTTTTGCAGCGACTTCATCAGAGAAGAGAGAGACAATTGAATCTATTGCATGCAACTCACCCATTCTCTCTTATCTTTTTTCTTCAAACTTCTTCAATCTTGAACGTAGAGCCTTGCTTTGGCTCCAAGTTTTATTTTTGAGTGTTGATCTTCTGTTTCCCAGTTTTGACTTTGATTTCTCCATGGTTGCTCGATTTGTGCTTGAGACTTTGTTGTTTTCTTCTTGATTTCTTGGTGTAGCACAAATGAGGGAAGATGCTTTTTGAAAAGCTCTGACCGAATGCAACTCAATGCTCGATTGTAGCCCTTTCTTCTTGCTTCGTTTTGGCAACAAGCTTTTTGTCCTTCAATGCTCCAAAGCCTATGCACTTTCTTTTTCTTTCTTTCTTTCTTGCTGAGTGAGTGACGTGATCGAAGTGAAGAGAGAGGAGAGAGAAGAGAGGACTTTTGGCTTTCAATGGAAGTTTCAATGAAATTAATTAAAATGAATTTGGAGGTCAATTAACCAAGAGTGGAAGTAGGTAGCCGTACGAGACTTGTGGTCTTTTAGGCTCATTTTCTTGTTTCCTCGTATTTGGTTTGTGATTGGGCTTGGCTTGGTTCCGATGGACTAACGATTGTGGGCTTGGTGACTTTCATTTATGGGGCTAATAATATTATTTTCATGCACACTAGATCAAATACATTAAATAAACAATTGAAAATTACATAATAATCTTTGTTCATCACTTGGGTTAATTTTCTAAACTCAACGGATCTCAAACATGAATCTCACATGTTCATTGCCCTAGAGCCGAAATAAGCAAAACTGAAAAACTCCACTACCGAACGGTGCTAGCAACCTATACTCCACTCTTCCGATCTCTTTACTCCCTCTACCACCAAAGTTGCTCAATATCATACTCTTCAACTCGGACAACGAACTTACGCGCTGAGTGCGCAACAGTAATGGATTCTCACACTCAAATATCATCACATTGTCACTGTTTCTCATACGACAATTGAGATACACACAGACAACCACATATCCGCTACTACTGGACATTTTTGCCTATTTTTTTGTAGAAAAACGGAGAAAAAGATATGAAATATATGTGGAGAATGCCAAGGGTTTCACATCCTTTTATAGCAGTTGAAAATTTGTCTTAATGTATCTCGTTTACAGTGTAAACGAAATATACATATGTCACACGCACTTACTTAACATAAACGAGATAAGTAATCCCACCTATTTTCGTAATAATTTTTAAAATTGTTTATTTAAGTAAATAAAATAATTATTTAATTTATTTAAATAAAAAAATCCTCCTTTACGAGTACAACATTAATTTAAATTTTATGTGATTAATTTTGTGAATGGTCAAATTTTGTATGGTTAGAAATGACTATTTACTCGTGGCTTGATTAAAAAATTTAATTTTAATGCACCGTTAATACAAAACAGATTTACACGTACATCGAATCATGTCATGTTACATCATCAAAAATACTATTATTTTTGTTAACTCCGTATATGATCATCCAAATAAATAAATATGATTGCACAACTGTATAAAATATTTTACACTATCAATGTATTAAAATTAAATTCTTGATTCAAAAACTAACAAAATTTATTATTTTTTACTAATATTTTTTGTCATTAGTCTAATTTTTTTAGTCTAATAATTCAATATTTTTAATCCGTATTTTTAACAAAAATTCTCCACATAGAAACTTGGCAAACAATTAAATTTCTCATTGTATCTTCAAACTTTATTTTGATTAGCCAAATAAATTATTGATTTAATATTTCATAATACAATTTATTTATTTCTCTCTTTTTCTTTCATTTGCTAACAAACAAATCAAATGCCGTTGGTTTCAACGGTTACTCGATCCACCGGCGCGGGACATGCATGTCACTCCGCGCCTTATTCTTCATCCCCGTATTTTCTATTTTTTGTTAATTATTTATTTATTTTATTCTATTTTTTCCCAAACGAAAAAAGATATACATATTCTTTTCCATATATGATCAGAAATTGCCTCTATTCCTCATCTCCCTCCTTCTCCTGAAGTTGCAGAAACAGGTAAAACACTTTTCTCCGTTTTCAATTCTGTATATGATTTTTTATTTCATCCTGTTAATTTTTGTAATTATTTTGCATAGCAATCATAATTTTCGGTGCAGAATTTCCCTCTTGAAATTCGTGCCTCTTGAATTTATTTTGCTTGTTGTGTTCCACAATTATTTTATATATTTATGATGATAATTTAATTTTCGGTTGCTAGTTGATATAATGTGTGATGGTTGGGTTTGGTTTGAATTCGTTCAACGGTTTGTGTTTGTGGCTATTCCCCAATTATTAAATAGGTAATGATTAATCAGTTGGAAGAGGAAGAGTGCATTTCATTTTCATCATTTAATTTCTTTTAATTCAACCTGCATTTTTGTTCCTATTTATTTGTTTGTTTTGATTGTTGGTGTCATTATCTGAGGAGTTTTGGGGATTTTGGTTGTTGCTCAATTTAATTAATGTTATTGTTATTGTTGATTTGTTGTTGTGATTGTGCTGTCTGTGATTATGATCATGTCTGAAAAACTTGTTAATTGTTAAATGTTTGTGTCAATTTAATGCATTTATCTTAATTTGATTAACTTCTCATGATGGCCATTTTTTGCTTCTTTGTTTATATGTAGCCTTCTAGCCCTAGCTCCTTGAGATTTATGATAACATAGATTCATAAATTTTGGGTTGAGTTGGGTGGCTGTATCTGAGGAACGCATATCTTCTCTATGAATCTGTTGGATTTGTAGAGAAATTCGTGCGGCGGAGTTGGCAGCAGTTAGTGGAAGCAGAACTTCATTCGGCAGAACAATGGGGGTGCATGGAGCAACCCTTCTTACATCTGCAGTTTGTGAGTGGTTCTTGATCTTTCTGCTGTTTTTCGAATCCGCGCTATCATATTTCCTTGCAAGGTTTGCAAGGTATTGCCATTTGCAATTCCCTTGTTTGCTATGCACTAGGCTGGATCGTTTCTTTGGTAAAGATAAGCAGGAGTTCTATCAGAACCTGTTTTGCACCGACCACAGATCCGAACTAGCATCTCTGGCTTCATATCATGCTCATGGGAAGATTGCAGATGGAAAAAGAATGTGTGATGATTGTCTTCTGTCATGCACTACCAGCACTAAACCGAACATGAAATCTCACAAGTTGTTGGTTGGTAAATTGGGAATGGTTAATGGTGGTTCTAGTTCCCAAAGCCCGTCTCTATCCAAAGACTCGCTAAATGGCGCTAAGGGGCCGAGTACGTGCACTGGCTGCGACAAGCTTTGCAAGTCAGAGCAAAATGCCCTGAGATCTATCCAACTGAAATCACCTAAGAGAACTTTTATTAAGCCACCATACATTCCTTTGCCACAAGTGCCAAGGCAAAGCCGTTCAAATCACCGGGATAATTTGAAGAAAACAAAGGGCCAATCTTCAGGATCAGAAGATAAGCGTTCTCATCGTCAACCATCTCGTGTGGTGTACAATGAGCCGAAAATTTATTCTGATTCTGAGTCTGATTTTCCTTTTTCTGATGATGATGTAGCTAGTGTATTACCTGGCCATACATCTCGATTTAAACCAGTAGTTCCCCCAAGACATGTTCTAAGAGGTTTGAATCTTCCAAATCCCAATATTAGTTCCCCCAAAGCCATGCCGTCATGTCCGGATTCATCTGAGGAACCTAAGATTAGCAAGCACCATGATGTCCCGGAAGAAATTAATTTGAAGCCAGAAAATCAATCTAGTTCCGAGCTGCCTGAGCTCATCTCACTAGATGATGTTCCGTCATCACCTAACGCAGAGAAAATTCCTCGTAGAGAATCTGATGGTGTGAAAACAACTTCTCCTTCTCAGAATTCTCTTCCCACTTCCATATCCGAGCTTATGACTTTGGATGGCATTGCAGCATCACTAAATAAATGTAAACTTTTCTCCTTGTGTGTCTGTTTTTTCAATTGAAAATTTAATCTAACATTTGATTTCTTAAATGTTGCCAGCTGAAGATGTTACAAAATCAAGTGGTGTGGAGCTTGCAACCGAAGAGGATAGGAAAGACACAAAGAAGATTGATACAAGACAAAAAGCATCTGGGGAAACTGATAAAGTGGTAAGTGATTCTTCTCCTTTAAGCCATACTCAAGAGAACTCAAACAACATGAGTCAGTCTCCTGTCTCCACCAAAGAAAACGTCACAGCTAGTGGGTCTGATAACTCAGAGGTTTTAGCGAACCATGTCCAGTCCACCGAGAGACACGTTGAGGCCTCGGATTCAAATGAAGTTAAGCCACCTTCAAGTTCATCCTCGGTAGGATCTGATTTTGAATATCTGGATGGAAGCAAAGTTAATGAAATTGAAGGGGAGTCTATTATTGATCAATTGAAGCGACAAATTGAGTATGACAAAAAATGCTTGGAGGCCTTGCAAAAGGAACTGGAGGAAGAAAGAAATGCTTCTGCCATTGCCACAAATCAAACAATGAATATGATTACCAGGTTGCAGGAGGAGAAGGCAGCACTGCAAATGGAAGCTCTGCAATATCTAAGAATGATGGAAGAGCAAGCAGAATATGATAGAGATGAATTGGACAAAGTTAACGATCTACTGACGGAAAAGGAAAAAGAGCTACAAGATTTAGAAGCAGAGCTGGAATTTTATAGGGAGAACTGGCCAGAGGAGCCTATGGTCCAAATTTCTAATTTGAAGGTAGAAAATGTTGCAGAACAAAAAACTGCCACAGATATCACAAATGCTGTAACCATTTCCGGTTCAAAGCTGACCAAGGTATCCAAAATCCGTGATGAAGATCCCGTTGGTGCAACCTCCTCACCTTTAGACTTTGAAGAGGAAAAGCAATGCATTTTGAATCGCTTGAAAAGCTTGCAAAATAGGCTTAAAGAACTTTATGGTAATGAGGTTTCCTCTGAAAAGATTGAAGGAAAAAAACTGGATCAACAAGGATCTTCTAATGGTGAAGAAGAAATTGATTCATCCATGCAGAAAAATGTTAATAATATGTCTAATGGAAATCATACCGATAAGGATGGCTCAGCTTCTTTAGATAGTGATGATTGTTCTCATAGTAATGGGAACAATCATTCCAGGAAAGAAGTCGAATTGGATGCTCTGGAAAATGAAATATCAGACCTTAGTGAAAGGTTGGAAGCAATCGAATTTAATCATAATCTTCTTGAGCATATATTTAATTCTCTTCGAAGCGGAGATGACGGGAAGCAATTTATTCAAGATTTAGCTATTCAATTGCGCGACATAAGGAAAATTGGGATTAGATCAAGATGGTAAGCATCTAAACAGAAATTTTTGTATGATCCATGTTCATCTCAACATGAATGATATGAAGTATAAACCAACTGAGATTCTTCTCAATTAGCTCTGAATGTTAATATAGACTTTTAAATTTTTTTTTAACCTGCTGCATGATTTGGCATGAATATAATGATAGAATCTTCGTATAAATGGATTCAAATGATGATGCTTAATTTATAAGTAAAACTAGTGCCTTGAAATCTATAGCATTAGTTTTGATTGTATTGTTTGATATCCTAAATTCGTAATCAGTTTCTTCGTTTTAACAATTTTTGCATATTGCAGATGTATGCTGGATAATCGTGGAGAATCAGCATAATAAATAAATAAGCTTTGTAGTCTATACCCATACAATGGGCAAAGATGATAGAACCAAAAAAATATACTTTTCTCTTTGATTTGCCTGCATATTGCAGCACAGGCATCAACACAGATTGTACAATAGGATTAGTAAACTTTGTCTTATCCTTCTTTAATTATGGGTGGTCTTTGTTTCTTTTTCTTTTTTTTTTTTTTCTGGCCCTTTGTGTTGTTATGCTAACTTGGGTTAGAGTTTCGAGTTTAGTCCCGGTGTATTTTATAAGGTTCATGAGTAAGTTTTTGTGTCTTTATAAGTTATACGATGGAAAACAATTGTTACCTAACTCCTATGTTTCAACATTTTTAAAATTTCACCAAATATTTATTGGTTATAGAGAAGTTATGTCCCCAAATCTGTAGTAACGCTGCTACTTTTCATGGGGTTGTTACCCTTGGAATATATTTGCGACATATAGTGTCTTGGCAAGAGTAAGATCCGGCATGGTTAAAAAAAGAAAAATGATAGAGATTAATACTTTTTGTCTTATTTTTGTTTTACATTCGAACTAATACTTGTCAATTCTCTACTTTTTAATACTAAAAATGTTGGTCTTCTAGTGTTTCCTAAATTAAATAAGATTGTAGTACTTCATAAGAACTAAATACCTAAAAAAACAAGAGTAATATTCGAAGTTACAAGTTGAGATAATCTCTAACTAACTTCACATGTCAGAGAGTGCAACTTCTAACAGAACTAATAAAAAACTAACCTACCTCTATGATGATGTGCTTAACTAACTTAAATAACTCCTCTTAAATAATGGAGATCACCATAGTTTTTGTTGTTGGTTCTTGGTACGAAAGATGCGTCATAACTCATAAGAGACAAGCACAGTAATGGTTTGGGATTTTTGTGGATGAGCAAAATCTCGATCCGATCCGCATTAAACTCATTGGATCTAATATCTGCAATTTTTTATGTTTGGATTCGATTCGATATTTCGATCCGCACATACGTGGATTAGATCGAATTTGATATTGGATATATTCGCAAAATAAAAAATATATTAAAAAGCTTATTTCTATAAAAAATGAAATAAAATCCCATTTTCACCCTAGGCCCTTTTTTTACTTTTTTTTTACATATTTATTCTTAAAATATTATTAAACCAATTTTTTAAATAACAAAAATAAAATAATACAATATATATAAATAATAAATATTAATCGAAATTAAACATAAATACAACATATATTATTTATTATTTGTAAGGATCGATAGGTATGTAGATCAAAATTATGGCTATAGATATGATATCTGAGATCCGATCTGATTAGAGTGTAGATTGATCTACTCATTTTATAGATCAAATAATATATATAAACACAAATACTCAAATCTACGTATATGATCTATGAACGCCCTGTTAATGGCTTGTCCTTATCCATTTATTCCAAAAACTCTTATAATAAATCTCCAGTCCTCAACATTAATTCGGTAAACGATTCCATTAGAGCATCAATACTCATGAACAAGACATGAGCACTTCAACTTTCCAAACTATAGCGTTTTTTTATTCTTTTTCTAAGGAATATTCAAGATTAATTCTGATCTTAATAACTTTTGTATAAGATAAATTAATCTCTAATAAAAGAATAACAACTTGATTCTTGACAATATTAAACAAATTATCCTCTAATATTTCTTAAAAATGATAATATAAATTAGTTTCTAAATTTAGAAAATATTATAGTTTCTAATATAAATTAGTTGCAGGATTAAATTAATTAAAATTTAAAAAATTAATAAGAGACAGATTTATTTATTTATTTTGTTAGAAACTAACTTTTCTTAATATTATAAAGCATCATAAATTAATTTATCAATATTTTTATTTAAAACTAATACGTTGGATAAGAAAATTGTTAATAATTATTTGAGTTTTTTCCCTCCTTTTGTGCCTATCTTTTTGAGGTGTCATGGTGTATATAAATAAAGAGCGAATTGAACAATTATGTATAGTGTTGACTACTGTCTGTGTGGTGGGGGTTTGTCTTGTTTTTACCTACATGAATATGTAATAGTTTTGAGTGTTGAGTACTATTGGGTGTTGTGTCATGTGTGGGAGGGTTTTATGTATATAAAGACCAATTACCAAACCAGCAATAATAAGAATAAGGAAAGAAAAAGAAAAGGATAATCATTAATGAGCTTTTTATATTGTGACTTGTGTACTGGTTTTTCAAATTTCAATCAACATTAAGAAGAAAAATTTTACAAAAACGTGCAAATTCGGAGAGATGGGATATCAATAGTGTCATGCACTTTGGAGGGTCATGACACGAGGCCATAATGTGTCTTGTTTATTTTTGTTCATTTTTTATCCATTATATATACTAAAAATGAAAAATGGCTAAAATGTTTTAATATGAGTCAGGTTAAAATATGATGTTTTAAGTATATTGTCTTTTTTATTTTTTTACAAAATATAGGAACTGGTAGGGAAAGAAATAAAATTGGAGGATCTAATTTTAATTTTAAATTTTTTTAATTTTTGAAAATAGAAACTAAAGACTTTGATTTTAATTTAAAAATATTTAAAAATATTTTAATTTTCAATAAACGAAAATCAAAAGATTCTATTTCTTTTTTTTTTAATTTGTGGATAAAATTTGTGCGAAAAAATTTGTGCACATCACTATACATACGCCAGTATCTAAAAAAAGAAAAATATTAAAAAATTATTAAAATTTATTATTATTTAATTATTAATTAAATGTTTTAATTTTATTTTTTTAATTTAATAATTTAATAATATATTTTAATTATCTTTTTTAATATTAATAATTAAATAATAACTGAAAATAATAAATTTTAATAATATTCTAGCCTTTCTAAACAAAATCGAACCCACCAACTTCTATGAAAAGAAATAGCAGCCACTGATTTCTATGGGCCGATAATTGTACAATTCATGACTCTACTATCAATCTATCATGATCTTGCATTACACACATCCATGCATTTTTTTAGAAATAATTTCCGATATATAATAGTCTCGTAAATTAAAATGTCTAAAATTCAGCCTTGTTTGTTGCATTGGATTATACTTGTATAAATAACTGAAAGCGACTGAATAATTGGAATTTGGAAATGTGTCGAAATTCATGGGGCTTTGTTTGGTCGGCAATAAAATTTGCGGCACTTATCTTCTTCACGTGTCTCAATTTCTCGGAATGGAGTTTATACTTTATAATGGTTACTATATATGTATAGGATTTATCATAGCACTTATTTACAAGAGAGATCTCTTATGTATACCTACCTATATTGGGAAGGAAAATAAGATAGAAATTTATAAATGAATTTTTTTTTTAGTTTTCCATAGAGAGTAACAAATACAGAGTTCAATCAGTTCATTAAAGCTTTTGTAAGAGAATTATCAATTTATTATATTTATTTTCAATTTTTTATATAAATAAAAATATATATTATTTTTGTGTAGATATAGTTTTTAGGTATAATTTATCTCTTACAATATTATGGTATATCTTTTTTTATAATGAATATAAAGATACTTACAAAAATATTCTCAACATTCAAGATAATATATGTAAATTTCGTGTGACATTTTTTTAGATAAAAAAAACGTACCTCCTTTTCTTTTTATGAAATTCTTTTATAGAAAAATGAAACTAAGTCGTTGTACTATGATTAGTTATCAGTATTTTATTAATTGCAGTAATGCGGTCGATTATTGTACTTTATAATCGACTTATAATGTTAAAAAGAATTTATTTAGAATTCCACCTTATTATTGCTTTTGACTGAGTTAGAATGTAAGGATCATTTTTTTTATTAAAAAAACTCAACATATACAATAAGATGGAACAGTTAAAAAATACAAAATTATTAGATAACGAAACAAAAAATTATGTAGTCATTTTTGACATTATTAGCAATTAGAAGGATTAAAATCAATCCATTTTTTATAATTTTTAATTGATTTGTTGATAACTTCCATAACACTTGCTTTTTGATTCTTAAATAGTATTTCAAATGATAGCACAAAAAATAATCAATTACTTATTGTGTTCATTCTTTCTAGCAGGAGTCTCTACCCAACTCTTGAAGTGTTGTTTAATTATTCCTAAAATAGATCATTATTTCTTATAAACGAACAATCAAACATATCACACTTGTCAAGTAAACTCACATCTCAGAAATAAATGATAAACATTCTCTAATTTTTAATTTTATAATATAGTTATTAGCACAAAATTTTGACTGATTACAAAATTTGACCATAATAAAATAGAATATCAATTACACCATATGTGATATGAGTCGAGTTGAAAAAAATATAGATCGAAATTTGTTGATCGCATGTGGTTTAATTTAGTAGCACGATACATTACGTGCTTGGAGACCAAAATAAAAGAAACGACTTGGGATGATAAACTTGGATGATAAAATTGTGGTGGACTGTGAGAGACCGAGAAAAAAAACAAGGGTGAAGATAGATAATGAAAAAAGAAAAAATACTCAGTAATTTAATATTGTGGTCTATAAATAAGAAAAACATAAATAGAGCTTGAGATTTTAATCTGAATACTTTATAGTTATATTAAAATTCTGCAAATTTTCAATCATACTGATATAACAGAAGATTATGGAGTATCTAGGATAAACTTTTATTTTATTTTATTTTATTTTATTTTTTTACATAATTTTTTTACTTTTTTACTTCAAGCTTTTTACTTTAATTTTTTTTCTTTAAGAAATTTACTCCTTTTCAATTTTAATTTTATTTTTTTATCTATTTAAATCTTTATTTATTTTATATTTATTTTATTGTTATGTATATTATTTAATTCAATTTGTCTTTAATATTTTATATATAAGTAATTGTTTGATATATATATATATATATATATATATATATATATATATATATATATATATATATATATATATATATTAAAAAATTTTGAGTTGAGTTCATTCTTTTAAAAGAACTTATATCTATTAAAATGGCAGATCTCTCGTTAGATGATAATAAGGGTAAATCACAATAATAAGCTAAGGTGAGCAAAATTTTACACCAATCAGTCAAACCGAAAACTGCTTCATAGATCAACCAAACCACGTTTCTATGTAGTTCGAACCAGGTCAATTCAAACTCAAAATACATGTAATTCGAATCAACTTTATTCGAATTACACACACGCATACACTCACTAATTCGAATCAACCTGTTTCGAATTACACTTTGCTTAATTCGAATTAGGTTGATTCGAATTATACCTATGCACAAAATCCCAAGTAGTTTGAATCTGGTTGATTTGAATTACTCACGTTTTGCCTCTAGTAGTAATTCGAATGGGTTGTTTCGAATTACACTGGATTCGGCTATAAAAGGAGTTCGAACCCACCTCATTCGAATCACTTTCCCATTCTCATACCCCACCGAATCCCAGAGAAAACGACCCAGATTCGCTCTGACAAAGGTTCAAGCAGGATACCTAGCTGATGGGGGACGATCCGGAAAGACTATATCATTTAGATGGAGTTGCTCACATAGCTGGGGTCATCAACAACGAGGTTAGTAGTTTGATTTTTTATTTTTGTGGTTTATTTTAGTGGTTTTGCATGTGGTTTATGTGAGTGGTTTTGCATGTGGTTTATTTTAGTGATTTTGCTTGTGGTTTTATTGGTGGTTTATGTTAGTGGTTTATGTTAGAGGTATTGCAAGTGGTTTAATTTAGTGGTTTTGTTTGCGGTTTTGTTGGTGATTTATGTTAGTGGTTTATGTTATCGGTATTGGAAGTGGTTTATGTATGCGGTTTTGCAAGTGGTTTATGCCAGTGGTTTTGCATGTGGTTTTTGTTAGTGGTTTTGCATGTGGTTTATGTTAGTGGTTTATGTTAGTGGTTTATGCATGCGGTTTTGCAAGTGGTTTATGGCAGTGGTTTTGCATGTGGTTTTTGTTAGTGGTTTTACATGTGGTTTATGTTAGCAGTTTATGTTAGTGGTTTATGTTAGTGCTTTATGCATGCGATTTTGCAAGTGGTTTATGCTAGTGGTTTTGCATGTGGTTTCTGTTAGTGGTTTTGCATGTGGTTTATGTTAGTGGTTTATTTTAGTCCTCATCATTCTCGATCGTGAAACAATCATACTTCACGATTTCTTGCAGCATTGAGATTGGAATGCGATAAAAAAACTTCTTAACCCGTTTCACGCCTTCCAGCCCAAGTTTCTGTTGTACAGAATTAACGCTCATCATAGCTCGTCGTAGGCCTCATGAAAATATTGAGAGGATCCTTATTGGTGAATTTTACACCGGATCGTGTTTTCCTCTTAATCGATTCTCTGTGGTGAACTAAAACTACAAAACTCTCCTCACTAGCTATTCTCCCACTCTAATGAGATCAATTCACGTTCACACCATATATATACACCTCTGGTCCTTTATAATTTGAACCAGCCTAATTCAAACTATACATTGTGTAATTCGAATCAGCTTGTGTCAAACTACTTGGGATTGCGTGTTGGGGGTAATTCGAATCACCCTGATTCGAATTACTGTGTGTGTGTAATTCGAATCAAGTTGATTCGAATTGCTGTGTGTCTGCCTCTCTCTTTAATTTGAATCAGGATCATTCGAATTATGTTCAAATGGAGTTCGAATTTAACTGGTTTGAACTACATATAAACGTGCATTAGTTGATTCATGAACCAGAATTTGGTTTGGCGGATTTGGGTAAAAATTTCCTCACCTTGGCTTAATTGAGTTTTTTGCCCTGATAATAATATAAATTTAATGGGACGGGAGGAGAAAAAAAAAGAGGGTGAAATTTGAGACTTTGTTATATATCTCTAACTTTGTAAAAGTTCACATGTTCTTTTAGGTTTGAACATAATTATTAAAAAGAAATAAATTTTTGAGAAAAGGATAAATAGGTCTCTGACCTTTTGCCCCGCGGACATTTTCGTCCCTGAGCATTTGAAAATACTTTTAAATCTCCGACCTTTACAAATCTTGGACAGATAAGTCTCTCCGTCCAATTGCCTCCGTCAGACCCAACGAAAAAATCTGACGTGGCTCCCGTTCTAATGACGTGGCATGACGGGTTGACACGTGGACTGCTAACCGGAAGGCTACTTTTAAAAATTGGACAATTAAGTCCCGGCACCACTAAACTACGTCGTTTTTCTTTGGCCTCTTACAAAGACCCACATCCTTTAAGTTGTATACAATACCCATTACACCCATACCACCCCTTCTGAATTACATTAAACCCTAAGAATACCAACGATCACCATACTCTGTTTCTCCCTCCAAAAAGGTCACTACCCAGGCTGAGACGGTTGCGGTGTGCAGTGGCTGTCGAAGAGGAAAAACCCTCCATTGTTGTCTGAGTTGCTGTCTTCGTCACCGAAGGTAAAAATTCTATTGTATTGCTTACTTAGTGGATTGTGAGGTTCAGTGCTTATGCAAGTATGAACTGTGTTATGAAAGGACTAATCGTGCATGTTGATAGTGTTGTCAAAAAAGTATTGGGATTTTTTTGTTTAAAATTGATTTATCGTTAGGGCAAAGAAAGTTTCTGGGGTGATTTTCATTTCTGTATGTTGAAGGACATTGCTTTTTAATATGTGAAAAGAGTACTTCTTGATCATTGTTTACATTTTTTTGTTTTTATTTTTTATTTTTCAGATGGTTAATGTGTTTGTAGTGCCTGTTTTTCACCATGGAGGTAATTTTGTGAGAGAAAGTAATGATTTTCTGGTTTATAAGAATGGAAAGGTAAAGAAGTTTCTAGAAATGGACCTGGACCTTGTTAATTTTGGATACTTGATCACACTGTTTAAGGACTTAGAGTACCAATCATACAAGATAGTTTATTGGTATGATCCTAGGAGTCCTGATATTGAGTCTGGGCTGCATATTTTGACAAGGGATGCATGGATTAATGCAATGCGAGAGAACAAAATGAAGAATACAGAAACGGAGGAGTTTTACCTATACTTTGACCACCTTGTTGATGAACCTGAGATTGTGGATGATGTTGAAAAGTAAAGTAACAGTCCTGTGACAGAAGAGGTTTTCGTGGATAATCAGAGTTCATCATCTGATAATGGGTACGAGAGTCCGGAGGATGAGCCCTACAAACCTCCACCTCCCGGGTTTGAAAGTAATAGTAATGAAAATGATACCAGTGCTGATGAGAATGGTAGCAAAAGGCAGAGAGTAATGAAGGAAAAGAAAAAAGTTGTGTTTCCAAAGAAGCCAACTGCAAAGAAGATAGGTGCTAAAAGAAACAGGAAGACGTGAAAGAATAAGGGACAAAGTAGTGGACCTAATGAGCAGCAGGCCAGAAAGAATGTTGGGCCTGATTCTAATGTGCAGCCCAATAGAGACCCACAATCCAACAGGGACCAACATGTTAGGTTCTATGTGAGCCTGATCCAAGATGATGATGATGACCCGGTATATGATTATGAATTTGAGAATTTACATACAACTATATCATCAGATGATGAATCTAGCCAGCATAAATTTCCTGAGTTTGATTATGATTATGCTTTTGGAGAGGGGAGGTTTGAGTTAGGGACTAGGTTTGCCACCATAGAGAGATTTAAGAAAGTTGTGAAAGACTCATTCATTGCTGAGGGTATGGAGCTTATGTGGATTAAGAATGACAAGGAGAGAGTGAGGGTGGGATGCATGGATGATGAGTGTCCGTGGCTGGTTCATTTATCATACAATAATCTCTGTAATGCTACCAGGGAAAGACTTACAAAAATGACCATACATGTGCAAGGGAAATGGGAAGTAATGCGGCTGATCAATATTGGATTAGCTTGAAGGTTGAGAAGAGAATGAGTACACAGCCTCATATGAGGATAAGTGAGGCTATTGACTTTTTCAGAGAAGAATTCTCACTCATTGTACATCCAAAAATGTTTTAAAGAGCAGTTAGAGAGGCAAGAGAGAGAATCATGGGCAATGAGAGGGAGCAGTACAGTAATATTATTAGAGATTACTTGTTTGAGATATTAAGAAGCAACCCAGGATCTAGGGCAGAATTGTGTGTCACACCTATCCCCCAATCCCCTTGTGTTTGATAAGCTCTATATATGTTTAGTGGCATGCAAGCAAGGTTTCAAGAGTGGATGTAGGCTGTTGATATATCTTGATGGCTGTTTTCTGAAAATTTATTATGGTGGACAACTCCTTACAGTAGTGGCCCAGGATGTAAATAACCATATTTATGTGGTTGCCTACAGAGTAGCAAGGTCTCAAACTAAGGAATCTTGGAAGTGGTTTTTGACTATTCTCCAAGAAAATTTGGGGGATGTGCAGACCCATGGTTGGAATTTTATGTCCGACCAACAAAAGGTAAACTTCATTATTCTTTAACTACTTGGTACTTGTTAAAAATTGATGACTATTTTACTTATGAGGAGACTTATTTACTTTTAGTTCCTGTTTTAGTGTTAGGTAATTGTTTAATGATGAATGTTGTTGAATACTAGGTTATTTTTTAGTAGCTGTATACAACTGCTATTTTACTTAATATGAATGACTACTGTTTTACTTAGTATGAATGTACAACTGCTATTTTACTTAAAAATGTTATTGAATACTAGGTTCTTTAACAATTGTATGATGACTGTTGTTTTACTTAATATAAATGTACAACTACTATATAGAGATTGCTACCTGCATTGAAATCAGTAATGCCAAATGCCCATCACCGAAATTGTATGATGCACATTTGAAAAAATTTTATCATCCGGTTTAAGGATCTGTATATTCGGGAGGTGATTTGGGACTGTGCTAAATACACCACTATACCAAAATTCAAGGAGCAAATGGAGAAACTCAAAAGAATTAACCAGAATGCATAGGAATATCTGTCGAAATTTGAGCCAGCAACTTGGGTGAAGGCCTATTTCTCACATGGACCAAAAGTGAATCCAACTCCTTCCATGTCTGTGGCAGCAACACCAAGACATGTAACACCAGCTCCAGTGGCAGACCAACTCAAGTCAGGTCGTGTAACTAGAGGGACACCATTTAGGCCTCCAATTCAAGTTCTATCCACAACCTACCAAATAGATCAACCAAAAATTTAAAAAATGAGGTCCAAGTAGAAGATATTCAGGCCACCTGCTCCACTTCGCCCCAGTTCACTCTCACCTCCAAGTCAGCCTGCACCAGCACATCCTCAACCACAAGGTGCTCCACCTGACCCACAACCAGCTCAAGTCAGGCTAGGACCAAGTACAGCAGCTACCAAGGAGACATTGACAGCAGCAAGCACAGCAACAACAAGACTGTTCAAATTCATTCCTAATCCACCCTCCATCAATCCAAAGAAGTGAAGAAATATGACATCTTGGGCATCCTACTATACCTTGTAATAGCATTTAGGAAATTTGACTGTGGCAACAATATTTTTTTTGGGAGGTTTGATTTTTTTGGAGAAGCTCTTAGAATTTTATAAACCGTTGCAAACTTGTTAGGTATTTTGAAGCTTACTTTTGTGATGTTAAGCTTCATAATACTATACATTTTAACAAATTTGTTCTTTTTGGGCAGCTTTTAGAAAATTTGACTGTAGTAAATATGTTTATATAACTTTCAATCTATGTTATGTGTTTATCTATACAACTTTTATGCCTACTTTCTTCAATCATTCAATGCTTCTTTAGATATTGACAACATAACTTCAACAACCTACTGATTTCATAACTTGAATTGCATTTAGATAGATAATAGGATACATAAATTGCCTAAACTGCATGTTTCAATACACAACAAAAACCTGGATCAACCCATTTTTCTATTCTACTTTCTAGAATTCATTTCTCAGGCACTACATACATAAAAAGCAACAACAGCAGTACATACAATTATACCAACACAACAAGCTAATGGATTTTTTTTTCTTGCAGTAACCTTCTCCTCTAGAACAGCCATCCTATGATCAAATCCCTTTTCCTCTTCAACAACTTCTACCTTTTTCTCAACCAAAGGTCTTTTATCAAAGATGCAACCATTGCTTCCAATTCTAGCAAGATGTTCATCGACCCAAACAAAAAACTTGCAATGGGTTACTTTTCCTATCAAAATTCCCAAAATTATGTACTACATAAAACCATTTAAGTCAGAACAAAATTTCCAAATTTTTTATCTTACCTTATAGAATGGGCAACCCAAGAAGACTCTGTTTGGGTTGCTAATCGTCCTCGACATATACATTATTGCATAAACTCCATAGAAGTATCTCGGGGCGAAATCGTTCTTCAGGTCTTCGTCCTGCACAACACAAGGATCTGAGTTTGAAGCAGAATTTTCTTCTCTTACTCTCCTGCGGCTTGTTCTTGATGTTGATGATGCTCCATTAGCAGCCATAGTTGATGCAAGTAGAGCTCCTCACCACTAGCCTCCAGAAACCAATTTAAGGATTAGGGCAAAAGCAAATCGACGTAGTTTAGTGGTGTAGGGACTTAATTGTCTAATTTTTGAAATTAGCCTTTCAGTCAATAGTCCACGTGTCAATCTGTCATGCCACGTTATTAGAACGGGAGTCACGTCAGACTTTTTCGTTGGGTCTGACGAAGGCAATTGAATGGAGAGATTTATCCGTCCAAGATTTGTGAAGGTCGGAAATTTAAAAATATTTTCAAATGTTTAAAGACAACAATATCCACAGAACAAAAGGTCAGGAACCTATTTGTCATTTCCTCTAAATTTCTGAAAGGACCCTCAATCATTCCGTAGTAGCCCATCTAGCTAGTAGGTGAGTGTTCGTTGCTAATATAATTTTCTTTCAATTTCAAAATGATATTCATTAATTTTAACTTTCGATATTTTTAAGAGTATTATATATAGTATTAAAATTCGAAAACAACAAATATTTTAAATCGAAAGGAGTAGTGCTCTTTGTTTGTAACGTTATTTTTCAATTTAGCAGGTTAAGAATATATTTGTTGTTGTTTTTCAAAAATTTGGTAATAATAGTGGACATTAGAAAAAATTTAAATCAAAGTTAAAGATCATACATTATGATAGAAGAAAATAAAAATGAGTTAAATTTAATAGTCGAATTATTTTATATTTGTCAATATCTAATTTTATTTGAGATTTAAAATTATTTTAAAATTTAAAATTATTTAAAGTTTAAATTTATTTGAGGTTTAAAATTATTTAAAATATAAATTTATTTAAAATCTAAAGTTATATTAATTAGTTTAGAAATTTTTTTTTATAAATAGGATTAATTTTAATAAATTAGGAGAATTTTTATTTATTCGTATATTTACTCACTCTTAAAATTTCTAGTCACACTAAAATATGAAAATATGATTCACGAATTCATGTAAGTTTTGGGAAACTCTATTTTTTTGTTTAGTAATTTCAATTTCGTCTTTCATTTATGGTATTTAAATTTTGCCATTTTCATTCAAGCATTTGTTAATTTCTACACATTTTAATACAAGGGTTAAATACAATTTTAGTCCTTAAGATATAAATTGAAAATTTTTTTCGTTTCAAGCCTTTTTTACATACAAAATCGTGCATAAGATTTAACTTGATTTTAAAATCGTCTTTACCTTAGGGACCACTGAAATTGTACGGAAGTAGCGGCGGAAGGTGGATCGTGGACATTTCTTCTTCTTCTTCCGTTCCTCCTTTGCAGTAATAGAAACACTCTCTTTTTCTTTTTTTATAATATTTTATTATGGATAATTTAGTCCAAAATTTTAATATTTAAGTAAAAATGACAATTTTAAAATTTGGTTTTAAACGTTAGGGATGATTTTGTATGCAAAAAAACGTTGAAAATGAAAAATATTTTCGACATATACCTCAAAGACCAAAATCGTACTTAATTCTTAATACAATATTGTAATTTTTAATTCTTTATTTTCTTGTACTTGTTCTATCTTATTTCTTGCATTCTAAAATTATTATTTTTTACATTTTTTTGGACACAATTTCTAAATTCTAAGAACAACTCATAAAAAATCGTATATGTTTCTTGAATTGAGATCGTTGATATAAGTTTAGTCGACACTTCTTATCGAGGTCGAAAGAACAAAATCGGGTGAAACATTTGCGGATTGAAATTTTATTTCAGGGTTTTTTCTGATTAATAAATTATTGCATACATAAGATAAGATTTAAATTTTCAATACTTATTTAAACGGATAAATGAGCTAATCACTCAACCAACCATGCAAAGTTAATTTAAAAGAGTAGTACTCTAACAATATTATCATTTTATTCTTAAAAAAATGACAATAGAAAAAAAAAAGGGTAAAACATCAATTATATATGTAGCAAGAAAGTTATTATATTCAAGGAACCATCTAATAAATTGCATAGGAGAATTGGAAGCTTAGCCCTTAGCTACGTGAAAAGCTGCTAGCCAGGTCCCATATTGACGTTGCTCTCCTGATGAGTCGTCATGGGCTCCCCAACCTCGTATACATAGTCACTCAATAATAGAGTGTTATTGGTCTACATATATAGGTGCAATAGGTTAGATTTTAGAATACATATTTAAATAAATTTTAACATATTTTAAATTTTTAATAAATTTATACGTTCTAGCAATTTTTGAGAATTATTTTTATCATACAATTTTTTTTATGTTTTCTTCGGTTAAACTTTTAATATATATTATATAAATAAGTCTTAAACTTTATTATAAGATAATTAGTCTTTTTTCAAGATAACAAAAAATTAATTTGTCTAATCAAATTAAAACAATTTAAAAAAAATTTAAATAATAAAAATTTATTAAAAGAATCAAAATATCTTATCTGTAATTTTTTTAAAATTTATCTAAATATTTACTCTGAATTTTAAATTAAAAAATGCTAGAGAAGAATTTATTATTTTTTGTCATTAGTTAACTATTGATATCTAAAAGTATGAGATAAAGTAAGTTATTAGATTACTAAACTAAAATATCTAGATTAAAAAAATTAAATTAATGACTAAATAATAAATTCTAATAATTTCTTAATTTTTTCTTTTAAATTTACCAAAATCTCAAGAATATAATCTTAAATTAGTTTTTTGTAAAATTTTTATGGAAAGAAGAGTGTTAGGTCGGTCGGCTACTGAACGGGTCAGAAGTGTTGTGTATGCGGAGGTGATAGGAGACCTAAATTCGGGTCGCTCGTGCGTGATTGGACCTTCTGGGCTAACGTTGAAGGGAGAGGAATGGAGTTTCACGATTTTCCGGGTTGATGGAGTGATGAGAGGGGCAGTCACCTGCAAAAGAGACTCCGACACTCAAGTCAGAATTCATACCAGGTGGCAGAAAAAGTGAGGGTTAGGTGACGTACCTTTGAGGAGAGGTAGGGCCCTCCCCTTATATAGTCGATTCTAGGGCGGGCCCCACATTGGAAGGCCCACCTTCTGAAAAGCTTCCTTCTTCAGGTGTCAGGTGTCAGGTGGGAGGGGCAATGATACCTGGATCGCCTTCTGGTTTGGATCTCTCCAACCCATCGGGTTGGTAGACTCGAACACAGGGCCAATTGGGCCGGGGTAGAACAAATAGAAATTCGTATATATTTTAAAGCTCATTTAATTCTATACTATTTATTATTTGACACATGATATGACGATAATGTGAATTTAATGTGAAAATGTGTGTCTGACTCCCTTTCATTTATGTGTAATATATAGTGTATTTGTTTAGGTGTCATTAAATTGATAAAAAATATTTTATTAATCTTTTAATGTGTTTGATAAATTTCTAATAGTAAAAGTAAAAACACTAAAAAAATATAAAAAATATCTTTTTTAAAAAAGTTATCATTTACATCTTTTTTTAAAAGGTATTTTTTTCTTTAAAAAAATATTTTTCACATAATAAATGAACAAAAAAAATATTTTTATCTTATTTTACCTAAACATAATTGATAGATAAAACTATCTTTTTATATGAGATATCCAAATATAAAATAAATTTTATTTTTATAAAAGATCTTTTAAAAAAATATTATTTAAAAAATATCTTTTTTAAAAATAATGCTCAAATAAGCCCAATATGTTAAACAATAAATAAAAGAAAAAAGTAAATAACCTGTCGACATATATAAAAATTTCTCAACAAACATAATTGATTGCGTAGATGGAACTGTGAAGGGTTTCTCTTGAAGAAATAAGAGTAGAGTAAGAATTAGATCTTCAAAAATTTTGATTTAGGATTAATTAGTTTTTGAGAAAAATAGTACTAATTAATTCTTCTACGATAGTAAAGGATGGACATGTCAATGAATAATATGAGACAAAATGAAATTATCTATGTATTTCATTATCTATAGTAATGCGTATTCTGTTACTGTTATATGAACATAAAAATGATATAATTTTGAATAATAAAACATTTATTATCTTTTGAGTTTTCATATAATATTTATCAATCACTGTTTTCTATTTATTACAAATCGTATAAATAAAGTTTCGCTTCAAAAATTGTTATCGATATAACAATCTTTTATAAATAGATATGTTACAGTAATTAACAATATATATAAATATCACACTTAAATTTTACATGATAAATTAATATAGAAACATAATATATCTACTATTTATTATCGTAAAAAATTAAATTAATATTTTATTTTTTTAAGGACTAATTAATTTAAAATAAAAAATTTTAAAGACCTAATTATTCCTCTACTGAAAAAATAAATATGTGAAAACATTACTTATTAAAATATGCTCCAAGAAAAATATTTTTAGAAATATGCATGTGGCCATGAGGGCCACTTTAATTAGCCACACCACACACGAAATGAACATTACTTCCATTTCACAGAGTAGAAACCAAAGGTTATTGAAAATGCAGAAAAAAATTGCTGACACAGAAATGGCTAGGCAAGAAACTAATTCCATTTTTCCCACACAAGAGAAACTAATGACAATTATTCTTGTAAACATAGATTAGTATTTTTAAAATATTAAATACTTATTATATAAGCAGGAATACCATATTTAATAAATACGGGTATAGATAAAAAAAATTCTTAAATTAGTCAAACGACTTTAAATTTAATTTTATATTAATGATCCCAAAAAAATTATATAAATATATTTTAGAATTATAGTTATATCAGGTTTTTTACGATATCAATATGCAAGAACTTTAAATTAATTTAATCTGTATACTAATTTTCTATTGAAAATGTTTTATTAATAAATAATATTATTTGTATATAAAAATTAATTCAATTATTTATACACCTCAACTCTATTGTAATTAAATCAACATATAAGTTTTATTTACTATTTATTCATTTTTTATCTATTTTAAAATTTAAAGAATATTATTACAACATTTGTTTAATATATAACTATATATATATATATATATATATATATATATATATATATAAAGACTAAATATTAGTTTGCTAATTTTCATTTCGTGTGTAATATATATTAGTCTGTATGTCACGGCCTTGGACACACTCCAACGCTACCGTGCCGCCACTCGGACTTACTCAACCTCTTGAGCTAAGACCAAGTCAGCCTAACCTTCTAAAATTTACCGTGACATTCTCCTCCACCTAATGCGCAGACGTCCTCGTCGCGTTCTGTTCATGATAGCGCTATAGGTGTTATTGGAATTGTCACAGATCTTCACGAGTTTCCCAGCTTGCTTCGGTTATCGGGAGTCCTTTCCACTTGATCAAGTATTGGATACTTGGTGGTACTCCTCTTCGTCGTACGACGCGATTAGCTAAGATCTCTTCGATTTCTTTATCAAAGGATCTAATCACCACAGGCGGAGCACGACTCGAGTCACCTCTACTCGGTTCATCTTGGTCTTCATGATATAGTTTAAGCATACTCACATAGAAGACTGGGTGGATCTTCATAGAGGGAGGGAGTTGTACTTTGTAAGCAACCTCTCCAACACGTCCAATGATCTCAAATGGCCATTTGTATTTGTGGATTAAGCCCTTATGAACCTTGCGAAAGGCTTTGAATTGTTGTGGAAGAAGTTTAATCATTATCTTGTCTCCCACTTGATAGCTTGCATGCCTCCTCTTCTTATTTGCCCATTTCTTCATCCTTTTTGCAGCTTTGTCGAGGTAAGAACGATTGACATCTGCTTGTTCTTCCCAAGACTTAATCATATGATAAACTCCAGGGCTCTTCCCTGAGTAAGGGGAAGGAAGAGAGTGAGGTGTAAACGGTTGTTGTCCAGTCACAATCTTGAACGGACTCTTCCCTGTAAACTCACTCCTTTGCAAATTATATGAGAACTGAGCAATGTCGAGGAGTTTTGTCCAATCTTTTTGATTAGCGCTTACAAAATGCCTCAAGTAACACTCGAGTAAGGCATTCACTCTCTCAGTCTGCCCATCGGTTTGAGGATGGAAGCTTGTTGAAAAATGAAGCTCCGACCCAAGGAGTTTGAACAGCTCTGTCCATAGTCGTCCTGTGAAGCGTGGATTTCGATCACTAATGATGCTCTTAGGCAATCCCCAATATTTCACCACATTCTTGAAGAATAGTCGTGATGCCTCCTCTGCAGTGCAGTTGGTAGGGGCGGGTATAAAGGTAGCATACTTCGAAAATCGATCCACTACCACGAGAATAGATCCAAACCCCTCGAATTTTGGTAAGGCAGAGATGAAATCTAGAGAAACACTTTCTCCACTTTATCTCTCATTTGAGGCCAATAATAAGAAGATTCAATGAGTGCCAAGGTCCTTCATTGACCTTGGTGACCAACCCACTTGGTGTCGTGACATTCTCTTACCAACTTTCTTCTCAGATTTTTCCACTTAGGAACGTATAGTCTTCTCCCTTTTGTGTAGAGAAGGTCGTTTTCTAACCAAAATCTTTTGGTCTTACCTTCTCTAGCCAACTCCACCAACTTCTTGGCTAATGGATCATGATGCAACCCTTCCTTGATGGTATGCACAATATCTCCTTCAGCCATAGAAATAACCGCCAACTCAGCTTTGTGACTCAGCGCATCTGCTACCACATTAGTCTTGCCTGACTTGTATTCAATCTTGTGGTCCACCTTCCTCCTAGGTGGTAGTTATTTTGACAACTCGGGAGGCATCACATCTTTATTTTCTTTAAGGACTTCCTTGATTTTGGGAGGAACGTCTTCTCTTTGGGATGTTGACTCCTCTTGTAATAGAGCCAAATATGTAATCTCTCCCTTCTAGAGCCCTTTCTTGAGTTGCATAGCAGACAGTATCGGTGGTCTGCCAACTTTAGAGACTGTAGGGACCATGCATGGAGAACCTTTCTCCATGATGCATACTGCGTCGTAGTATGGCATAGGTATTATATTTGCCTTCCTTTGCAAATCGAGCCCGATGACTATTTTAAAATCGTCCATGGGTGCTACTGAGAAATTCACAAGGCCCTTCCAAGAATCAAGAGTCATCTCAACCCCTTTTGCTACTCCCTTAAGGGGTTCACCCGTTGGTATTCACGGGTTTGAACTAACCATTCTTTTCGGTGATCTTCAACCCAAGCCTCCTTGCTTCATCAAGCGTGATGAAGTTGTGTGTAGCACCAGTGTTGATCATAGCCATGACAGGTTTTTCATTGATAAAGGCTTTGACATACATCAAGCCTTTCTTTTCTGCAATACTTGCCTCTTTGCCCTTCACAGCATTTATGTGTTGGATGGATCCAACACACTCAGTTACTTGAATTTGGGCCTCTCGTTCCTCGGCGATAGATGCCAGAGTCCCTAACTTGGGGCAGTCCTTCATTTGGTGTGATCCCTTGCACACGAAGCATCCTCCTTTGGGCACGAAAGCCTTCTTCTTTTCCTCGTACTCTTTTTTTGAAAAGTATTTTCCTTCTTTCTTGATTGAGAAACTCTTCCCCTTGTCTCCCCCACCTTTATTAGAACTAGGTTTGGAGGAAGACTTGGGTTTAGAATCTCCCCTATGATACTCAGTGAGTGATTCGGCCACCACGATGGCTTCATCAACATCCTTAACATTCCTTCTTTGTAGTTCTTGCTTTGCCCAATGTTGGAGTCCATCAATGAAGAAGAATAATGCATCCTTTGATGCTAAGTTGGGGATTTGAAGCGTGAGAGTAGTGAACTCCTTTACGTAGTCGCTAATAGTACTCTTGTGCTTCAACTCCCTCAACTTCTTCCTCGCTTCATAAACCACATTCTCAGGAAAGAATTGTCTCTTTAATTCCCTTTTGAAATCTTTCCATGTGGCTATGTTGCAAGTACCCTTCTTCATATCTTTGCACTTTCTCCTCCACCATAAAGTAGCATTATCAGAAAGGTAGAGAGCTGCAGTGCGTACCTTCCTTGCCTCTTTCTACCACCCATTGGCCTTCAAAGTACCTCTCCATTTGTCATAGGAAGTTCTCCACCTCGCGAGCGTCCCTCACGCCCTTGAACTCCTTTGGCTTTGGGAGATCAATCTTTGTCATTTCCCTTATAATGGTTGGTTGAGATTTTGCCTTCTCGAACCAAACTCGAACTTCCTCAAATAGCTTCAAGGAATTCTCAAGCTTCTCTTCGATTTGGAGCATACTTTCTTTGAAAGCATCTAGTTCTCCTAACACGTGAGCCTCAAGGGTCTCTTTGTCATGTTCTATCCTTTGGAACCACTCATCCATAGAGGATAAAACATTTTTCAACATAGAAACTCTTTCTTCTAAGAAGTTAGAGTCCTTACCTCTAGGCTCACTTGAAGAACGGACCTTCTTGCCTCCCCATTGAGAAGGAATAGCATCCCTTCCCCTTAGAGACTCAGCATGCTCCATGGTGATATTAGAAGCCATACCCACAAACCACTTGTGCTCCCTCTCGAACCTGACTTTGATACCAAATTGTCACGGCCTTGGACACACTCCAACGCTACCGTGCCGGTACTCGGACTTACTCAACCTCTTGAGCTAAGACCAAGTCAGCCTAACCTTCTAAAATTTACCGTGACATATAGCTGACTTGCACGCATGCATATTTATAACCAAAATTATTTAACTTACATAATTTATGTATATAATATTTATACTTATATATTTATTATATCTAAAATTATATAATTATTAATAATTAATAAATACTAAATAAAATAATTTTAAATTGTTACACTGATTTTTTGTCATCATTATTTAAATATTATCATATTTTTTATATTTATCATTTAAAAAAAAGAAAAGTGAAGTAAACTCTTTATGCCATTAATTATTATTTGTGTTCCATTAGACTTAATTAATATCTATCACGTGAATCTTAATTAGGATTGATAATACTAATTTTATTTACGGATATTTAATTAATCTGATCTAATTCGATTAGATAAGATTGACAATTCAATTTATAATGAATTAAATTAAGAATAGAATAAATTGATCTACATAAAAATAAAATTAAATACAAATTTAAAATAAATTCTATTCGACCTACCCACATCCTAATATATTACAATATATATCGTGAAATAGATAAGAATTATTCAAACCCCCGTATTCTTCTTTCTATAAATTTATAGTGAAGTATATGTTATCTGTAATTTTAACATAAATTTTATTATAACTTTATTGCTTTCAAGTTTAATTTAAATTTAATTTTGCATTTATAATTTTATTTTATTAGTGTCTCTATGAAATATGAATGATTAAATATTGTAGTTAGTTGAAAAAAAAGTTTTATTGTATATAAAATTGGATAAGGTCAGATTAAAAATTTAACAATATGAATTGAGTTAAAATTAAAAAATTCTTAATTCGTAAATAAAATAAATAATTTTAATGTACATGTCATTAACCTCAAAAACTATTTTAAAAATTTATTCATCATTTTAAAAATATTTTCAATCTATAAATTAAATTAAAATCAAATCTAAATCCTACTCTATCTTTCAGCCCTAATGTTTTTTGCTGCTAATAAATTAAAGGAGTTGGAACACAAAAGCTATCATTTTGTGATTCCGGTCATAACCCTGTATTGTTTTATCTGAACCCCGCTTTTTTCAACTTCCTCAAAAGCTAAGGATTGAAAACATCTTACATTTAAAACAATTCCTAAATATTTTGCATCATTATTTAAAAAATTTAAATAATAACAAATAGAGTCATGCTAACTCTTAGTATCCAAATAGTAATTTTATATTAATCTTTGACAAATAAAAATGTAATTTAAGTTGAGTCACGTATTACCTTTATTAATTATAACTATTATATTATTATACACAAATATTTTTGTTGGATATTCTGCACTTATCAAATAATATTTTTAGAATATATATATATATATATATATATATATATATATATATATAAGTTTAATTTTAATGTATTAATAGTATAAAATTTTATATAATTATATTATTATAATTATTCTTTTAAATAATTATTCACATAATTAATAAAATAATAATTATCTTAATAATATAATATTATATGATAGAATATAAATATAAACTTACGATATATTAAAATTAAATTCTATTTATAATATAAATGAGAACCATTAAGTATAATCTAACAAAGTTGTACTTCTTTCATAGTCAATCTCATTGTACTATATTATTTTGCAGCTTTAAGTTTCGAAATAAAATGCTTGCATTGATCAGACAATTTGGCAAGATACTAAATTATTAAGAGTTTAATTTGTCAGCATCAAAAGTCAAAACTCATGTTGACGATTTCAATGGAAGTAAAATACCAAGCCAATCCAAGCATACACGCAAGATAGATTAGCTTCAAGTCCATTTCAACGATGAAATTTTGCAAATGAATATCTTTTGCTCTATATAATTTATTTTGATAGTTTGAAATTAACTTTTATTTTTAATATTGATAAAAAGAAGTTAATTAACAAAAACAGGAGCACTGTGTCACGGCCTTGGACACACTCCAATGCTACCGTATCGGTACTCGAACTTATTCAACCTCTTGAGTTAAGACCAAGTCAGCCTAACCCTCACTACTTAGCAAGAAAGCTAAGAATACAAGAGGACACAAGAGAAAGGAAACTTTGGTGGAAAGAACACTTTATTATTCAAGTGTTTGTTACAAATGATTCAGACATCACTCACACTAACTCTCACCTCCTATTTATAGTCATCTACCTCCTCAATAGATAGTTAGGATTAAATCTAATCAACGGTCTAGATTAATCATCTAGAACCTTCATTACAAATATCCATCATACCACAAAATTTCTAAATACTTCTAAATTCTTCCATACTATTCTTTATACTCCCATATACATCCAAACTCTTCTAGAATACTCTATGACCTTCTAGAGTCTTCTAGAACTTTCTAGAGTATTTCGAGACCTTTCTAGGACATTCTAGAACATTTCAGAACCATCTAGAGCATTCTCAAATATTCTAGAAAACTCTACAAACACTGTTAAATCTAACATTCTAAAATTTACTGTGACAACTGTCTTGCTTTCATAATATTTAAAAGTTTCTCTTCAACTATCTAGACTCTAGAATGTTTTCTATATTTTTATTTTTTTATAAATACTTTTTGTTTTGAGATAATATTTAATACCAAAGTAGATTTAGACTTAGATGTGAAATTCAAAATATTTTAAATAAAAGCTCTAATTTATTCTTAAAAATAGTGGATTGTCCGATGTTCTCTCGTCTGAATAGTATTAGATGTATTGATTAGTAGCATAAGTTAAAGTTAGTTAGAAATTAAATTAACTGTACCAATTAGTTAGAATTAGAGCTCAATTAGTCACAGATTGAGAAAAAAAATCTGTGATAAAATCAAGCTTTCTCTTGGCATTGAAGACTTTTCGTATAGCGCAGCTCCAGGAATGATAGTTGTCCTCACTGATTTGTTGAGTGACTAAGATCAAACCTAGTTGATCAACCGAAGAGAAATTGTATGGATCGATCGTCATGGATGAAGTTGAAGAAGCAGCCAAAGACAGTGAAGCGGAAGGCTCCATGAATACACACGATGAATGTCTTTTTTTCGAGGCTCATTGATTAGAAATTGCTGTTTCGATTCAAGAATAAGGATGAAACAAGTAAGATCTCATCAATCTCTATCGTGTGAGCCAAGAAGAGAGGAAGAAAGAAGAAGATCGAGGAAAGAAGATGCAGACATGACAGAGAGGAGAGGGAGATGAAGAGAGAGAGAGAGTGTGTGGACGGTTACGGAAGGTTCAAGAAGGGTTTGCTCTGATACCATATTGAACAGAAAGAAGGAAAAAGTGGAATCTATTATTGATCTTCCCCGTTGAGGGTTTATATACATGCACTATAATGAAGTTGATCAAGCCTGTGACTAATTGAGCCCTAATTCTAATTAACTGGTACAACTAATTTAATTTCTAACTAACTTTAACTTATGTTACTAATCAATACATCTAATAAGAACCGCGTGTTTACACGCAATCTAACTGAGGGTTGTTTTTATTGTGTTTGAACTAACTTGTATGAACTTGTATGCCAAAAAGACCTGTATGTATTGCAGACTTCTTTTAATAAATAGAGACGGATCAAAATTAAAATGTTTTTATTTTTTATAAAATGTGTTGAGGTGATTTGAAATTTTTTTAAAAAAAAAATATAAGAATTTTTAAAATTTTTATTTAAAAAAATTATAAAATTATGAATATAATAATAAATTTAAAAAAATTGATTCATATTAAATTTAAAATTGATTTTTGTTATAATTAAATAAAAAAATAATTATAAAAAATTAATTAAGTTAATTAAATTAAAAAGTGATTCATATTTTTTTATAAATATAATATTATTAATTATATATTTTTATTTATTATGAATAATATTTTAGTTATGGAGCATTATTTAAGTAAATATTTCTTCTAGGCGGAATCTAATATATTAAAGCCAAATAAATTAAATCTGCATAACATAATAAACCAATCGTATAAAAATGAACTTGATAATTTCAAAGTTCTAATAAAATAAGATTTCATACAGCAGGAGCAAGTAAATGAAGTAATTAATGACATACGTATATATAAGTATATAACAGCGAAAATGGATCTTCTCATTTTCTTAATAATTAAAAAAATAAAATATAATTTTTAATTTTTAATATTTTTATTTTATTAATAAAATTAATAATAAATGACTACACTTTATTTTTTTTAATTAAAAAAATTGAAAAGATGTATTTTCTATAACAGCAGTCAATTCAAAATAGTAACAAATAATAATGGTCTGAAAATCATGCTTCTCATGTTAAGAGAAACCGACACGTAAGTACTACTTCGTAAGCATTTACGTATCTACAACTTTATAACGCAAAAAATAAAACATTGGATTAAAAAATTTTGTTAATAGACACAAACTTAAGCGTGTTTATTAATTAATATTTTTTTATTAAATATATATAAAATTATTAAAAATTAAATTAATTGAAATGATAAATAATTAATAATTTAATAAAAGAGTCTTGAATTTAAATTTAAAAATAATTTTTTTTATGAATTACATATAATAAAAATATTTAAAAAAAGTCATTTAACCTTTTAATATCTCGATTATATTGTGATTAAATAGATATAAAACAGAAAAATGAAGAAATTAGATTGTAATTTCTATATACTTTTATTTATGATATATTCTCTTTATTGCTTATCCTTAATTATGTTGATATCATAAATAAACGGAGAACCAAATATTTTTAGCGAAAATAATAAAAACTGATTAATATTACCTTAAATACAAAATAAATATAAAAAATTAATTAATCACCAAATAATATCTAAATCAATATCAATTTTGGGCCATGACCAGAGTAGTATCAGTTCAGGATTTATAATACCAACTTCTCGTTAATTCACGTATATCTTATGAATGCAATATGCCTAAGTCGAAATCTAATTTGTTTTTGTTAAAAATTCAGGTGAAGTCCACGTGAATTTAATATCTAAGACCTGTTAGATGAAAATTTAGTGAAATCAATTAAATTATTTAATAATTTTTAGAAATTAATTTCACATGAAATCAACTGTAATTGAATTTTCACCATTTTTTTTTACATGCATAAAGTGAAGTCTTAAAATATTCATAACTCATGATGAGTCATGAATGGTAATTTTGGGTATTTTGGTATATGTTAAAAGACTTTCTAGAACAAAAAATAAAATTTTGAAAATTTTGTTTGGTTCAAAAAATAGTATATGCATATGATATCATTACAAGAAAAAGGAAAATCACAAAACCAATTCTCTTTGACGCACAACACTATAAATATTGCAGCAAGCGAAACATGAAAGAAAACACACCAATAAGAAAGCAATTGCAGAACCTTCTAAACCAGAAAACATGGAGCTTCTTCCCATAGCTTACTTCCTTCTCTTTCTTGCAACTCTCACTTGGTTCTTAGCCACAACACTCTCTTCATCTTCAACACCCAAAAGAGTTCCACCAAACACCAATATTCCTAAAGCCTACCCTATAATTGGCTCCATCTTTGCCATCGCCGCCAACAAACACCGCCGCATCCACTGGATCTCCGACATCCTCCTCTCCTCTCCGTCCTCCTCCACCTTTACCCTCCGCCGCTCCCTTGGCTCCCGCCAGATCTTCACCGCCGACCCCGCCATCGTCCACCACATCCTCAAGTCCAATTTCCCAACCTACCAAAAAGGTCCCACCCTTAACCGCGCCCTCGGCGACTTCCTCGGTGACGGCATCTTCAACTCCGACGGCGACAACTGGAAGTTCCAGCGCCAGCTCTCCAGCCACGAGTTTAACACAAGATCCCTCCGCAACTTCGTCGAAACCGTTGTAGACGCCGAACTCTCCAACCGCCTCATCCCAATCTTATCTGCCACGTGTAATCATACCAACACTAATGCAACAAATACATGTGACTTACAAGATATCCTCCAACGCTTCGCCTTCGATAACATATGTAAGATCGCTTTCGGTTACGATCCCGAATACCTCCTCCCATCGCTTCCAACAACCACCTTCGCCAAGGCCTTCGACGACGCAACAAGAATCTGCAGCGAGAGGTTCAATTCAGCGGTGCCGCTGGTATGGAAGATAAAGAAAATCCTAAACATAGGTTCCGAAAATAGGCTCCGAACCGCAGTGTCGGAGGTGAGAGGCTTAGCAAAGAAGATCGTAGAGGAGAAGAAGCGAGAGCTTGAAGAGAAGAAAACGCTGCAATCCGTGGATCTATTGTCGCGGTTCTTGGTTTCCGGACAAAACGACGAGTCGTTTGTAACGGACATAGTCATCAGCTTCATTCTCGCTGGGAGGGACACTACTTCCGCAGCGCTCACGTGGTTCTTCTGGCTTCTTGCTAGCCATCCGCACGTGGAGGAAGAGGTGGTTAGTGAAATTATCCAGAAGAACCACGTAGATGGTTCCTCCGTTTACGAGGAGCTAAAGGACATGGTGTATACTCACGCCGCGTTGTGCGAGAGCATGAGATTGTACCCGCCGGTGCCTGTGGATACGAAAGAGGCTGCAAACGACGACGTTTTACCTGATGGTACTTTTGTGAAGAAAGGGACACGTCTGGCGTACCATATCTTTGCGATGGGAAGGAGTGAGAGGATATGGGGCGCGGATTGGGCCGATTTCAGGCCCGAAAGGTGGTTGAGGCGGGATGGGGAGGGGAAGTGGGCTTTTGTTGGAGTTGATCCGTATAGTTATACAGTGTTTCAGGCCGGGCCTAGGGTGTGTTTGGGGAAGGAGATGGCGTTTTTGCAGATGAAGAGAGTGGTGGCGGGGATCTTAAGGGAGTTTAGGGTGGTTCCGGCGGTGGCGGAAGGGGTGGTGCCGGAGTATACTGGATACCTTACGTCGCTGATGAAAGGTGGGTTCCCAGTGAAGATAGAGAAGCGAAGATAACCACACAAGTAAATAGATATATTCTCTGTATCATTTCTGTTTCCTGTAATTACATGCCTGAATTGTCTCCTGCTGTAATATGTAGTTTGATCTTTAATTTAGTAGTTTCATGTGTTATTTACGAAACTAAAAAAACCTTTTGAAGAGATTTTTATTACTTTTGTGGGTTGATCAAGTCGAGTTGTATTCGACCAACTCTTATAATTTTAATAACTGATTTTTTATATGTACATAAAAATATATTTTGGTTATTTTAATTATGCTTTATGTGTTTTAAAATTAAATTTAATTAAAAAATTATTTATTAAAATTAAATGGAATAGTATTAATGTATATTTTTTGGAATGACAAGTTATGGTCTCTAAGTAAATTTTAAAATATTAATTTTAACTGTATTTGAATAAAAAAATTAGAAAAATTTTAAAATATTTGAGTAAGCTCTAGATAATTTTATAAGTTTTAAAAATTTTCAGAAGATTTTGAAAGATCCTAAAATATTATAGAAAATCATAAAACATTTTAAAAGAGTATATATGTATAGAAATATAAAAAATAATTTAAAATTATCTAAAGAATTTAAATAAATATAATAGGAAAAATATGTTATTAAATATTTGGATATTCAATCTGAACTAATTAGAATAAATTACAACTGTTTATTTAAAAAGGGAATGATTATAAATAGGGAAGAAAATTTTGGATTAGAGTAAAAATATAAGCTATTTATATAAATACTTGTCTACTGAAATACTTTTCTTATTAATTTATTTTTATTTTTTTATATTTTTAATTTTCTTACTTAAATATTGAAAGTTAGATCGTGACTTAATTCAATAAGTTGAATAATTTCAAGTGTTAATCAATGATAGATTCAAAAAATTTTGATAATAGAAATAAAATATATATAACATAATAATTATTATAATAAAAATATTATGCTTACATTATTTACTATGAATTTGTATATATATTGGTATTTCAAAATTTATTGTGTACAAATAATTATTTTTTATGTATACATAATATAATTGTTGGTATAATTATATTTTGTTATTATAAAATATGATTAGTCTTCAGAATATCTAATTACAAATTTAAAAACTAAAATAATAATTTAAATAATAACATATAATTTAAAATTTATTTTTTTATATTTTATATTTTAAAAAAAATGAATAATTTTTTATTGATAATATAATCAAAATGTCTCTTTTATATATATATATATATATATATATTATTAAATAATTATTTTAAAATATTTAAAATCTATCTTTTATATAATTAGCTCTAATCTTAATAATATTTACCGTTGAAAATTTTCATTCAATTAGTTAATGTTATGAAAAAGATTAAAACTAATTTTAAAATAAAAAATACCAATATATAGATAATATTTTTTTAAGTTTATTTTTAAAAAAGAACACAAATTTTATTTAAATTTAAAAATTTATTATTATAATATACATTTAATATAAAGATTTTAAATTAACTATCAAATATCAAAATTTAAATAAAAAATGATTGTAAAGTCAAATTTAATAATTTAATAAAAATAAATAAATATTATTATTATTATTATATATTATTTAAAAAAATTCAAATTGTAGCCCCTACCACAATATAATAAGATGGGTCCCTGATGTCAATACAATAGTTTTGGAGCGTTAAAGTTAAAATGTATCCAACGGCGTCATTACAAGTTATTGAAGAAAAAGGTGAAAACTGTTGCCAAAGAGAAGAAAGCCTGTACTACCCTATCTCATTGATATTGAACGCTCACCTGTCAGGCTGTCACCACAACTTGGAGTACTCTCTTTCTCTTCCAACTATTTTCCCTTTTTATGCATGTTGGGATCCGGAATATAGTTGTCTATTTATAGGAAACTTTTTACCTATACCATGCAGGGGTGGCAAACGGGTCTAAACCCGCCGGGCCGGCCCGCGTAACCCGCCAAAAAAGGCGGGCTGGACTGGAAAATCGGGATCGCCAAATAGCAAAAACCCGCCTAACCCGCACCGCTTAAACCGCGGGTTTTGGCGGGCTTTGGCGGGGCGGGGCGGGCTTCCCCGCCGGGCTAAGGTTTTTTTTAGTGAGGGGATATTTTTGCAATTTTTTTCCTAAAACCTAACTTCTCCCAACCTAACTTACAAGAGTATGAAGATAAAAATTGAGTGTTTTGAATTATGTTTATGTTATTTTGGAGATAATATTTATAATTATGTTTTGGATTATGTTTATTTTGCTTTGGAGAGAATATTTATACTTATATTTTGAATGAAAATTTGGTTTATAATTATATTTATTAGATATTTATAATTACAAAGACTTTAATGTTTGTGAATATAAAAAATATAATTTTTTATGCCATTAGAAATTATAAATTTATTAATATGGTTGTGAAATTATATATATTACTTAGTAGTTAATAGTAAAAAAAAGAAGAGCTTAGGCGGGCTTAGCCCGCCAGCCCGCCAGCCCGCAGTTAGGCGGGGCGGGCTAGGATTCTAGGACCGCCTAATTAGGCGGGGCGGGGCGGGCCAGCCCGCCAAAGGGCGGGCTTCTGGCGGGGCGGGGCGGGGCGGGGCGGGCTTCCCCGCTTGCCACCCCTAATACCATGTACTTTATTGCTACACTAAATGATAAAAAAAGAATAACAAAAAAAAAAATTCAAATAGAATAAAAATATATTAAAATAAAAATAAAATAGGTAGATTGAAATTAAATATAGAATATTAATTTATTTTTTATTTAATTTTTTTGATGCAATAAAAGAGATTTTTCAATCTAATTTGTCCACGCTATAATTTGAGAATTGAATTGAAAAGATTTTTTAACTTTTTATCTAATTTTTCGATGCAACAAGAGAATGACTCACTCAATTTTATTTGTCTATATCATAATTTCATCACGAAATTAAAAAGAATTTTCAAATATCTAATCACTTAATAGTTAATACTGCGACTACAATAGCTAAAGAGGTATTTATAACTTCTTATTAGGTTAAAACAAAGAAAATCTTAAAGTCCATAAACATAAAATCTAATCTAGTAACTAAATAAATAAAAATCAAAATAAACTAATAAATTTTAAATAATATTTAATCTCTTTATGTTACGAACATTTGAAACATATATCATTCTCATCCTCTTTAAAAAAGATTCGTCATCGAATCTTATAGCTGGAAAAATAATATATGAAAAGGGACAAATATAAAGAAGGTAATTTTTTGTATTTTTTTCTTTTTTTTTATTTACACTGTATGCTTTTTTTATATTTTTTAAATATAAAATCAACAAGAACGACAAGATATTAATGAAATACAAATAAAAAAGACAAAATCATAAAGAAGGACGACAGACTGGACCTTTTTTTTTATTTTTTTTGGACGTAAGAAGAACAAACATAGATTAATAAGGATTAATCTAATATCTGAACTCTCATACTAAATAATACGAAAAAAAGATAAATAAAATAACATGAATTGAAATTGAATAAGAAAAATACATTAAAATTAAAATAAAAACAAAAAAGGAATAGATTGAAAATTGGATAAAAAAATCACTCTACTTTCTATCTAATTTTTTGATGCAATAAGAAAGAAACTCATCAACCTAACTTATTCACACCATAGTTTGAAAATTGAATCAAAGGGACTCCTCAACCTTCTACTTAATTTCTCGTGCAATAAGAGATGACTCACTCAACTTCACTTGTTCACACCATGATTTCATTATGAAATGAAAAAAAATACTTTGACACTTTTAGTTACTCAATACTATAACTACAATAATTAAGGAGGTATTTATAAATTATAATATCTTATTAGGTCAAAATTAAATAAAAAAATCTTAAAACCTATAAATATAAAGTCTAATTTAATAACTAAATAAATAATACGAAAAATATATCAAAATAAACTAATAATGTTTAAATAATATTTAATTTTTTTATATCACGAATATTTAAATCATATAAGTGAAGCTTCAATCTTTTTAGCCATGTAGATTTATTTAAAAAAGTATAGATGACTCTGATTGAATTGAGAAAGATATGGTGGACAACAAATAGATGGTGTGCATGTAACTCACTAACTCTAGCAACCTTTTTCCGTCGGTTTTCCATTTGTGTGTAGGGGAAATGTCCATTATGTGCAGCTTGAGTGAAAGTTTTAGGTAATTAAGTAGTTTATGTGCTGCTACATTCTACTTTTCAATGTATTGATAATGGGCCTTATTTTATACTTTTATTTTTATTAAAAATTAAGAAGATAACAATCACATTTTTTTCATCTCTCCTTGTAAAGTTTTATCAAATTTTGACTTACATTTTCTCTTTTTTTTTTTATAAATTTTTTAAGTTTATATTCTTCTAATTTCTTAAATATTATAGTGTTATTTTCTTTTTCCTACTTTTGGGGTGTATTACAGCTCCATGTCTTTTACTTGAACTATGAGTTTTTTAAATAAATAATTTAAATGTTTTATCTAATGAAATACATAATTTAGACAAAATTTGTCATTATGTATAACATTACTTATTTTTTTACATTAAAAACGACTTAGATATATAGTTTACGATTTAAGAATTACGAATTAAAAAATTAAAAAATATTTTTTAAAAAAATAAAAATCTAATTATTTTAAATTTTAATATTTATCTTTAAAATTATATTTATTAATTTAAATTAAATAGTATTTAATTCTAAATTATAATTATTTTGTTAAACAATATAAGGCATAGTTGAGGCAATAATATTGGATAGTAGTAGCTGCAGCCCCAGAGGACAGAAACGGTGCAATGACAGGGCCGACAATGGCTATGCATAAGACAACGACAGAGGTTGATTGTGTGGAGGTAGGCTTTTACTCTCTCGTTCTCTCTCACTAATAATAGCCCTCTCCTTCATCCACAATAGCAGTGCCTTCGTTAGCATAATCTTTTTAGATGCTTCAATACAAGTCCAATCTGAAATTAGGGAGAAAAAGAAAACACCCAATAAAAACTACTATCCCTCTTCACATTACCATTTAGGATAGAATAGTCCCAAAGGCATTTCCAACAAAATAGAAAAAGGAATACAAACTAACTCACAAACAGATAATCATATATCTAAGTACAAAATTAATCCAAAAACAGCATCAGTCGGTGAATGAATCCTACCAAAGTCTATTAAATATTATAATCGATCTAATAAAAATCTTAAATTTCGAAACTAAAAGTATTATAAGTGAAATTGGTTTTAATTGTTTAAATAATAAAAAAATTAAGAAAAAATATGAGGAGCCAATATATGTAACGTACAATATGTATAATGAGGTTAAAGTGAAATTAAAATTAAATTATAATAAATTAATTAATTTTAAATAGTTTTTAATTTAAAATTTAAAACAAATTAGGATTGCCGTCAGTTATACAAACACAAAACTGATCTCCCTCTCTATACGGTGTGACCTTCTTCTCTCATTTTCTCTTCGATTCTCGCCGGTGCTGCGCCGCCACAGTCACCAACCGCCATCCGACATAGGTCCGGCTGACACCGATGTGCGCAAACGCGAATGCCCAGCAGCACCGTCCGATTGTTTACGTTGCTCCCGTGGTCTTGCATTGCCGCAGTCATGCACCCCATCCGTCGTAGCCGCCGTGGTTCTTCCTCTCGACGTTGTCATTCGCAAGATAGAGGGATCACAAGTGGAGTCACCTTTGATATGTCCATCACCCCTCCTCGGAAGATCGTTAATGGAGTGCAATTTCGTTGAACCGCTATGTCGTGTTCCATTTTCTGTCGGTAACGATAATTCATCAAATCCACATGATAACGTTCCCAACCATTGCATAAAAGAGGGTGAGCAATCTAATAAGGTAAGCAATGTACGCTGAGGCATTGATAACGGATGGTTATTTATATATGATTTTGATTCATTACACTTAATGCAAGTAGAGGGTTTTATTTTATGTTAACTACTTAAGTAGATGCAACATAATCACTCCTGATGCAACCAATTTGAAGCTTGTGTTATATTCTTATTATGATTGTATGTATGAATAATTTGCATGTGATAATAAATTAGGTCATATATATTTGATGCTGGCTGAAACTAGTTGCATTTTGTACTATCCTATATGAATGCATGCATTTATTTAAGCAAAGAATCACCTTACATGTATTAGCATAAGAGTTGGTGCCATTGGAGATCTTGCTGATCAATGAGCAATCAGCCATGTTCCTGTGCATGATTTTCATAACCCCACTAAAACGTTATTAGTGTAGTATATTTGAATAAAAAATCTAGCTAATGGTTTTATTATTTTTAAGACTATTTCTAAAAATCTTTATTAAAAAATCTAAACTTGCACGATTATTTGGTATATTACTATGCAAGTAGTTAAATGTTGTTGTTTTTTGTGTTGTTTAGTAGGTGGTTCGTCTGGAGGCCTCTCAAAATATAAACTTTGGTGCTCCTGCTAGCCAAAATTAGCCTCAACAAGTTGATGGCTTCATGTCTTTGTTAAGCTCCTTCGGCAATAGTTAAAATCTATTGGACATGGGTTTGAGTACGTTTATTTTTTATCTCCATGTATATAGGATTTCGATGGTTATTCATTTGTTAGCAAGTGTATATGAAAAGGGTATTTTTTCCACACGCAAATGTTATGTGTGATGCTATTGTTGCGGAAGGGGTGGGTTTATTTTCTAAAGATATAGTTTTAATGTTTGTTTGTAGTTGTTGCAAGAATCTAAACCTGATTAATTTCAATGAACCAGTTTAATGTGGATTAATTCAGATTTGTATATGATGCTTGATGGTTATTAAATTTGTTACAAATTTCCATATGCTATATTACATAATCATTCGGTATATAGCTGGTCGTTTTAGATAGTAATTACATAATTATCTTTACTTAAATACGTTGGATGTTCATTTCTGTATGAGATCGGATGTTCATTTTTATTCTATATGTGGATGGTTGGATTTGGGGGATTCAACCCGTGTTAACTGTAGCATGCATTCTAAAGGAATGACTGGATCTTGGGACAAGAACAGTGATCATGATGTCAACACTTAATAGATTCAAGTCATTTTCCTTTGAAATACGAAAGAGATATTCCTGTACTAAGACATAATATACCGGAAGTTCGGTTCAATATGTATCTAAATGATTATTTTCATAAACAAAATAAATGGTCATTTTGACTCACTCGTAGGTGCGTCATGCTTGAACAACTATACACTAACAGATTCATAGAAGTTAAAAAAAAGGATCCACCAGAAATAAGTCCTCCAAATGTATCATAAATAAATTTCCAAGACTCTAACCAGTAAATAAGCTAAATATGAAACTCTACTGGTGTACTTAAACTTGAGTACGCTACTTCTTCCTCCTTTTGATCTTTCTCTCATTTGGTAATCCTTTGGCACGTTGTATCAACGTTCTCATGCTAGGTGCTATGAATAGTGATCTCACTTCCTTTTCCTTGTTTTATGGTTGATTGCACTGTATAGGTTCAGCTTTATCCTCTAATAATGAACGCACCTGATCAACCAATTAGAAACAAGACAAGCAGCAACATAAATCAAATTCAAGTAACGCAACAACCTAACACACCCAAACAACAGTATCTACAATTAAAATTAACCATCCATATAGATATTTAAGTAACCATCCGTTTCATGTCAATCCAAAAATGGATATTCGAGTACAGATCCCGCTATAGGCGCCATGTATACATTTGCATTCTTGAAAAAAATGACACCCCTCACATATCACCTGATTCAAACAAGCCATCCATGAAATAAAATCTATAAAGGAGCCACTATGATGAAAACCAACCATCCATAAGCTGATAAAAACCAACATCCGATTTGTACGGTATCGCATCACGTTTAACATCAATTATGAGCAACGATAAAAATCAACCATACATCTAACATTATAGCAACTTAAAAATATTGAAGTATCACAAAAAACAAATGCAATCTTATATTTAATTGATTGATTGATTGAGTACATAGCTCGACTTGAGGACCATATATACATTTACATTACTTCAACGTATCCTTCAAAGGATTAAGATACCGAGCTTAGTTGCTTAAAAACAAACAATGCGTCAAAAAGCACTTGATTCAAACAAGTTAAAAACTTTTTAAAAGCAAATCCCATTCCCTAGAATAGAAACCAACCATCTGAAAATATGCTAAAATAACCATCCAAATATTATCAACTAAAGAATGGCAATGGTCAACTAATCTACGTGTCATTACATGCAAAGATCCAAACAGTGAGCAAAAACTACTATGCTATTTAAACCAAACTTTTGCAAAATTTTTCGTGCTAAGATTAAATCAATATCAACCATCTACAACTTGTTATACACGTTTCGGTACAGTGAAATTGCAACAGTTGATTTCTTCACTATAAACAATCAAACACCTCAACAAGATTCATTGCATGTAAAACAAGTAGCAACAGAAAAAGTTATAATCACATAAACAAATCAACCCACTAACCTCCGGTTATCCGTTGACGACGTTAGGCGTTTGAGGGACGTAACAGCAACCATGTCAACCCGTTGAACAGTCACGGCTCCAAGGGATGACACAGGACGAAGGATGCAGGACGCAGCGGGCGCGAACAGTGGTCTCGTATTGGCACTGACGCAAGCCGCGACCCAGGCTTCAGCGGTGTGGAACTCTGTCGACGAAGAGGCACTCTGGTGAAGGCCAAGCGATACCCGCGACGGAAACAAGGGGCGACTAACCTGAGTGCTACCGGCGATGGAAGAGGAGCGCGCTGGAAGATGAAACGCGGGGTCTAGTCGGGGCTGATGGAGGATGAGCTGCGGTGGTCTGGTCCGGCGCGGATGGAGGGTGACCCGCGGGGTTTTGGTACAACGCTGATAGAGGGTGAGCTGGGGGGTCTGGCCAGCGCTGTTGGATGGTGGGTCACGGGGGTTTGGTCGGGGCTGATGGAGATGCTACGGTGGGATGGTCAGGGGTCGTGAGGGTTGTGTGAAAATGGTTACCTTCAGGGAACAACAAAAGGATTAGGGAAAATTTTAATTAGGGATTAGATGGTTATTGAAATTGGGATAAAATGTAGGTTGATTTTTATTTTTAACTCATAATGGGCCAAATAAAAAGTCCATTGTAGACATTGTATAGATATCCTATTGTCTTCCTAGCAGGATTCCTAAGAATAACTACCAGTTCAGTATTCGAAGGATTCAACTACTAATAAAAAGATCACTAAAAGATGTTATTGGCAAAATAGTCCCTGAATGATTTGAAAATGTGATAAAAATAAGTAATAAATATTTTTTTTGTAAGTAACAAAAATTTTGTATTTAACAAACAACTTATTCATTTGATTCAAATTTTTGTGATAATATTTGAATAAATATTTAGAAGATGTACAAAACAATTTAAAGCAAAGTTTGATCTTTAGATTTTTCTTTCAATTGTTCAAAAAAAATGTGGTCATTCACAATAATTTTAAAAAAAATCACTTGCATAAAATTATCAAATTTTAAGAATGAAAATATCTTATTTTTCTAATAATAATTGTAAAAATTTGCATCAAAATCTAATCTCTAAAACCTTTTTTTAGAATATGTATTTAATATCTAGTTCTTCTGTCATGTTTTAAATTTTCCAGAGACTTATTTGTTTAACATCTTTTAAGGTTTTTTTTTTTCGTCAGCAATTTAAACTTTTATATACTATTTTAATAGTTTACTCTAATTTAAAGTTTTTGACTATACAAAAGTTATATATTGTGGTTGCAAAATTACTATATACCAAATAAAAAAGTACTTTTAGGATTGATAAATTAATAATTAAAATTTGAAAACATTAGCAAGTATAGTTAAAATCATGAGTTAACCACTAAATTAGTTCCAAAACTTTTTTACACTGACAAAAATACTCGTAAATAATAAAGTAGTCTCCAAAAAATTTAAAAAATTGACAAAAATATCCAAACGATAATCGATCATATTTCTATTAACAAAAAATGATTATATGACTAATAGAATTGATAATGTGGCATCAAATTCCCACTCTCAAGTCCACATCATCCTCTGTCTCCTTACTACTATCTTTCACCACACTCATCATCATCATTAATCTTCCTCAAATTATCTTCTCTTTCTCTCTCTTATTTTATTTATTATTTTTAAAAACAAGATGTAAAAGAAAGTTTTTTTTTTGTAAATTTAAGGACATAAAAAATCAGATGATTTGGTAAATTCTATATGTAATAAGTTTACTTAAAATGAATAGATGCCAAATTTTAGAGGTTTTATGTTTTAAAAGAGTAAGTTATATGACCAAACAAAATTTTTGTCACTGTTTAGTTAATTTTAGACATTAAAAATTAAATTCTAAATTTTAAATTTTAGTTCTATTAAAATAAGGTATTAACTCAAAGTATTAGTTAATATTAATAAAAAATACTAAATTTTAATATTTTTCATTTCAAAGTAATTACGGATAATATGATTTTTTAAATAAATTAAAATAATTATTTATTTTAAAATAAATAAAAACATCTTTAATTAGACACATCTATACTTTTTGCCTGCAACGCAGATTGTCTAAGGTTTGACTTCTCGAGCAAATTTTTTTTATTTATTTTTTTTACATCATATATATCTGTATTTTTCTCTGTTACATCATATTTAAATATTTATGTAATTTAAATATTTTAATTTAATTTAATTTAATTTTGTATTCATAATAATATTACTTAAACTAAAATTATACTAATTGAAGTATAATTTAAAATAATCTAAATATAAAATTAAATTATAATAAATAAAATTTTTTAAATTGCATTATATATACTATACTAAATTACAACAGTTAGTATGTGAGTAGAATATTTGTGTAATTAGGCGACTTGCGTCGTCTCAACCGAAAAAAAAAAGCGAATTTGTGAAATTAAAGATGTTTTTATTTGTTTTAAACAATAAAGAAGTATTTTAATTAATTTTAAAAAGTTTTGTTATTATTATTTTTTTAAAAGATAATATTTAGTAGTTATCAAATTTTGATAGGAGTGTAACATACTATTTTGTGTTACGATAAGAAAGTCTAGGTGGATGACCATTTTTCCACAAGATTCAAGTTTTGAAGAAGAATATTATTTAATATAGTTTGACAAACTACCATCACATACGCTTATAAATAGAGGCTTTTGTCTCAGAGAAAAACACACAGTGAAAAGCAATAAAACAAAAACAAATGCCATTCTCTCTCTTTACGTTTATACTCCTTTCTATCTTTATATATATATATATATATATATATATATATATATATATATATATATATATATATATATATATATATTTATGCAATTCTCTCTCTCTCTTTACTTTTTATACTCCTTTCTATCTTTATATATATATATATATATATATATATATATATATATATATATATATATATATATATACACATTACAACATATAATATTATTATGTATATACAAATCATTATTGAGCTAATTATTTTAATGTTAGAGTCTTCTATTTATACATCTTTATTTTATATTTAATATATCTTTTATTTATTTCACAACACGTTATCAGCACGAGACTCTGATCAAATTTTTAGCAAGACTCAGGTAATAGTTTTTCATTATGTCGAAACTCTCTCATCTTGAATTCAATGCTCTTGATATATCTGAAAACAATTATTTATCATGGATATTAGATGCTGAAATCCATCTTGATTCAATGGATCTTGGAGATACCATTAAGGCTAAAAATAATGCATCCTAGAAGGATAAAGCCAAAGCCATGATTTTTCTTCGTCGTCATCTTGACGAAGGTTTGAAAAATAAATATCTCACATTAAAAGATCCTACAGATCTTTGGAAAGACCTTGAAGAAAGGTATAATCATCAGAAAACGGTGATACTTCCTCAAGCCCGATATGAATGGACGCATTTGCGTTTACAAGATTTTAAATCTATAAATGAATATAATTCTGCAATGTTTCGAATCACCTCACGAATGAAATTGTGTGGGGAAAAAAATAACTGATCGTGATATGTTGGAGAAAACTTTCTCAACCTTCCATGCCTCGAATGTGCTCCTGCACCAGCAGTATTGAGAGAAAGGGTTTAAAAAATATTCTGAGTTAATTTCTTGCCTTCTTGTTGCTGAACGCAACAATGAGTTGTTATTGAAAAATCATGAAGCACGCCCAGCTGGCGCTGCCCCATTTCCTGAAGTAAATGTGGCAAATTACCCCAGAATAGGTAAATGGCAAGGTTTTAATAATAAGAATTATGGAAGGAAAAAGAATTATGTTCAAAAGAGAGGATCTCACCAGAAGTGGGATAAAGAAAGAAATATCGGGTAGAATAAATCAACAGAGGATAAGTGTTTCCGTTGTGGTGGAAAGGGCCATTAGTCATGTACCTGTCGTACCCCAAGGCACCTAGTCGATCTTTACCAGGCATCTTTGAAAAAGGATGACAAAGGAAAGGAAACAAATTTTGTTTCAAACGATACTGAGAACTCCACCACTCATTATGATGTATCTGATTTCTTTGAGGATCCTGAAGGAAATATTGGTCATTTGATCAATGATGGAATAGTTTAATATGTGGGATTGTGAAGTATCTATGTAAATAAATAATGTAAAGAACTTATTGTTAAGTTTTATTTTTTATGTATTTAAGTTTCAAATGTGATGTACATAAATAATGAAATATTAATGTTTATGAATTTTGAAATTATTAAATGTGTCAAGTTTTAAAATAAAATTTTAGTATATGACATTATTTTATGTACAATGTTTCTTAGAAAAATAATTCTGATCAAGTATTCAATTTAACTGTGCATACTACTCATTTTATTATTATTTGTCTTTGAAGAGAATGGCAAGGATATGTAATGAAGATGTATGCCTTGTGGATAGTGCAAGTTCGCACACTCTTCTCAAAAGTGATATATATTTTACCCATCTTGTGCCAAAAGAAGAATATGTTAATACTATTATTGGCTCAGGCAATGTGATAGAAGGCTCCGGAAGAGCTATAATTTTGTTTCCTGGAGGAACAAAATTTATAATAAATAATGCACTATTATCTACCAAGTCTCTGAGGAACTTGTTGAGTTTCAAAGATATTCGCCGAAATGGATATCATGTTGAGACAATGAATGAGGGAAATCATGAGTATTTATGTATCACAACTCATGATTCAAATAAGAAAGTTATATTAGAAAAATTACCCTCACTTTCATATGGGTTGTATTATACCAAGATTAGTGCAATTGAATCACATGCCATTGTAAACCAGAAGTTTACTAGCTCAAATGAGTTCATAACTTGGCACGACCGATTGGGTCATTCGGGAACAACCATGATGAGAAGAATTATTGAAAACTCTCATGGACATTCACTAAAGAACCAGAAGATTCTTAAAACTAGTGAATTTTGTTGTGCTGCATGTTCTCAGGGAAAGTTAATTTTAAGGCCATCACCAGTAAAGATTGGATTTGAGTCCCCTGAATTCCTAGAAAGAATTCAAGGTGATATATGTGGACCTATTCATCTACCATGTGGATCTTTTAGATATTTCATGGTCCTAATAGACGCATCTTCGAGATGGTCACATGTGTGCTTATTATCTTCTCGCAACCTGGCGTTTGCGAGATTACTAGCTCAAATTATTCGATTAAAAGCACAATTTCCAGAAAATCCAATCAAAGCAATTCGTCTTGATAATGCTGGTGAATTTACTTCTCAAGCTTTTGATGCTTATTGTATGGCTAATGGAATAAGTGTTGAACATCTAGTAGCTTATGTTCACACACAAAATGGGTTAGCAGAATCACTTATTAAACGCCTCCAATTAATCTCTAGACCCTTACTTATGAGAACAAATCTTCCAACCTCGGTTTGGGGGCATGCTGTTTTACATGCCGCAGCACTTATTCGTTTGAGGCCAACGAGTTACCATCAGTTCTCTCCTATGCAATTAGCTTTTGGCCAGCAGCCAAATGTTTCCCATTTAAGAATATTTGGGTGTGCGATATATGTTCCCATTACACCACCTAATCGCACCAAAATAGGACCCCAAAGAAAATTGGGAATATATGTTGGATATGATTCTCCATCTATAGTGAGGTATCTTGAGATACAAACTGGAGATGTATTTAAAGCCCGGTTTGTGGATTGTCATTTTGATGAATCAAAATTTCCAACATTAGGGGGAGAGAATAAGCTTTCTGAAAAGGAACTAAATTGAAACGCGTCAGCATTGATGCATTTAGATCCTCGATCAGGGCAATGTGAACTAGAAGTTCAAAAGATTATACATTTGCAAAGAATAGCAAATGAATTACCTGATGCATTTTCTGATACAAAGAGGATAACCAAATCTTATATACCAGCAAAAAATGCTCCAATTCGAATTGATGTCCCAGTAGGACAAGTAGCCACTGAAACAAATTCACGCCAGAAGCGTGGCAGGCCTGTCGGTTCCAAAGACAAAAATCCTCGAAAGAGAAAAGAGGTAAATAATATTCCTGTTGAAAAAGACATAGTAGAGACACCTGCAGTTGTCCAAAATCATGATATAACGCCAGAAGACGTTCAGGTACCTGAAAATATTGAAAATGACAAGATCTCGATAAATTATGTCTTTACAAGAGAGAAATCGGACCGAAATAAGACAATTGTCAATGAAATATTTGCATATAATGTGGCATTAAATATCATGCATGAAAGTAAGGATCTTGAGCCAAGATCAGTCGAAGAATGTCGACAAAGGGATGCTTGGCCAAAATAGAAAGAAGCCATGAAGCCTGAATTAGACTCACTTGCAAAACGTGAAGTCTTCAGACCTGTAGTCCGTACACCTGAAGATGTAAAACCTGTTGGATATAAGTGGGTATTTGTGAGAAAACGAAATGAGAAAAATGAAGTTGTGCGCTATAATGCCCGACTTGTGGCACACGGTTTTTCACAAAGGCCCGGTATAGATTATGAAGAAACGTATTCCCCTATAGTGGATGCGATAACATTGCGTTATTTGGTCAGTTTATCTACATATTATAAACTGCATATGCATTTAATGGATGTGGTAACAGCCTATTTGTACGGCTCATTAGATCGGGATATCTATATGAAAGTCCTTGAAGGACTAAAGATATCTAAACCATCCAGTGAATATTCGCAAGGGTTATACTCAGTCAAATTGCAAAGATCTTTATATGGTCTAAAGCAATCTGGACAAATGTGGTATAATCGTCTTACTGAGTATCTGGCCAAAAACGGTTTCAAGAATGATGATATATGCCCATGTGTTTTCATAAAGAAAATTGCATCTGGATTCATTATAATTGCTGTGTATGTTGATGATTTAAATATCATTGGGACTCCTGTAGAGATTCCAACAATTATAAAAACTCTAAAAGAAGAGTTTGAGATGAAAGATCTTGGAAAGACTAAATTTTGTCTCGGCCTGCAGATCGAGCATACAAAAGATGGGATCTTTATTCATCAAACAACATACACAGAAAAGATCTTGAAGAGATTTTATATGGTTAAGTCACATCCATTAAGTACTCCAATGATTGTAAGATCTTTAGATGTGAAAAATGATCAATTTCGTCCTAAAGAAGAGAATGAAGATATCCTTGGTCCTAATGTACCATATCTTAGTGCCATTGGAGCGCTAATGTATCTTGCTAATAATACGCAAACTGACATATCATTCGCGGTGAATTTACTAGCAAGATATAGTTCCTCTCCAACCAGAAGACATTGGAGTGGAATCAAGCAAATCTTTCGATATCTTCATGGAATGGTTGATATGGGGTTATTTTATCCCTATAGATCCAAGTCACAATTAGTTAGCTATGCGGATGCTGGATACTTGTCTGATCCACATAAAGGGAGATCTTAAACAAGATACCTGTTCATATATGGTGGTACAACTATATCATGGAGGTCCACAAAATAGACGATAGCAGCAACCTCCTCTAATCATGCTGAAATACTAGAGATTCATGAAGCTAGTTGCGAGTGTTTTTGGCTGAGGAGTCTGATTCAATATATTCTGTCATCATGTGGACTGATTGATCATAAGATAGCTCCAACTATCCTGTTTGAAGATAATACAGCATGCATTGCTCAACTTAAAGGCGGATACATCAAAGGTGATAGAACAAAGCATATTTCTCCCAAATTCTTCTTCACTCATGATCTTCAAAATCAAGGGACAATTGATGTCCAACAAATCCACTCAAGTGATAATCTGGCAGATTTATTCACAAAGTCACTCCCAAAATCCTCTTTTGAAAGATTGGTACATGAGATTGGGATGCGCCGATTTCGAGACATCAACTGATGTTGACAAGAAGGGGAGACTGTACTCTTTTTTCCTTGGTCAGGTTTTTTCTCATTGGGTTTTTTTTGACAAAGTTTTTAATGAGGCAGTCCCCATCACTAAAGGATATTGTACTCTTTTTCCTTCACTAAGGTTTTTTTCCACTCGGTTTTTCTTTAGTAAGGTTTTAACGAGGCAATAATCCTAAATGGTCATCCAAGAGGGAGTGTTACGATAAGAAAGCCTATGTGGATGACCATTTCCCCACAAGGCTCAAGTTTTGAAGAAGAATATTATTTAATATAGTTTGACAAACTACCATCACATACGCTTATAAATAGAGGTTTTTGTCTCAGAGAAAAACACACAGTGAAAAGCAATAAAACAAAAGCAAATGCAATTCTCTCTCTTTACGTTTATACTCCTTTCTATCTTTATATATATATTTATGTAATTCTCTCTCTCTTTACTTTTTATACTCCTTTCTATCTTTATATATATATATATACACATTACAACATATAATATTATTATATATATACAAATCATTATTGAGCTAATTATTTTAACGTTAGAGTCTTCTATTTATACATCTTTATTTTATATTTAATATATCTTTTATTTATTTCACAATATTTTGCTGTATATATGAACTAAGAACGTAGTAAAAGAGGTAGATCATAAAAGATAATACATCTAAACGTTGTACGGCCAAGTCCAACTAAACTAGTTTTTACTTGATTTATGATTTTATTGCCTGTAAAGGGATTTTTTTAAATAAATAAATTAAATATTTTATTTATGAATATAAAAAATTTGTAGCATATTTATTGATTTTCATTTTTTTACATATCTCATTTACAGTATAAATGAAATAAAATTGCTTATATCTTATTTATACTGTAAATGAGATAAACAGGGATAGACCCATACTTATTGAAGAGAGGACATTTGCCTCTACAATATTTTTTCAAAAAAACTAATATATATATATATATATATATATATATATATATATATATCACTTGTTATATTATATTTGTTCTAAAATAAAATATAAATAAATTTTTTTATATTTTATGTTAAAAAAATATTTTGTTAAACTTAATACATATTAATAATTATATTGATAAATTTGATTTAGTATAAAAAATAAATAAACTCAAAAAATAGTGATAATTAATTTTATTATATTAACTAATTAATTGATAATTAAATTAAAATTTAGTTTTTTAATTAAATATAACTTAAATTATTAGTGATTTTTTTAAAAATTATTTAAGATAAAAAATATATTATTTATATATTAATATATTGTAATTATTTTGGTTAAAAATTTATTTATATCATAAAGACTATAATAAATAGATTTAACAATTAAATATAAGATAATAAAAAGTAAAATAATTGTTTAAGAATATATATAAAAAAATATTATTTAGTCATATTAAAAATAAAAAGAAAGTCATTATAAATTATTTTTTTATTATTTTGAATATTATTCTGTGTATAAAATTATATTTTTATTATTTTAAATATTATAATAAGTGATTATGTGTATATTTCTAGTTCTTATCAATATGTATAGATAGTTCTAACTTAAAATTTTAAATATTTCTAAACCAATTTGGATTGGTTAAGTGATCACTTAGTCGTCCGCTTAAATAAGTATTGGGATTCGAATTCTGTCTCATATTTATAGCAACTCATTGTCGGTCAACTAGATGTAACAGCCCAGACCACCCGCTAGCACGATATTATCCGCTTTGGCACACAAGGTCTCACGGTTTTGCCTTTGACGATAGGGATGATAGCCGAAGCCCCCCACACTCATTCGTCAAAACGCGTCATGCTAGGGAGAGGTATCCACACCCTTATAAGGTATGCTTCATTTCTCTCCCCAATCGATGTGGGACCTTACAATCCACCCCCCTAAGGGAGCCCAGCACTCTCGCTGTCACATCGATCCGGGCTCCGGCTCTGATACCATCTGTAATAGCCCAGACTACCCGCTAGCACGATATTGTCCGCTTTGGCACACAAGGCCTCACGATTTTACCTTTGACGACAGGGATGATAGCCGAAGCCCCCTGATAAACCCCGATTTCTTGGTTTATTTTGTGCTTATTTTGAGGGATTTATTCACCTTTTCCCACATTTATTCAATGAAATAGCATGGTTTCGTAATTCTCCTTTGAATTGTGCTTGAATGTAAAAACATACTTTTTAGGCCTTAAATCGGTAATTTTAATTCATTTTAATTCCATTGGATGCCTTGATGTGTTTGTTGAGTAATTTCAGGTCCATAAGGCAAGTATTGGATGGAAGAAATAAAGAGAAAAGCATGCTAAGAGGAGAATGCATGAAGAAACAAAGATTTGGAATGCACCAATGGACGCGCACGCGTACAAGGCGCGCACGTGCAAAAGTGGTTTTCCACAAGGATGTGCACGCGTACATACCGCTTCCGCGCGGATGAGGATTTGCCAATCGACGCGCACGCGCACATGGCGCGTGCGCGCCAATACTCTTACTTGGCCCACTTAAAGGCAAAATGCTGGGGGTGATTTCTGAGGAGCCCAGGCCCAATTCCAGCTTGTTTCTGAGTGTATTTCATGCAGAATTGAAGTCCAAGCAAGGGGGAAGCAATTAATTGTAGGTTTAGCATCATGTAGGTTAGTTTCTAGAGAGAGAAGCTCCCTCTTCTCTCTAGAATTAGGTTAGGTTAATTTCCATCTTAGATCTAGGTTTAATTACATGTTTTTATCTTGTTTCATTTATGATTTCTTACTTCTACTCCTTCATTCTCATGATTTGTAGTGTTAATTTCCCTTTTTGCTCTCTTTTATGTTCATGAACCCATGTTGGATTTGATTTACTTTTAATGCAATTTAATGTTTGTTGTTCTTTTATTGTTGATTTGAATTGTGGATTTACTTTTCTTGCAATTGGTAGTTGGTAGATTTTATATTCTTGCTCATTTACCATGCTTTCCATTTGTACCCACCAAGTGTTTGACAAAATGCTTGGTTGGACCTTTGGTATGCGAAATTGTGATCAATACTTTTCACAAATCAAATAATCCCCGGTAATGAATCCAAAAACTTGGTGTTTAATACCATGGCATAAACACAACTTCGCACAACTAACCAGCAAGTGTACTGGGTCGTCCAAGTAATAAACCTTACGCGAGTAAGGGTCGATCCCACAGAGATTGTTGGTATGAAGCAAGCTATGGTCACCTTGTAAATCTTAGTTAGGCAAACTCAAATGGGTATGGTGATATACGAATGAAACATAAAGATAAAGATAGAGATACTTATGTAATTCATTGGTGGGAATTTCAGATAAGCGTATGGAGATGCTTGGTCCCTTCCGTCTCTCTGCTTTCCTACTGTCTTCTTCCAATCCTTCTTACTCCTTTCCATGGCAAGCTCAAGCAAGGGTTTCACCGTTGTCAGTGGCTACCTCCCATCCTCTCAGTGGAAATGTTCAACGCACCCTGTCACGGCACGGCTATCCATCTGTCGGTTCTCAATCAGGCCGGAATAGAATCCAGTGATTCTTTTGCGTCTGTCACTAACGCCCCGCCTTTAGGAGTTTGAAGCACGTCACAGTCATTCAGTCATTGAATCCTACTCAGAATACCACAGACAAGGTTAGACCTTCCGGATTCTCTTGAATGCCGCCATCAGTTCTAGCCTATACCACGAAGACTCTGATCTCACGGAATGGCTGGCTCGGTTGTCAGGCGAGCGCTCGGTTGTCAGGCGATCAACCATGCATCGTGTATCAGGAATCCAAGAGATATTCACCCAATCGAAGGTAGAACGGAGGTGGTTGTCAGTCACACGTTCATAGGTGAGAATGATGATGCGTGTCACGGATCATCACATTCATCAAGTTGAAGAACAAGTGATATCTTAGAACAAGAACAAGCGAAATTGAATAGAAGAACAATAGTAATTGCATTAATACTCGAGGTACAGCAGAGCTCCACACCTTAATCTATGGTGTGTAGAAACTCCACCGTTAAAAATACATAAGAACAAGAGTGATCATTGGCTTCGGTCCCAGAGAGGGAACCAGAAGAACCAAGATGAAAATACAATAGCAAAAGGTCCTATATATATAGAGAACTAGTAGCCTAGGGTTTACAGAGATGAATAAATGACATAAAAATCCACTTCCGGGCCCACTTGGTGTGTGCTTGGGCTGAGCATTGAAGCATTTTTGTGTAGAGACTCCTCTTGGAGTTAAACGCCAGCTTTTGTGCCAGTTTGGGCGTTTAACTCCCACTTTGGTGCCAGTTCCGGCGTTTAACGCTGGGAATTCTGAGGGTGACTTTGAACGCCAGTTTGGGCCATCAAATCTTGGGCAAAGTATGGACTATCATATATTGCTGGAAAGCCCAGGATGTCTACTTTCCAACGCCGTTGAGAGCGCGCCAATTGGGCTTCTTTAGATCCAGAAAATCCACTTCGAGTGCAGGGAGGTCAGAATCCAACAGCATCTGCAGTCCTTTTCAGTCTCTAAATCAGATTTTTGCTCAGGTCCCTCAATTTCAGCCAGAAAATACCTGAAATCCCAGAAAAACACACAAACTCATAGTAAAGTCCAGAAAAGTGAATTTTAACTAAAAACTAATAAAAATATACTAAAAACTAACTAGATCATACTAAAAACATACTAAAAACAATGCCAAAAAGCGTACAAATTATCCGCTCATCACAACACCAAACTTAAATTGTTGCTTGTCCTCAAGCAACTAAAAATCAAATAAGATAAAAAGAAGAGAATATGCAATGAATTCCAAAAACATCTATGAAGATCAGTATTAATTAGATGAGCGGGGCTTTTAGCTTTTTGCCTCTGAATAGTTTTGGCATCTCACTCTATCCTTTGAAATTCAGAATGATTGGCTTCTTTAGGAACTCAGAATCCAGATAGTGTTATTGATTCTCCTAGTTAAGTATGATGATTCTTGAACATAGCTACTTATTGAGTCTTGACTGTGGCCCAAAGCACTCTGTCTTCCAGTATTACCACCGGATACATACATGCCACAGACACATAATTGGGTGAACCTTTTCAGATTGTGACTCAGCTTTGCTAGAGTCCCCAATTAGAGGTGTCCAGGGTTCTTAAGCACACTCTTTTTGCCTTGGATCACAACTTTATTTCTTTTCTTTTTCTTTCTTTTTCTCTTTCTTTTTCTCTTTTTTTTTTCGAAATTTTTTTTGTATTCACTGCTTTTTCTTGCTTCAAGAATCAATTTTTTATGATTTTTCAGATCCTCAGTAACATGTCTCCTTTTTTCATCATTCTTTCAAGAGCCAACATTCATGAACCACAAATTCAAAAGACATATGCACTGTTTAAGCATTCATTCAGAAAACAAAAGTATTGCCACCACATCAAAATAATTAAACTGTTATAAAATTCAAAATTCATGCAATTCTTTCTTTTTCAATTAAGAACATTTTTTTTTCAAGAAAGGTGATGGATTCATAGGACATTCATAACTTTAAGGCATAGACACTAAGACACTAATGATCACAAGACACAAACATAGATAACATAAGCACTGAAATTCGAAAAACAAGAAAGTAAAGAACAAGGAAATTAAAGAACGGGTCCACCTTAGTGATGGCGGCTCTTTCTTCCTCTTGAAGATCCTATGGAGTGCTTGAGCTCCTCAATGTCTCTTCCTTGTCTTTGTTGCTCCTCTCTCATGATTCTTTGATCTTCTCTAATTTCATGGAGGATGATGGAGTGTTCTTGGTGCTCCACCCTTAGTTGTCCCATGTTGGAACTCAATTCTCCTAGGGAGGTGTTTAGTTGCTCCCAATAGTTTTGTGGAGGAAAGTGCATCCCTTGAGGCATCTCAGGGATTTTAGTTTTGGAACTCATGCTTGCTCCATCCTTTTCTTAGTGATGGGCTTGAGGTCATGCCTTCTCAGTTGAACCGGCTTCCCTCTTGAGTTTCTCTTCCATTGAGCGCCCTCTTCACAAATGTTTATGAGGACTTGGTCCAACCTTTGATCAAAGTTGACCCTTTTTGAGTTTGAAAGGGATCTCGGGGATCACCTTCTTCAAGGCCACAACTTCATAGAAGTGGTCTTGATGCACCCTTGAGATGAATCTCTCCATCTCCCATGACTCGGAGGTGAAAGCTTTTGCCTTCCCTTTCCTCTTTCTAGAGGTTTCTCCGGCCTTGGATGCCATAAATGGTTATGGAAAAACAAAAAGCAATGCTTTTACCACACCAAACTTAAAAGGTTTGCTCGTCCTCGAGCAAAAGAAGAAAGAAGAGAGTAGAAGAAGAAGAAATAGAGGGAAAGGGGATGGCTTTGTGTTCGGCCAAAGGGGGAGAAGTAGTGTTGAGGTTGTGTGAAAATGAAGGAGTGAAGATGGGTTTATATAGGAGAGGGGGAAGGGTGATGTTCAGCTATGTATGGGTGGGTTTGGGTGGGAAAGTGGTTTGAATTTAAATGGTGAGGTAGGTGGGGTTTTGTGAAGGATGGATGTGAGTGGTGAAGAGAAAGATGGGATTTGATAGGTGAAGGGTTTTTGGGGAAGAGGTGTTGAGGTGATTGGTGAATGGGTGAAGAAGAGAGAGAGTGGTAGGTGGGGATCCTGTGGGGTCCACAGATCCTGAGGTGTCAAGGAAAAGTCATCCCTGCACCAAATGGCATGCAAAAATGCGTTTTTAGCCATTTCTTGCGTTAAACGCCGGGCTGATGCCCATTTCTGGCATTTAACGCCAAGTTTTCGCCCTTTACTGGCGTTTAACGCCAGTCTGGTGCCCCTTTCTGGCGTTAAACGCCCAACAGCTAGCCTTACTGGCGTTTAAACGCCAGTACGCTCTCCTCCAGGGTGTGCTATTTTTCTTTCTGCTTTTCATTCTGTTTTTGCTTTTTTCATTGATTTTGTGACTTCTCATGATCATCAACCTACAAAAAATATAAAATAACAAAAGAAAAATATATAAAATATAACATTGGGTTGCCTCCCAACAAGCGCTTCTTTAATGTCAGTAGCTTGACAGAGGACTCTCATGGAGCCTCACACATACTCAGAGCAATGTTGGAACCTCCCAACACCAAACTTAGACTTTGAATGTGGGGGTTCAACACCAAACTTAGAATTTGGTTGTGGCCTCCCAACACCAAACTTAGAGTTTGACTGTGGGGGCACTGTTTGGCTCTGTTTTGAGAGAAGCTCTTCATGCTTCCTCTCCATGATGACAGAGGGATATCCTTGAGCCTTAAACACCAAGGATTCTTCATTCACTTGAATGATCAATTCTCCTCTATCAACATCAATCACAGCCCTAACTGTGGCTAGGAAGGGTCTGCCAAGGATGATGGATTCATCCATGCACTTCCCAGTCTCTAGGACTATGAAATCAGCAGGGATGTAATGGTCTTCAACTTTTACCAGAACATCCTCGACAAGTCCATAGGCTTGTTTTCTTGAATTGTCTGCCATCTCTAGTGAGATTTTTGCAGCTTGCACCTCAAAGATCCCTAGCTTCTCCATTACAGAGAGGGGCATGAGGTTTACACTTGACCCTAAGTCACACAAGGCCTTCTTGAAGGTCATGGTGCCTATGGTACAAGGTATTGAAAACTTCCCAGGATCCTGTCTTTTTTGAGGCAGTTTCTGCCTAGACAAGTCATCCAGTTCATCCTCCCAAGTCTCATTTCCAAATAACTTGTCATTCAACTTCATGATTGCTCCAAGGTATTTAGCAACTTGCTCTTTAGTGACATACTTATCCTCTTCAGAGGAAGAATACTCATCAGAGCTCATGAATGGCAGAAGTAAGTCCAATGGAATCTCTATGGTCTCATTTTGAGCCTCAGATTCCCATGGTTCCTCATTGGGGAACTCATTGGAAGCCAGTGGACTTCCATTGAGGTCTTCCTCAGTGGCGTTCACTGCCTCTTCCTCCTCTCCAAATTCGGCCATGTTGATGGCTTTGCACTCTCCTTTTGGATTTTCTTCTGTATTGCTTGGGAGAGTACTAGGAGGGAGTTCAGTAATTTTCTTGCTCAGCTGACCCACTTGTGCCTCCAAGTTTCTAATGGAGGACCTTGTTTCAGTCATGAAACTTTGAGTGGTTTTGATTAGATCAGAGACCATGGTTGCTAAGTCAGAGGTATTCTGCTTAGAACTCTCTGTCTGTTGCTGAGAAGATGATGGAAAAGGCTTGCTATTGCTAAACCTGTTTCTTTCATCATTATTATTGTTGAAACCTTGTTGAGGTCTCTGTTGATCCTTCCATGAGAAATTTGGATGATTTCTCCATGAAGGGTTATAGGTGTTTCCATAGGGTTCTCCCATGTAATTCACCTCTTCCATTGAAGGGTTCTCAGGATCATAAGCTTCTTCCTCAGATGAAGCTTTCTTAGCACTGCTTGGTGCATTTTGCATTCCAGACAGACTTTGAGAAATCATATTGACTTGTTGAGTCAATATTTTGTTCTGAGCCAATATGGCATTCAGAGTGTCAATCTCAAGAACTCCTTTCTTCTGACTAGTCCCATTGTTCACAGGATTCCTTTCAGAAGTGTACATGAATTGGTTATTTGCAACCATTTCAATCAGTTCTTGAGCTTCTGTAGGCGTCTTCTTCAGATGAAGAGATCCTCCAGCAGAGCTATCCAAAGACATCTTGGACAGTTCAGACAGACCATCATAGAAAATACCTATGATGCTCCATTCAGAAAGCATGTCAGAGGGACATTTTCTGATTAATTGTTTGTATGTTTCCCAAGCTTCATATAGGGATTCTCCTTCCTTCTGTCTGAAGGTTTGGACTTCCACTCTAAGCTTACTCAATTTTTGAGGTGGAAAGAACTTTGCCAAGAAGGCATTGACTAGCTTTTCCCAAGAGTCCAGGCTTTCTTTAGGTTGGGAGTCCAACCATGTCCTAGCTCTGTCTCTTACAGCAAAAGGGAATAGCATGAGTCTGTAGACCTCAGGGTCAACCCCATTAGTCTTGACAGTGTCACAGATTTGCAAGAATTCAGCTAAGAACTGATGAGGATCTTCCAATGGAAGTCCATGGAACTTGCAATTCTGTTGCATTAGAGAAACTAATTGAGGCTTAAGCTCAAAGTTGTTTGCTCCAATGGCAGGGATAGAGATGCTTCTCCCATAGAAGTCGGGAGTAGGTGCAGTAAAGTCACCCGGCACCTTCCTTGCATTGTTGGCATTGTTGTTGTTCTCGGCTGCCATGTGTTCTTCTTCTTTGAAGATTTCTGTTAGGTCCTCTACAGAGAGTTGTGCCTTAGCTTCTCTTAGTTTTCGCTTCAAGGTCCTTTCAGGTTCAGGATCAGCCTCAACAAGAATGCTTTTGTCTTTGCTCCTGCTCATAAGAAAGAGAAGAGAACAAGAAAATGTGGAATCATCTATGTCACAGTATAGAGATTCCTTAAGGTGTCAGAGGAAAAGAAAAATGGAAGACAGAGGTAGAAAATTCGAACTTATCAAAGAGGATGGAGTTCGAATTGTGCATTAAGGAATAGTGTTAGTCCATAAATGGAAGGATGTGAGAAGAAGGGAAGTAATTTTCGAAAATTAAGTAAAAGATTTTGAAAACATTTTGAAAAACACTAATTGATTTTCGAAAATAAAAGTGGGAAAGAAATCAAGTGATTTTTGAAAAAGAATTTGAAATTAGAAATCAAAAGGATTTGATTGAAAACTATTTTGAAAAAGATATGGTTAAGAAGATATGATTGAATATAAAAAAAAGATGTAATTGAGAAGATATGATTTGAAAAACATTTTTTAAAAAGATTTGATTTTGAAAATTAATGACTTGTCTATCAAGAAAAGATATGATTCAAACATTAAACCTTTCTCAACAGAAAAGGCAACATACTTGAAATGTTGAATCAAATCATTAATTGATAGCAAGTATCTTTGAAAATAGAAAGAAATTGATTTTGAAAAAGATTTGATTGAAAAGATATGATTTGAAAAATATTTGATTTTGAAAAACTTTGAAAACTTGAAAAAAAATTGCATTGAAAACAGAATCTTCCCTCTTGTGCCATCCTGGCGTTAAACGCCCAGAATGGTGCACATTCTGGCGTTTAACGCCCAAAATACTACCCTTTTGGGCGTTAAACGCCCAGCCAGGTACCCTGGCTGGCGTTTAAACGCCAGTCTGTCCTTCTTCACTGGGCGTTTTGAACGCCCAGCTTTTTCTGTGCAATTCCTCTGCTGAATGTTCTGAATCTTCAATTCTCTGTATTATTGACTTAAAAAGACACAAATTAAAAATATTTTTGGATTTTTAACTAAAATCAAATAACAATGCATGCAAGACACCAAACTTAGCAGTTTGTATACTACTGACACTGATGAGAATGCATATGAGACACATAAACACTCAAGTCAATAGAATTCAAAGATCAGAGCAAGGAAACCATCAAGAACAACTTGAAGATTAATGGAGATACATGCATGAATGCAAAAAGAACAGAAACATGCAATTGACACTAAACTTAACATGAGACACTGGACTCAACAAGAAACACAAAATATTTTTGGTTTTTATGATTTTGTAATGTTTTTGGATTTTTCGAAAATTAAGTGGAAAAAGATATCAAAATTCTTGATGAGAATTCCAGGAATCAGTGCAATGCTAGTCTAAGACTCCGGTCCAGGAATTAGACATGGCTTCACAGCCAGCCAAGCTTTCAAGGAAAGCTTCGGTCCAAAACACTAGACATGGCCAATGGCCAGCCAAGCCTTAGTAGATCACTGCTCCAAAAGCAAGATTGATAGAAATCAACAAGCTCTTGTGATGATAAGTTGAAACCTCGGTCCAATGAAATTAGACATGGCTTCACAGCCAGCCAGACTTCAACAAATCATCATGAAACTCTAGAATTCATCCTTAAGAATTCTGAAAAAAATACCTAATCTAAGCAACAAGATGAACCGTCAGTTGTCCAAACTCAACAATCCCCGGCAACGGCGCCGAAAAACTTGGTATGCGAAATTGTGATCAATACTTTTCACAAATCAAATAATCCCCGGTAATGAATCCAAAAACTTGGTGTTCAATACCATGGCATAAACACAACTTCGCACAACTAACCAGCAAGTGTACTGGGTCGTCCAAGTAATAAACCTTACGCAAGTAAGGGTCGATCCCACAGAGATTGTTGGTATGAAGCAAGCTATGGTCACCTTGTAAATCTTAGTCAGGCAAACTCAAATGGGTATGGTGATATACGAATGAAACATAAAGATAAAGATAGAGATACTTATGTAATTCATTGGTGGGAATTTCAGATAAGCGTATGGAGATGCTTGGTCCCTTCCGTCTCTCTGCTTTCCTACTGTCTTCTTCCAATCCTTCTTACTCCTTTCCATGGCAAGCTCAAGCAAGGGTTTCACCGTTGTCAGTGGCTACCTCCCATCCTCTCAGTGGAAATGTTCAATGCACCCTGTCATGGCACGGCTGTCCATCTGTCAGTTCTCAATCAGGCCAGAATAGAATCCAGTGATTCTTTTGCGTCTGTCACTAACGCCCCGCCTTCAGGAGTTTGAAGCACGTCACAGTCATTCAGTCATTGAATCCTACTCAGAATACCACAGACAAGGTTAGACCTTCCGGATTCTCTTGAATGCCGCCATCAGTTCTAGCCTATACCACGAAGACTCTGATCTCACGGAATGGCTGGCTCGGTTGTCAGGCGAGCGCTCGGTTGTCAGGCGATCAACCATGCATCGTGTATCAGGAATCCAAGAGATATTCACCCAATCGAAGGTAGAACGGAGGTGGTTGTCAGTCACACGTTCATAGGTGAGAATGATGATGAGTGTCACGGATCATCACATTCATCAAGTTGAAGAACAAGTGATATCTTAGAACAAGAACAAGCTGAATTGAATAGAAGAACAATAGTAATTGCATTAATACTCGAGGTACAGCAGAGCTCCACACCTTAATCTATGGTGTGTAGAAACTCCACCGTTAAAAATACATAAGAACAAGAGTGATCATTGGCTTCGGTCCCAGAGAGGGAACCAGAAGAACCAAGATGAAAATACAATAGCAAAAGGTCCTATATATATAGAGAACTAGTAGCCTAGGGTTTACAGAGATGAGTAAATGACATAAAAATCCACTTCCGGGCCCACTTGGTGTGTGCTTGGGCTGAGCATTGAAGCATTTTCGTGTAGAGACTCCTCTTGGAGTTAAACGCCAGCTTTTGTGCCAGTTTGGGCGTTTAACTCCCACTTTGGTGCCAGTTCCGGCGTTTAACGCTGGGAATTCTGAGGGTGACTTTGAACGCCAGTTTGGGCCATCAAATCTTGGGCAAAGTATGGACTATCATATATTGCTGGAAAGCCCAGGATGTCTACTTTCCAACGCCGTTGAGAGCGCGCCAATTGGGCTTCTGTAGCTCCAGAAAATCCACTTCGAGTGCAGGGAGGTCAGAATCCAACAGCATCTGCAGTCCTTTTCAGTCTCTAAATCAGATTTTTGCTCAGGTCCCTCAATTTCAGCCAGAAAATACCTGAAATCACAGAAAAACACACAAACTCATAGTAAAGTCCAGAAAAGTGAATTTTAACTAAAAACTAACAAAAATATACTAAAAACTAACTAGATCATACTAAAAACATACTAAAAACAATGCCAAAAAGCGTACAAATTATCTGCTCATCAACCTTAGAGTAGATTTTGAGCTTCTTGGCTTGGAAAGAGTGATTGGGAAATCTTGAGTCATAAAAACCCAACTTATGTTGGTGATCTAGAGTTGTTAGCTAGTATTGTTTCCATCGACGCTAATCTTTTGCTAATTTAATTAGTGAGTTGATTAGGACTTATGGAAGATTGTTTCCATTGACGCTAATCTTTTGCTAGTTTAATTAGTAAGTCGATTAGGACTTTTGGATTGAGATTAGCTAGTCTCATTAGACTTTCTCCCTATTTGTTGGAGTTGACGTAATGAGATAAATTCTTGTTTATTATTGTGATATGATTGGTTAATCTTGTTTGACTTTCTCCCGATGTGTTGAGTTAACTAAATAGGATGAACTAATCATTGCATGACTAGGATGGAAAGCCTATGATCTCAATTCATTGCCATGAATGTCTCTCTTTATTACTTGCTTCCTTTAGTTATTTGTTTGATTTACTTTTCTTGCCCATTTAATTTCTTGCCTCTTTATTTTATTGCCCCTCTAATCAACCAAAACCCCCTATACCCCTCATAGCCAATAATCATACATTTCATTGCAACTCTTCGTGAGACTACCCGGAGTCCAAATACTCCGGTTAATTCTTATTAGGGTTTGTACTTGTGACAACTCGATATTTTTGCATGTGAGGACTCTTTGTTGGTGTAGAAGTATACTTACAACGAGAATCCATTCCTTTGAGGAAAATTCTATACCACACAAAAGTTCTCTCATAAAAAAAAATGGCGCCGTTGCCGGGGAGTTGCAATGGTGTTATGTTATTGGTTATTGTATATATGTGAATAGTGTGAATATGCTCGCTTTTGTTAGCTCTTGCTAGTTTTTAGGGTTTGGTTTTCTCTATCTCTTATTTGATTTTATTTCCATTTTTCTCTTGCTATCATGAATTCTCACTTTAGCTATGAGTGTGGTTCAAACTATGTTGTAGGAAATGAAAGCTTCAATGAGGATGTGCATTAAGGATTTGGAAATCAAAGGTGGGAGGAGCCCCAAGCTTATGGACAACCTTCTTGGCAACAACCCTCTCCGGACTCTTATGGGTACAATTCAAATCTTGATGCATACCAATCTAATATATGTGATGACCCTCATTGTGGTTGTCAACCACAATCATCATATGCACATGATCCCCTTCCTCAATATAGCCCTCCCCCACACTCACATGCCTCATACCACCATTCACCTCCATATGATCCTAACCCTTACCCACCATACCAACCACCATATGAACCACATCTAGAACCACCACCTTTCCAATACTAATACTCCCATGAACCACAAAGTCCACACACACCACCTCAAGAATTTCACCAATATGAACCACCTTCCAACTACAATACCTTTCCCTCAAACAATGAACCCTCTCTTCCACCACAACCCTCCGATGAAGCCTTTATGCTAGAATTGAGAGATCTTGAATCTCATATCCTAAGGCAACACGAGGAGGATGAAAAGAAGTTTGCGGAGCTAAGAGCTAAGATGGCTATCATGGTAGAAGCCGTTAGCAACATAGTCTCATCACGCCTAAGCCTATGCGATCAAGGCACTCCCATTGTTGAATATGGATAAGCACCTAAGGAGCTTAGTGAGGGAATGGACTTGAAGCTTCAAGGTGGAGAAGAAGAGTTAAAGCAAGAAGTGCAACAAGCAGAGAAAGTAGAGATTATTGAACCAAAGGAAGTAGTGGTTGGAACCTTAGGACATGTTGAGTACATAGGGGAATCACAAAGTGAAGAGCCTTCTTCCATGGAGTTTGAAGTTGATGTTGAGGAGGAGAGTGCACAACCTCCAAGGCATAATGTGATTGAAGAATGGGAAGAAGTGTCCCAAGAAATAGGTCCTCCTATTTATGACGATTCCGAGTCAACATGTGATCCTTTTGAGCTTGAAGAACCCTTCCGCACTATACTTGGAATTGATGATGAGGTAGATTCAACCTTCTATTTATGATTTGAGTGATGGGGAGGAGCTAGAAGACATTGGTGAAGAAGAGCTTGAACTTGAGGAAGCTTGGCAAGAGGTAGAGTTTGAAGAACCTTGCCAAGTGGTGGAAGCCTCTAGAAGAGGATGGACGGGAGTGGAGCGTGCTTTGTCAAGATCATTGGGAACTTCTCCACCTAGGTTGTCATCCAATCCTTCATTTGAGTGGGTAAAACTTCTAACTCTTAGCTTTATTATCCCACTTGAATATGGTATTCTTGAAACGGATGGCCAACTTAGGGCGCTTTGTGGAATTAAGCGTAAGAGGAGGATGTTTAGTGGTTGGCGTTGTAAGTCTAGGCTCATTATGGTTGGAAGCTCAAAATTGAAGAGCATGGATTGGTGTAGTGCTCAAGTAGATGGGTCTAGGAGGATAGTTTGGCGCTTCCATGAGAATTCATCTCTCTTGCCACCCGGAGGAAATCACCATGATCAACTCAAGGACGGGTGTGAAAACAAAGTATGGGATCCCGGATCACACAAGGAAGATCAACTTTGGGAGCCTCTGGTTTGTGAAGAACTCCATCAAAGCTTGGAGTTATTAACTTTGAATGATGAAGCACAATGGAAGCCCAAGCATTGGTGGATGTTCAAAGATGGATTCAAGCACAAGCCACCTTGATGAAGAGCTCCCTATAAGTCCAACTTAAGGACAATAAACAAAAGTGCTAGGTGGGAGACAACCCACCATGGTAAACTCTTTTCATTTTTTTTCTTTTGTAAATATTGGTAAAATAGGTTTGATTCTTTGTTTTGAATTGCTTAGTTGAAGTTTAATTGAGAGTCTAGTAGGTTAAATAAGGTTTTATGATGTTTTGGTAGCTGTTTGGAGGCTTGGAATGCTTAGATTGGTGCAAAAACATAGAAATTTTTTGAAAAACAGAGCACCATCCACGCGCACGCGCACTCCACGCGTACGCGTGCCCAAGCAATTTCGACCATCCACGCGCACGCGCCATGTACGCATACGCGTGGACTGAATTTTTCCACCCTCTATACATTTTCCCGAGAGTTGTGCCTGGAGTGTGCCAACCTTGTGCCCCAAGGCATGCACACGCGTACCTTGCGCGGACGCGTGGTGCACGAAATTGCAATAACACTTTTTGCAATCTGCACAACTAACCAGCAAGTGCACTGGGTCGTCCAAGTAATACCTTACGTGAGTAAGGGTCGATCCCACGGAGATTATTGGTTTGAAGCAAGCTATGTTTATTTTATTATTCTTAGTCAGGATGTCAATCAAAATTATCAATGGGAGTTATTAGATTAAAAAAATATAAAAGAGAATAAAATCGTTACTTGTTGTGCAGTAATGGGGAATATGTTGGAGTTTTGGAGATGCTTTGTCCTCTAAATTTCTGCAATGTAATATTCAACTCAATTGTTTGTAAAGCCCGACTATGGCAAGTTGTATGTAGGGTGTCACCATTGTCAGTGGCTACTTCCCATCCTCTCAGTGAAAACGTTCCAGATGCTCTGTCACAGTACGGCTAATCAGCTGTCGGTTCTCGATCATATTGGAATAGGATCCATTGATCCTTTTGCGTTTGTCATCACGCCCAGCAATCACGAGTTTGAAGCTCGTCACAGCCATTCAATCCTTGAATCCTACTCGGAATACCACAGACAAGGTTTAGACTTTCCGGATCCTCAAGAGTGGCCGCCATCAGTTCTAGCTTATACCACGAAGATTCTGATTAAGGAATCTAAGAGATGCTCATTCATTCTGATATAGAACGGAGGTGTTTGTCAAGCACATGTTCATGGGTTGAGGACGGTGATGAGTGTCACGGATCATCACCTCCTTCACAATTAAGCGCAAATGAACATCTTAGATAGGAACACACACACGTTTGAGTGAGATAGAAACAATTGCATTAATTCATCGAGACGCTGCAGAGCTCCTCACCCCCAACAATGGAGTTTAGAGACTCATGCCATCAAAAAGTATGTAATTCAGATCTGAAAATGTCATGAGGTACAAGATAAATCTCTAAAAGTTGTTTAAATAGTAAACTAGTAACCTAGGTTTACAGAATATGAGTAAACTAAGATAATTGGTGCAGAAATCCACTTCTGGGGCCTACTTGGTGTGTGCTGGGGCTGAGACTAAAGCTATCCACGAGTTGAGGCCTTTCTTGGAGTTGAACTTCAAGTTATAACGTGTTTTGGGCGTTTAACTCCAGATCATGACGTGTTTCTGGCGTTTAACTCCAGACAGCAGCATGTACTTGGCGTTCAACGCCAAGTTACGTCGTCTATCTTCGCGCAAAGTATGGACTATTATATATTGTTGGAAAGCCCTGAATGTCTACTTTCCAACGCAGTTGAGAGCGCGCCAATTGAACTCCTATAGCTCCAAAAAATTCATTCCGAGTGCAGGGAGGTCAGGATCCAACAACATCAGCAGTCCTTTTTCAGCCTAACTCAGATTTTTGCTCAACTCCCTCAATTTCAGCCAGAAAATACCTGAAATCACAGAAAAATACACAAACTCATAGTAAAGTCTAGAAATATGATTTTTTCCTAAAAACTAATAATATTCTACTAAAAACTAATTAAAACATACTAAAATCTACATGAAATTACCCCCAAAAAGCGTATAAAATATCCGCTCATCACAACACCAAACTTAAACTGTTTCTTGTCCTCAAGCAACTAGATAAATAAAATAGGATGAAAAAGAATTTAAGAAGTAATAATATCTTAGAGTTTTAAATGAAGCTCAGATTCTTATTAGATGAGCGGGGCTTGTAGCTTTTTTTTTCTGAATAGTTTTGGCATCTCCCTCTATCCTTTGAAATTTAGAATGATTGGCATCCATAGGAACTCAGAATTCAGATAGTATTATTGATTCTCCTAGTGTAGTATGTTGATTCTTGAACACAGTGACTTTATGAGTCTTGGCCGTGGCCCTAAGCACTTTGTTTTCCAGTATTACCACCGGATACATAAATGCCACAGACACATGATTGGGTGAACCTTTTCAGATTGTAACTTAGCTTTGCTAAAGTCCCCAGTTAGAGGTGTCCAGAGCTCTTAAGCACACTCTTTTTGCCTTGGATCACGACTTTAACCACTCAGTCTCAAGTTTTTCACTTGGACCTGCATGCCACAAGCACATGGTTAGGGACAGCTTGTTTAGCCGCTTAGGCCTGGAACTATTTCCTTAGGCCCTCCTATCCACTGATGCTCAAAGCCTTGGATCCTTTTCACCCTTGCCTTTTGGTTTTAAGGGCTGTTGGCTTTTATTCCCTTTTCTTGATCCAATGATTTCTTGTAAATTTTTTTTCACTGCTTTTTCTTGCTTCAAGAATCAATTTCATGATTTTTCAGATCATCAATAATATTTTTCGTGTTCCTCATTCTTTCATGAGCCAATATTCATAAAATTCAAGAATAAAATTATGCACTGTTCAAGCATTCATTCAAAGAACAAAAAGTATTGCCACCACATGTAATTAATTATAATTTTTATTATTAAGAACTCGAAAAATATAAATTACTTCTTTATTCTAAAAATCCACTATTTTATTCATGTCTGATGATGATGAGAAAAATAAATTATAACTTAATTGGAAATAAAACCAGAATAGATATGCTAATTACTACTACTACTACTATATATCTTCTAAGGTAAATTTCTATAATAACACTATCACAGAGTTAAAGCTAAAATTAGAACTCAACAACCTGTGTTTTGAGAAGTAGATGTTCCTCTAGTCTGTGGGGTGCTTTTCAAGGATTAATTTCTGGCGCTTCAGCTCCCTTAGATCACGCCCTTGCTCTTCCTGTTCCTTAAGCAGTTTGCAAAGCATGCTACTTTGATTGTTCTGTTCTTCCTTTATTTGGTTCGTAGCTTCTTGCAATTTGGACATAGATGCTTCAATATGTTCCCAATATTCGAATTAAGGAAGTTCTGGGAGGACTTCCTGTGCTCTCCTCTTGATTGGTTCATCCTGCAGCTGTTGTCTGTCCATTGATATTCTAGTGATTGGCCTTTCAACTGAGATATACTCTGTTATTCCCATCTTCACTCCAGCATCTCTACAGAGCATAGAAATTAAGCTTGGATAGGCTAATCTGGCATCCTTGGAATTCCTGTTTGCTATTTTGTATAGTTCACACGAGATCAGTTGATGGACTTCTACTTCTTTTCCCAACATGATACAGTGAATCATCACTGCTCTTTTAATGGTAACTTCAGAACGGTTGCTGGTGGGCAGTATGGAACGCCCAATGAAATCCAGCCAGCCTCTGGCTACTGGTTTGAGATCTTCTCTTTTGAGTTGATTTGGGATGCCAGTCGTGCTGGTGGTCCACCTGGCTTCGGGGATGCATATATCTTCTAGAATCTTGTCCAGACCTTTATTTACCCTCATCATTCTCCTATTAAAGGAGTCTGGGTCATCTTTCAGTTGAGGGAGCTTAAAGATCTCCCTGATTTTGTCAGGATGGGTATGAACAATCTTTCCTCTGACTAAGGTCCGATGGTCATAGAGAGCAGCTCCAATTATTCTTTGCCTGTCTGTCTGCCATAGATTAGCATAGAACTCCTGAACCATGTTCCTTCCCACTTTCGTTTCAGGATTGGCCAGGATTTCCCAGTTCCTGTTTCGAATTTGCTCTTGGATCTCCGGATATTCATCTTCCTTCAGGTCAAAATTGACTTCCGGGATCACTGATCTATGACTCATTATTTTGTAGTAGTGGTCTGAATGTTCTTTAGTTAAGAACTTCCCTTGATTCCAAAGTGGCTTTGGAATATTCTCTTTCTTACCTCTTGGGTTGTGTTGTTTTCCTTTAGGGGCCATGATCAAAGTGAGAATGTTTTTGTGATCACGGATAAGCACACCAAACTTAGAGGTTTGCTTGTCCTCAAGCAAAAGAAAAGAGAGAAGAGGAATAGGAGGAGAGCAAGTGTGGAATGGTGGATGAGGAGAGGGGCGCCGAAAGTGGATATAAAGGGAGGGGGTGGGTATTCGAAAATAAGAAAAAGATATAAGATAAAAGATATGATTTATAAAAGATAAACATGATAAGAAAAGGATATAATTTAAAAAAAAGATATGAATGATTTTTAAAAATAAATTTGAAATATATATAATTTGAAAAAGATTTTAAAAGATAATGAAGTTTGAAAAGAGATTGGGAAAAGAGTTGGATTGGATTGAAAAAAAGTTTGTTTATGTATGAAGCCATATTTAAAAAAAAGGGTTTTAGAAATTAGAATTTTTAGAAAACTAATTTGATTTGAGGGATGACAATTTGAAACATGTTTATGCAAGAAATCATGAATTGAAACATAAAAAATTAGAAAATTTGTAAAGAAAAACGAATTTGACCTCCTCCCCACCATCCTGGCGTTAAACGCCCAAACGCTGCATGTTTTGGGCGTTTAACGCCCAAATATTGCTTCTCCTGGGCGTTCAACGCCCAGGTGCTGCTTCTTTTTGGCGTTGAACGCCAGGAAGTCCTTTGTCACTGGGCATTTTTCTAAACGCCCAGGATGCTGTGGTGCTAGCGTTAAACGCCCAGAAGGTGCTTCTTCCTGGCGTTCAACGCCCAGAAGGTGCTCCTTTCTGGCGTTTAACGCCCAGAAGGCTACCCTTACTGGCATTGAACGCCCGGTGGATGCTTCTATTGGGCGTTCAACGCCCAAAATGTTTCTCACTGGCTTTTTTCACGCTAGTGAGCTTCCAGATTCCCCTGTAACTTTGTGAACTTAAACAATTGTTATTTTACCTTTTGAAGATACTTGGACACATACCTGTAAAGAAAAGGAAATTTATTTAATTAGTAAATAAACTTTGTAAATGGCTGGGTTGCCTCCCAGCAAGCGCTTCTTTATTGTCTTTAGCTGGACTATCACTGAGCTCTAATCAAGTCTCAGTTTTGAGCATTCTTGCTCGAAGTTACTTTCAAGATAATGTTTAATTCTCTGTCCATTAACAATGAACTTTTTGTTAGAGTCATTATCCTGAAGCTCTACGTATCCATATGGGGATACACTTGTAATTACATATGGACCTCTCCACCGGGATTTTAATTTCCCAGGGAATAATTTGAGCCTAGAATTAAATAGCAGAACTTTCTGCCCCGGCTCAAAGACTCTGGATGACAATTTCTTATCATGCCATCTTTTCGCTTTCTCTTTGTATATTTTTGCATTCTCGAAAGCATTGAGTCTAAATTCCTCTAGCTCATTTAGCTGGAGTAAACGTTTTTCTCCAGCTAACTTGGCATCAAGGTTCAGGAATCTGGTTGCCCAGTAGGCCTTGTGTTCCAGTTCCACTGGCAAGTGACATGCCTTTCCATACACAAGCTGGTATGGAGAGGTCCCTATAGGGGTCTTGAATGCTGTTCTGTATGCCCACAGAGCATCATCCAAGCTTCTTGCCCAATCCCTTCTACGGTTAATTACAGTCCGTTCCAGGATTCTTTTGAGTTCTCTATTTGAGACTTCAGCTTGTCCATTGGTCTGAGGATGGTATGGAGTGGCTACCCTGTGGCTAACTCCATAACGAACTAAAGTAGAGTAAAGCTGTTTATTGCAGAAATGACTGCCCCCATCACTGATTAATACTCTAGGGGTACCAAATCTGCTGAAGATGTATTTCTGGAGGAATTTTAACACTGTTTTAGTGTCATTGGTGGGTGTTGCAATAGCTTCCACCCATTTGGATACATAATCCACTGCCACCAGAATATAAGTGTTTGAGTATGATGGTGGGAAGGGTCCCATAAAGTCAATACCCCATACATCAAACAACTCAATCTCTAAGATCCCTTGTTGAGGCATGGCATAACTGTGAGGCAGATTGCCAGATCTTTGGCAACTGTCACAGTTAAGTACAAACGCTCGGGAATCTTTATAGAGAGTGGGCCAGTAGAAGCCACATTGGAGGACTCTTGTGGCTGTTCGCTCACTTCCAAAATGTCCTCCATACTGTGATCCATGGCAGTGCCATAGAATCTTCTGTGCTTCTTCCTTAGGCACACATCTATGGATTACTCCGTTTGCACATCTCTTGAAGAGATATGGTTCATCCCAAAGATTGTACTTTGCATCTGTGATTAATTTCTTTGATTGCAGCCTACTGTACTCTTTGGGTATGAATCTCACTGCCTTGTAGTTTGCAATATCTGCAAACCATGGCACTTCCTGAATGGAAAAGAGTTGCTCATCCGGAAAGGTTTCAGAGATCTCAGTAAGGGGGAGGGACGCCCCTTCCACTGGCTCTATTCGGGACAGGTGATCTGCTACTTGATTCTCTGTCCCTTTTCTGTCTCTTATTTCTATATCAACTCTTGCAGAAGCAACACCGATCTGATGAGTCTGGGTTTTGAATCTTGCTTTGTGAGTAGATATTTAAGAGCAGCATGATCAGTGTACACAATCACTTTTGATCCTACCAAATAGGATCTGAACTTGTCAATGGCGTAAACCACTGCAAGCAGCTCTTTTTCTGTGGTTGTGTAATTCTTCTGTGCGTCATTTAAAACATGACTGGCATAGTAAATAACGTGCAGAAGCTTGTCAAGCCTCTGTCCCAATACTGCACCAATGGCATGGTCACTGGCATCACACATCAATTCAAATGGTAATGTCCAGTCTGGTGCAGAGATGATTGGTGCTGTGACCAATTTAGCTTTCAGAGTCTCAAATGCCTGCAGACACTCTTTATCAAAGATAAATGGCGTGTCAGCAGCTAGCAGGTTGCTCAGAGGTTTGGCGATTTTTGAAAAATCCTTTATAAACCTCCTATAGAATCCTGCATGCCCCAGAAAGCTTCTGATTGCCTTAACATTTGCAGGTGGTGGTAATTTTTCAATTACCTCTACCTTAGCTTAATCCACTTCTATTCCCTTGTTCGAGATTTTGTGCCCAAGGACAATTCCTTCAGTCACCATGAAGTGACATTTTTCCCAGTTTAAAACCAGGTTAGTCTCTTGGCATCTCTTTAGAACAAGTGCTAAATGGTCAACCCAGGAGCTGAATGAGTCTCCAAATACTGAAAAGTCATCCATGAAGATTTCCAAAAATATTTTCACCATATCAGAGAAAATTGAGAGCATGCACCTCTGAAAGATTGCAGGTGCATTGCACAGGCCAAATGGCATCCTTCTGTATGCAAATACTCCAAATGAACATGTGAATGCCGTTTTCTCTTGATCTTTTGGATCTACTGCAATTTGATTATAACCTGAATATCCATCCAGGAAGCAGTAGTATTCATGACCTGCCAGTCGTTCTAGCATCTGGTCTATGAATGGTAAAGGAAAATGATCCTTTCTGGTGGCTGTATTGAGCCTTCTATAATCAATACACATACGCCATCCAGTAACTGTTCTTGTCGGAACCAGTTCATTTTTTTCATTATGAACCACTGTCATGCCACCTTTCTTAGGGACGACTTGGACAGGGCTTACCCAGGGGCTATCAGAAATAGGATAAATAATCCCAGCCTCTAGTAACTTAGTGACCTCTTTCTGCACCACCTCCTTCATGGCTGGATTCAGCCGCCTTTGTGGTTGAACCACTGGCTTGGCGTCACCCTCCAGTAAGATCTTTTTGCATGCATCTGGCTGGGCTAATGCCCTTGAGATCACTGATGGACCACCCAAGAGCTGTCTTGTGTGTCCTTAGCACTTGAATTAGTGCTTCCTCTTCCTGTGGCTCTAAGGTAGAGCTTATGATTACAGGAAAGGTATCACCTTCTCCCAGGAATGCATATTTTAGGGATGGTGGTAATGGTTTGAGCTCGGGTTTAGGAGGTTTCTCCTCTTCTTGAGGGATTTTCAGAGGTTCTACCATTTCCTCTGATTCCTCCAGATCAGGCTGAACATCTTTAAAGATGTCCTCTAGCTCTGATTCGAGACTCCCAGCCATATTGACCTCTCTTACTAGAGAGTCAATGATATCAACACTCATGCAGTCATTTGGGGTGTCTGGATGTTGCATGGCTTTGACAACATTCAACTTGAACTCCTCCTCATTGACTCTCAAGGTTACTTCCCCTTTTTGGATGTCAATGAGGGTTCGGCCAGTTGCTAGGAAAGGTCTTCCTAGAATAAGAGTTGCACTCTTGTGCTCCTCCATTTCCAGCACCACAAAGTCAGTAGGAAAGACAAATGGCCCAACCTTGACAATCATGTCTTCAATCACGCCTGATGGGCATTTAATGGAGCCATCAGCAAGTTGAAGACATATCCTGGTTGGTTTGATTTCTTCAGTCAAACCAAGCTTTCTGATAGTAGATGCAGGTATTAGGTTGATACTTGCCCCAAGATCACATAAAGCTTGCTTGGTGCAATTACCCTCTAATGTGCATGGTATCATAAAGCTCCCGGGATCCTTAAGCTTCTCAGGTAAGCTTTTCAGAATGACTGTACTGCATTCTTCAGTGAGGTAGACTTTTTCAGTTTCCCTCCAATCCTTTTTATGACTTAAGATCTCTTTCATGAACTTAGCATAAGAGGGTATTTGCTCAAGTGCTTCTGCAAACGGAATCCTTATTTCAAGAGTCCTGAGATAGTCTGCAAAGCGAGCAAATTGCTTATCCTGTTCCGCTTGGCGGAGTTTTTGAGGATAAGGCATTTTAGCTTTATATTCCTCAACCTTAGTTGCTGCAGGTTTATTACCTACAGAAGTGGGTTGGGAAGCCTTTTTAGAAAGGTTGTTATCAGCACTTGTATGTGACTGATCCCCCACTGGCGTTTGAATGCCAGGGGTGGAAGCTGGAGTGGCGTTAGACGCCACCTCCTTATTTGTTATTGGCGTCTGAACGCCAGAACTGTGCTCCCTTTGGGTGTTCAACGCCGGATTCATGCTTGTTTCTGGCGTTGAACGCCAGAAATGAGCATGGTCTGGGCGTTCAGCGCCAGCCTTATTCTCTCTGGGCTCTGATTGTCCTCAGAGGGATTTTGAGTAGCCATTTGTTCATTTCTTGGCTTCCTGCTGCTTTGAAGTGAGGTATTTAATGTTTTTCCACTTCTTAATTGAACTGCTTGGCATTCTTCTGCTATTTGTTTTGACAGTTACCTTTCTGTTTGCTTTAACTGTACTTCCATATTCCTGTTAGCCATTCTTGTTTCCTGTAGTATTTCCTTGAATTCGGCTAGCTACTTGGTTAGAAAGTCTAATTGCTGATTGAATTCATTAGCCTGATCTACAGGACTGAGTTCAGCAGTTACTGTTTTAGCTTCTTCTTTCATGGAAGATTCACTGCTTAGGTACAGATGCTGATTTCTGGCAACTGTATCAATAAGCTCTTGAGCTTCTTCAATTGTTTTTCTCATATGTATAGATCCACCAGCTGAGTGGTCTAGAGAAATTTGAGCTTTTTCTGTAAGCCCATAGTAGAAGATGTCTAATTGCACCCACTCTGAAAACATTTCAGATGGGCATTTTCTTAGCATCTCTCTGTATCTCTCCCAGGCATCATAAATGGATTCATTATCTCCTTGTTTGAAGCCTTGGATGCTTAGCCTTAGCTGTGTCATCCGTTTTGGAGGGAAATAGTGATTCAGAAATTTTTCTGACAGCTGTTTCCATGTTTTTATGCTGTTCTTAGGCTGGTTATTTAACCACCTCTTAGCTTGATCTTTTACAGCAAATGGAAACAGTAATAATCTGTAGACATCCTGATCTACTTCCTTATCATGTACTGTGTCAGCAATTTGTAAAAATTGTCCCAGAAACTCTGTAGGCTCTTCCTGTGGAAGACCGGAATACTGGCAGTTTTGCTGCACCATGATAATGAGCTGAGGATTCAACTCAAAGCTACTAACTCCAATGGAGGGTATACAGATACTACTCCCATATGAAGCAGTAGTGGGGTTAGCATATGACCCCAGAGTCCTCTTGGACTGTTCATTCCCACTTAGTTCCATAATAGAATAAAGGAGATGATATGTATGTTAATATTATTTATTTTATAAAAATTTATTTTATAAAATAAAATAGAAACGAAATAAATAAAATAAATTGAAAATATTTTGAAATTGAAATCTGAATTTTTATATAAAATTTTCGAAAAAGTAGTTTAAAATTAGTTAGGAAAGATATTTTTTTGAATTTTGAAATTTTTTGATGAAAGAGAAAAACACACAAAAGACACAAGACTTAAAATTTTTAGATCCAATGCTCCTTATTTTCAAAAATTTTGGAGGGAAAACACCAAGGAACACCAAACTTAAAAATTTTAAGATCAAAGCACAAGAAAGACTCAAGAACACCTTGAAGATTCACAAGAACACCAAGAACAAAAGAAAGAACACCAAACTTAAAATTTTTAGAAAACCAAGACAAATTTTTTGAAAATTAAAGAAAACTTAACAAGAAAACACCAAACTTAGAGTTTGGCACAAGATTCAATAAAGAAAAAATTATTTTTGAAATTTTTTTTAAAGAAGATACCCAATTATCAAGAACAACTCCTAATGCTCCAGCCAATTGGGCAGTAACTTCAGTGTTGATTTTAAAGATGTATTATATTTATAGATAAAAGTATAATTTTCGAAGGTTAATATTTTGAAAAAGCATAAGAAAAACAAGAAAAGACACAAAACAAGAAAAACTCAAGATCAAACAAGCAAAATAAACAAGAACAACTTGAAGATCAATGAAGAACAAAAAACACAAGTTCGAAAATTTCAAGAAAAATATAAAATATGCAATTAACACCAAACTTAGAACAAGACACTAAACTCACGAAAAAAATTTGAAAATTGATGGATATAAATAATAATTTTGAAAAATTCTTTTTGAAAAGGGAATAAAGGACTAAAGATTTAATGACTCTGTAGCAACAAAAATAAATTATTCCAAATCTAAGAAATAAAATAAACCTTTAGTTTGTTCAAACTCGAACAATCCCTGGCAACGGCGCCAAAAACTTGGTGCACGAAATTGCAATAACACTTTTTGCAATCCGCACAACTAACCAGCAAGTGCACTGGGTCGTCCAAGTAATACCTTACGTGAGTAAGGGTCGATCCCACGGAGATTATTGGTTTGAAGCAAGCTATGTTTATTTTATTATTCTTAGTCAGGATGTCAATCAAAATTATCAATGGGAGTTATTAGATTAAAAAAATATAAAAGAGAATAAAATCGTTACTTGTTGTGCAGTAATGGGGAATATGTTGGAGTTTTGGAGATGCTTTGTCCTCTAAATTTCTGCAATGTAATATTCAACTCAATTGTTTGTAAAGCCCGACTACGGCAAGCTGTATGTAGGGTGTCACCATTGTCAGTGGCTATTTCCCATCCTCTCAGTGAAAACGTTCCAGATGCTCTGTCACAGCACGGCTAATCAGCTGTCGGTTCTCGATCATGTTGGAATAGGATCCATTGATCCTTTTGCGTTTGTCATCACGCCCAGCAATCGAGAGTTTGAAGCTCATCACAGCCATTCAATCCTTGAATCCTACTCGGAATACCACAGACAAGGTTTAGACTTTTCGGATCCTCAAGAGTGGCCGCCATCAGTTCTAGCTTATACCACGAAGATTCTGATTAAGGAATCTAAGAGATGCTCATTCATTCTGATATAGAACGGAGGTGTTTGTCAAGCACATGTTCATGGGTTGAGGACGGTGATGAGTGTCACGGATCATCACCTCCTTCACAATTAAGCGCAAATGAACATCTTAGATAGGAACACACACACGTTTGAGTGAGATAGAAACAATTGCATTAATTCATCGAGACGCTGCAGAGCTCCTCACCCCAACAATGGAGTTTAGAGACTCATGCCGTCAAAAAGTATGTAATTCAGATCTGAAAATGTCATGAGGTACAAGATAAATCTCTAAAAGTTGTTTAAATAGTAAACTAGTAACCTAGGTTTACAGAATATGAGTAAACTAAGATAATTGGTGCAGAAATTCACTTCTGGGGCCCACTTGGTGTGTGCTGGGGCTGATACTAAAGCTATCCACGAGTTGAGGCCTTTCTTGGAGTTGAACTCCAAGTTATAACGTGTTTTGGGCGTTCAACTCCAGATCATGACGTGTTTCTGGCGTTTAACTCCAGACAGCAGCATGTACTTGGCGTTCAACGCCAAGTTACGTCATCTATATTCGTGCAAAGTATGGACTATTATATATTGCTGGAAAGCTCTGGATGTCTACTTTCCAACGCCATTAAGAGCGCGCCAATTGGACTCCTTTAGCTCCAAAAAATCCATTCCGAGTGCAGGAAGGTCAGGATCCAACAGCATCAACAGTCCTTTTTCTGCCTAACTCAGATTTTTGCTCAACTTCCTCAATTTCAGCCAGAAAATACCTGAAATCACAGAAAAATACACAAGCTCATAGTAAAGTCCAGAAATATGATTTTGCCTAAAAACTAATAATATTCTACTAAAAACTAATTAAAATATACTAAAATCTACATGAAATTACCCCCAAAAAGCGTATAAAATATCCGCTCATCAACGCGCCGCTCTTAAAATAACCCATCGACGCACGCGTGCACCGAACGCGTACGCGTCGCTTCCATTTCATCAATCCGCGCTTACGCGCACATGACGCGCACGCGTGGATTGCCCTGTTTCACCACCTTCTTTTCTTCTCCTCTTTCCATTTTTTTCCTTTTTCTCTCTTTCATTCTTTTCTTTCCACCCTTCAAACATCATCCAACACTACCAAACATCATGTAACACCATTTCTTTTAGTTAGTTAGTTAGTTTAATTTTTGTTTTCCATTATAAGTGTTGGATTACTAATCTTGTTTACTATTTACTGCTGCTTATTACTGATAGGATGTTAGTTTAACATCATTATGTTATTGCCATTGTCAGATTCCTTTGTTGAGGTTACAATTTATTACTTGGTTTTGGATTTTCATGTTTAACATTTTTGAATACCAAGTACATGTTACATTGCCTTCATGCATCTTAACTTTTTGAATTGCATGCTTCGACCACTGTGCATTCATCATCTATTGTTAGGCAATTGTATATTATCAGCATTTTTTTTAGGATGCTTGTTCTAATTGATCATCACCTATTTCATGAATTGAGATTTTGGAATTGTGAAATTGGATCGAAAGCTTACCTAGTAACATATTTTTGAGCTTTCCAAGCTTTGTGGGCCCTGCTTGCTATGTGATTGATTTTCACTTCTATGTCCTTTCTCCTAAGTTCCATAGCATCCATGTGTTTCACCTCTATGTCACTTAGGTGTTGCAACAATTTCAATAAGTGTCATTGTTTGATGTGTGAGCTCTTTATACCATTTTGTTCACTAAGTCTACTTACACATCAATCAATGTCCATTCATTATCCAATTTCACAATTGCTTGATTTTTGCTTGAATGCTTTTATGCTTCTTCACTACTTGTTTGGTTGCCTTAACCTATAAGTCTTTTAAAGTATCTCAAGCACACTAGAATGAGTGAAGTGCATGTTTTGTTTTGTGTAATTGTGACATAACTTTTTATACTAGTGTGTGTGTGTTCTAAACCGCACACAATTTTAGAACCCACACACCTATTTTTCATCAATGTCACACTAATCTACTCACTCCATTCTAGTGGTTCTTACCTCATCCCAACAATGTACGCTTTCTAGCTTTTGTATTTTCTCATCTTACGGTGTTTATTTTGTTTTTCATGATTGATGCACCATAAAAAATGGAAGCGGAAGGAAGTACACGCAGCAACCGGTTGACCTACCAGCTGAAGGTAGCAACTAGGAGAGTCGCCGTACCCCCTTGCTCATCTTTGGATGCACCGAGGACGGTGCAAACTTTTAAGTGTGGGGAGGTCTTCCGACCACTCGGCGTCTTTTGGGTAACAAGTTTCTAATCCCAACACTTTTGCATTTCATTTTAGGATTTTTAGTTGCATTTTCTTAATTTGCATATGTATATATTGAGCTTAGTCAAAATCATGATATTTTCCAAGAATTTTATCTATAAGGCACCCCAATTGATTGAAAAAAAAATTTCTTAGAACTTGCTTGAAGTATATACTTTGTGGATCATGTTGTGAGCTAAGAACACAAGCATGTGAGATTTGAGCCTAATTGTGTGGTTACATCATATAACCAATTATTTTCATTCTTGTGTGCATTGTTCTCTTCCTATGATTGTAATCCTTGATTTGTTTGATTCTTTATGTCCATTATTTGTGTATACATGCATTTATATGATTGAGGCCATTGTTCAAATAGCTCACTTACCCAAATAGCCTACCTTTTATCTTCCATTGTTAACCAATTTTGAGCCTATGCCTAACCCATTTGTTCTTAATGTTAGCACATTACAAGCCTTAAGTGAAAAACAATAAATGTCCCTTGTTTGGATCTTTGATTAGCTTAGACTAGTGAGAGTGTTCATTATTTGATTTTGGGAGAGTTGGGAACATTGGGTAGAGATAAAAGTGTGTTTATGTTTTTTATTGAAAAATCTTGAGAATTGGGTACATACTCATGTATTAATCAAATGTAAAACCATATGCATTGGTACTTGTATATATACTGATGAGCGGATAATTTATACGCTTTTTGGCATTGTTTTTAGGTAGTTTTTAGTAAGTTCAAGCTACTTCTAGGGATGTTTTCATTAGTTTTTATGTTAAATTCACATTTCTGGACTTTACTATGAGTTTGTATGTTTTTCTGTGATTTCAGGTAATTTCTGGCTGAAATTGAGGGACTTGAGCAAAATTCTGATAGGAGGCTGACAAAGGACTGCTGATGCTGTTGGAGTCTGACCTCCCTGCACTCGAAATGAATTTTCTGGAGCTACAGAATTCCAAATGGCGCGATCTCAACGGCGTTGGAAAGTATACATTCAGAGCTTTCCAGCAATATATAATAGTGCATACTTTATTCGGGAATTGACGACATAAACTGGCGCTCAACGCCAGTTCCATGCTGCTGTCTGGAGTAAAACGCCAGAAACACGTCATGACCCGGAGTTGAACGCCCAAAACACGTTACAACTTGGCGTTCAACTCCAAAAGAAGCATCATCTCGTGGATAGATCAAGCTCAGCCCAAACACACACCAAGTGGGCCCCGGAAGTGGATTTATGCATCAATTACTTACTCATGTAAACCCTAGTAGCTAGTCTAGTATAAATAGGATAATTTACTATTGTATTAGACATCTTTGGTCTCAGTTTTATTTTATTCTTCATCTGAGGAGACTATTGATCACGTTTTGGGGGGCTGGCCATTCGGCCATGCCTGAACCTTTCACTTATGTATTTTCAACGGTGGAGTTTCTACACACTATAGATTAAGGGTGTGGAGCTCTGCTGTACCTCAAGTTTCAATGCAATTACTACTATTTCCTATTCAATTCACTTTATTCCTATTCTAAGATATTCATTGCACTTCAACTTGATGAATGTGATGATCCGTGACACTCATCATCATTCTCACCTATGAACGCGCGTGATTGACAACCACTTCCGTTCTACCTTAGGCCGGGCGCGTATCTCTTAGATTCCTTAAACAGAATCTTCGTGGTATAAGTGATGAGCGGATAATTTGTATGCTTTTTGGCATTGTTTTTAGTATGTTTTTGATATGATATAGTTAGTTTTTAGTATATTTTTATTAGTTTTTAGTTAAAATTCACTTTTCTGGACTTTACTATGAGTTTGTGTGTTTTTCTGTGATTTCAGGTATTTTCTGGCTGAAATTGAGGGACCTGAGCAAAAATCTGATTCAGAGACCAAAAAGGACTGCAGATGCTGTTGGATTCTGACCTCCCTGCACTCGAAGTGGATTTTCTGGAGCTACAGAAGCCCAATTGGCGCGCTCTTAACGGCGTTGGAAAGTAGACATCCTGGGCTTTCCAGCAATATATGATAGTCCATACTTTTCCCAAGATTTGATGGCCCAAACTGGCGTTCAAAGTCACCCTCAGAATTCCCAGCGTTAAACGCCGGAACTGGCACAAGAATGGGAGTTAAACGCCCAAACTGGCACCAAAATGGGAGTTAAACGCCAAGAAGAGTCTCTACACGAAAAATGCTTCATTGCTCAGCCCAAGCACACACCAAGTGGGCCCGGAAGTGGATTTTTATGTCATTTACTCATCTTTGTACACCTTAGGCTACTAGTTCTCTATAAGTAGGACCTTTTACTATTGTATTATCATCTTGGTTCTTCTGGTTCCCTCTCTAGGGGCCGAAACCAATGATCACTTTTATGCTTATGTATTTTCAACGGTGGAGTTTCTACACACCATAGATTAAGGTGTGGAGCTCTGCTGTACCTCGAGTATTAATGCAATTACTATTGTTCTTCCATTCAATTCCGCTTGTTCTTGTTCCAAGATATCACTTGTTCTTCAACTTGATGAAGGTGATGATTGACGCCCATCACCATTCTCACCCATGAACAAAGTGACTGACAACCACTCTTGTTCTACAAGCATTTGAGGCTTAGTGAATATCTCTTGGATTCCTGATTGCACGATGCATGGTTGATCGCCTGACAACCGAGTGCTCGCCTGACAAACGAGCCAGCCATTCCGTGAGGTCAGAGTCTTCGTGGTATAGGCAAGAACTGATGGCAGCATTCAAGAGAATCCGGAAGGTCTAACCTTGTCTGTGGTATTCTGAGTAGGATTCAATGACTGAATGATTGTGACGTGCTTCAAACCTGTAACCTACTGGGCGTTAGTGACAGACGCAAAAGAATCACTGGATTCTATTCCGGTAGGGGAGGGAACCACACCGGTGATTGGCAGCACTGTGACAGAGTGTGTGCATTAGCTTTCACTGCGAGGATGGGAGGTAGCTGCTGACAACAGTGAAACCCTACACGAGCTTGCCATGGAAAGGAGTAGGAAGGATTGGGTGAAGGCAGTAGGAAAGCAGAGAGACGGAAGGGAAGGCATCTTCATTCGCTTATCTGAAGCTCCCACCAACGATATACATAAGTATCTCTATCTTTATCTTTATGCTTTATTCGTTTATCACTATAACCATTTGAGTCTGCCTGACTGAGATTTACAAGGTGACCATAGCTTGCTTCATACCACCAATCTCCGTGGGATCGACCCTTACTCGCGTAAGGTATTACTTGGACGACCCAGTGCACTTGCTGGTTAGTTGTGCGAAGTTGTAGTGATCACAATTTCGTGCACCAAGTTTTTGGCGCCGTTGCCGGGGATTGTTCTTGTGTATGGACAACTGACGGTTCATCTTGTTGCTTAGATTAGGTATTTTTCTTCAGAGTTCTTAAGAATGAATTCTAGTGTTTCAAGGTGATGTTCTTATCATCACCAAAGCTGATTGATCATCATCAATTTAGCTCTTGAATGCAATGTCCTGCTGAAGCTTAGCTAGCTATGTCTAATTCCTTTAGACTAAAGCTTTAGACTAACATTGCATGATTCCTGGAATTCTCATTAAGAATTTTGATATCTTTATTTTCTTTTACACTTAATTTTCGAAAAAGCACAAAAAATTTACAAAATCATAAAATCCAAAAATATGTCTTGTTTAAGTCTAGAGTCTCATCTTAAGTTTAGTATCAATTGCATGTTTCTATTCTTATTGCATTCATGCATGTGTCCTCATTGATCTTCAAGTTGTTCTTGATGATTTCTTTGTTTTGATCTTTGAATTCTATTGACTTGAGTGTTTTGTTATATGCATTCTCATTTTGTTAGTGTCAATGGTATACAAACTGCTAAGTTTGGTGTCTTGCATGCATTATTATTTGATTTTAGTTGCATTTTAATTATTCCTTATTATTAAAAATCCAAAAATATTTTTAATTTGTGTCTTTTCAAGTCAATAATACAGAGAATTGAAGATTCAGAACATACTGCAGAGGAATCACACAGAAAAAGCTGGGCATTCAAAAATGCCCAGTGAAGAAGACAGACTGGCGTTTAAACGCCAGCCAGGGTGCCTGGCTGGGCGTTTAACGCCCAAAAAGGTAGTAGTTTGGGCGTTAAACGCCAGAATGTGCACATTCTGGGCGTTTAACGCCAGGATGGCAAAGGGGGAAGATTTTGTTTTCAAAATCAATTTTTTTTCAAGTTTTCAAAGTTTTTCAAAATCAAATCTTTTTCAAATCATATCTTTTCAATCAAATGTTTTCAAAATCAATTTCTTTCCTTTTTCAAAGATACTTACTAACAATTAATGATTTGATTGAACATTTTTTGCCTTTTCTGTTGAGGAAGGTTTTATGTTTGAATCATATCTTTTCTTGTTAGGCAAGTCATTAATTTTTAAAATCATATCTTTTCAAATTGTTTTCAAATCATATCTTTTAAAATTGTTTTCAAATCATATTTTCTCAATCACATTTTTTTAAACCAATCATATCTTCTTAATCACATCTTTTTCAAAATAGTTTTCAATCAAATCTTTTTAACTTCTAATTTCAAAATCTTTTTCAAAAATCACTTGATTTCTTTCCCACTCTTATTTTCGAAAATCAATTAGTGTTTTTCAAAAAATTTTCAAAATCTTTTACTTAATTTTCGAAAATTACTTCCCTTCTTCTCACATCCTTCTGTTTATGGACTAACACTATCCCTTAATGCAAAATTCGAACTCCATCTTCTTTGATAAGTTCGAATTTTCTACCTCTGTCTTCCATTTTTCTTTTCCTCTGACACCTTAAGGAATCTCTATACTGTGACATAGAGGATTCCATATTTTCTTGTTCTCTTCTCTTTCATATGAGCAGGAACAAAGACAAAGGCATTCTTATTGAGGCTGATCCTGAACCCGAAAGGACCTTGAAGAGAAAGCTAAGAGAAGCCAAAGCACAACTCTCTTTAGAGCACCTGAACGAATTCTTCAAGGAAGAAGAAAACATGGCAGCCGAAAACAACAACAATGCCAACAATGCAAGGAAGGTGCTGGGTGACTTTACTGCACCTACTCCCAACTTCTATGGGAGAAGCATCTCTATCCCTGCCATTGGAGCAAATAACTTTGAGCTTAAGCCTCAATTAGTTTCTCTAATGCAACAGAATTGCAAGTTCCATGGACTTCCATTGGAAGATCCTCATCAGTTCTTAGCTGAATTCTTGCAAATCTGTGATACAGTCAAGACTAATGGGGTAGACCCTGAGGTCTATAGACTGATGCTATTCCCTTTTGCTGTAAGAGACAGAGCTAGAATATGGTTGGACTCTCAACCTAAAGAAAGCCTGGACTCTTGGGAAAAGCTAGTCAATGCCTTCTTGGCAAAGTTCTTTCCACCTCAAAGATGGAGTAAGCTTAGAGTGGAAGTCCAAACCTTCAGACAGAAGGATGGAGAATCCCTCTATGAAGCTTGGGAAAGATACAAACAATTGATCAGAAAGTGTCCATCTGACATGCTTTCTGAATGGAGCATCATAGGTATTTTCTATGATGGTCTCTCTGAACTGTCCAAGATGTCTTTGGATAGCTCTGCTGGAGGATCTCTTCATCTGAAGAAGACGCCTACAGAGGCTCAAGAACTAATTGAAATGGTTGCAAATAACCAATTCATGTACACTTCTGAAAGGAATCCTGTGAACAATGGGACTAGTCAGAAGAAAGGAGTTCTTGAGATTGATGCTCTGAATGCCATTTTGGCTCAGAACAAGATATTGACTCAACAAGTCAATTTAATTTCTCAAAGTCTGTCTGGAATGCAAAATGCACCAAGCAGTGCTAAGGATGCTTCATCTGAGGAAGAAGCTTATGATCCTGAGAACCCTTCAATGGAAGAGGTGAATTACCTAGGAGAACCCTATGGAAACACCTATAATTCTTCATGGAGAAATCACCCAAATCTCTCATGGAAGAATCAAGAGAGACCTCAACAAGGTTTCAACAATAATGGTGGAAGAAACAGGTTTAGCAATGGCAAGCCTTTTCCATCATCTTCTCAGCAACAGACAGAGAACTCTAAGCAGAACCCCTCTGACTTAGCAACCATGGTCTCTGATCTAATTAAAACCACTCAAAGTTTCATGAATGAAACAAGGTCCTCCATTAGAAATTTGGAGGCACAAGTGGGACAGCTGAGTAAGAAAATCACTGAACTCCCTCCAAGTACTCTCCCAAGCAATACAGAAGAAAATCCAAAAGGAGAGTGCAAAGCCATAAACATGGCCGAATTTGGAGAGGAAGGAGAGCAAGTGAACGCCACTGAGGAAGGCCTCAATGGGCGTGCACTGACCTCCACTGAGTTCCCTAATGAGGAACCATGGGAATCTGAGGCTCAAAATGAGACCATAGAGATTCCATTGGAATTACTTCTGCCATTCATAAGCTCTGACGAGTATTCTTCCTCTGAAGAGGATGAGTATGTCACTGAAGAGCAAGTTGCTAAATACCTTGGAGCAATCATGAAGCTAAATGACAAGTTATTTGGAAATGAGACTTGGGAGGATGAACCCCCTTGCTCACCAAAGAACTGGATGACTTGTCTAGGCAGAAATTACCTCAAAAGAGACAAGATCCTGGGAAATTTTCCATACCTTGTACCATAGGCACCATGACCTTCAAGAAGGCTCTGTGTGACTTAGGGTCAAGTGTAAACCTCATGCCTCTCTCTGTAATGGAGAAGCTAGGGATCTTTGAGGTACAAGCTGCAAGAATCTCACTAGAGATGGCAGACAATTCAAAAAAACAAGCTTATGGACTTGTAGAGAATGTTTTGGTGAAAATTGAAGACCATTACATCCCTACTGATTTCATAGTCCTAGAGACTGGGAAGTGCATGGATGAATCCATCATCCTTGGCAGACCCTTCCTAGCCACAGCAAAGGCTGTGATTGATGTTGATAGAGGTGAACTGTTCATTCTCGTGAATGAAGAATCCTTTGTGTTTAAGGCTCAAGGATATCCCTCTATCATCATGGAGAGGAAGCATGAAGAGCTTCTCTCAAAACAGAGCCAAACAGAGCCCCCACAGTCAAACTCTAAGTTTGGTGTTGGGAGGCCACAACCAAACTCTAAGTTTGGTGTTGAACCCCCACACTCAAACTCTAAGTTTGGTGTTGGGAGGTTCCAACACGGTTCTGAGCATTTCTGAGGCTCCATGAGAGTCCTCTGTCAAGCTAGTGACAATAAAGAAGCGCTTGTTGGGAGGCAACCCAATGTTCTATACTTAATTATTTTCTTTTGTTATTTTATCTTTTTTGTAGGTTGATGATCATAAGGAGTCACAAAATCAATGAAAAAAGCAAAAACAGAATGAAAAACAGGAAGAAAAACAGCACACCCTGGAGGAAGAACTCACTGGCGTTTAAACGCCAGTGAGGCTAGCAGTTGGGCGTTTAACGCCCAGTCTGGCACCATTCTGGGCGTTTAACGCCAGAAAGGGGCACCAGACTGGCGTTAAACGCCAGGAAAGGGGAAGAACCTGGCGTTAAACGCCAGAAAGGGGCACCAGCCCGGCGTTTAACGCCAGAATTGGCTCAAAACGTGTTTTTGAATGCCATTTGGTGCAGGGATGACTTTTTCTTGACACCTAAGGATCTGTGGACCCCATAGGATCCCCACCAAACCCTACCACACTCTCTTCTTCTTCACCCATTCCCCAATCACCTCTACCACTATCCTCTCCTCCATTTCTTCTTCTTCTACTCTCTTCTTTCTTCTTTTGCTCGAGGACGAGCAAACCTTTTAAGTTTGGTGTGGTAAAAGCATTGCTTTTTGTTTTTCCATAACCATTTATGACATCCAAGGCCGGAGAAACCTCTAGAAAGAGGAAAGGGAAGGCAAAAGCTTTCACCTCCGAGTCATGGGAGATGGAGAGATTCATCTCAAGGGATGCACTTTCCTCCACAAGACTATTGGGAGCAACTAAACACCTCCCTAGGAGAATTGAGTTCCAACATGGGACAACTAAGGGTGGAGCATCAAGAACACTCCATCATCCTTCATGAGATTAGAGAAGATCAAAGAATCATGAGGGAGGAGCAACAAAGACAAGGAAGAGACATTGAGAAGCTCAAGCACTCCAGAGGATCTTCAAGAGCAAGAAAGAGCCGCCATCACTAAGGTGGACCCGTTCCTTGATTTCCTTGTTATTTATTCTTCTGTTTTTCGAATTTTATGCTTATGTTTATCCATGTTTGTGTCTTGTGATCATTAGTGTCATAGTGTCTATGCCAAAAAGTTATATGAATCCATCACCTTTCTTAAATGAAAACTGTTTTTATTACAAAAGAACAAGAAGTACAGGATTTCAAATTCATCTTTAAAACTAGCTTAATTAGATTGATGTGGTGACAATACTTTTTGTTTTCTGAATGTATGCTTAAACAGTGCATATGTCTTTTGAATTTGTGGTTCATGAATGTTAAAATTGTTGGCTCTTGAAAGAATGATGAAAAAGGAGACATGTTACTGAGGATCTGAAAAATCATTAAAATGATTCTTGAAGCAAGAAAAAGCAATGAATACACAAAAAAAAAGAGAGAAGGAGAAAAACGAAAAAAAAAGGGGAGAAAAAGAAAGAAAAAGAAAGAAATAAAGTTGTGATCCGAGGCAATAAGAGTGTGCTTAAGAACCCTGGACACCTCTAATTGGGGACTTTAGCAAAGCTGAGTCACAATCTGAAAAGGTTCACCCAATTATGTGTCTGTGGCATGTATGTATCCGGTGGTAATACTGGAAGACAAAGTGCTTTGGGCCACAGCCAAGACTCAATAAGTAGCTATGTTCAAGAATCATCATACTTAACTAGGAGAATCAATAACACTATCTGGATTCTGAGTTCCTAAAGAAGCCAATCATTCTGAATTTCAAAGGATAAAGTGAGATGCCAAAACTGTTCGGAGGCAAAAAGCTACTAGTCCCGCTCATCTAATTTGGAGCTAAGTTTCATTGATAATTTGGAGTCTATAGTATATTCTCTTCTTTTTATCTTATTTGATTTTCAGTTGCTTGGGGACAAGCAACAATTTAAGTTTGGTGTTGTGATGAGCGGATAATTTGTATGCTTTTTGGCATTATTTTTAGTATGTTTTTGATATGATATAGTTAGTTTTTAGTATATTTTTATTAGTTTTTAGTTAAAATTCACTTTTCTGGACTTTACTATGAGTTTGTGTGTTTTTCTGTGATTTCAGGTATTTTCTGGCTGAAATTGAGGGACCTGAGCAAAAATCTGATTCAGAGACCAAAAAGGACTGCAGATGCTGTTGGATTCTGACCTCCCTGCACTCAAAGTGGATTTTCTGGAGCTAAAGAAGCCCAATTGGCGCGCTCTTAACGGCGTTGGAAAGTAGACATCCTGGGCTTTCCAGCAATATATGATAGTCCATACTTTGCCCAAGATTTGATGGCCCAAACTGGCGTTCAAAGTCACCCTCAGAATTCCCAGCGTTAAACGCCGGAACTGGCACAAGAATGGGAGTTAAACGCCCAAACTGGCACCAAAATGGGAGTTAAACGCCAAGAAGAGTCTCTACACGAAAAATGCTTCATTGCTCAGCCCAAGCACACACCAAGTGGGCCCGGAAGTGGATTTTTATGTCATTTACTCATCTTTGTACACCTTAGGCTACTAGTTCTCTATAAGTAGGACCTTTTACTATTGTATTATCATCTTGGTTCTTCTGGTTCCCTCTCTAGGGGCCGAAACCAATGATCACTTTTATGCTTATGTATTTTCAACGGTGGAGTTTCTACACACCATAGATTAAGGTGTGGAGCTCTGCTGTACCTCGAGTATTAATGCAATTACTATTGTTCTTCCATTCAATTCCGCTTGTTCTTGTTCCAAGATATCACTTGTTCTTCAACTTGATGAAGGTGATGATTGACGCCCATCACCATTCTCACCCATGAACAAAGTGACTGACAACCACTCTTGTTCTACAAGCATTTGAGGCTTAGTGAATATCTCTTGGATTCCTGATTGCACGATGCATGGTTGATCGCCTGACAACCGAGTGCTCGCCTGACAAACGAGCCAGCCATTCCGTGAGGTCAGAGTCTTCGTGGTATAGGCAAGAACTGATGGCAGCATTCAAGAGAATCCGGAAGGTCTAACCTTGTCTGTGGTATTCTGAGTAGGATTCAATGACTGAATGATTGTGACGTGCTTCAAACCTGTAACCTACTGGGCGTTAGTGACAGACGCAAAAGAATCACTGGATTCTATTCCGGTAGGGGAGGGAACCACACCGGTGATTGGCAGCACTGTGACAGAGTGTGTGCATTAGCTTTCACTGCGAGGATGGGAGGTAGCTGCTGACAACAGTGAAACCCTACACGAGCTTGCCATGGAAAGGAGTAGGAAGGATTGGGTGAAGGCAGTAGGAAAGCAGAGAGACGGAAGGGAAGGCATCTTCATTCGCTTATCTGAAGCTCCCACCAATGATATACATAAGTATCTCTATTTTTATCTTTATGCTTTATTCGTTTATCACTATAACCATTTGAGTCTGCCTGACTGAGATTTACAAGGTGACCATAGCTTGCTTCATACCACCAATCTCCGTGGGATCGACCCTTACTCGCGTAAGGTATTACTTGGACGACCCAGTGCACTTGCTGGTTAGTTGTGCGAAGTTGTAGTGATCACAATTTCGTGCACCAATAAGCTAGATTGATGGCGGCATTCATGAGAATCCGGAAAGTCTAAACCTTGTCTGTGGTATTCTGAGTAGGATTCTGGGATTGAATGACTGTGACGAGCTTCAAACTCCTGAAGGCTGGGCGTTAGTGACAGACGCAAAAGAATCAAGGGATTCTATTCCAACCTGATTGAGAACCGAAAGATGATTAGCCGTGCTGTGACAGAGCATTTGGACCTTTTTCACTGAGAGGATGGGATGTAGCCATTGACAACGGTGATGCCCTACATACAGCTTGCCATAGGAAGGAATGAAAGAACTGGAAGGAAGAAGTAGGAAAGTAGAAAAAGAAAGGGTACAGTATCTCCATACGCCTATCTGAAATTCCCACCATTAATTTACATAAGTATTTCTATCCTATTTTAATTATCTTTATTTTCTGTTTATTATTTATTATTATTCAAAAATCCATAATCAATTATAATCCGCCTGACTGAGATTTACAAGATGACCATAGCTTGCTTCATACCAACAATCTCTGTGGGATCGACCCTTACTCACGTAAGGTTTATTACTTGGACGACCCAGTACACTTGCTGGTTAGTTGAACGGAGTTGTGTCCACACATAGTAAAGAGCCATTATAATAAATTTCATACAAGTACAAAGAGTCCAACTTTGATGATCACAATTTCGTCCACCATATACTTTATCGGAAAAAAAACAACAAAAAGAAAAAGAAAATATATAGAAAAAAATTGCAATAAAAAGGGGACAAAATGCCCCAAAGTGAAGTTCAATAATAATCAATGCATATGGGTGGTGATCAAAAAGAAAATGCATGAGTGTGTAAAAAAGTAAAGAATGGGTAGTTAGGTTTGTTTAGAATTGTATAGGTTGTCATAGGTTAGGTAGGAAGTTTAAGTTAATCAAAGATTCAAATTTCAAGCTCACTTGACCATATGCATCCTACCTTGACCCTAACCCCATTACAACCTATGGGAAAGCCCTCATGATATTTGTATGCATGCATAAATTAATTGTTGATTGTTAGATGAAAAACAAATCTTGGAAGGCATGATTAGGGGAGAATTGAGTGAATCAACCCTATACACTTGAGTGCCTAGAGCGGATACACATCCGGTGAGGATTCGATCGCTCAATTACATGTTTCCACCCTTAATGATCTTTTCTTGCAAGTTTGTGAACTCTTTCAATGATTCAATCCAATTGTGGTTTGCTTGATTGCTAATACCTTAGCCTTTGTGCTTACATGTGTACTCTTGGAAATTGACTTGTTTTGACTGAGCCATTGCATTCACGTAGATAACTTGCATGTAGATAGATTGCATTTAGTTAGTAGTTTGCATTGAATAAATGTGATACCCTTTGCTTCTTTCTTGATTTTAGCATGAGGACATGCTTAGTTTAAGTGTGGGGAGATTTGATAAACCCCGATTTCGTGGTTTATTTTGTGCTTATTTTGAGGGATTTATTCACCTTTTCCCACATTTATTCAATGAAATAGCATGGTTTCGTAATTCTCCTTTGAATTGTGCTTGAATGTAAAAACATGCTTTTTAGGCCTTAAATCGGTAATTTTAATTCATTTTAATTCCATTCGATGCCTTGATGTGTTTGTTGAGTAATTTCAGGTCCATAAGGCAAGTATTGGATGGAAGAAATGAAGAGAAAAGCATGCTAAGAGGAGAATGCATGAAGAAACAAAGATTTGGAATGCACCAATGGACGCGCACGCGTACAAGGTGCGCACACGCAAAAGTGGTTTTCCACAAGGACGCGCACGCGTACATACCGCTTCCGCGCGGATGAGGATTTGCTAATCGACGCGCACGCGCACATGGCGCGCGCGCGCCAATACTCTTACTTGGCCCACTTAAAGGCAAAATGCTGGGGGCGATTTCTGAGCAGCCCAGGCCCAATTCCAACTTGTTTCTGAGTGTATTTCATGCAGAATTGAAGTCCAAGCAAGGGAGAAGCAATTAATTATAGGTTTAGCATCATGTAGGTTAGTTTCTAGAAAGAGAAGCTCCCTCTTCTCTCTAGAATTAGGTTAGGTTAATTTCCATCTTAGATCTAGGTTTAATTACATGTTTTTATCTTGTTTCTTTTATGATTTCTTACTTCTACTCCTTCATTCTCATGATATGTAGTGTTAATTTCCCTTTTTGCTCTCTTTTATGTTCATGAACCCATGTTGGATTTGATTTACTTTTAATGCAATTTAATGTTTGTTGTTCTTTTATTGTTGATTTAAATTGTGGATTTACTTTTCTTGCAATTGGTAGTTGGTAGATTTTATATTCTTGCTCATTTACCATGCTTTCCATTTGTACCCACCAAGTGTTTGACAAAATGCTTGGTTGGACCTTAGAGTAGATTTTGAGCATTCTTGGCTTGGAAAGAGTGATTGGGCAATCTTGAGTCATGAAAACCCAACTTATGTTGGTGATCTAGAGTTGTTAGCTAGTATTGTTTCCATCGACGCTAATCTTTTGCTAATTTAATTAGTGAGTTGAATAGGACTTATGGAAGATTGTTTCCATTGACGCTAATCTTTTGCTAGTTTAATTAGTAAGTCGATTAGGACTTTTGGATTGAGATTAGCTAGTCTCATTAGACTTTCTCCCTATTTGTTGGAGTTGACGTAATGGGATAAATTCTTGTTTATTATTGTGATATGATTGGTTAATCTTGTTTGACTTTCTCCCGATGTGTTGAGTTAACTAAATAGGATGAACTAATCATTGCATGACTAGGATGGAAAGCCTATGATCTCAATTCATTGCCATGAATGTCTCTCTTTATTACTTGCTTCCTTTAGTTATTTGTTTGATTTACTTTTCTTGCCCATTTAATTTCTTGCCTCTTTATTTTATTGCCCCTCTAATCAACCAAAACCCCCTATACCCCTCATAGCCAATAATCATACATTTCATTGCAACTCTTCGTGAGACGACCCGGAGTCCAAATACTCCGGTTATAAATTCATTTGGGGTTTGTTACTAGTGATAACAAAAATTTTTGCATGTGAGGACTCTTTGTTGGTGTAGAACTATACTTTGCAACGAGAATTCATTCACTTGAGGAAAATTCTATACCACACGAAAAGTCATCTCATCACCCCCCACACTCACTCGTCAAAACGCGTCATGCTAGGGTGAGGTATCCACACCCTTTGAACATAACTTTTCTTTGAAAAATAAACTCGTATTGGATTTTGTGTCACACAACCCTTAGATGCAATTATTAGAGCGTCAATCCTTTAAAGCAAGACTTTAGAACATGAAAGTAAACCAGCGACATTACGAGGGAATTCAAAACCTTAATCCCCGCCGATCGTTTCGCTCGTGAATAGATAGATGCAATGAGGTGCACCTTGTGAATGAAATACCAGGATACGTGACGATTGGATTTTTGACAGTTTAGAATTTTACAAATGAAATCTCGTCGAAGTATAGTCTCTAAACCAACAATAATCCTCTCATACAAAAAATTTGTTTGTCACAAGTACAAACCCCTAAAATCTATAAACCGAAGTATTTAAACCTCGGGTCGTTCTCCCTAGGATTTACAATAAAGTATTTTGTTATTGGTTGTGAGTTATATTTGGGGTTTTAGATGAGAAACATGAATAGTAAATGGTAAGAAAACTTTATTAACAAAATGGTCTTGGCAAGATTTGGTTGTCAAGGGTCTTCATCAATATCACTAGCCACAAGTATGGTAGTTGCAAGGATTAATCCCACTTAGTCATCCTTAAATCAATTAACAAAGGAAAGTCAAGTGAGTTATATCAATCCTAGTCCATAAGTCCTAGCTTTCCACTAATTGGATTAATGAAGGCTAGAGTTAATGGCTATCAACTAGCAATCAATTTGACACTAGTGACTCAAGAAATCCTAAGTTACCTTCTCAAGCCAAGAACATAAAATCCTACTCTAACATCCTCTCAAGCATTTCATCAAACACTTGGAGGGTAATGGAAGAAAGCATTTTTATTTGTAAGAATAAAAGGAATCAACAACCAACAATTACAAAGAATTAACAAAACAACAATCAACAACATCACAATCACATGAATTATCTCAAATTGCATTATTAAAGGAAAACAAAAGAACAAAATATCTCAATTACAAAACCTAGAAACAAAATAAGAGAAATCACAACAAGAGGATAGGGATAGAAAGAAGAACCAAAGTGTAGCAATCACCACTTGAAGGTAGAAGTAGAAGGAGACTTGAATTAAACCTAGAACTATGAGATCCTAATCTAACCCTAATTCCTAATCCTAGAGAGAAGTGAGAGCTTCTCTCTCTAAAACTAACTCTAACTCCTAAAACTAAGCTAATGATCAAAAGTATCTAAAGTATCTTGATTCCCCTTCAATACTTGACTTAAATAGCATCAGAAATGAGTTGGATTGGGCCCACATGGCTCCTAAAACCGCTGGGGACGATTTCATAATAGTGGGCCACAGACAGAATCGGCACGCGCGCGCAAAGTGCGCGTGCGCGCCCCTGAACGCGAAGCAACATATGGCAAAATTTATATCATTTCGAAGCCCCGGATGTTAGCTTTCCAACCCAACTGGAACCGCATCATTTGGACCTCTGTAGCTCATGTTATGATCAATTAAGTGCGAAGAGGTCGGCTTGACAGCTTTCCGGTTCTTTCATTTCTTCATGAGTTCTCCAACTTTACATGCTTTTTCTTCATTCCCTTGATCCAATCTTTGCCTCCTAAATCTGAAATCACTTAACAAACATATCAAGGCATCTAATGGAATCAAGGTAAATTATATTTATCTATTTTAAGACCTAAAAAGCATGTTTTCACTCTTATGCACAATTAAAGGAGAATATACAAAACCATGCTATTTCATTGAATAAATGTGGGTGAAAGGTGATAACATCCCCTAAAATCAATACAAGATAAACCCTACAAATGGGGTTTGTCAACCTCCCCACACTTAAACCAAGCATGTCCTCATGCTTAAGCCAAGAGAAAGCAAAGGGCATCAACATTTATTCAATGTAAATAAACTATATGCAACCTAAACTATATGCAACTAAATGCAAAATGGTTTTACTTACTTGGTTAAAAATAAATCAATCCTCCAAGACATATACGCACAAGTAGGGCCAAGATCATATAACGATTCATGAGTCCTACCAATTGAAGTATAAACATGAAATTCACATAGACTTGCAAGAAGAACGCTCGTGAAAGCCGGGAATCAAGGAATTGAGCATCGAACCCTCACCGGGAGTGTTTGCACTCTAGTCACTCGGTGTTTGGGGTTGATTCTCTCAATTCTCTCCTAATCATGCTTTCCAAGATTTGTTTTTCATCTAACAATCAACAATTATTCAATGCATGCATACATGTATCATGAGGTCTTTTCTTTAGGTTGTAATGGGTTAGGGTCAAGGTAGGATCACATATGGCTAGTGGACTTAGGATTTGAATCTTTGATTAACTTAAACTTTCCCACCTAACCTATATAATGACCTATACAATTAAGTACTAATCTAACTACCCATTCCTCACTTTTTCACATATTCATGCATTTTCTTTTTCATTTCACAATACTTATGCATTGACTCTTATTGGACTTCACTTTGGGGCATTTTGTCCCCTTTTTATTTCTTTCTTTTTCTATATACATTTTTTTCCTTTTCTTTTCTTTTCTTTTTCACTTTTATTTCTTTTTTCCTTTTCATTTTTTTCTTTTTCTTTCAAACTATACACACGAACATCAATGCATAAGGTCTATACATTTAATCAATACATGAGTATGTACCCAATTTCCCAATATAAAAATACAAAACACAAACACCTTTTTATCCCAACCAATGTCCCAAAGTTTTCCCACTCTTGAATGACACTCACACTCACTAGCCTAAGCCAATCAAAGATCCAAATAAAGGACATTCATTGTTTTCCGCTTTAAGGCTTGTAATGTGCTAAATTAAAGAACAAGTGGGTTAAGCGTAGGCTCAAAATCGGCTAACAAAGGAAGATAAAGGGGAGGGCCATTTGGGTAAGTGAGCTAATGAAATGATGGCCTCAATCATATAAATGCATGAATACAAGGAATAATGGACATATAGACTCAAACAAATCAAAGATTACATTCATAGAAAGAGAATAATGCACACAAGAAGGAAAATAAGTGGTTATAGGATGTAACCACACCATTAGGCTCAAATCTCACTTGCTTGTGTTCTTAGCTCAAAAACCATGTTCCAAAATAAATTCCTTCAAGCAAGTTCCACAAATTTTCTTTTTCAAATTGGTAGGGTGCCCTAAAACGGTTTCTTGGGAAAGAAATCATCACCCTAACCAAGTAGTCCTAATAAGAAAGAAGTGGTAAAAATATGTACAAATTCTAACTAACATGCAACCTATCATGCAATGCAATAACTAACTAACACTGGTGTTGAAAAAAAAAAAGAAAATTGTTACCCATGGAGATCGGTCGACGACCTCCCCACACTTGAAGATTGCACCGTCCTCGGTGCACGCAAAGGAGAGCAAGGTGGACGGGTTGCTACAATTGATGAGTTTCTTCGAAGGGTTGTGCGGATGAACTTGTTTGTTGCCCCGTTTAGAAGCTTTCTCATTCCTTTCCTTCTTGGTGGCCAACCTAGAAGGAGAGAAAAAGAAAGAAAATTAAGCCTATAACAAAGACATCAAAGCAATTAGAACATAGGCGGGGGCTAATGCCAAATAAGAGTATGGGCCTCTACTACATGGTAGCTACAACATGTGAGTAAGAAAACAATTTAAGCAAAGGGCATATCAACTAATACTTGATGCAAGAGTAAAGTTAAAGCATGGAGAGTATATGGAGCATCAAGATCAAATAAGGATTGACACAAACAAGATTAGTGATACGCATGAAAGCATTTGATTCTATCCTAATTCAATGATGAAGCGGTACAAGAAAAAAAACAAAGGGTGATGAATTAGGAAGGACTAAAGCACTAATCTTGTGTGTTGACAAATATTACAATTAATGTAACAAGTCATGAAGCACCAAAACAAATGCAAGAAATTCTCAACAATTGAGTGAGAGAATTCAACACCATTATTAAAATGAGAAATTTAGAAAATAAAATGAGAACAAATTATAGAATCAAAATTAGAATGCAAAGAATAAAAGTATGCAAATGTAATAGTCAAAAGGAAATGGAAGAAGAGAAAAGAAAAAATTTTTTTTTTTATTTTTTATTTTTTATTTTTTATTTTTTTTAGTATTTTATTTATTTATTTATTTATTTATTGTTATATTTTTTTCTTTTTCTTTTTTTTTTTATTATTAAAATTTTTTTTTTTCATATTAAAAGAGAAAAGAAAAAAAATCTTTCAAGAGAGGAAAAAGAAAAAAAAATTAGAAAGAAAGAAGAAGAGAAGAGGAAAGAAGGAGAAAGGAGGAGAGAGAAAAGCAGGGTGCAAATCCGCGCGCGCGCGCAGCGCGCTTACGCGTGGATGCAGCAGAGACAATCTGGCGCGCGCGCACAGCGCGCTTACGCGTGGATGAGGTTGTGACGATCCGCGCGCGCGCACAGCGTGCTTACGCGTGGATGAGCTTGTGCTCCCAGCACAATGCGGGCATAACGCGCGCACAACTCTCTGGTTTTTTTACCAGAAGTTGCAGAAGTGCAATGTGCGCGCGCGCGCACAGCGTGCTAGCGCGCCGATGGCCGTTTTTTTTTTTTTTGCCCAAAAAGCAGAAAAATGCCCAAGAGCTCCCTATAATGTCCAAAACTCTTCTTTATTCAATCAAATATCAAACAATTCACAAAAATGCAATTTGATTTTAGGATTTATTCATCTAATACTAATGAATACAACATACTAACAACCAATCTTTACAAACAAATCAATATGAAATGAAAATCTACCTACAATGGCAACTCAAATCACTTATTGAACAAAACTAAAAGAGGATGGAAAGAGTTTACCATGGTGGGGTGTCTCCCACCTAGCACTTTTAGTTTAAGTCCTTAAGTTGGACATTTTGAGATGCTTGTTGTCATGGTGGTTTATGCTTGTACTCATCCTTGAATCTCCAAGGATCCATGCTTCTCAATTGGTTGACAGAATTTCCAACCGTCTTCACCAAACGTGGGTGAGGTTCTCCCCAAGATATGAGCTCCCAAAATTGGTCTTCATGTTGTGATCCGGGATCCCATATCTTATTTTCACACCCATCTTCTAGTTGATCATCATGATTCAACTTGGGTGGTAGGCATATAGAATTCTCCTTTATGCACCAAATTCTCCTTCTAGACCCATACAATTTAGCATTCCTCCAACCATAGTATTTATGCCTTGAGGGTTTAACCTTAATGAGCCTCACGTTCTTTTTCCAACCATTACACCACTCCCTCTTACTCTTAACTCTACAAAGAGCTCTAAGTTGACCATCATTTTCAATCAACCCATATTCAAGTGAGAAAGTGAAGCTTAGGGATAGAAATTTTACCCACTTGAATGTTATGTTAGGTGATGGTGGCTTGGGAAGGGGGACCTCCCCACACTTAGCCATTGCGATGTCTACGCTCTTGTGCTCTTTCCTTGTAACTTCCACCTCTTGACAACTTATATCAACCTCAACCTCTTCCTCTTGGTAGCTTCCTTCCAATTTAATATTTTCTTCGTGGCTTACCAAGGGTATGGGAGGTGAGGTATCTTCTTCCTTACCCTCTATGTCAAGCTCAATGGGAGAGGATTCAATTGTGGATAGGAACTCATCAATAATTGAATCCATCTCTTGATCAACCTCTTCAAAGTCTTCAACCATGATGTGCTTTGGAGGTTGCGCACCCTCCTCAACATCAATGTCAAGCTTCTTGGAAGAGTTTTCCATGATGCTACATTCCCATGGACTCTCAACGTCTCCTAAATCTTCAACCACTTCTTCCTTTTCTTCAATAACCATAGGCTCCTCCAATTGCTCTAATACAAAATAGCCTCCCTCATTTTCCACCGGGTTTTCCAATCTCTCCTTCATGCTATGATCTTCAATTGATTCTCCATATGTGGCTAGGGAAGCACCTTGAGTGTTCAAACATTTGTAGGCTAAAGTAGACACTACCTCGGTCAAGTTAGTCACAAACTCTAGGGTGTTCCTTTGCATATCCGCTTGTCCTTGAAGTAGCAATGTGAGAGAGTCATCTATTGGGGCTTGGGGTGGATAAGAGGGTTCATTATTTTGGAGAGAGGGTTTGTAGTAGAAAGGTGGTTCTTCTTGGTAAGGGTATGGAGATGGTGTGCATTGAGGTGGTTCTTGAGAGTAATTGTGTTGGAATGGTGGTGGTTCCATGTATGGTTCATATGGTTCATAAGGTGGTGGGTATGGTGGATAAGGATTGGGGTCATATGGAGGGTTTTGGTGATATGGGGCTTGTGAGCAAGGTGGTTCAAAATCATGTTGAGTGGGTAGTTCATAGGCATGTGGTAGTGGTTGTTGACAATCACAATAAGGGTTACCACATCCATTAGATTGATATGCATTAGGATAAGAGTTATACCCATAAGGAGTTGGAGGTTGTTGCCAAGAAGGTTGATCAATCCCTTGAGGCTCTTCCCATCTTTGGTTGTGCCCAAATCCTTGATGCATATTACCATTGTAGTTCCCATTTCTTACAACATAATTTGAGCCAAACTCATAGCCAAAGTGAGGATGAGAATTCATAATAGCAAAGAAAACAAAAATTACAAAGATAAGCAACGAAGTCCTAAACCTAACAAACACTAACAAACAAGCAAAAGACAAACATATTCACAATATTCACATATGTACAATAACCAATAACATAACACCATTGCAAATCCCCGGCAACGGCGCCATTTTGACGATTGGATTTTTGACGGTTTAGAATTTTACAAATGAAATCTCGTCGAAGTATAGTCTCTAAACCAACAATAATCCTCTCATACAAAAAATTTGTTTGTCACAAGTACAAACCCCTAAAATCTATAAACCGAAGTATTTAAACCTCGGGTCGTTCTCCCTAGGATTTACAATAAAGTGTTTTGTTATTGGTTGTGAGTTATATTTGGGGTTTTAGATGAGAAACATGAATAGTAAATGGTAAGAAAACTTTATTAACAAAATGGTCTTGGCAAGATTTGGTTGTCAAGGGTCTTCATCATTATCACTAGCCACAAGTATGGTAGTTGCAAGGATTAATCCCACTTAGTCATCCTTAATTCAATTAACAAAGGAAAGTCAAGTGAGTTATATCAATCCTAGTCCATAAGTCCTAGCTTTCCACTAATTGGATTAATGAAGGCTAGAGTTAATGGCTATCAACTAGCAATCAATTTGACACTAGTGACTCAAGAAATCCTAAGTTACCTTCTCAAGCCAAGAACATAAAATCCTACTCTAACATCCTCTCAAGCATTTCATCAAACACTTGGAGGGTAATGGAAGAAAGCATTTTTATTTGTAAGAATAAAAGGAATCAACAACCAACAATTACAAAGAATTAACAAAACAACAATCAACAACATCACAATCACATGAATTATCTCAAATTGCATTATTAAAGGAAAACAAAAGAACAAAATATCTCAATTACAAAACCTAGAAACAAAATAAGAGAAATCACAACAAGAGGATAGGGATAGAAAGAAGAACCAAAGTGTAGCAATCACCACTTGAAGGTAGAAGTAAAAGGAGACTTGAATTAAACCTAGAACTATGAGATCCTAATCTAACCCTAATTCCTAATCCTAGAGAGAAGTGAGAGCTTCTCTCTCTAAAACTAACTCTAACTCCTAAAACTAAGCTAATGATCAAAAGTATCTAAAGTATCTTGATTCCCCTTCAATACTTGACTTAAATAGCATCAGAAATGAGTTGGATTGGGCCCACATGGCTCCTAAAACCGCTGGGGACGATTTCATAATAGTGGGCCACGGACAGAATCGGCGCGCACGCGCAAAGTGCGCGTGCGCGCCCCTGAACGCGAAGCAACATATGGCAAAATTTATATCATTTCGAAGCCCCGGATGTTAGCTTTCCAACCCAACTGGAACCGCATCATTTGGACCTCTGTAGCTCAAGTTATGATCAATTAAGTGTGAAGAGGTCGGCTTGACAGCTTTCCGGTTCTTTCATTTCTTCATGAGTTCTCCAACTTTACATGCTTTTTCTTCATTCCCTTGATCCAATCTTTGCCTCCTAAATCTGAAATCACTTAACAAACATATCAAGGCATCTAATGGAATCAAGGTAAATTATATTTATCTATTTTAAGACCTAAAAAGCATGTTTTCACTCTTAAGCACAATTAAAGGAGAATATACAAAACCATGCTATTTCATTGAATAAATGTGGGTGAAAGGTGATAACATCCCCTAAAATCAATACAAGATAAACCCTACAAATGGGGTTTGTCAATACGCTGGAAGCCTTCGAGGCATGGAAAGAAGATTGATCCTTATACCAATACTTGTATCACTTGAACCTAATGAACGATTTGGGGAATTATTATGATGCATTATTGGAAGACTGAAGATGCGTGTTGAGGCGACATCATAAGATCGTAGCAGATGCCTTAAGCAAGAAGTTTCTAAGGGATTTTTGGACGTTAATTCCAAAGGAGAAAATGTTAGATGAGTTATAGTTCTATGTCGGAGAGTGTGAGTGTAGTTGGAAGGGTCGAACTAAATCCATTGGCAGTTTACAACATGATAACGATGAAGTACGAGACACGTAATGAGCCTATAAGGAACCGCCAAAGATGTCGAAGTCTGGTAAACAAAAGGAAATTAAGAAGAGATTTACATGACCAATGCCAAAATAGAGATCATAGAGTCAAGGGCTTAAGAAGTGCAATACTGGTAATAAGGAGCTATTAAGAGTACCGAAGCCGGCTGAATCAAGAAGACACCAAGAGAGGGTTGTGTGTCGAAATCGGAAATTGAAATGAGAAACTATTGCCCAAAGCTTATAAGAGAGGATTTTTGAATTTACCTTAAGATTTCTAAAACCTACCACGAATCCAAAAAGATATTTTGAGCAGCTAGAAATGAAGAACGAAATAGAAATTTATGTGATTATAAGTTTGACGTATGAGAAAAAAAAAGGGAGACCACCAGGAGCTATGTGGAATGCTACAACCATCGAAGGTTCTACATTAAAGGTAACAGAGAATAGCCATTGACTTCATAATAGGTTACCAAGGACTAAGACAAAAGGTGATTCTGTTAGGGAACTGTCGATCAAGTGACCAGGCCCGTTTTGCCCATTGGAGTAAACTACTTATTGGGGATATCGAAGAAACTATACATCAAAGAGAAGGTGAGACTTCACAGTATGATAAACACCTTTGAATTAACCGAAAATTGGAATATCAAACGTCTTAGTTCCTGAATTTGACAGTCGAGACAACGGAGGAAGAGTTACGCAAATCTGAGTTAGAATTCTCACTATGAAAGCTGACAAAAACGTTAGGCAGATCTAAGAAGAAGATTTCTCAAGTTGGAAGGAAGAAGATACCTATTCCTGAAGATCACTTCAACGAACTAGAATCGGATGATCAATCAAAAACTAAAAAGCTAAATCCCCATCACATCGGACCAGTGGCGTATAGGATCGCTTTACCACCACATTGTTCAAACCTGCATGACATGTTTCACGTTTGCAGCTTTGTAAATACAATTTTGATCCTAGTCATGTTCTAAAGCCAGAATCAGTTCAAGTGAGAGAAGATCTGACGTTTCCAATAACTCTGGTTAGAATTGATGATACCAGCATTAAGCGTTTATACAGGAAAGAGATTTTCTTAGTGAAAGTAGCTTGGTGTCGGGCTGGTATTGAAGAATATACCTAGGAGCTTGAGATAGATATGCAGAAGGACTACCCACACCTCTATTCAAGTAACGCACTCTGAATTTCGAGGAAAAATTCCTAATTAGGTGGGTAGGATGTAAACCCAGCTAAAATTGGTAAATAATTAGTCAATAAATCGAATTTTCAATAGGAAAATTAAATATGCAAAACTAATATCAAAATAGGAGGAGCAGCATACACAAGTCACTTGGAGAGTAGCTAAATACATATGTTCATATATACAAATAGAAAACCAAAATACATCCAATGACTACTTCGCTTCCCAGGATCCAGACGCCTAGCGAGGAGTCTCTCGACTTGCATCTGAAAAATAATAATACAATATGGAATGAGAACCAGAGGTTCTCAACATGGTAAAAGTGCCACGCGTATAATAAATACGGTCTTGAGAATGCCATAGGCAATCCTATAACTCCGTTATTCAGTTATCCAACTTAAGTACTAAACAAAAGCCATAAACAGGGGTAGGTATTCTAAGTTTACCTAGCTTACTCAAGTTCAATCCTAACCTAACACCAAACCATTTCTCCATTTCCTCCATCCCTCCATTACTCATAATGCAACAAAAACAAGCAACCAAACAAGTTCACGCACAAGTAATGAGCAGATAGTACAAATAGCAAGTATAACAGATAGCAGGTGATATATATCAACTAGGCATACCCAGAAAATGCATAGCAATCAATACAAACAAATGCATATGATGCATGCCTATCCTATGGCTGATGGGGCCCATCTGTCGGTTATCCAGCCAACCCGACAAGTCCGAAAACCTTATACTGTCCCCCGTCGCGCATCCCCAAGAGTTTATGCATAGAGTTCACATTCATTCATCATATAATCACTCAATGGGGGCTATCCATACCTGGGAAATTATACGTGCCCGGTCACCCTTACGACGTAGGGTCAATAGAGTATCGAGATTCAACATGGAACACGTGGTGGCGAGCCACGGTTCTTACCCAGGAAAACTCGTATCTCAGATATCATTTTTCATAAGCCATTTCATATTTATAATCAATATATCATCATTCATCAAGCCATGGCATTAAACTTCCTTTAACATTCTCATCTTCTTTATAAAACTCCTTATTTTACCTCTTACTTCACCCTCAAGTTATCTTATTTTCCTAGCTTCAACTAGCCACTGATCTTAGTACCATACCTTAAGCCTAAAAGAGGAGAAAATGGAGGTTTGAAAGTGAAAATTTGGTTTAAAACAGTCAAAACCAATTTTTGCAGTAGGCAGCATCCATGCGTGCGCGTAGGCCACACGCACGCGTGGAGTGTACATCAAGTCACGCGTACACGTGAGTTATGCGTACACGTGAATATGCATACACGCGTAAGCATGTCTCTCGCGCATGCGTCGCCAAAATTCCATGCCACGCGTACGCGTGGATGGCGCATTTAAAAAAAATAGGCAAAATGCCCAGAAGCATTCTGCAACCAATTTTGCCACCCTGCAACACAGCTTTATATACCAAACTTGTAACATCCATAACTTTCTCTACGAAATTTCGTTTTTCACAAAATTAATATCAATCAAAAGCACTTAAAACCATCTATTATTTGTAACAAATCACAACTCAAACAATAATTTATGGAGTAAATTATGGACCCTCAAGGTTCGCCCAAAATCATTTTTACAAAAACACTTTTAAAACCTCATTTTCACCACTTCACAATTCCTTACCTATAAAACATACATTTGCTAACACATCTATTTATACCTCATCAACAACCATTTCAAGCTATTTTTAACCAATCCAATGAGCCATAATCGTAACTTGCATTTAGCAAAAATCATATGTAAATATATGAACAACCCTTCACATTTATCATTCCTCTTATGCATTATCAACCTTTCACACACAATATTCCATCAATATATTACCAATCCACTAATGCCATCATCAACCCTCACACATACATTAAACCATCAACTCACATAACAACTTTTCAATAACAAACACCAACCATAATCATCAATCTATATCAACACCAACACAACCCATCATAAGCGAGTCCAATGGCATAAAATTAATAACCTCAAGGCCTCATAATCCCAATATATGTTCACCAACAATTATATTAACAACAATACAAAGCTACTCATTAAATGCCATTAACAATTCAACTTATTCTATGGTTCCTCTAACCTAAGTTTTCACAACACCGTAAATATTAAACGTGCGAAACTTAAACCATATCTTGGCCGATCACTTAATTCATCCAAGACAGCCTCACAACACAAAATTACAGCCCCTCCAAGTTGAATCAAACAGCCCAAACCAAGCTTGATCACCAACAAGCCTCCAATTACTCCCAATTCAATTCCAATGCTCATATACCCACTCAATCTATCCCTAATACATATACATGTTCCAATTTCAGTTTTCCATCATAAATACAAGTTTGACCTAGGGTTAGGGTGTTCTTACTGTGCCCACACACATAACAACTCGAGCTAAATAGGCTCCGCAAGCTAAATTAAACCTAAAACACCAAATTATACAAAATCTCAACACCAAAGCCCAATAAATTCAAAACTGAAAATGAGAAAATTGAGGAAGAAAGTGTGGCTTCCTTACCTTACAATGTTATGGGCTTTGTAGAGCTTGACGTCGCGGTCGCGTGGCCGCAAACAGATCGTTAATCGGAGCCTGGATTAATGTGCTAGCGAGGGCACCGGGCTCCCTTAGGGGGGTGGATTGTAAATCGGTTGGGGAGGAGAACGAAGCATGCCTTATAAGGGTGTGGATACCTCTCCCTAGCATGACGCGTTTTGATGAGTTCTATCCTATTTTGATATTAGTTTTGCATATTTAATTTTCCTATTGAAAATTCGATTTATTGACTAATTATTTACCAATTTTAGTGGGGTTTACACTAGAGACTCTTAAATGAAACTCAAATTCATGACAAATTAGTTTTTAACTTGTTGGGTATCATGAAAAATCTAAAAAAAATATTTATACCTATATTTTATTATATTTTTGTCCCCACTACTAAATTTTTCTGAGTCCATCACTGGAGATAAGATATGTCATATAGTTCACGTATCGCGTTTACACACGTGTTATGACATGTAACTTACTATAAACGAGATATAAGCAATTTTATTTTATTTACACTTTAAACGAGATAAGGCTTAGACACGCTTGTATAAGGAACTCGTTCATAGCGCCTCAAATGTCACTCTTATTGCCCCTTAATCTTCATTTCTCCCTTTATCAAACTTTTTTCTTGATATTCTTGAGATACTTGGACATTATGGTGGGCGCAGATACACAAGACGATGATATCAACTGCTTGAATGTGACTTGGCACATCGCGGGAGCGAGCAATCGACTTTTAGGTTAGTGTTGTTGTTTTCCTCTTTTAAATAAATAAGCATATAATTATAGTTAGGGTACTTTTATAGATTTAGTGTTGCTATACATGAGTAGAATATATTATGCTTTAGTAATATAAAATAGGTTAGTTGGCATTTTATTAGCATTTGTTAGGTGGTTAAATTTATTTTTAGTAAATGATAATTAATTAATTTAATTTAACTTATTAGTTATTTAATTTTTTATTAAATGTTTGTTACGTTTTCTTATTTTTTTAAATTGAATTTTATATTTTTTATTTTAAATATGCTAGATAACTTATTTTATTGGATATTTGTTGCAATGATATTGGATAAATTTTTTAAATGTTTGATTTTTAAAGTTAATTATTCTAAAATGTGAAATAATTGTTTATTATAATTTTTATCTTTTTATTTCGAAATATAAATTTTTAATTTTGAAATAGATTTGTTATTGAAAGGTTTTATTTTTAATTTTTAATTGTTTTATTTTTTATCTTTTTATTTTTAATTTTATCTTTTTACTTGCGGGAGACTGTAGGACTACACACGAATCGGATCGGATACGAAATTCACAAATTTTTAGGTCAGATATGATCTTATCCGCATATTTGTGGATCAAATCGAATATCGGGTATATCCACATAATTCAGAAAACTGTTTTAAGGCCCTATTTTTATAAAAAAAGTCTAGAAAATTTATTTTTTGCCTTTTTAAGCCTATTTCTCCTAAAATATTATCAATAAAAGTTCTCTGGAATAACAAAAAAAAAACACAAGATCTAAGTTTAATTATTCTAACTTGAAGTACAACATAAAAAATTAAAAATAACATATCATAAAATTCATAAAATAATACACTAAAATTCATAAAAAACAATACTTGATGAAACAACACACTAAATCAGCAATTCAGTATACTATAATAGCAAGCTCCAATTGACATATCTTTTCCAATTGACACTATATCAGCAACCATTCATTCCTATTAAAAAATAACATATGAGAAAAATTAGTAAAATATATTAAAATAATTTGAAACAAGCAATGTAAATTATTATATACCAATACAAGCATTAGTGAATATCTAAGATGGTTAAAAAGTTGCATTCTACTTTAAACTTTAGGATCTCCAATACTAATAACTTTAGAAAATTCTATTCAACAGTTTAAAATAAAAGACAAAAATCGAATAATAAAAGACAAATAAACCAATTCATTATACCTGAATCAACAGTTCCATCTCCTTCATCAAGCTCAATCAAAATCTTAGCAGGTTTCAACCAATTTTGAGTGGAAATTTAAGTCTTTATAGTGGTGAGACTCAAACAACTGTGATAAGGGTCAAGAACACGACTTGTGCTAAAAACTGACTCAAATACCACAGATTAAATAAACAAATGAACAATCCTACAATTAAATAAACCATATCACTACAAAGATTCATTGAGTTCATTAATAATATTGATGCAATGGTTACAAACCCTCAGTGCCACTCGACCAATATAAACTCTATCTTTTACTTTAGATAATTTTTTGGGTGATCTTCCACACATTTCACAGAATTTATTACATAATAACACAATGATTCAGGTATTTTAATGATTTAATCTATAAGTATTTGTGTACAAATAATATTTAATTTATTTTGATACTTTATTATTTAAAAGTTAAAGTTAAATTACCTGATAAATTGAAAATGATGGAGACGATGAAGATGAAGGAGATGTGCGTGGTCTGACGGAGCCGCCGGAGGAGACAACCACCGCCGATGGAAGAGACAACAGTGATGCTTGAGGAGACAACATTGTCGTTGGAGAAGACGACTGCGCTGCTGGAGGAGACGATGAACGCGCTGAGCCATTGATGGAGGAGATGACCACCATGCCTATGGATTTGATAACCACCGCATCAATGGAGGAGACGACGATCGTGCAACTGGAGAAGACAACGATGAACGAGCTTAGGAAGAGATGCAGTTTGACGAGACAACACCCTACCATACAAAGTTTTACGCTATAGTTGTAAAGCAGATGTAGTGAGGTATTACGACCTCTAAACAAAAAGTATATATGTATATATATTTGAAAGATAGTTTAACTAGAAGCCTTAAAAGAAACGATAGCAAAAACAAAATAGAAATGGTGCCACACTCGAAATGTTAAGAATAGAAAGCTCGATACAAAAAACCAAAGGGTTATATATATATATATATATATATATATATATATATATATATATATATATATATATATATATATATTCCAAAGAATTATATAAAAAACTCTAGTATCGACTTGCGAAGCAAAGGCTGGCTAAAAATATATACAGCCCCAAAATACAATAAAAACATAAACATAAATCTTGTTTCTCCGAAATCAAACTCTAAGAAGGATATACAAGTTAATGTACAAAAGTGGAGAATATATATAAACAAGGTACAAAATATAATTCCCAAAAAGAAATCTTCATTTCTCAAAGAAAATCTAGCACGCTCAGCGAGGTGCATCATGTCCTGTATCTGAAAACATAAAATTTTCCGAAACGTGTGAGAACCAAAAGGTTTCCAGCAGGGTAATAATTCCAAATAGAGATGATGTAACACTACATGAATCCACTAGGCAATCCTAAACTCCAACAACCAAGATCCAAGCCTAGGGTTATACTAGTCTGAAACCGGGTAAACATACTATATACGTTTCTATGTCAATGGTCTAAAATCTCAGCTTCTCTCCAATGCTCCTATCAACCTTTCTCCTTTCAATTCAATACCACAAAATTTTAATATTGAATTCAGTAAATGATTAGCAGAGATAAACACAAGTAATATGTTGCAATCATAAGCAAAAACAATTACAATATATATTACAAATAATAGTTAAGCAGAGATATAAACATAGGCAATCTAAGAACAAGATGCACACTCAAACAATTTCACATAAATGCACATGATGCATGCCTATCCTACTAGCCATGAACTCATGTGTTGGTTACACTGCCAGAACCCGACACATCTGGTAGCTAATCCGAACATTGTCTTTATGATTACGCATCTCCAGGAGGCTTTACAATCCAGGGTTTAATGCCCTACCACCTTCTCCTGGAGATAGATATTAGGGGGTTAAATCCAAGGAGAGTGCCCTATCACCTTTTCCTAATGAGACTGTGCCATACTAATCCAGGATTTAATGCTCTACCACCTTACAAAACAGAGAGAACCATGGAACAAGTGGGATCTACCACCGTTCTTATCCTGGTATACCTCAGCTCAGTGGGCAAGAGGGATTTACCACCGTCCTTGCCACGTCCTTGCCAGAAGTAAGCGTCTATTCATTACGCAAGCAGGTTATACCACTAACCTTGCCAGAATACAATAAAAATAGACCATCACCAGTCTTATCATTCATGTCTTTAATCACTTCTGAAATCATCAGGTTCATTCATCACAATCTTTTCATCCATTATCATTAACTTAGATTCCTCAATTCACTATCCCAATCAAACATATCCGTTTAATCCACTTAATACCCTCACACTCGTTCTAGAGGCTAGAAACTAGTTAGTGGACCTTAAACAGGGGTTATAGAGGTAAAACAGCAAATTGGATAGGAAAAAAATAGTTAAATCAACATTTTCTGCAAAACAGGACAGTCGTGCATACGCATGCCTTGTGCGTATACACGAGTTTCCTTTTTCATGTATGCGCGAAACGCGCATGAAAGACTTTCAATTCTGGAAATGCAGGTTGTGTGTATGCATACCTCATGTGTACGCACAACTCCATTTTTATGTGTGCGCATGGGACGTGTACGAAACTAATTCACTTCTGTAACACCCCTAATGCGTACGCATGGGTCGTGCATATGCAAGACCCCAAATTTCTGTAGAATTCAGTTTTTAACCTCAAACTTCAAACGTACATAATTTTTTCATTAAAAATCATTTTTTATCCATTCTTCGAACGTCATAAACTACTCAGATCTAATTTTTATTTAAGACAAGTTTCACAAAATTTAAAGGTCCGAGAACTAAGTTATGGCCCATCGATGTTGGTTAAAATTTTGTTTTTACCAATTTTGAACTTTTACTCAATTTCACCAATATCTTAATTCAATTCAAACCAAGACCATACCAATGCCATTTTCAAACATTTTAACCCTCATTCAATACCTAATAGATCAATTTTCAATCAAGTAATCTTTATCAATTCAATCCAACCTTTAACACACATACTCATGCAATAATATATCACAACCAAATCAATCAATAATCATTATTGCATCAATTGCTACATAATCACTCTACCACTTACCTCCACTTACCATATGGGGAATCCTCACCCCATCACGGCCTTTAGCCCAATATCCACATCAATTATTATTATAATAAGTAAAACCATAACCTCATATTCAATTCCATTCAAACAATCAAATTTTTCACATCAAACATTCAATTCACAAAATCACACTAATACATATCCTAGGGCAATTAACCTAGGCATTTTCATATCTTTACATAATGCCTACCCAAAACTAAAACCCGTACCTTAGTGTCGGTAGTTTTTTCCAACCTTGAATTTTTCTTACCAAATTGGAATCAAACTCCAACCAAAGCCTCCAAGTTTGATCAATCCTCCTCCAAATCACAAGCTCCGCACCAATCCACTCCAAAACTAATTTCAAATAATCCAAGCTAATCCACAAAATCTACTCACAACAATAACTTAATATTCACACTAGGGTTCTTATTCAAAATTATGGATAACAAAGAGATTGAGATTCTTTACATTATACCACTCAATCTCGTGTCAAAACCTTACTTGAGATTGTGCTTGAGCTTCTCCTAAAGCATCAAAATCAGAATATCTCAACACCTATTTAACCAGAAATAAAAAATTAAAGAAAATGATGAACTAGGAAAAGAGATCATGGTTTCTTACCATAATATTAAAATAAAAATAAAGAGGATTTCAAGACGAACATGTGACTACAAATAACTTGTCAATCGGAGTTTCAGATTATAAATTATGAGCAATTTGGTGTGAATGTGAATAGTAAACAAAGCCTCTCTTCTCCTCTCTTCTCTGTTAGGGTAATGTTTGTGTTTTTAATGAAATAAGGAATGTGTGGATGAAGTATGGTTGATGGGGGTGTTAACGAGTGGGCCTTGGGCCCAAATCCATTTTCTTAGACCCTTTGATCGAACTTTGGACTAAAACCTTTAAGATAAGTGTTTTAATTCGAATCCTAATTATTTTTACTTTTCTAAATTATAAATTTTAATTTATTAATCCCTCTTGGCTTATAATTAATTTATTGATAATAGTTTAATCGGGTTTTACAAGATGAACCTAGGAGACGCGACGATGAATGAGCATCGGTGACAGTGGAGTGAATGCCGGTGATGGAGATCGAGCTGATCAGAAGTGAGACGAGTCTAAGGCAGTAGGAGTGTGGGACTATGTCTGGGTGAGAGAGGAGAGGGAGAGCAGCAGCACCCGAAGAGGTTTAGGGTGTTAGTGCCGTTAGGGTTTGTGGCACTTAAACTATGCTATTTATATTATAGATGCGAATCTGCGGATCAGATCCACAGATATCACTGCAAAATCCGCAATCTGATCCCATCATAGTGCGGATCAGATCTAATTCGATCTGATGACTCTGCAGATTAGATAATATCCTCAAAATTTGGATCAGATGTGAATAATTATTATGGATATGCAGGTATTATCCAATTCATGTGTAGCCGTAAAAGGTTAGGTTTGGCGACATGGTGTAGCTCAGGGTCTTTATCTTTGGCAACCACTTGATTCCTACATTCGTATAGCTTGGCATCCAAAGACCCACACTTTCCAGCTGCCCTGGGGTGAGTATACCATCACCTTGTAGGGCTTCCATACATGGTACCAACACCCGACCTAGGAGTGGGTAGAGGAGCTCCTCGATGCCAGACCTCTTCATACTCAATAGTAGGGGGCACAGAGGAAGGAGTCGTTTTTCATCAAGCTAACATGGTTGAGGGACCAAGCATGCCCTATGCCAACTACTGCAGATGCAGCCACCCTCAGACAGTACACGAGTTGTTACATCATGTTGTTGATGGAAGGTTACTTGATGACAGAAGAGTCAAACAACCAGGTCCATATCAGGTGACTGCCATTATTAGAGGACTTCAAGAGGTGTCACAGGCTGTCTTGGGGATCTTCTGTGCTTGTATGGACGTGCCACTTGTTACGTTTTGTAGCACATCGATCTACCACTGACATTGCTGGATGCACTTTGCTACTAGTCTCATGGATATACCATAGATTTTCTCTGTGGTGTCCACCCGATAGACAGATTCTGATGTACCCCTTAGCCGTGAGGTAATTATATTTATATACAATTTTTGTCCTTTCTATTTATTTAATTCAACTTTTTCTTGTGTAAATTGAGATATTGTTATTGTTGCATATGTCCATCCGTTTTTCTTGGTGCTCAACCTCATCCATCTCATTACGAGACCTCGTGAAAACTGGTCTTCTAGCTTTTTTACGTATGGCTGGATTAGGACAAAAACATGTCACGTACCACTCCGGCCATAACTTCTCGTATGGTATCAAGAGAAACTCAACCTCGTACACCTTGAACCCGGCCTCTTGCATATATACTGGATGAATATATGTCCCCTACTTGACACTTGTGGCGGCACAAGTAGCAAGCACATGACGACACGGGAAATGAAATGACTGAAAAAGACCACAATCACATCCCCCCACACTTAACCAAACACAGAATGAACCTTGACTCCAACCTTTGAAAGGCTCTAACTCCTCTACTACAAATACTGAGGCTCTCTTGTCGCTGTGTGTAATACGCATCATGTGGATTCCCTCCCTATTCTTCTCAACAGTAGCTAGCAACCACTGTGGAAACTGATTACTAGCTGCCATTTGTACCTATGCCTCCCTGCCTTTTCTGATGAACAACTGTTGCAGCCTCTCGTAAGTGCATCTAATGATGGCTGAAATTAGTAAATACCACGTACCCTTCAAAACTGCATTTATGCACTCAGAGAGGTTAGTTATCACGTGTCAAAACCTACGACCGCTATCACAATATTGTAACCATATTTTCTTGTTGAATCTATTAACCCAGTCTGCCATGTCCTATAATATCCCTCTCAAAGCATCCATGTACCACTCGTACCTAGCTTTGCTTAGATTATAAGCAGCATTCATGAGATATCACTTTTCCTCGGCAGATTTGAAATAAGACATGAAATTTGCAGCCTTATGCTTGACACAGTATGCATGGAATGCTCTACATGGCTTCCAACCACTATCATCGGCTCTAAGTGCGGCCTTGATCGCTTGAGATCTATCAGATAAAATCAAAAGCCTTTATTGTGGTGTCATATGTTGTCTCAGGTTGGTAAGAAAGAATGACCAGGACTTCATAGTCTCATACTTGACAATTGCAAATGCCATAGGAAGGATCTTACTATTATCGTCTTGTGCAACTGCAATTAGCAACACATCATCATATTTGCCATATAGATGTGTGCCATCGATAGAGACTAAGAACTTGTAATGCTTGAAAGCCTCTACACAAGGAGGAAAAGCCCAAAACACCTTATCAAATTGGTTGCATTCGCGTACCACTAAGTGCCATCATAGTGAGGTATTCGGGACAACAACTCTGCAATGCTTGAAACAATCTCGGAACCTTATTATATGACCCCTCTTAATCGCCGTATATATGCACAATTGCCTTTTGCTTTGCCATCAAGACCTTTTTGTATGAGGGTTTGAAGTGATAGCTTTGCCTAACTACACCTTAGAGAACATGGATAGTAACTAATGGAATGGATTGTATGAGGGGCAAGATGACACTACATATTAGGTTACTATCCTGCTGTCTATGGTCGTGAGACATGGTGGGCTAAACAAGTGTGTGGACCACCAAATTTACGCACCTCCCTAACGAATGAAAATATAATCGGTATGCATTTAATACCAAAATAATCATGATAAAAAAATATACATTACAATATAAAGTAAGGCTTACCAATATCCGAGATTCTGTCAGAGGACAACACGGAGACTCCATGGACATCCTGCTGCAAATTGCCTCCAATGCACATGGAACTTTGATCGATCCGATTCCACAACTCGGTACTCAGTACTTCTCCGAACGCTGTAATTCTTCACACCTTGCATGACTGTCTCTCTGCTTTTGAATCTATGACCAATGCAAAACTCCATATCACTGTCTATATTGTAATATCCCCACCAATATTGGAAAATGAAGTTTTCTCGTACATCGCGTCCAGATCCAATCTATGATAGTAAATGGGTACAGCTGATAACTTCGAAATTGGTTGCAGCGCAGGCAGAAGATACCGAACTGAAGCACCGACCGGAGTCTCTAGTATAAACTCCTCATCATCATCATCCTCGAAAAAACCACTGTCATTGATATCGACAACATACTTCTCATCGGACTCCTCGCCGTCCATCGTCCATGCCTACTACTGGATTAGTACAGTGCAGCGGTAGTAGTGCAAGAGGTGGGTCATCTTGGATAAAATTCAAGCGGCCAGAACCACCACCACCAACATGACTAACCTCCGCAGAAAGCTCCATCACTTGTTCTATCGTGATGCTTTCATTGATATCAAATAAAAGGTGCACATGCTCATCGCTACTGAGGTTCATTAATATTAGACTCTTTAGCTCAGATAAAGAACTTACTCTTCGAGTGTGTAACAAAATAGGACTATCACACTCAAATATAACCCTAGTGTCACTGTTTCTCATATGACAATTAGGACCATACTTAAATCAACATATTTACTACCACTATACATTTGTACTAAACTTATTGAAGAAAGAGATGAGAAGAAGTAGTGAAATATTCGTGGAGAATACAAATGGATGCAAATCCTTTTATAGCTACTCCAAATTTATCGTATTTTATCTCATTTACAGTGCAGGCATCTTATCTTTTCTTATATCTCGTTTACAGTGTAAACGAGATACGTGTTGGTCACTCTATTTCACGTATCACATGTGCAAATGTGATACACACAATGGCAAATGTGGCTTATCTCGTTTATTGTAACACCCTAACTATCAAAATGTCACGCTTCTGGCTGCGCCACTCTGATAGCTCGGGTTTTACGACGACTCTTAATAAATTTTAATACTAAATATGAGCCTGCTTAAAACTTAAACCGAATTTTTCAAAACATACATCCATACTTACAATAAAAATTACAATACTTACAAGGAATATATATTTATATATATATATATATATATATATATATACATATATATACATATTAATTTATAAGCATTTCATATCAAAATCCTATCCCTCTTACAGAACTTGCAAAGCTAAAGGCGAGAGAAACATAAATATTAAAACAATACAAAATATCGACTCAACAGAAAAGAAATAAGCTCTTCTGAACTTCGTCGTCCATAACCTGAAAAATAGAAGACCTGTAGGGGAGTGAGAACATCGTCCTCGCTGGTTCTCACTATGGGGTTAGAGAATTACTATATTAGGATACATGAAAATAAAACCGTTACAGTGATTAATAACCTCCTTATGATACTTTTCAAATCCAAAGATTTAATATAAAAAATCCAAAATCCTTTTTAAAAGAGAAAACTATTAATTCTTCAAAAATCCAAAAGCCATTTTAAAAACTTTTCCTAGAAAGTATGAATGACCAAGCTGTTCCAAGCATAGGTTCATTAAATCTATACTGAACCAATTTAGTTTTTCATACTTTTCTAAACCAAAAACACAAACCAAACACGGCCTTCGGCCCATCTCATAATCAATCATGGCCCTAGGCCCAAACAATTCACAAGTAAGAAGGTTCAAACACAATCAAGCAGTTACTTCAAGTAGAGTAGTTAGCTATTAAACATAATTATTCATAGACAAACCAAGTACAATATGCACACCCAAACAATGTCATATAGATGCATATAATGCATGTCTGCCCTATGGCTGATGAGTCTCATCTATCGGTTATAAAGCTAAATCCGACATGTCCAGTAGCTAACCCTGGACAGAACACCAAACACGAAGCAAGTGGGACAACATCGCAACCCTTGCATCAAACCCGCGTACCCGAAGCAAGGGACAACTTCACCCTGCCTTTTACCTAGGTGGTGTTACAGTTCTCAACCCGAAGCAAGCGGCAATAGAATTCCACCCTTGCATCTTACCCGGAGTTTCGAACTCTCAACCGGAGCAAGTGGATAACACCACTGCATCTTACTCGATATTCTCGCCTCTTATCCGGAGCAAATGGGTAACACCACTACATCTTACCCGCAGGCCTATTACAATCAAATTCAAACTTATTTTCATTATCATTCCAATTCATTCATAACCATTCATACCCATTTCCGCACTTCCTTCACAATCCATCTCAAATCAAATCTTCTCAAGGCATATAACATTTTTCTTCAAATCACTTTTCTTTGAAAACAACGATCAAATTCATCTTTCACTCAATTTCAAAATCCTTCTCATATCTCAAGCTATTTCAAGCTCCCAAGTCACTTTTTTTCTCAAAACCAATTCCTTTTAAAGACGAAGTCACTTTATGTAACATTTTCTCAAACTTCCAAATATCATATCAAATGGGAATTCTCTTTGAAGACTCAAATCCTTCACTTTCAAATCATTTATTTAACTATTTTAAATCAGAGTTATTAATTAACAACCTTGGCAAAGACTCAAGACTCTAGGGAAGGATAACATACCTCATTTCTCAAATTCTTTAGAAAGCCTTGGAATCATAGTTACTTAAATTGAAATCAATTAAAATGAAGATTTAAAACCAAACCAAGGTATGTAAGCTAAAAGTTCTGAACCAATTTCAAAACAAAAATTATTTAAGCAAAAAAAAAAAAAACAAATTTCATTTCATTCTTAAATCAGAAACATTCCCAAAGGATCAGAATTGTTTAGTCTTGCTAAATCCGATTTAAAGAATACTTCAAAAGCAAAACGAATTTAATTAATCAAAGTCTCAGAATTGTTTAGTCTTGCTAAATCCGATTTAAAGAATACTTCAAAAGCAAAACGAATTTAATTAATCAAAGTTCAGTTTCTTTTAAAATCCACTAAAACACCTCAAAATATAGTTCTTTAATCAAACTTCAAACATAGGTCCTTTTATATTTAAATCAATCTTAAAAACATAAGCTTTCCTTAAACAGATTAAACTCGAAACACCTATTTCTTAATAAATCAAGAACCAAATAATAGAACCTCTCAAATCCAATCCTTTTCTAAATCACATTTGAAAACAGAATCTTAAAGCTCATAAAAATTTGGCAGCATCTCCCCTAAAAGTTGGACTTTGCCACCCTTTTCGGGTCCCAACCAAACCATTCCGCAACTCCTTCCACGGGTTCAAAACCAAATCAGTTTAAAATCAGACAGATTTCAAAGATTCAGATCATTCTCATATTTCAAGAAAACCAATTCAAACTCAAATCAATATCCAACGGATTAAACACAATTTTAAAACTTTAAAGAAACAACTTTAAAGAAACGCTTCAAGAACCATCCATTTCACAAAACCAAACAATAATCCAGTCAAACAGGCATTCATATCCATCCAAGACAACCAAACAATACACAAGACTTATACAATCACTAGAAGTTCATTACTCACATCAATATCCATATAATCATATATAGCAACTCCGAATTATAAAGTTTATTTTTCTGGAAAATCCCCTACCTCGATAAGTCAAAACCATAACCCAAATGCCTCGTAGAATTCCTTTTGTCTCGACCCAAATTCAATAGCAGCTTCAAATCACAGCACCGCACACTTTCGCAACAGCATAAATAGCTTTAAAACACAACACGTAACCTCAGTTACTAACTCCTAATACATCAATAACGCAAGACTTTATTACACGAAATAGAACACTAACACGGGGATTTTTGAAACATAAGTACTTACTGAAATACAAAAACAAAGCAGCGACGGTCTCTGAACTGGTTTGGCAGCAGCCCCGGCAGCCATCCCAAGCGGCAGCGGCGACAAGACTTCGGCAACGGCGACAGAAACTAACATGCAGTGATTGTAACATTTCCAAAAACTAAAGAAATGAAACCAAATACTTAAAACCTTACTGGCAATGGACCTCAGCTATGGCAGCATCGTTTTCTGGAAACGAAGGCTCGGGCACCCACCTTCAGCAGCGGCGACTCCACACGTGACGACGGCTGGGCGCGGCGGCGACTCCATACGCGACGATGACAGTGACGACTTCACCTCCTCTACATGTGCGCTCTCTTCTCCGTCCGTGGCTGTGGTTCACGCTCCCTTCTCCCTTAATGGCAACACGACAGCGAGGCGCAGGCTCGGGCTCCATGGACAGGACGGCGATGGCGGCGACTGCATGGCTTACCGCTGATGAACAGACTTTGTGTGATCTAAAATTTCACAATAAACTCTCGTTGTAAATATAGTTTCTAAACCAGCAGTAATCCTTTCATACAAAAGTTTGGTTGTCACAAATAACAAACCCTTAAAAATAATATTCGAAGTATTCAAACCTCGGATCGTCTCTCAAGAAATTGCAGGGAAGTGTACTTATAATTGGTTATGAAAAAGTGTATTTTTGGGGTTTTAAATGAGAAACAAGGAAAGTAAATTGCAGTGGAAATTAAATGATAAAAATGGTCTTAGCAAGGTTTGGTGGTCAAGGATCTCTATCCTTATCACTAACCACAACATGAGAATTGGCAAGGATCAATCCATTAAATCATCCTCTAACTAGTAAAGAAAAGTTAAATGAGCTATATCAATCCAAGTCCATAAGTCCTAACTCTCCACCAATTCAATTAGTGAGAACTAGAGTCAATGGCTACCAATCATCAATTACTTGGATATTAGTAACTCAAGAGTTCCTAAGTTACCATCCCAAGTCAAGAGCATAAAAATCTACCCTAACATCCTTCCAAGTATTTTATCAAACACTTGGTAGGCACAAAATTAAAGCATAGAAAACTAGCAAGAAATATTAAATCTAAACAACCAATTGCAAGCATCAATGATAACAAATAAGGGAAGAAGCAATAAACATGAAATACTTCAAATTGCATTAAAAGGAAAATCAATCTGACATGAGGAGTCATAAACTAAATTCAACAAGAGGAATAGATAAACCAAAGCACTAGAATAAATGAGAGTATAAGAGAAGTGAATTAAAGGAACATTGAACCTAGAATTAAGAAGAAATAAATCCAAAACTAAGATAAACCTTAAACCTAGAGAGAGGAGAGAGCCTCTCTCTCTCTAGAAAACTACATCTAAAACCTAAAATTATGGATAATGAGAAGTGTATGATTGATTTCCTCACTCTACAACCTCTAATCTATGTTTTTCGGGCTTAAAACTGGGCCAAAAATAGCCCAGAAATCGCCCCCAGTGATTTCTAATATGTACAGCACGTGACTCCATCACGCGTACGCGTCATGTACGCGTACGCGTCGCTTGTCTGTGCACTATCCACGCGTACGTGTCATGCACGCGTACGCGTTGCCTATCAGCAAGGCAACTACGACAAATTTTATAACATTTTGAAGTCTCGGATGTTAGCTTTCCAACACTACTAAAACCGCCTCATTTGGACCTATGTAGCTCAAGTTATGATCGATTGAATACGAAGAGGTCAAGGCTGACAGCTTAGCAATTTCTTCAATTTCTTGTATTCCGTCCACTTTTGCATGCTTCCTTTCCATCCTCTAAGCCATTCTTGTCCTATAAACCCTGAAACCACTTAACACACATATCAAGGCATCGGATAGACATAGGAGAGGATCAAAAATAGTGAATTAAAGGCCAAAGAAGTATGTTTTCAATCATAGCACAAAATCAGGAAGGAAAATGTAAAACATGTGAATTCTATGAATAAGTGTGAGAATAACTCAATTAAGCACAAGATGTACCACGAAATAATGGTGCATCACCCACGTGCAGCAGTTCAGCGCCTCCTCACTTCAGCAGCGTCGGCGGTGGTGGCGAGACCCAGTGGCGCCGGCGCAGCCTCCCTCTTCTCCTCCTCTTCTCCCTCAGTTCTCTCCTCTTCTTTACCCTTCCTTTCTTCCTTCTTTGAGTTTCCCCCTCTGATTCTCTTTTCTTTCTTTTTCTGAAGTGGCTGGGGTTTCTTGGGGTAAAGGGAGAAATTATGGGTTAATTAGGGTTAGGGTTGGTAAATGGGATTAGGGATTTTGGAATTTAATTTGAAAACTAATTAAATTCTTAAAATTACTTTAAAATATTATTGGTTGTATTAAATTGCTATTTGATTTTCACTTAAATACTCTAATTGAAATATAATACATTATAATTAATTTTCTTTATTAACAAAACATAAAGTATTTAATTATAAGATATTATCATATAAAAATATTATTATTCTATAACTACTAATTTTATAATTTAAATATAAGAAATAATTCAATAATTACAAAATTAGATAAAATTCTAATTTAAATATTCAAACATCATTATTTTTGAATTTCTAAAACGTTAAATAATAAATAGGAAAATAATCATAAAATTATAGAGTTTGGATAAAAACCTTAATTTATTTCAAATCCAATTAATGAAAACTGCCTTTAAGTATCTTCAATAAAATAATTTATGAACTTAAAACTGTAAATCATTTAAAATTAGTTCATAATAACTTTTTAAAGGTTTCGGGTCTTACATTTACACTATAAGTAAAAAGACGCAAATTGGTAAATAGGTTATAAATTAGGGTTAAGTACTTTTTTCGTCTTTAAGGTATAGGGTCAAAATCAAAATCGTCCCTGTAAGGTCCCACATCGGTTGGGGAGGAGAATGAAGCATGTCTTATAAGGGTGTGGATACCTCTCCCTAGCATGATATGTTTTGACGAGTGAGTGTGGGGGGCTTCGGCTATCAACTCTATCGTCAAAGGCAAAATTGTGAGGCCTTGTGTGCCAAAACGGACAATATCGTGCTAGCGGGTGGTCTGGGCTGTTACAGATGGTATCAGAGCCAGAGCCCGGATCGATGTGCCAGCGAGGGCGCTGGCCTGGGCTCCATTTCGGGGTGGATTGTAAGGTCCCACATTGGTTGGGGAGGGGAATGAAGCATGCCTTATAAGGGTGTGGATACCTCTCCCTAGCATGACGCGTTTTGACGAGTTAGTGTGGGGAGTTTCGGCTATCATTTCTATCGTCAAAGGTAAAACCGTGAGGCCTTGTGTGCCAAAGCGGACAATATCGTGCTAGCGGGTGGTCTGGGCTATTACAATCCCCAACCTTTTTTCTTTATTAAAATCATCCTCAACATTTAAAAATGCTTTAAAATCACCATTTTTACTCTAAAAAGACAAATTTACCCTTATAAAAAATAAATTATAAAATAAGAAATTATAAAATAAAAAGATTAAACTCCACCATTTGCAGTGGCTTCATTATCCCTCTCTTTTTCCATCATTCTTCTAATCCATTTCTTCCTCCAATCAAAGACCCAAACTTTGTTCTCTCCCCAACAACCCAATAAACTCAAACTCCCAATCCAAGCTTCTTCCCTCACCCACCTTTCTCTCTCTACACCAACCCCCATTTTCTCTCTCCTCAAACTCCATTAGCAACAAGCTTTCGTTCAAGTTAACAAACAAATCAAGCAACAGCAACAACTAAATTCAGCAACAATAAATTCAATAACAAATTCAACAAATTCAGCAACAGTAACACACTTTCAGCAATACCAAAATCAAAATGAATCAACAACAGCAGCAATATCCACAAAATAAATTAACAGAAATTTCAGATTTAACAACAATTCAATAATTATCACCGCAACTTTATATCCAAAATTAGCAACAATAGAAATTAAAAAAAAAGATGTTCATATTCTTCAAAAATAAAAAAAATAAAAAAAGAAGAACAGAAAGAGGAAGAAGGAAGTGACTGTGTGGTGCGGGAACCTACTACCATCAACCTCTGGCCGCTGCCGCCTCTCCAAACCCGCACCCTCCGATCTCTCGAAACTACCGCCCACCACCTTCGATTTCTGGACGAGGATGAATTCGAAGGCCTCTCCATCGAACACCCCTCCTCCGATCTTAATGCTTTCCAGTTTTCACTCCAATTCCACTTTCCCTTTCACCCCTTTAAATGCTCTCTGCCTCTTGCTTTTTATTTTTATTTTATATTTTTTTAGTTAAACATAATTTTGTGAGGGAGTAAAAATCTGGAGAAAAAAAAGAGAAAGAGGTTCGGTGATAATTATTGATGAAGGGGGTTGGAGTTAGTGGGGTTGGTGGGGGGGAGAGGATTTTTTTTAAGGGTAAAATCGTGATAAAAATATTGTTTATGGACAAAAGGATAATTTTATAACGTTTTGTAACGTTGAGGATGATTTTAATACGAAGAAAAGGTCGGGGATGATTTTGATTTTGACCCAAGACCTTAAGGACGAAAAAAAATACTTAACCCTATAAATTACCTATATTCATAAATAAAATATTTAATTTATTTATTTAAAAAATTCTATGTTAAATTATTGTGTTTAAAATAAGATAAAAATGACTCAAATATATAATTTTTTAAAATTAATTTATATTCTAAAACACTTGGAACCTGTTCGTACATGATATATTAGGTTTCAATAAAGTAATTGAAAATTGTAATACACTGACTACTCTAAGAATTATAATTTATATATTTATATGTATTAAACTAAATTATTTAATTAAATATATAAAATTTGAGGAGTGCTAGGGACTAATAATTTTTGTGATTTGTAATCATCAAGTAGTCATCAATAATATTTTTAATGGTGTGAGATTTTATCCAATAGTGTAGAATTACTCACTTTTCTTTTGCTGATTATATACTAGCCAGAATTTAATAAAATTGCTGGCCTCTAGACTTTTTCATAAAATTATATATTAATTTTTAATTATCATCTTATAAAAAGTTTCTAATCACCTTTTTGTGTATATACCGGTTGTTTTCCGGCACTGAGTTCTCGGTGTCCAGTCCACTGTCGAGAAAAAAAATGCAGTTTCTTTAAAATTAATTGTTAACTCTAATAAGTAATTCTGTCATATAGAGGTGGCAATGGGTAGGGTAGGGTCAGGAACGGGTTCAGGAATGTTATCATGGTGGGCCAATAATATATATAATATAAAAAATATATGCAAATAAATTATAATGTAAGATACATTACAAAAATATACTGATAGAGAACATATATTTAAGTGCAAAAAAAGTGTACTTTTTACTAACGAAGTGGTACACGTCGATTCTTCATATCATAAAATTTATCGATAATAGAATCTGTGTCAAATCTTTCAGCAATCTTCTTCTCAATGTAAATCAAAAGACAATTAGCAAGCAATTCATCTTCTATTTTGTTTCTGAGTCTATTCTTCACAATATTCATAGTTGAGAAAGATCTCTCAGTTGTAGCAGTTGAAACAGGGAGAGTTAATACCAAGCGAATCAAACGATCAATCAAAGGATATGTTAAAGACTTTCCTGTCTTCGTTAATCCTTGACATAACTCCGAAATTGTGCACAAGTTAGTTAATTCAATATGATTAGGAACATCAAGTTCATAATGTTGAGCTTGCATTCTAATGTGAAATTTCTCTTGGTCACTGAAGTCACCTGGATAAAACCGTTCTACTAATTCACATACTTTGATGACACTGAAGAACTTATAATTATCTCTGGGATCTAAAGTTGAGCTTAAAGTAAGCAATTCCACCATATTATCATTGAATCTTCCATTAAGCTCTTGCAATTGTGTATCAATTACAGCCAGAAATAAATTAACACGGTAATGATGCTCTACTGAAATTTGATCAACAATTTTGCGAGTTCGGCCTCTTCTAGGAATATGCAATGCATTCATATCAGGAACTTCAACTTAATTTTTCTCACAAAATAATATAACTTCTTTTATGAAAGCCTCCCAACTTGATTCTCTCATTCTTTGGATTAAAGTCTTCATAGTAGAAACCAGAGTTAAAGCATTCAATATGTCTTGATTTTTTCATTGCAAAGCTTGACAAAGATCATGACTAACTTCCAAAATATTTCTCTTCAAATGCAAAACAAAGACAAATTCAAAGGATGTGATAGCATCATAAGCAGCACTAGCATCACCACGAGTGGAGAAATTACCTTTTTCGGTGTTTTTTTCAAGAACTTCACAAGTAGCATCAAACATGCATAACAAGCTATGTACAGAATTCAAATGAGACCCCCATCTAGTATCTCTAGCTCTTTGCAAAGTACCAATTTGATTAAGTCCACTACCTATCACAATTTGATCATTGGCAATTAAGTTTGCAACATTATTTGCTTGAGCAACCCTTAACTGATCATGACGTTTAGGAGAAACAGTCACAACATTCACAATTAGTGTAAGTTTTGAAAAGAATTGATGAACATAACAAACTTCTTTGGCTGCAGAAACAAGTGCTAATTGTAATCGATGAGCAAGACAATGAATGTAATAAGCAAAAAGGCAATCTTTCAAAAATAGAGCTTGCAATCTCCATTCACCACGCATATTACTAGCTCCATCGTACCCTTGTCCCCTAAGATTTTGGACATCAAGATTATGACGAGAAAGAACTGATGAAATTTCTGTTTTCAATGTCAAAGAACATGTATCAGAAACATGTATAAGATCAAAAAATCTTTCTTGAACACAACCGTGCTTGTCTACAAATCTCAAAACCACGTACATTTGTTCTCGCTTTGACTCATCTCTTGCTTCATCAATAATTATACAAAATTTAGAATCACCATTTTTTTCTCGAATTGTTGCACGCACTTTTCTAGAAAAGATATACAATATATCTTTTTGAACACTGAGAGATATATATTGAGCATTTCCAGGAGCATTTTCAAGGACAACATTATGAACATTCTGATTACAGGAAGCTAAAAGCTTAATTAACTCAATAAAATTCTCCCTATTCAAAGATCCAGGACTTTCATCATCGCCTCTAAATGCACATACTTGAAATGCAAGCCATCGAATAGCATTAATAGATGTCTTCAACCTTAAACGGTTATTTGCAATAGTTTCATTACTATGCCTATCAAGAATTTTGTCTATATGCTTAGATTGAGCCATTAAATCATCACAAGATTTCACACATAAATTATGGGGAGAATTAGGAATAGAACCCTCGTGACATACAAATGCACAATTTATCCCATTATTTACTTTCTTCCAGTTACTAAATTCTAACTCTGAAAATGCATTTTTTCCATCATTACGAGCACTATAATGTTTACCAAACAAGTAACAAGGCAAACAATAAGCAGCATCTTTTTCTGGTGAATATTCTAACCAACTTGAAAATTTCTTAAACCAAGAAGATTGAAAATATCGACGGTGATTATTATTACCAGAAGCTGGATAGCTAATATTTGTTGGTTGGTATGGCCCAGCTATTATGTATGCTCTACGAATCTTATCGCGTTCATTGACATTATACTGTCAAATTGGACGTCGCTTTTCTGGATCCCTTTCTAGTAAAGAGATATTAACATCTCTTTCTAATCTTGGTACTTTGGTTTCATGTTGATATGTATTTTGAGTAAGATTAGAGAGCTCACTTACTTGACCTTCTTGTGAAATAAGATTAGAGAGTTGGCTTGTTTGAACTCCAACATTATCAGTAACCTTTCTCTTAAAAATTGCATCAATTTTACTTTGCTTTTTTATCGTAAAATGTCCTAATTTCTTTTTACCTGAAAAGAAACTCAAATAATTATATACTTACATGAATAAATAAAGTCTAAGTATATTTTATTAATTAAATATCAATAATAATAATTTTTTATTAAATTATTATCAATTTCATTAAAAAATAAAATAAAAAAATAAGAGAGAATAAATCTTAAAAATAGGTCAATAATTTGTCTATGTAAATACAAAAGAATAAAATTAAATTATTTCATAATAAAACAATGTACTTTGTTAATTAATAATTTTATGTAATTATATAAAAGAATTGAAAAATAAAATAAATACCTTGACTTCACTAGAGACTGGCAATGGACAATGGCAGTGTCGCAGTGATATGACCCCCTGAGAACTGAGGACGGCACGTGTTACGGTGTTAGGAAACAAAAGAATTAGAAAAGAATAGGAAAGGTGAAGAAACAGAATTAGTTTTAGAGATTTTTTTAAATTTTAATGTTTTATTTATGTTAGTTTGGGCTTCTAACTAGTGACTATTACTTTTTTTTTTTTAAAGCTGGGGCAGGCCTCTATTTGCCCCCCCCCCCCATGTATCCATCCCTGGGTAGGATAGTGTTTAGACTTTATTCTAATTCTACGTGCGGGTTGAGAATTTTTCAATCCTAACCCTACCCGCACCCTAAAGTTCTAAATCCTACCCTACTCGATCCTACTCGTAGAAAAATAAAAAAATTTTAAGTAAATATAAAATTTAACCATTCCAAATTTCATACACATGAATAAAATAAAAAATAAAAAACTAAGTTCAAATTAAAATTAAAAATAATAAAATTTTAAAAAAATCTAACATAAAATTACAAATAATATGATCATCGATTAGTTTAATGGTTATTTCAAATTTTTATAAGAGAAAGATTGTGGGTTCAACACTCATTTTCTTCACTACATACATAATTTTTACATATATATTATATAATATATTAGAGGTGCGGGTAGAGTAGGATAGGGTATATCCTGAACTCGTACCCTATCCTACCCGCAGGTGAACTCGTACCGCACCCTATCCTACCCGCAGTGGGTAGGGTAAACAACCCTACCTGAGCGGGTTGGTCCGGATTGAATATCCGCGAAAAGGGTATAGATTGTCAACTCTATTGTCATATGAACATATTTTTATTAAAAAAATTATATTAGTTTTGGTATACTTTTAAATAAATATTTTTTAAAAAAATAATATATATTTATTATTTTAATTATTTTAATCATATTCATTTTTATATTTTATAACAAATATTTATATAAAAATATAAATAAAAAATAAATTAAGTTCTTCTAAAAAAATGAAAATATAATTAATATTAAATTAAAATTGTAAAACTCATACGTAATAAAAATTATAAATTTAATCGTAATTAATTTTTAATTTAATTATTTTATAATTTTTTTATTTTAAAAGTATTATTCTATAAAATATAATATAAATAACGCGATTCTTCTATCAACTTTGATAGGAAAATGTTATGGTGGTTATCCTAATCTCTTATATCTCTTTGAAATGCCATCTTAGGAGCTCCTATGTCCACAGAATTTAGAATTAATTTCGATAATGGTATTTATTGAGTTAAAATTCATCTTGATTTCTAAAATTTTACGTTGGTCTCAATTTTGACATCAAAATTTTAAATTATCCAATTGAGACTTTTAAATATTGAATCGTGACTCACGTTTATTCTTGTAATGATCTTCATTAACAAAGTGTTAATGTGGCACATCAAGTTGTCAAGTTATGTTGCCATCTGAGTTTTAAATTGTCATGGTAAAACGCTGATGGATACATAATATGGCAAAAGTTAAAAATTCTAAATAAATCCCTGAAAATAGACTTAAAATCCTAAATTGCAGTCCCATTTTGATCTTGTTGGAAAGATGATAGGTTTAGGTAGCCAAGCTTCTGTGAGCTCTACAAGATCGTGTTCCCATGATATCTCAGCGAGAAACCCTAATCATAATAGATTGGAAAAGATTTCAGATTGATGTGGCAGTGAAATATATCCTGTGCTTCGGTGGTCTAGAACACATGCGAATCTTGAGATACTTTTTTATAGGTGTCCAAATTATAATGTAAGTTTTTTGCTGTGTAATTTTTCTCTTATGCATTGTCTTCTTCAACCTGTTATTGGACTACAATTTCTCTTGAGTATTTTTATAATATTTTGTTTCTTTGTTATTGCTGGAATGATAGACAGCTGAGAGGATGTGGTGTGATTTTTTTGTGTGGGTAGATAATGAAGAAGAAGGCAGCATAGTAGAAAGATAAGTACCTACAAACAATGACGATAATTGAAAAATAAGTTTAATTAGCATGGAGAATTAGCACAATAAAATCTGAGATTAAGTATTTGAAACTGTGGATAAGTTTTTTTGAGTTTGATGATTTATTTGTTTGTGTCCTTGATTATTGTTTATGATGTAAGTGTGGATAAGACGTGATTAAAAATATGTAGTTGTCTATATAAATTAATAGTATAAAGCAAGTCAATGTAAAAACAAATATGTTGTTGAAGCATCCTTTTTATAATTGAGATACTGTAGCTGTTATGCAATTTTTAATAAATAAATTTTAATATATAAAACTTACTAGAACTTTTTATAAGTTTCAAACTTGTCACTACATAAATGTACTCAAAATAAGACATACAAAACATAGCCAAATATCCAAGGACATCATTTTTCATAAACCAACCAAAACAAACTGAGCAACATAAACTTAATAAGTGTATGAACAAAATACAATTCAAAAAGGTATTAATAGCCAAGTCACAAAATAAGATAACCATGCTCCAATCACAAACAAAGAAGGAAAAATTAACATAATATTAAGGTATATTCTTAATCTAATTATTCATTACTTCTTTCTGGGAGGCTTGAACCCTGGTTTCAGCTTGGGTGTGGGGACAAATTTTATATATGCAGTCATCCTGAAAGATGTTTTAGAACTTGCTCCCTACATTGGATCAAGACATGCTGAGCTTAGGACTGGAGAGGATTTATTTTTAGGTAGCAGTTTGTTGGGCCTCCCTGTTGGGGTTACCTATTATACTGATGCATGAGCATCTTTTCTATCTTTTCCTAGTGAATTTACATTGGAATTGTTAAGTTTAATCAAGATTTAAATAATTTTTGCCACTATGAATGCTACTTTGAGTTGTGTAAAATTCTGTTTATTTCAGGTAGCATTCGAATGGATTTGAAGGAGTTTTATACAAGAAGAGAAAGAAAGTGGATGATACTGTCAACCCTGACCTTCTTGCCCTCTAACGGACATAACTTGAGCTACAGAGGTCCAATTTACATGATTCCAGCGGCATTGGAAAGCTAACTTCTAGAACTTTTCAATACTCTTTTCTTCCATTTTGTTTGGCCACATTGGCACCTAACTTGGGATTTTTCAAGTTAGGCGCCGGAGGAAGACAAGCACACATAATCTATTCGGCCATATTGGCGCCTAACTTGGCTTTTCCCAAGTTAGGTTCCAGAAGAAGAGCTTGCATTACAATTTTGTGCTGCATCATCCATGCTTAACTTCAAATTCATGAAGTTAGGTGCCTGTTCGAAGGGAAGCAATGGTCCCCACGCATTCAAGGATTGTTCGAAGATATTATTTATTTCTTTTGATTAAAATTTTTTATTTTAACTACAAATAGAAAAAGATATTATTTAGTTTTAGAAAATATATTTTACATTTATTAGGATTATATATAAAAGAAAAAAATTTAGCCCTTCGAGCCCTCTTCTCTTTTCACACACCTTATTCCGCACTTTACAATTTTTTTCAGAATCCTTGTTTTTCTCTCTGAGCCATGACTAAACCTCCACTGTTAAGGTTAGGAGCTCTGTTTATTGTATAGATTGATACTATTATTCTTCTATTTTAATTAGTGTTTTGATTTCAATTTCAAGAATTTGTTTTCGTTCTTCATCTTATGAATCTGGGTGGAACGGAAGTATGACCCTTATTCTATTTGAGTTATTGTAAAACTTGGAAAAGCAATTTACTTGAATAACAGCTTGAAAACAATTTCTCCTAAATTTCTAATTATCTGAACTTAATGGGATACATGACATATAATCCTCTTATATTTGGATAATTAGGATTTTTGTGGCACATAAACTAGTTTTGAACTTAACCTTCTAATCAAAATCAAGTGACCAAAGAATTAGCGATTGATGAAGGTTAGAGGAGACTAAAAAGGTCTAAGGAATTAGGGTTTAGTCACATATAGTTTGCCATGAATTGAATCTTGCATGATTAAAATAGTTGGTAAAAAAAGTTAATCCGGAAGATAAACAAGTCCAAAACCTTAACTGTTTTACTCATATATTTCACAACCCGTTTACTACTTGCTTTCTGATTTTCTGAATTTACTATTAATTCAATTGAGACCCAAACACTCTTTTCTACTTGTCTAACTAAGTAGATCACTCAATCATTGTTTCTTAGTCCATCAATCCTCGTGGGATCGACCCTCATTCACTTGAGGTATGTAACACCCCAATTATCCTAAGCTTTACCTCTAACCATAAAGAAAAGGTTAATTAGAGGTTACGACACTAGACAGACTAAAGCCGGTACTGCCAACTTAAGCGCCAGTACGCATTTTTTACAAAAACTTTTCGAAAGAAATACATTTTCCAACTCAGAAAAATTCACTGAAATCAAATTTCTCATTTATATTTTTAAATTAAAACTTCTAAATTTTGAATCTATTCTGGACACTAAAATTATTTTATTAAAACAGTTTTATGTGAAAACGCGGGTTCTTACAAGGTACTACTTGGTACAACCCGGTGCACTTGCCAGTTAGTTTGTGGTATTCAAATTCTGCACCACATACCATAAATGCAGTTAAGTTAGTGACATAACTATACCAAGAATATAATTATAAATACAATTTAAATCTACAAATGAAATTAAATTAGGATGAAATCACTTGATCTCCATCTTTTGGTTGTGAGTCAAGTGGTTGGATTAGCACAATCTCTGAAGGAGTGGCAACATCTTTAGGAGCATCATTAGTAATAGCATTTTTAGCATTATCAATAAGAGTCTCCAAAGGAGTCCCTTGATTGGAGGCACCATCTCCACCCTGATAAGTTGTAATAGCATCATATCACTTACCTTTTTTCTTACCAAGAACAGTTGTTGCTACTTTAGTAAGGGCAGCTGCAATATCATCCTTCTTGTATGAACAACTTCTCTTGGTATGGCTTTTTGTGTCACAATAAATACAAGTGAACTCCTTGTACTTTCTATTAAGCTTGGTTGTTCCAGTCTTAGATTTTTTGGTCCCCAAAGACTCTACATCAACATCCTTCCTTCTCTTCTTCTTCAACAGACCCAACTTTCTTTAAATGTTTGGAGCTTGAGGCCTACTATACTAAGACTTCTCCTACAAAGCTTGTCCAGGAATTGGATTTAGAATATGCATATATTTGTCTATAAGAATCCATAGTTACCCAAGAGTGGCAGTAGTCTTCAGGATCACCATTCAATCTAGAAATGGCAGCACAAGCATGGACACATGGCATGCCTAAAATTAAGTGGATATTAGAATCAGTATTAGAATACACTAGATTTGCATAACATTATATAGAAATGGTTAATTAAATAAAGATTACTTGTAATCTGCTAGAATCTACATGTGCAAATTTTTTTGCCTAAATCAACAACCATTTTGTCAGATAATCATGGATCTCAAATCTTTGATAACCATCATCTCCACACCACACTGGACACCATTTTTGTGACTCCTTTCTTGTTCTCTCAAGTCCGCTCTTCTGTATAGGTGCCAATGTGATGTTGTCATTTAACCTTGTTTTTTGTAATTGTCCTCATCACGAACATGCGGACCTCCTCCAACAGGATAATTATAGGCCTTATACTTCTTAAATAGACAATTTATTATGTAAAATTGTAAAATTTTAAATTTTATTAGATTAGAAATTATTGAATTTAAATATTTAAAATTATATATTAATTTTTTAATAATTTTATTTAATATTTAATTAAACTAATTGAACCCCGGTTGAATTTCGGTCGGACTACCGAACCATTGAACCAAACATTCTATCATTTCGTTGACCGATTTAGTTCTAGCAACCTTGCTCTTTACTGATACTAATTTTATTTCAAATATTATATCTAATACAAATTTTAATTTTAAATTAGTTCAGTACTGTAGATATCAGAAATGATACCTGTTCATACCCTGACCTAAGAATAAGGTCGGGTCCAACAAGGATAAAAGGGCCGACCTTAAAGGAGGGCTCTCCATCCCTTACTCGATCTCTTGGAAGAGGTCGTATACCAACTAAGGAGCCCAAAACCCCGCGTACCTAATGCAGCGAGGTCACTTCTTCTAGAAGACAGTGACTAGAGGGTTGTGCTTCAACAAAAGGTATAAGAAAGGATAAGATGGAACTACCGCCACCAAGGAAGTCATCAAACCCTACTATAAATATGCTGGCACCCCCTAGGTATAACTCACGTTCTACTTTACTAAAAGCTTGCTTAAAATCCTTACTAACTTAAGCATCGGAGCCTCTTGCAGGTACCATCCTCCACATCCTCACAAAGAACTCGGACAGGCTGTACCTCGGCATCACAAGTCGGACGTTGCCACTCAAAGGGACCTGGACCTCACGTTCAGGCCCAAATCAACATTTCAGGTAACCTTCAGAACATTGGCGCCATTGCCGGGGACCTGGAAGTCATCCCACAACCATGGTGGACAAGCAACCAGACGATGAACATATCACATCCAAACCTGAGGAAGAAGCACAGAAGGACAGGGAACCCTACGGGGAGACACCCCAAGGAAACTCTCCTCCAAGGAAAAATCATCTTGATGCATGCCATCCCGAAGGAGAGAAACATCCCCAAGCAACGAAAATACTGAGCATGGTTCACAGACAACAAGATCGCTTGAGACAACTCGAACACGAGGCGGAGCGACAGCGAGAGGCCAAACGGGAATTGAGAAGAGAATTAAGGCAGCGTAGGGAGCTAGAAGAAAAACTCCAAAAGATGGAGGCCAACCTTCGAACCCGGACCACTAGGTCAGGCAGGGACGAAAGTCCCTCAGGAGGACAAGATCCGTTCACAGAAGATATCATAAAGGCTAAGGTTCCCAGAAATTTCAAGTCACCGGACATGGACCTTTATGATGGCATGTCCGAACCGAGCCACCACCTTAGTAACCTCAGAAGCATAATGTATCTAGCCGACGCTTCTAATGCGACTCGTTGTAAAGCTTTCCTGGCCACTTTAACAAAGGCTGCGATGAAGTGGTTCGACAGCCTGTCCCCTAGGTCGGTCACCAATTTTGATGAACTGGCGAGAAAATTCCTTACTAGATTCTCCATTCAAAAAGACAAACAGAGCACGCCCCAAGCTTGCTAGGAGTAAAACAAGTAGATGGGAAAAGTTTGCAGGACTACATGGAAAGATTCAACAAAACTTGCTTGGAAATCCAGGAGCTACCAACTGAAGCGGCGATCATGGGTTTGGTCAATGGCCTGAAAGAAGGCCATTCGGCCAGCCCATATCCAAGCGACATCCATCTTTTTTAAATGAGGTACAGGAAAGGGCAAAAAAATACATTAACATGGAAGAAAGTTTCCGACTAAGAGAACCTCCTTCAAGGTCCAACCTACCCTATTCACTTCGAGAAAAAAAACGGGAACTCAAGAGAAAGGAGGAGCCGAGCACGGAGAAACCCCGAAAATACCACAACTACACTCCTCTCAGGGTCTCCTTAATGGACGTCTACAGAGAAATATGCCACACAGAGAAAATTTTACCACTCCGTTTGATCAAACACAAGAAGACAGAAAGTCGGACCGAGTACTGCGAATACCATAAAATCTATGGACACTCCACCAATGAATGCTACGACCTAAAAAATGCATAGAAATGTTGGCCAGAGAAGGCCGGCTCGATAGATACCTGGCAGCTAGGTCGGATGACCCGAGTAAGTGAAGAAGGGAAGAAGAAGAGGGTCGACCACAATGCCCTCCTGACACCCCGGAGCAGCACATCCATATGATTAACGGAGGATTCGCAGGGGGAGAAACGACAAAATCCTCACGGAAAAGACACCTCAAAGAGGTATACCAGGTCGGGGAAAGTAGCCAACAGATCGACCTGCCCACCATCTCTTTCACGAAAGAGGACGCACAAGGTCTGTTACCCAGACACGACGACCCTGTAGTGTTAACAATGATCCTAGCCAATGCAAACCTCCACCGCACCTTGATAAATCAAGGAAGCTCAGCTGATATTTTGTTTAATCCCGCTTTTGACAAGCTTGGGCTAGAAATAAAAGATCGAAAGGCATACCCTGACAACTTGTTCGGACTAGGGGACACCCCAATCCGACCTCTTGGATATATCTTGTTATACAACTACCTTTAGAAAGGGTACCGATCAAGGACCTTAAGCATCAACTATATCGTAGTCGACGTAAACTCGGTCTACAATGCCTTAATAGGTAGGACAATTGATGCGTGAGCATCTTTCCTATCTTTTCCTAGTGAATTTGCATCTAATTTATTGAGTTTAATAAAGAATTAATTATCTTTTAGCCAATATGGATGCTACTTTGAGTCTTTTGCAATTTTGTTTATTTTAGGTAACATTCGGCTGGATTTGATGGAGTTTCTGTAGCACAAGAACAAAAGGAGATGGCAACGAGGAGCGACGCGTACGCGTAATTTGGAGCTTTTCATGGCGACGCGTGCGCGTGACTGACGCGTACGCGTGATTTGAAGAATTTCACAGTGGCACGTGCGCGTGACCGACACGTCCGCGTGATTTGCGAAGAAGACCAGCAACGCATACGCGTGACTGATGCGTACACGTGACATGCGCCACGTGCGGAAAATGCAGAAACCACTGGGGGTGATTTCTGGGCCCCAGTTTAGCACCCAAGTTAGGCGCGGATCCAGTGAAGCCAAGTGGTCCCCACGTTACAAGACGCGGAGTAGTTAGTTAATTCTGATTTAAATTCAAATTTGAATTTGAAAATAGGAAAAGATATTATCTTAATTTTAGATATTAGATTTTAAATTAATTAGGAATAGTTATAAAAAGGAGAGACTTCTCTTCTATTGGAGAGGTTCCACCAGGGGGTATACCATCAGATTGAAACTCTGTACATTCTAGGAAAATCTTATTTTTCTCTGAACCATGAGCAACTAATCCTCCATTGTTAAGCTTAGGAGCTCTGTCTATTTGTATGAATTGATTTTATTACTTTTTCTATTTTAATTCATGTATGGATTTATAATTTAAGAATTATTTTCGCTCTTTATCTTATGAATTTGGGTGGAACGGAAGTATGACCCTCTTTCTATTTGAGTTCTTGTAAAACTTGGAAAAGCTCTTTACTTGAACAACAACTTGAAAACATATTCTCCTAAATTTTAATTGTTTGGATTTAACGGGATACGTGACTATAATCCTTTTATTTTTGGGTAATTAGAGTTTTTGTGGCATATAAACTAGAATTTGATCATGCAGCTTCTAATTGGAATTAATTGTCTAAGGAATTGGCAGTTAATGAATTTTAGAGGAGACTAGAAAGGTCTAAGAAATTAGGGTTTAGTCACATATAGTTTTCCATAAATTAAATCCTGCATGATTAAAATAGTTAGTAAGAAAAATCAATCCAGAAAATAGATATCTCTGAAACCTTAACTATTTCTCCATATATATTTCACAACTTCTTTACTGTTTGTATTCTAAAATTCTTAATTACTATTTAATGCTCTTTGAATATCAAAATAATTTTTTCTGCTTGCCTAACTAAGCCTATCACTCAATAACTATTGCTTAATCCATCAATCCTCGTGGGATCGATCCTTACTCACGTAAAGTATTACTTGGTACGATCCTGTGCACTTGTCGGTTAGTTTGTGGGTTGTAAAATACCGCACCAACAATCCTAAACAGACTTGCTGCTATTGTCTCTACTTTTCATCTTTGCATGAAGTTTCCCACGATCGAGAGATTTGCCACTGTGAAAGGGGACCAAAAGCTTGCAAGGAAATGCTATAATGAAAGCCTTAGCTTGAAAACCAACTCAGGAGGAAAGGAAGTCAACACAATCGAATTGGGGGGAACCCGAGTTCATGAAGAGCTACGTCCCCAACTTGAAGGCGAGACCGAAGAGGTCCAAATCGGAAATGCCCCTAGCAAGACAACGAGCATAGGGGCAAACTTTAAAAAAAAACTAAAGAAATAGCTTGTTGATTTACTAAGAAAAAATTCCGACCTCTTCGCCTGGAAAGCTTCCGACATGCCTGGCATAGATCCCGACCTGATGTGCCATAAGCTCACCGTATACCCAGGTTCCCTACTTATTCAGCAGAAGCACAGGAAGCTCATACCAGAGCAAACACAGGTCGTGAGGAACAGGTACAGGCCTTGCTAGAAGCAGGATTTATAAGGGAGGTAAAATACCCGTCATGGCTAGCCAACATTATATTGGTAAAAAAAGTAAAATAGAAAGTGAAGAATGTGTGTCGATTATACCGACCTCAACAAGGCCTTCCCTAAAGATCCTTACCCTCTTCCCAATATCGATGCACTGGTTGATTTGGACTCAAGGTACAGATACCTTTCCTTCATGGATGCCTACTCTGGATACAATCAAATCCCGATGCACGAATCTGATCAACAAAAGACCTTATTCATAACCCCAAAGACAAACTATTATTACATAGTAATGCCTTTCGAATTAAAGAACACAGGAGCTACATTTCAACGATTGATGAATAAGATATTCTCTACCCACATAGGAAAGCTGATGGAAGTTTATGTGGACGATATGCTTGTTAAAACTCCAGAAGATGAGACACTACTGTTCGACCTTTCTAAGGTATTTTCCACCATAAGAAAGCATGAGATGAGGCTAAATCCCATGAAATGTACCTTTGCAGTAGAAGCTGAAAAGTTTCTAGGGTTCATGCTGACCCGCAAGGGCATAGAAGCAAACCCATATAAGTGTCGGGCTATACTTAACATGAAAAGCCCGACCTGTATCAAAAAGGTACAACAGCTAAATGGGAGACTGACAGCTCTATCCAAATTCTTAGCCAGATCAGCCCTAAAGTCACTCCCCTTTTATTGGATCTTGAAAAAAGGGAGACAATTTGAGTAGACCCCAGAATGCGAACAAGCCTTTCAAGGCTTCAAGGCATTCTTGGGACAGCCGCCCATTCTTACCCAACCTATTAAAGGAGAAGAACTTGTGCTGTATCTGTCAATAGAAAGTCAAGCAATAGCCTCGACCCTGGTCCGAGAATATGAAAGGGGACAGCAACCCATCTACTTCGACAGCAAAGCCCTGCAAGGGGCCGAGTTGAACTATCAAAAGATAGAAAAATTCGCTTATGCCATTATCCTTACATCCCAAAGGCTCCGTCCTTACTTCGAAGCTCACACCATTAGGGTCCGTACTAATCAACCAATGAAACACATTCTACAAAAGACAAACCTGGCAGGAAGGATCCTGCAATAGGCGGTAGAACTGTCTGAGTTCAACCTCAGGTACAAAAATTGGACAGCCACTAAATCACAATATCTAGCTGACTTCGTCGTTGAATACACCGACAACCCAGGGACGCCCATCATATGGAGCCTATATGTGGACGGCTCGTCAAATAAGGCTAGAAGTGGAGTAGGCATCATACTAGAAAGTGATCAAGAAACTCGGATAGAGCTATCCCTGAGGTTCAAATTCCCTGCCTCCAATGACCAAGTTGAATACAAAGCCTTACTAGCTGGCTTGAAGTTGGCTAAAGAAGTTGGAGCAGAAAACATAATAGTTTTCAGCGATTTGCAAGTAATCACTTCATAGATCAATAGAAACTATCAAGCCAAAGACCCCACCATAAAGAAGTACCTGGATAAAACCCAGGAACAGCTCACACACTTTAAAGAAAGTGAGTTCTGACATATAGCCCGGAAATATAATGCCCGAGCAGATGATTTTTTAAAGTTAGCCAGCACCAAGTCAAGGGGTAATAACAAAAGTCTCATCCAAGAGACCCTGCGGTCTCCATCAATTTCAAAAGAGGAGGAAGTACTAACTATATCCAATCAACACTTAGGGTGGATGACTCCCATAGTCAACTACCTCAAATTTGAGGCCCTCCCTACAGAGGAAAAGGAGGCCAAAAGGCTTGTAAAAGAGGCACAAAGCTACACATTGGTCCACGACGTCCTATACAAAAGAGAGATATCAACACCCTTCCGACACAAAAGAAGTCGTAGAGGATAAAAGGGACGACCTTAGAGGAGGGCCCTCCATCCCTTACCCGACCTCTGGGAAGAGGTCGGATACCATAAGTATCCTGAAACCTCGCGTACCCAACGCGGCGAGGTCACTGCTTCTAGAAGGCAGTGACTAGAGGGATGGGTTCCAACAAAAGATATAAGATAGGATAAGATGGAACTACCGCCACCAAAAAAGTCATCAAACCCTGCTAATAAATACGCTGGCACCTCCAGGTATAACTCACGTTCTACTCTACTAAAAACCTGCTTAAAATCCTTGCTAACTTAAGCATTGGAGTCTCTTGTATAGTGACGGATCCAGAAAATTTTGGTAGTTGGGGCAAAATATATATATCTAATATAATATAATAATAATTTTTATAATAAAAATATTATGTGTACATAAAAATTAATTATCAAATTATTTATTAATCATTATGTATTCGTATATAAATATATGTAGTGTTTAATTTATTTTTAATGTGTATTTTTTATTTCAATATATATACACATGTAGTTATTTTCGATGTAAATATAACATGATTAGTTTTTATAATATCTAATTATTCAAATTAAAACACTGAAATAATCATTTATAAATAGTATAAAGTATATTTTTTGTCCTTAAAGTTTGACAAAAGTTTCAAAAATATCCTTAAGTTTTATTTTGTTTTAATTTTATCCCAAAAGTTTTCGATTTGCATCAAATATACCCCCTGACGGCTAGTTTTTCAAAAAATTTAAGATCGATTCAACAATAATTTCATAAGAACAATCCCTCAACACAAGCAAATCAAGCATAATTTTCATGCATTATTGTTATATTGGTCTTAAATTTTTTGAAAATTTAGCCTCTGAGGGTATATTTGATGCAAATCGAAAATTTCTGGGACAAAATTGAAACAAAATAAAATTTAGGGGTATTTTTAAAACTTTTGCCAAACTTCGGGGACAAAAAATATACTTTACCCTTATAAATATCTGTCTTTTTATATAGGATAATGCTATATATTCATATTTTTTGTCAACCAAGTCCAATCAAATTTGTCTAAGACAACAAAAATCAGTTATGACTAATATTATTTTAAGTTTTATTGTTTAATTTGCATGGTTAGACTTAGTTCATAAAAAGACTTGGATGTATAGTATTTCTTTTACATATATATAAGTAAATACTTATTTAGAAATTTATTTCTTATACAATTAGAAGTCAATTCTTAGTGAGATTCATAGTTGAAAAAGTTCTTTCAATTAATGTAGTTGTTACAGAAAAAAAATTAAAACTAAAATAAAAAAAGATAAATAACACTCTTTCGAGTTGATTTCTAAGGAAAAACACAAATTTTATTTAAATTGAGAATTGATCATTCTAATGATATCTAATATGAAATTTTTAAATTGCCTATGAAATACCAAAAGTTGAGTAAAAAATTATTGTGGGGTCAAATTAATAATTTAGTGGGGACAAATAAATACTATTATCATATACTACTAAAAAAAATTTCAAATCGTCGTGGGGGCGATTGTCCCCACACTCATATGCATACATCCGTCCCTGCTGACTTGTAGGTACCACCCCCATCTCCTCATGAAGAACTTGGACAGCCGGCACCTCGGCATCAGAAGTCGAACGCTGCCATTCAAAGGGACATGGACCTCACGTTTAAGCCCAAATCAACGTTTCAGGTAACCGTCGGAATAATACCCAACAAAATTCCATTAGAGTTGACTAAGTGTTATTAGTTTGGGTTAACTGATAAATTATGCAAGAGATAAGTTTGCTTTTAACGGTTTTATTATTTTGGGTTAGAGTTCTACTAGATAGACAACGGGAGTGCAACTAATGTGAATAATGGGTTGCACTTCAGGCACATTCCACCCCATTTATCTACCACAACCCTAGCCTCTCACCTTCCACCTTTCTCTCCTTTTATTGTAGTCGTTTCACTCCCTCTTCGCTGTCACGTTGTCATCAACGCACCTCACCGTCGCCGCAACTGTCTGAGGAAGCAACACACCGCACCGCCACTGCACCTTCTTCTCCTGTGCGTCATGACGCCCCTGTGCTCCCTGCAACCGACACCATTGTTGCACCTTCTTCTTCTCTGCGTCGCGTTCCTTACTCTTAAGCCGCCGCTGCACCTTCTTCTCCCTACAAGCAACGCTGCTGCTGCGTGCCTTCTTCTCCCCTCCGTCGCGCTACAATCATTCTCTGTGCAAGAAACACTGTCGCCTTCTTCTCCCCTGCATCGCATCCAAATGAAGAAGCGGGTCCTCTTATTGTGTTCGGTTGTGTTTGTGCTCCCGGGAACCATACAACGCTGCCGATCATCCCGAACCCTCCCATGTGTCGCGTCACCTGAGGAATCAATGCAGCTGCTTGTCTACCCCGTGGTGATAACGAATGTTTATTTTCATGTTTTCGGATGTTTCTTTAATGATGGATTGAATGTTTTATTTTTTATTTTAGGTAAATGTTACTTAGCTTTCAGAGGGACATTTCTTTGATTTTAGGTAGATATTTCTTTTGTTTAAGAATAATATTTTTTTAAATAAAGGATATTTTATTTTAGGTGGATGTTTCTTTTTTTAAAATAGATGTTTTTTTATTTGATGTGGATGCTTCTTGTAACACCCTCACTATCAGAATGTCACGCTTTTGGCTGTGCCACTCTGATGAAGTACTTTAGTTGATTTTGAACTGGTTAATAAAATAATGAATTATTCTTGAGTTTGATTTATTACGGAAAGTATTATATCTTGAGTAACTTGATTATGATTGTTGAAGCGAGATGAAACATGTTTGATAAATAGAAAGCATTTGAAATTTAAAATGTCTGTAGAGATCGTGGTTATTTATCGCCCACCAGGTTTTAAAGAAATTTGTTTTGTGGGGATCGTGGTTATTTACTGCCCACCAGGTTTTAAAGGAAATAGTTTTGTGGGGATCGTGGTTATTTACCACCCACCAGATTTGATATGAAATTATTATGGGAATCGTGGTTATTTACCGCCAACATGTGTGTTGTTTTCCAATTGAAAACGTCTATGGAGATCGAGATTATTTACCGCCCGCAGATGGTGGGGATCAAGGTGGTTTACCGCCCACCAGGTGAGGATCGTGGTACTGTACTGCTCACTAGTTTTCAAGAGGACGATGCCCAGGTTAGCTACCGGATATGTCGGGTTGGTTATATAACTGACAAATGAGCTCATTAGCCATAGGACAGGCATGCATCATATGCATTTGTATGCTTTGCTTGAGTTTGAATTTGTTTTGGTTTGCCTATTTGCTAAACTGTTATTAACTGCTATCTGAGCTATTTGCTATAACTGGTATCTAAACCTGTGCTTTCCTTATCTGTATTGTCTGTGTTTGTTCTGATATGGTACTTTTGAGATTATTGGTGTTGAGATGATGGTTGTGTTGATTGATTGTGTGATAGAATGAAGGCTGTGATTGTTTTCTGGTTGAAGTATTAGTAAAGTATGAAAAATCAAGTTGGTTCAGCATAGACTTAATGAACATATGCTTGGAACAGGTTGGTCATTCATATAGTCTAGGAAACTGATTGAGATTTCCTTATAAGAAATGGAGGGTTTTGGATTTCTGAAAAATCAAAAAGAGTTTCTTTGAAAATGTTTTGGATGATTAATAGTTGGTTCTTAAAAAGAATTCATAAGATGGGCGATAATCACTGCAATTGAAAGACAGTTTTCTTTTAAATATCTTCTTATAACAATTCTTAAACCCTCTACTGAAAACCCTTTCGAGAATGACATTCTCACTCCCCTACAGAATTTCATTTTCAGTGACTGGTTCAGAAAGCTTTGGCACAGGTTCAGGAGTCTTATGTTTTCATCTTCTGTATTTGACTTAGTTTTAGATTTTATTTTTACCCCTCGTTATTTGTCATTTCGACATTTTAGAAGAGTAGGACTTGTATATTAAGAAGTTTTGGATAAGTCTATGTATTTATTATTACGTGAATATGATATGCGACTGTGTGATTTTAAAGTAAAAACTTTTTGCTTTTATAATTAAAAATTCGGTTCATATTCGCGAAGCTTCAATATTAAATAAATATAGTATCAAATTAAAGGATTAGAGATAAGTAACGCCTATACTTTTAGTATGATCATGAGGTATTAAAAGTAAGGGTGTTACACTTCTTTTTTTAGATTGATGTTTCTTTCGGGAGGGTGACGTGAGGGCAGGGGCATGGCGCGATGGAGGATGGCGACTCGAGGGAAGAAGAGGCAACGTTGGAGATGAGGGAAGAAGAAGAAGATTAGGGTGGAGGCGTAACGAACAACGCTAAGAGAAATAAGAATTTATGGGGTGAGTGTGAGTGAAAATAGAATTAGGTTAAGTTTTGATTATGATTATTAAAAATCTAATTTTTAAAATTAATTAAACATTCCTTTTTTAACTTGTTATTTATGTTGTTTAATATAAACATTATCCTCCTATATTTTTTCTTTAGATTAATATAAATGAGTCCATTTTTACTATATATATAAACTATTTCACTTACAATTGGGTACCTTACCCTCAAAATAACTAAAGGTGTTAGAAAATTCACCTAAATTTTATGATTCCTTGATTTAAATCAGAAGGTGAATTTTTTTTATATTCCTCTAATGAAGAGTAAAATTAAGTGAAAAATAATTATTTTATTATTTAAAAAATATATATTATATATGATAAATCCTTTTAATAATTTTTATTTTTATTAAAATTTTATTGTTTACTATAATATTATCTAATTCTTTTCACTATAAAATAAGTTAAATGACTAATTATACTGCTAACCTTTTTTAAGTGTTATGTAATTTGTCCATCTATGATTCTTCAGTTGAATTACTTCATCATCAAATAGAGAAAAATTACTTGATTGAGAATTAACCGACACATGAAGGAAAACAAACATAAACAAAATAAAAAATTAAAAAATATTTATATTTTATATATTAAATCTTTTATTAAAAATATTATTTATATATTAAAATTAATCACTAAAACTATTTTTTATTTAAATTAAATAATTATATTAATTATGAAAATCTATCAAGCACAAATAATTTACAAAAATACACAGCGTAACATATCTCGAATACTGAGGTCTAAAGGTATTTATGAGCATATCCTGATGATTAAACACCCAGGAGATGATATATCACGATTTTGATGTATCCCGAATGCGCCCGGGATAAATATAGCTAGAAAATTGGATACTGAGTACTCGAAATACGCGTGTAGAGAAAAATAGAGTTCATTACCCAATATACGGTCAGAGGAAGAATTAGGGTCACAGTACCCGAGATGAATGCAGAATGAAAAATGGAGTCACAGTATCCGAGATACATATCTAATTAAGGTGTCTTTGCACCTTAGATAAATAAGAAAAATTATATATAAGAAAACTTCCTGACTCAACCATTACTCACAGTTCATTCGTATCTCTATTCTCTGTCTTTAGCCTTCTTTTTGTACTAATGGATAATAATAAAAAAAGGTGAGAAAGGAATGATTTTTTAGTCTAATTCAACCGTAATATTGTGTACTTTCTGTGTTGATTCTCTACATACTCTAAAGACTATGATACTAAGCAACATGGGGGAATAAGTTCTAAAGAGATTGGGCGGGTTGCATATAGAGTTTTATTAGCACTTTTGAGTGGTGGATTTACTAACAAGTTATTCTGGCTCGAAGCAGATCAACATGTGGGATAATATTTGACGAAGATGCTAGGCTAATGCTGCAACATGTGATGGAGTGGTATGCTGCAGTTTGTGACATAGGTGGTGGTTGTGGGTCATCCTTTTCGAGTCCGCAAGTAGTCTCATTGGATGTAAGGCCGATTCACTTCGTGCCAGCCTCATGATAGTGTTGAATAGGACAATAACGAGGGTGATTCAGATTATGTTGTCGAAACCGAATCATCTAATGAGAGTGATTCTTTTGATGAGTTTGTGCCAGAGACTCCTACCAGTGTTGGTGCTCGGTTTGTCCTGCCTCTCTCTTTGGCCATTCAACAATTATCAGAAGTTCCAAGCCATTATCACACTTTAAATTTGGATGCAATATAGTTGGATGATCCTTTCAATCCCGGCAACAGGGAGGACTACAACACGGATGGTGGGGGGTAGAATGTTGAGTTGGTCATAGGTTCAGGAATAGAAATGTTGTTCTGATGGCAATAATAAATCACAGCATTCAAAGGAATAACTGTTGTTGAAGTCCTCAAAAGGGTTGGTTCCATGATAATGACTTCATACGACATTTAAAATTATTGTGGAACCAACCCCTTTGAAGATTCTAACAATAGTTGTCGTTAGGACTGGATTAACAATATTACCCAAGAAAATGGTGTAGTTTAGAACAACACCCATCACCAATGAAAGAACAAGGATCGTAAAAAATGCAAGGGAATAACTTTGCAAAAGAAAACTCTTGAAAAACATTTTAAGTTTTTAAACAAGTAGTGTAATCAATGCAACCATAGCTTGTACAAATATCAGAGTTGTAATTTGTATGTTTCGACAGAAATTACTTATATAGTGTTTTGTAACTTCATCTTTTTTGAATGAACTATGGAATTCATCTATATAATTCATACTCATCATTGCATCACCACATAGATAACTGCATAAAAACCAAAATCAGCAAAACGAAACCAAAATAATTTGTTATTACAAAAGGATCCAAGATGGAGAGGTATGAATTACTTCAACCAGAAGAATTAGATAATCGAAGAATATCAATAACAGAATACATATGAGATAAGCACAAAATCAACAAAGCAACATAAATATTATAAAAGTCTAAAAGAAGTCACCCCCAGTCTCCCACCTTTTGCTTGAATTTCAGAAAATAATGAAAAAGCAATGGAAGAGTTTGATCTCACTAAAGACATAAATCAAACAGTTAGAATATAACGGCAAAATAAGCGAGACAACAAAAATATGCATATTCGGATAGTGAGAGCATTTATTGCGATAAATTCAACAGTGATGATGGGAGATGAGGTTGAAGATTTTTCCGGTGTTGGTGTGGAAGATGTGGAGGAGGAAGAGTTCAAAGTCAAAAAAATTTATATAAATAAGCTCAACAATGAAGACATGAGTCAAGTGGATTTCATGCGTTGAAAGGCATGGGTTGGGAGGGTGACTTGTTACCCGAAGGATTTGTTAAATAGTTGATTTGGATTGTATATGTATATTTATAAAAATACGTGCTATAATTAATTTTGGTAGTTAATTTTAGTGTATAAATAATATTTTAAAAAATAAAAATATTTGATAACAAAAAAATAGTAAAAACAATCAAAATTTATTTTATTTAATATTTATTAATTATTAATAATTAATAAATGTTAAATAAAATAAGTTCTAATTATTTTTTTTTCTCCTTAGCATTACTGTTTTGGAGAAATATAAAGATTTAATATTTTTAGTCAATATTAACCAATACTTAGCTAACATCTTATTTTTATATTATTAAAATTTAAGATTTAAAATTTATAATTTAATACTTAAAATTTAAAATATTAATTAAAAATAATAAATTTTGTTAATGATATAACATTATTCATAATATATTACATTATAAAATAGAGGAGTGCTAGGGGAACAGCAGATTTTGTGAGTTGTAGCCATCAATTAGCCATCAATAGTGTATTTAATGGTGTGAGATTTCATCTAATAGTGGAGAATCACTCATTTTTATTTTGCTGACTAAGTGTTGGTCAGATTTGCTGGCCCATAGACTTCTCCTATAAAATATTGCGTTGGGTCAGATTGAGTAAAAATCAATCCGAATCAATGCTTTGAACATGAGTCCATTTTGAAGATTGGGTCATAAACACCAATAGCTCATATGATAGAGAAACAATGCATCATAAATTCATAATAGTGATTATTATTTTCCTACGACCAAAAGAAGAAAAAATTATTATTTTTCGATAAAAAATAAAAAATAAAAAACTACTATGAGATTCATCTAACATAAGTCATAATAGATTGGGTTGTTAGTTGTTTCTGTGTATTATGTCTCATATTTTATCCCTAAAAAACAATGCATGTATATAGAAGGTTTTATAATCAGTCCTTATTACTCATTAAAAGGTGTAAATACACAAAACTTAACACTTTTTAACAAATCTTTTTAAACACAGTTATTTTTTAAAATGATCAAATATTTATATAATTCTGATATATGCACAAAATTTGAATATATATATAGACTATTATACGAATAATGTGAATACGGGTTGAATACTAAATATACCAATTACCAAATGTTTTTAAAGTATAAAAATTAATAAAATAAGGACATGAAATTTTATTTATTTTTAAATTAAAATAATAAAACTCGCCTATGATATAAATTATTATACATTCAAATGACTATTAAAATTTAAAATTCCCAACTTTCTTATTATTGCGACATTTTCTTTTCCCATAATAAAGCAAATTAAAACTATCAAAGCATATATAGGTATGGCCTCACCGCACCGTACCGTAGAGTAGTATTGAATGTGAAGTCAGATACCGGCAAAATTTGTTTGTAAGTATATATACATTGATCACATTCAATTCGTTCATGCATTAACGTTTAAGAAAGAATGAAAAGAAAATACATTTCTTATATATATATATATATATATGCAAATGTATGACCTTCCCTCAAGAAAGCTATAACCTACTTAAAATGAATAAGCAAATGAGGCCAAAGCACAATTAATACATCCAGCTGATAAATTTCAATATGGTTTTGCCTTGTAATACGCATGGTATGATATGATAGTTATCTAAACTAAATGTCAATATGACGACATTCCCTCAACAAATTTCCTATTATTATTTTTATTTCTCAAAGTGTCCCGTTTGATAAGTCAAGGATGATTGATTTGTCAGTGAGTTTAAATTTTATTTACGAATTTATTATTAGCCAATAAATTATTATATATATAAAATGGGATTTAAATTTTCTATATTTATTTAAATGAACAGGTAAATTAATCACTCGACTAACCTAATTATCATATATTTAAAATTCAAGAAGTATATGTATTGGCACAAACATAAAATATAATACGATAAAATTACGAGTGTACAAATTTAAATTCTATCTGAAATATTTATCCGTATTAGATCTGAAATATGTGGATATAATTCGATTCGCAAGATCATCAGATCAAATAAATAGAATTGGATCGAAGATTTTAAATATGTATTCGCAAATAAATATACTCCACATACAAGTCATTTTTTAATACAAGTTCATACAACTCTCTTTAACCTAATTCACCTCACGCGTCACTATCTAACCAACATTTCAATCAATACGTGAATATATAAATGCCTTTTTCAAAAAGATTTCGTTTCCGTTTTCAAATTTTCTCATTGTTTTCGATCTACATTCTCTTCCGTTTGTGTGTTCTCTGCGTTTCTCTTTATTTGTTCTCTGCGTTCTCTTCGTTTTTCACAATTTTTTTCGTTCTCTACGTTTTTGAAATCAAGCTCTAAAATTAGTTTTGAATAATTATCTCGTTGTTGAAGATAATAAATGATTCAAATTCAGATTGTTAATTAAACCAGAGCGAAGTGGATTATTGTTTTGAATCCAATCAAGTGGCTGAGGTGTGGTTCAATTCTAGTTAATATTTTCGTTAGTAGTTTATGATTCTGTAGGTGAATAATGTTGTTTTTGTTTGTGAAAATTGTTGTTCATTGTTGATGGTTTGAATTGAATGTAATATAAGAGTTTTGCATTAAAGAAAATATTTTTGTGTATTTGTAGCAAATTTCAGTATAAAACTAAGATATTTATGTATATTGTTTAAGAATTTTTGATATATGTGTACTGATAAGTTTTGCATAATTCAAAACTCTTCTTCTCCCGCCTCCTTATCTTCTGCTGCTACTTCTTCTTTTTCTTTTTCATCATCATCATCATCTCATTTTTTTCTTATTCATCTTTTTTTTTGTTTTACCATCTTAAGTTTCTTCTTGTTTTACTCTCTTAACAAGAATAAAAGCAAAAAAATCAAACAAAAAAGAAGAAGAAATACATAATACTATAAAATTACTTGGAAGGGGATAAATTTATATTCATTCAACTAAAAAAAGAAAGAAATAAAAAAAAGAAGAAAAAAATACAGCATTAAAGAAAATATTTTTGTGTATATACAGCAAATTATGGTGTAAAACTAAGATATTTATACGAATTGTTTAAGAATTTTCGGTATTTTTGTACTGATAAGTTATACATAATTTAAACTCTTCCTCTTCCTTCTCCTTATCTGCTGCTGCTTCTTCTTCTTTATCATCATCATCACTATCTTCTTTTTTTTTTTTTCTTATTCATCTTTGTCTTCTTATTTTACCTTTTCAAGTTTCTTCTTATTTCACTCTTTTACCAAGAATTAAAAACAAAAAAGATCAAACAAATAAGAAAAAGAAACTCATAATGTTGTAAAATTACTTGAAAGATGATGAACTTACATTTATTCAACTAAAAGAAAAAATAAATAAGAAAAAAAAGAAGAAAAAATGCAATATTAAAAGAAATATTTTTGTGTATATGTAGCAAATTTCAGTATAAAACGAAGATATTTATGTGTATTATTAAAGAATTTTCGGTATTTTTGTACTGATAAGTTCTGTATAATTCAAAATTCTTTATCTTCCTCCTCCTCATCTTTTGCTGCTTCTTCTTCTTCATCTTTTTATTTCATTTTCTTAATTTTTTTCAAATTCAACTTTGAAACGTTCTTCACTTTTCACAACGATTTTGAGATATTTTGATCCTTGTTTGAATTTTTAGTGTTGCGATTTTGATTGAGGGAAAAGAACCGTTTATCATAATGATTTTTATGCTATTCAAGAATTGAAAAGTACGTATTTATACACAATCTAAACTGAAGGTTATTTTTGTTGAATTTAGACCAACTTATATAAACTGTATACCAAAATAACCTACATATATAACAGGTCTCATTTACAAATTCCATCCATAGATCTCCATATCCATAATATAAATATATATATACACACTCTGTTGCCCTCTAATTTAATAAGTTGCTTATATTTGTTTGTGCAATTTTTCAATATTATTTTGTTATGTTTAAGTTTTTTTATTTGATTTAGTTATTAATAATTTGTGTTGTATTTTTGGAATGTTGGAATATTAGAATTTATATTATTACTTATTTGTTCTTATTGTTGGAATATTAGTTAATTAGATTTGATTGTTTTATTTGAGATTTTTATTATTATTCATATACATTAGTTGTTTTATTTTTATTTTTATATTTAAAAAATACTGTTTAATAGTATTTTAGAAGTAAATAGATATAAAAGAGTGAAAGAAAAAAAATTTTTATTTTAAAATTTTTTAAGAAAATTTAAAATTCTTTTCTTTTTCTACAAGTAATATCCGATATCTGATCTTATCCTATCGGATCCGATACAAACTTAAAAAGTACAAATATAAAATTCAATTTGATCTAATGATTTTAGTACCTGAATTGAGATTTTAATCATATCCAATTCATCTATTTCACTATATATACCTCTAGATAATATATATACGTATGTAAATATTCTCCCGCCAGCCTTAGCTTCGGAGCTTGTTATTTTGTACTTTTGACCCTCTATTCCCACTTTTTGTTTATTTATAGTTATGAACCTTAGTTTCCTTCGCACGCAAGTAATCTCGTTTTCTGAGTGTTGCGCTTTTTATTTTGCTATTTTACTTTATCCGTTTTTCAAGGCTCCTCGTATATTGTATCCAATATTATTATATATATTTTATTTTAGAGGTCGTAATACCACGCCACCTCTGTTTTACGGCTTAAGCGTAAAGCTCTGTGTGGTAGGGTGTTACACGTCATCATCAACGCACCTCACCACTGCCGCAACCGTCTAAAGAAGCAACACGCCGCACCGCCGCTGTGCCTTCTTCTCCCATGCGTCACGCCACCCCTGTGCTCCCTGCAACCCACACCGTCGTTGCACCTTCTTCTTCCATGCGTTGCGCCCCCTGCTCTCAACGTTTCCGTTGCACCTTCTTCTCCTATGCATCGTGCCACCCCTGTTCTCCCTTCAAGCGATACAGTCGCTGCATGCCTTCTTCTCCCTTTCCTTGCGCTGCGATCATTCTCTCTGCAAGCAACACCGTCGTTTGCCCTCTTCTCCCCTACGTCGTGTCCGGATGAAGAAGCAGGTCCTCTTCCTACGTTCAGTCGCGTTTGTGTTCCCAAGAAGCATGCAACGCTGCTGATCGTCCCAAACCCTCCCCTGTGTCGCATCACTTGAGGAATCAATGCAGCCGCTCGTCTGCCCCATGGTAAGAATATATGTTTCTTTTCATATTTTCGGATGTTTTTTTAATGATGTATTGAATGTTTCTTTTATTTTAGATGGATATTACTTTGCTTTTAGAGGGACATTTCTTTGATTTTAGGTGGATCTTTCTTTTTTTTTTAAGAATGATTTTTTTAAATAAAAGATATTTTTTGTTTTAAGTTAATGTTTTTTTAAGTAGATGTTTCTTTGATTTGATGTGGATATTTCTTTTTTTTGGATGGATGTTTCTTTCAGGAGGGCGACACGAGGGCGGGGGCAGGGCGCGATGGAGGATGGCGACTCAAGGGAGGAAGAGCAGACGCCGGCGATGAAGGAAGAAGAAGAAGATTAGGGTGGAGGCGTAACGAACAACATTGAGAGAGATTAGAATTTGTGGGATAAATATGAGTGAAAATAAAATTACGTTAAATTTATTTTGATTATAATTATTAAAAATTTGATTTTCAAAATTAATTAAATATTCTTTTTTTAACCTATTATTTAGGTTATTTAGTATAAACATTATCTTCCTATACCTTTTCTTTAGGTTAATGTAAATGAATCTATTTTTACTATATATAAAACTAATACCACTTAAGACTGGGTACCTTACCCTCAAAATAACTAAAGGTTGGTGTTGGAGAATCACCTAAATTTTATGATTCTTTGATGTAAATCAAAAGGGAAAGAAGAAATTTTTTTATATCTCTTTAGTGAAGAGTAAAATTAAATAAAAAATAAAATTTTTTATTAATTAAAAAATATATTATATATAATAAATCTTTTTAATAATTTTTTAATTAAAAATATTTTTATTTTTATTAAAATTTTATTTTTTACTATAATATTATCTAATTCTTTTCATTATAAAATAAGTTAAATGACTAATTATATTGCTAACTTTTTTCGAATGTTATGTAATTTGTCTATCTATGATTCTTCAATTGAATTATTTCATAATTAAGTAGACAAAAAAAATTAAAAAAATATTTGTGTTATATATATAAATTTTTTAAAAATACTAGTTATACATTAAAATTATCTATCAAAATTAAAAAATTTTTATTTAAATTAAATAATTATATTAATTATGAAAATCCATAACGCACAAATAATTTATGAAAATGCACAGCGTAACACATCTCGGGTATTGATACCTAAAAGCATTTATGAGCATATCCCAACGATTGAGCTCCTAGGATATGATACGCCACGATTTTGATTTATCTCGGATGCACCCAGAATACGATACAGCTGGAGAAGCGGGTACTGAGTACCTGAGATACGCGCATAGAGAAAAATGGGACTCAATACTTGGGATATGGTCAGAAAAAGAATTGGGGTCACACTACTCGAGATGATTGCAGAGTGAAAAATGGGGGTCACATTACTTAAAATATGTGTCTAATTAAGTAGGTTTCTTTTTTCACCCTAGATAACTAAGAAAAATTCTATATAAGAAAACTTCCTGACTCAACTATTACTCATAATTCATTCGTATCTCTATTTTCTGTATTTAACCTTCTTTTTTGTACTGATGGATAATAATAAGAAAAGGTGAGAAATGAGTAATTTTTGGTATAATTCAACCATGATGTCGTGCACTTTCCATGTTGATTCTTTACATGTTCTAAAGACTGTCATACTGAGTAATATGGAGAATAGGTTCCAAAGAGATTGGATGAGTTGCATATAGATTTTTATCAGCGCTTCTGAGTGGTGGATTTATTAACAAGTTATTCTGGCTCGAAGCTAATCAGCATGTGAGGATAATGTTTAATGAAGATGCTAGGTTAATGCTACAACATGTGATGGAGTGGTATATTGCAGTTTGTGACATGGGTGGTGGTTGTGGGTCATCCTTTTAATTTCGAGTCTGCAAGTAGTCTCGTTGGATGCAAGGTCGATTCACTTCGCGCCAGCCTCGTGATAGTGTTGAAGAGGATGATAGGGGCAGATTATGTTATCGAAACTGGATTATCTAACGAGAGTGGTTCTTTTTATGAGTTTGTGCTAGATACTCCTACTAGTGGTGGTGCTCGGTTTCTCCTGTCTCTCTCTTTGGCCATTCCACAATTATTAGAAATTTTAAGTCATTATTACACTTTAAATTTGGATGCAATACAGCTGGATGATACTTTTAATCCCGACGACAGAGAGGACTATAACACGAATGGTGGAGGGGTAGAATTTTGAGTTGGCCATAGATTCAGGAATAGGAATGTTGTTTTGATAGCAATGAAGAATTATAGCATTCAAAGGAACAACTATTGTTGGAGTCCTCAAAGGGGTTGGTTCCACGATAATGACTTCATATACCATTTAAAATTATTGTGGAACCAACCCCTTTAAAGATTCCAACAATGATTGTCGTTAGGACTGGATTAACAATATTACTTAAGAATATGGTGTAGTTTAGAATAACACCCATCACCAATAAAAGAACAAGGATTATAAAAAATGTAAGAGAATAACCCTACAAAAGAAAACTCTTGAAAAAACATTTTAAGTTTTTAAACAAGTAGTGTAATCAATGCAACCATAGCTTGTATAAATACCAAACCTGTAATTTGTATGTTTCGGCAGAAATTACTTATTATAGTTTTGTAACTTCATCTTTCTTGAATGAATTGTGAAGTTCATCTGCATAATTCGTACTCATCATTGCAACACCACATAGACATATGCATAAAAATCAAAATAGCAAAACAAAGCCAAAATAATGTCATTACAAAAGGATGTAAGAGGAAGGGTATGAATTACTTCAAACATAAGAATTAGGTAATCGAAGAATAGCAATAACATAATACATATGAGATAAGCAAAAAATCAACAAAGTAACATAAACATTATAAAAGAAGTCACCCCAGTCTTCCACATTTTGCTTGAATTCTAAAAAATAATGAAACATCAATGGAAGAGTTTGATCCCACTAATGACATAAATCAAATAATTAGAATGCAACGGCGAAAGAAGCGAGACAACAAAAATATGCACTTGGGTAGTGAAAGCATCAATTGCGATAAATTTAATTCAATAGTGATGGGATGCTGCAGGAACGGGAGATGAGGTTGAAGATTTTTCCGGTGCTAGTGTGGAAGACGTGGAGGAGGAAGAGTTCGAAGTCGAAAAAAATTACAAGAATAAGCTCACCAGTGAAGGTATGAGTCCGGTGGATTTCATCCTTTGAAAGGCATGGGTTGGGTGGGTGGCTGGATTGTTGCGTGAAGGATTTGTTAAATAATTGATTTGGATTGTATATGTGTACTTATAAAAATACGTACGGTAATTAATTTTGATGGTTAATTTTAGTATATAAATAATATTTTGGGAAATAAAAATGTTTGATAATAAAAAAAATTAGTCAAAAATAGCCAAAATTTGTCTTATTTAATATTTATTAATTGTTACAATAATTAATTAATGTTAAATAAGACAAATTTTGTCTACTTTTTTCTTATTTCTAACATTATTACTATTTTAAAAAAATATAAAAATTTAATATTTTTTTGTCAATATTAACCAATACTTAACTAACATCTTATTTTTATCTTATTAGAATTTAAGATTTAAAATTTTTTATTTAATATTTAAAATTTAAATATTAATTAAATATATTAATTAAAAATAATAATTTTGTTAATTATGTAACATTATTTATAATATATTTCATTATAAAATATGTATTTAATTATAGATCATGACTTATGGGTTGGGTCAAATAGAGTAAAAATCAGTCGGAACCAATGCTTTGAACATGAGCCCATTTTGAAGATTGGATCATAAACACCAATAGCTCATATGATAGAGAAACAATGCATCATAAATTCATAATAGTGATTATTTTCCTTCGACCAAAAGAAGAAAAAATTATTACTTTTCGATAAAAAAAAAGAAAAATATATATTAAGTTTAACTCTAGCATAGTTAGAGACAACTCTTTGTATTGTAGTAGCTAGAGATAATTTTAATCCATCCATTACAGTGCCTTTCATAGGCCTAATATAAACAATTAATAAAAAAAATAAAAAATAAAAGCTACTATGAGATTCATCTAACATAAGTCATAGTAGATTGGGTTGTTTGTGTGCATTATGTCTCATTTTTTATCCCTAGAAAACAATGCATGTATAGAAGGTTTTACAATCAGTCCTTACTCATTAAAAGGTTTAAATACACAAAACTCAACACTTAATAACAAATCTTTTTAAACACAGTTATTTTTAATATTATCAAATATTTATATAGTTCTGATATATTCACAAAATTTGAATATATATAGACTATTATACGAATAATTTGAATACGGGTTAAATACTAAATATACCAATCACCAAATGTTTTTAAAGTATAAAAATTAATAAAATAAGGACATGAAATTTTATTTATTTTTAAATTAAAATAATAAAACTCGCCTATGATATAAATTATCATGCATTCAAACGACTATTAAAATTTAAAATTCCCAACTTTCTTATTGCGACATTTTCTTTTCCCATAATAAAGCAAATTAAAATTATCAAAGCATATAGGTATGGCCTTACCGCACCGCACCGTACCGTAGAGTATTGAATGTGAAATTAGATACCGGCAAAATTTGTTTGTAAGTATATATGCATTGATCACATTCAATTCGTTCATGCATTAACGTTTAAGAAAGAATGAAAAGAAAAGACGTTTCTTGTAGATAGAAATAATGGATATATATGCAAATGTATGACCTTCCCTCAAGAAAGCTTTGATATACTTAAAATGAATAAGCAAATGAGGCCAAAGCACAACTAATACATCCATCCAGCTGATAAATTTCAATATGGTTTTGCCTTGCAATACATATGGTATGATTGATAGTTATCTAAACAAAATATGTCAATATGACCACATTCCCTCAATAAATTTCCTATTATTATTTTTATTTCTCAAAGTGTCCCGTTTGATAAGTCAAGGATGATTAATCTGTTATAAAGATAAATTCTATTTAAAAATTTGTTATTAGCTAATAAATTGTTACATATACAATACGATATTTAAATTTTTTATATTTATTTAAATAAACAAATGAGTTAGTCATTTAATCAATCTAAATTAATTATTCTATACTTAAAGATCTAAAAAGTACATGTATTACACAAATATAAATTAAAATATAATACGATAAAACTAGAAATGTACAAATTCAAATTCTATCTACAATATTTATCTCCATTTGCTCTTAAATGAGCGGAATAAATAGAATTGGATCGCAGAATTTAAATATGTATTTACAAATTCTATCTATGAATTTGCACATCTACAAAATAAAAAATAAAAAATATATAAATAAATAAAATATATATACGCTGCTCCCCTCGAATTTAAGAAGTTGCTTATATTTGTTTGTGCAATTATCCAATTTTATTATGTTATGTCTAAGTTTTTTTTTATTTGATTTAGTTATTATAATTTGTGTTGTATTTTTGGAATGTTGGGATATTAGAATTTCTATTATTACTTATTTGTTCTTATTGTTGGAATATTGGTTAATTAGATTTGATTGTTTTATTTGAGATTTTTATTATTATTCATATATATTAGTTGTTTTATTTTTATTATTTAAAAAATACTGTTTAATAATATTTTGGAAGTAAATAGATATAAAAGAGTGAAATTTTTTATTTTTTAATTTTAAATTTTTTAAAAATATTTAAATTTTTTTCTTTTTTATAAATAATATTCAATATTTGATCCTATTCTATCATATCAGATAGAACTTAAAAAGTGAAAAATATAGAATCTAATTTGATCTGATAGTTTTAGTATCTGAATCGAAATTTTAATCATATTTAATTCATCTTTTTTGCTATATATATCTCTAGATAAAATACAAAATATACTACTATATTAATTTTAAATTTTGTTAAACTTAGAGATGTGACATTTAAATAAAATATGATGTCTAATATTTTGATACTTATTAATATTAAAATACAAATTAACTTTTTTTCGTTTTATTTTTTTTAGTTATATAAAATATTTTAACTAACTTTTTATATTACTAATTAATATATAATAGATATTATTTTTAAATACATTTTAAATATATAGACTACGAATAATAAACTCATTCATGATCTTGCATATTTATCATAAATGAGAGTTATCCAACTATCAAAAAGTATTTTGTAGTTATTTAAATAGGAAACCATTTACGACTCCGAGTATATATATATCCTGCAATCATAACAGGAAATTTATTCTGAAACCACTCACTTATAACACCAAAAGAAAAACAAAAGGCCAAGGAAAGAACAATATGGAATTGCAATGTCCAGGTAAATATATATTTGCGTATATATTTCCTTTTCTCTTTTCTTTATTTTGTATATATATAGTTTTTGTCATAAAATTATTTGTCTAAGAAGTTTAAGTTGATAAGAATAATTACATAAATAAATATATCTTAATATGTCTCTTTATACAATAACTTTTTTTAGATTTTGAAATGTGAATGAGGTACAGTTTTAGTTATTTCATTGGTTTTTATAATTTTATTAAATTTATAAATAGATTTTTATTTTTTTAATTATATATTTATATTATTTTTATTTTATAATTAAATTTTTATTAGTATAAAAATATCAAAATTAATAAAATATTTTTTTTGTAAATTGAACGTACTGATAATTAGCCAATAAGTTATAACTCAAATGACATAGTCTTTCCACACTTATCTAAGAGGTGGTGGATTCAAGTTTTCATATATTTGGTAAAAAAAAACGTACTCACAATTAAAAATTTAATTTAATTTTTGACTACATATTTTTTTTAAAAAATTTTGTGTTGATTTTAATATTTTTTATACAAAAAATTTAATTACAAAATTAAAAGTAATATAAAGACACAATTAAAAAAATATAAAAATTTAATCAAAAATTTAATAAAATTATAGAGACAAATAAAATAATTAAATTATTTTTTTATTTTTAATTTATCTTCTGTTAAATTTTTTTATGGAAATAACAAGTATAAGAAAATTTTAAAATTTTTTGTTATAAAAATTTTAATACCATATTATAAAATTATTTATCTAAAAAATTTAAATTAATAAAAAAATACAAATAGTTATATCTCCAATAACTTTAATTTATATTAATATATTATTGTATATACATATTTAAATTAAACATTTTCGTCCAATGCTGTAATTTGGTTGTGAGATAAGCTACTTGTATGCATAACTACTTTAAAATTAACCTGTTGAAAATTTATTTTTTATATATAATTAGTAGTTTTTCTGTCTCTGGTAGTTCCATTACAAAAATGTTAAGGACAAAGATGATTAATTTGTGGATGCAGCTAAGAATTCATGGCCAGAGTTGATGGGAACAAAAGGGGAGAAAGCAGCAGAAAGAATTGAAGAAGAAAACCCAAATGTTCGTGCCATTGTGGTTTTGGCTGGCACTGTGGTCACCATGGATTATAGATGCGATCGAGTTTGGGTTTGGGTCAATAAACATGGCCTTGTCATTCGAGTCCCAAGAAGAGGATAACTAACTAATAGACAGCCGAGATCTAGTTCAAGTGATAAAATTATATGCTTTTTAATATATTGTATTTGAGTTTAAACTTTTTAGTATTGGAGTGTATACTAAAAATTAGTTATTTATATAAAATCTGTATTGAAATATAAATTATAAATAAAAATGTGTAGAATAATATATATTTATGCATAATATATAATAATTAAATTAGTACATAATTGATTTTTAATATATATGTAATATTTTTTATAATTATAAATAATCAAGAATAAATAATATTTGTTAAAAAATAAAAAATTTAAATTAATATTATTATTAGAGTCAATGAAAGTTATATATTTATTATCACTAAAAATCTAAAAGTCATTGATTTTAAATCTTCAACTAGTATTCTAAGTATAGTGGTTGATACTTAATACTCGGGGATAAGTATTGTTTTGGTCCCTAACGTTGAGGGTCAGAATCGAAATCGTCCCTCTTGTAATTTTGGATTTAAAATCGTCCTTAACCTTTTTTTCGTATTAAAATCGTCCTTTTAAATAAAATTTTTAATTTAATTCCTAAACTACCCCTATTTTAATAAATAAAATAAAATTTTAAAATAAAATAAATATAAAATAAAAAAAAGAAAGAAAGGGATCAGAGAAGCGGGGTGGGTGGGGACTGGGGAGAGAAAGAAAGAAAGGGGGGAGGGGGCCGAGAAAGGGGGTGGGGGAGGGTGGAGGGGGGAGAGAAGGGGGACGTCATGCCGCTGCACCGCCGCCTGCCGCCCGCCGCTTCTTCTTTTTCTTATGTGAATTCTGTGAATTTCTGGATTTTTTCTTCTTTTGTTATGGAATATTATTGTTGCTGATTTGTTGATTTGTTGTTTTCTGCTTGTTGATTTGTTGATTTGTTATGGAATATTATTGTTTCTGCTTGTTGAGTTATTGGGGATGGGAGAAGGGAATACGGGGAGGGGGAGGGGACGGGTGGAGACACTGGGTGGGGGGAAGGGGGAGGCAATGAGGGGGAGGGGAGGGGACACGGGGTGGGGGTGGGGGTGGGGGGAAGGGGAGGGGAAAGGGGGGAGGGGGACGGCGGTGGCGTTGGTGGTGGTGGAGTGGCAGTGGGTGTTGATGATGATGATGATGATGGTGATGATGATGCTGATAATGGTGGTGAAGTGGCAGTTGGTGATGGTGGTGGTGAAGAGGTAATTATGTTGGTAGTGGTGAGGGTATTCTTGTCCAAAAAAATAAAAAGAACGATTTTAATATGAAAAAAAAACGTTAAGGACGATTCTAAATCGAAAAATAGAAAAGGGACGATTTCGATTCTGACCCTCAACGTTAGGGACCAAAATAGTACTTATCCTTAATACTCGTTAGTAAAACCGAATAAATAATAATATAGCTAATTATGTTGTAAAATAAATAATTGATGAAGATATAATAAATATAAAGTAAATAAATATAAATAGAAGATTCTAATTTTGATATTTACCAATATAATTATTTTACTATAATAATAGAAGAAACTTATATATTTACTACTATTATATATTAGTAGCGTATGAAAGAAGGAGGAGAAAAGTTTAATATAAAGAGAGGGAGAATATTTTTATTGCTGTGTATAATTAACGGAGGCTTAACCTCTTATTTATACATGTACAAGAGTCCTCTTTTTTCTCTTTCATTAAATGTAATTTCCTTGGTAATATGGCACTTCACTATAGAAAAGTTAAGCCATCCAAGTCATACTTGGCCAATGGTCATCCATATTTTTCATTCTTATCACAACACTCTCCCTTGAATGACCATTTAAGATTATTGTCTCGTTAAAACCTTACTAAAGAAAACCCAATGAGAAAAAAAATTAGTGAAGGAAAAAGAATACAAAATTCTTTGTGATGGGAACTGCCTCATTAAAAACCTTGTCAAGAAAAATCCAATGGAAAAAAAACTGACCAAGGAAAAAAGAGTACAGTCTCCTCCTCTTGTCGACATCAGTTGATGTCTCGAAATCGGCGCATCCTAATCTCATGTATCAATCTTTCAAAGGAGGATTTCGGGAGTGACTTTATAAATAAATCTGCCATATTCTCACTTGAACGGATCTGTTAGACATCAATTGTACCTTGATTTTGAAGATCATGAGTGAAGAAGAATTTGGGAGAAATATGATTTGTTCTATCCCCTTTGATATATCCGCCTTTAAGCTGAGCAATACATGCTGTATTATCTTCAAACAGGACAGTTAGAGCTATCTTATGGTCAATCAGTCCACATGATGACAGAATATGTTGGATCAAACTCTTGAGCCAAAAACTCTCGCGACTAGCTTCATGTATCGCGAGTATTTTAGCATGATTAGAGGAGGTTGCTGCTATCGTCTGTTTTGTGGACCTCCATGATATAGCTGTACCACCATATGTGAACAGATATCCTGTTTGAGATCTCCTTTTATGTGGATTAGACAAGTATCCAGCATCTGCATAGCCAACTAGTTGTGACTTGGATCCATATGGATAGAACAATCCCATATCAACCGTTCCATGAAGATATCAAAAGATTTATTTGATTCCACTCCAATGTCTTCTGGTTGGAGAGGAAGTATATATTGCTAGTAAATTCACAGCAAATGATATATCAGGTCATGTATTATTAGCAAGATACATTAGCGCTCCAATGGCATTAAGATATGGTACTTCAGGACCAAGGATATCTTCATCTTCTTCCTTAGGACGGAATTGATCTTTTTCCACATCCAAAGATCTTATGATCATTGGGGTACTTAATAGATGTGACTTATCCATATAAAATTTCTTTAAGATCTTTTCTGTGTATGTTGTTTGATGAATAAAGATCCTATCTTTTGTATGCTCAATCTGCAGGCCGAGACAAAATTTAGTCTTTCCAAGATCTTTCATCTCAAACTCTTCTTTTAGAGCTTTTATAATAGTTAGAATCTCTTCAAGAGTTTCAATGATATTTAAATCATCAACGTACACAACAATTATAATGAATCCAGATGCAGATTTCTTTATGAAAACACATGGATAGATATCATCATTCTTGAATCCATTTTTGGCCAGATACTTAGTAAGACAATTATACTACATTCGTCCAGATTGCTTTAGACCATATAAAGATTTTTGCAATTTGACTGAGTATAACCCTTGCGAATATTCATTGAATGGTTTAGATATCTTTAGTCCTTCAGGGACTTTCATATAGATATCCCGATCTAATGAACCATATAAGTAGGCTATTACCACATCCATTAAATGCATATGCAGTTTATGATATGCAGATAAACTGACCAAATAACGCAATGTTATCACATCCACTACAGGAGAATACGTTTCTTCATAATCTATACGGGCCTTTGTGAAAAACCTTGTGCCACAAGTCGAGCTTTATAGCGCACAACTTCATTTTTCTCATTTCGTTTTCTCACAACTACTCATCGGTATCCAACAGGTTTTTCATCTTCTAGTGTACGGACTACAGGTCTAAATACTTCACGTTTTGCAAGTGAGTCTAATTCAGCCTTTGTGACTTCTTTCCATTTTGGCCAATCATTCCTTTGTCGACATTCTTCGACTGATCTTGGCTCAAGATCCTTACTTTCATGCATGATATTTAATGCCACATTATATGCAAATATTTCATTGACAATTGTCTTATTTCGGTCCCATTTCTCTCCTGTAAAGATATAATTTATCGAGATCTCGTCATTTTCACAATTTTCAGGTACCTGAACGTCTTCTGGCGTTATATCAGAATTTTGGACAATTGCATGTGTTTTTACTATGTCTTTTCAACAGGAATAGTATTTACCTCTTTTCTCTTTCGAGAATTTTTATCTTTGGAACCGACAGGCCTGCCACGCTTTTGGCGTGAATTTGCTTCAGTGGCTACTTGTCCTACTGAGACATCAATTCGAATTGGGGCATTTACCGCTGGTACATAAAATTTGGTTATCCTCTTTGTATTGAAAAATGCATTAGGCAATTCATTTGCTATTCTTTGCAAATGTATAATCTTTTGAACTTCTAGTTCACATTGCCCTAATCGAGAATCTAAATGCATCAAGGATGATGCATTCCAATTAAGTTCCTTTCTAGGAAGCTTATTCTCTCCCTCTAATATTGAAAATTTTGATTCATCAAAATGACAATCCGCAAATCGGACTTTAAATACATCCCCAGTTTGTATCTCAAGATACCTTACTATAGAGGGAGAATCATATCCAACATATATCCCCAATTTCTTTGGGGTCCCATTTTGGAGCGATTAGGTGGTGCAATGGGAACATATATCGCACATCTAAATATTCTTAAATGGGAAATATTTGGCTGCTGGCCAAAAGCTAATTGCATAAGAGAAAATTGATGGTAACTCGTTGGCCTCAAACGAATAAGTGCTGCGGCATGTAAAATAGCATGCCCCCAAACCAAGGTTGGGAGATTTGTTCTAATAAGTAAGGGTCTAGCAATTAATTGGAGGCGTTTAATAAGTGATTCTACTAACTCATTTTGTGTGTGAACATAAGCTACTGGATGTTCAACACTTATTCCATTAGCCATACAATAAGCATCAAAAGCTTGGGAAGTAAATTCCGCAGCATTATCAAGACGAATTGCTTTGATTGGATTTTCTGAAAATTGTACTTTTAATCAAATAATTTGAGCCAGTAATCTCGCAAACGCCAGGTTGCGAGAAGACAATAAGCACATGTGACCATTTCGAAGATGCGTCTATTAGGACCATAAAATATCTAAAAGATCCACATGGTGGATGAATAGGTCCACATATATCACCTTGAATCCTTTCTAGGAATTCAGGAAACTCAAATCCAATCTTTACTGGTGATGACCTTAAAATTAACTTTCTCTGAAAACATGCTGCACAACAAAATTTACTAGTTTTAGGAATCTTCTGGTTATTTAGTAAGTGTCCATAGGAGTTTTCAATAATTCTCCTCATCATGGTTGTTCCCGGATAACCCAATCTATCATGCCAAGTTATGAATTCATTTGGGCTAGTAAACTTCTGGTTTACAATGATATGTGATTCAATTGCACTAACCTTGGTATAATATAACCCAGATGAAAGTGAGGACAACATATTCTTTTAGTTGAATTGTTTTAGTTTCTGTTTAGTGATGATTCATGAATCTGATTTTGTTATTTTTTATGATGGCTTCATAGTTCTATTTTCATTCTATAGTTTATGCTTGTTTTAATATGGTGTATTTTGGATATATTTTGTAGCCCCTCTATGGTATTGATAATCAAATTGTTCTCCACATACAAGCATTTTTCTCATACAAGTCTTTACAAGTCTTCTCCTCCTTTTATTGTTTTGAATCCAATCAAGTGACTGAGATGTGGTTCAATTCAAAAGAAAAAATATAACATTAGAGAAAATATTTTTCTGTATTTGCAGCAAATTTTTTATGTAACACGAAGATATTTGGGTGTTTTTTTAAGAATTTTGGGTGTATTTTTATTCTGATAAGTTCTGCATAATTCAAAACTCTTCATCTTTCTCTTCCTCATCTTCTGCTGCTTCTTTTTTTTCCATCATCATCACCATCTTCTTCTTCTTCTTTCTTTTATTCATCTTTTCCTTTTTGTTTTACCTTCTCAAGTTTTTTCTTGTTTTACTCTCTTAACAAGAAAAAAAATAAAGAAAATCAAACAAAGAAAAAGAAGAAACACATAATGTTCCAAAATTACTTGGAACAGGATGAACTTACATTCATTTAACTAAAAGAAAGAAAGAAATAAGAAAAAGAAGAAGAAGAAAAAAATTTGCAGCATTAGAGGAAATATTTTTCTGTACAAAAATGCTACTTGTACACTAAAATCAGCTACCAATGTATTTGTGTATAAATACATGTGTGGTTTAATTTATTTTCAATATATATTTATATTCTAGTATATATTTTATACTGGTGGCTGACTTTGGTGGCTAATTTTAGTGTACACGTAGCATAACTCATTTTTGAATTTGCAGCAAATTTAGGTGTAAAATGAAGATATTTAGGTATTAACACGAAGATATTTGGGTGTATTTTTATTCTGATAAGTTCTGCATAATTCAAAACTCTTCCTCTTTCTCTTCCTCATCTTTTACTGCTTCTTTTTTTTTTTCATCATCATTACCATCACCATATTCTTCTTCTTTCTTTTATTCATCTTTTTCTTTTTGTTTTACCTTCTCAAGTTTTTTCATGTTTTACTCTCTTAACAAGAATAAAAAAAAATTGAATAAAGAAAAAAAAAGAAACACATAATGTTCCAAAATTACTTGGAAGAGGATGAACTTACATTCATTTAACTAAAAGAAAGAAAGAAATAAGGAAAAGAAGAAGAAGAAAAAAATTTGCAGTATTAGAAAAAATATTTTTTTGTATAAAATGCTACTTGTACACTAAAATTAGCCACCGATGTATTTGTGTATAAATACATGTGTGGTTTAATTTATTTTCAATGTATATTTGTATTTCAGTATGTATTTTATACTGGTGGCTAACTTTGGTAGCTAATTTTAGTGTACACGTAGCATAACTCATTTTTGTATTTGTAGCAAATTTGGGTATAAAACGAAGATATTTAAGTGTAACACGAAGATATTTGGGTGTATTTTAAGAAATTTTGGGTGTATTTTTATTCTGATAAGTTCTGCATAATTCAAAACTCTTTCTCTTCTTCCTCCTCATCTTTTGTTGGTTCTTTTTTTTCACCATCATCACCATCTTCTTCTTCTTTTTTTCTTATTCATCTTTTCCTTTTTGTTTTACTTTTTCAAATTTCTTCTTGTTTTACTCTCTTAACAAGAATAAAAACAAAAAAATCAAACAAAGAAGAAGAAGAAACACATAATACTACAAAATTACTTGAAAAAAGGATGAACTTACATTCATTTAACTAAAAGAAAGAAACAAATAAGGAAAAGAAGAAGAAAAATGCAGCATTATTAGAGAAAATATTTTTCTGTATAAAAATACTATTTGTACACTAAAATCAACCACTAAAATGAGCCAACAATATATTTGTGTATAAATACATGTGTGGTTTAATTTATTTTCAATGTATATTTATATTCCAATATGTATTTTATACTGGTAGCTTACTTTGGTAGCTAATTTTAGTGTACACGTAGCATAACTCATTTCTGTATTTACAGCAAATTTGGGTGTAAAACAAAGATATTTAGGTGTAACACGAAGATATTTGGGTGCATTTTAAGGAATTTTAGGTGTATTTTTATTCTTATAAGTTCTGCATAATTCAAAACTCTTCCTCTTCCTCCTCCTCATCTTCTGCTGGTTCTTTTTTTTTCCACCATCATCACCATCTTCTTCTTCTTTTTTTTCTTATTCATCTTTTCCTTTTTGTCTTACCTTTCCAAGTTTATTCTTATTTTACTCTCTTAACAAGAATAAAAACAAAAAAATTAAACAATGAAAAAGAAGAAACTTATAATGCTGCAAAATTACTTGAAAAAAGGATGAACTTACATTCATTTAACTAAAAGAAAGAAAGAAATAAGGAAAAGAAGAAGAAGAAAAATGCAGCATTATTAGAGGAAATTTTTTTCATTACAAAAATGCTATTTGTATACTAAAATCAACCACTAAAATCAGCCAGTAATGTATTTGTGTATAAATACATGTTTGCTTTAATTTATTTTCAATGTATATTTGTATTCCAATATGTATTTTATACTGGTGACTGACTTTGGTGGCTAATTTTAGTGTACACGTAGCATAACTCATTTCTGTATTTGCAACAAATTTGGGTGTAAAATGAAGATATTTGGATGTATTTTTATTCTGATAAGTTCTGCTTAATTCAAAATTCTTCCTCTTCCTCCTCCTCATCTTCTGCTATTTCTTTTTCTTCATCTTCTTATTTCATATTATCATAATTCTTTTTGAAAAGAAAAAATCAAACAAAAAAGAAAAAACACATAATGTTGCAAAATCAAAAGAAGGAAGAGGAGAAACACGACAATACAGATGAAACACGCAAAGAAAAAGGAGGAAAAACACAAAAAAGGAGAAGAAGAAGAAAGAAGAGGAGGAGGAGGAGAAACGCGAAAAAAATGACAATTGTGGTTTTCATCGAGGAAGAATAAGAAGAGTCGTTCATAATGGTGAATGAGTGCATTGAAAACGTGATGCGCGTGTTAACACGCTTTTGTGAGTGAGCGTAGCTTCTATTGAATTTAGTCTAACTTGTAAGACTTATAAGTTAAAAAGACTTATATGTATAGTATAACTGTTTAATTATTGAGTGAAACATTAAAGGACCGAAATAATTGTTATTTATATCAACAAAAGTTGGACGGCTTATATATATATATATATATATATATATTCGAATTCGATAGATTAATAATTAATCTATCGTTAATTGAAATTTCATTTAAAAATTTATTGTTAACTATTAGATTATTTAATATAAAAGACAAAATTTAAATTTTCACAAGGAGGTGTTTTCTAATCCAACCTAAAAGTAATATTTCTGTAATATATTTCTTAAGAGAGATTTTCTTTCATTTTCAAAAGAAAATAAGATGTATTAAAATAAAAAATTGATAAAAAAAAATGTGATTCAAACACGTTTTTCATTTGGTAGTGTCATCATTAAAAAAGTTGAAAAAAACAATTTTAATATGGATAAATTATTAAAATAGTATGCGAAAATTTATATTTTAAAAAAATCTTAAAAAATACAAATAACAAATAAGTCTAAAACAAGATGGAGACTCACATGCAAGATAACTGTACGTGAATTTTTAACTTAAAATAATTTTAAAATATAACAAAAATAATATAAAAATATCATATTATTTTTTATAGTAACATTAGAGAATTAATTTTTTAACCAATATTGACCAAACTTTTTAAAATTAGAGAAAATGACAAATAGGTCATTGACCTTTCTTTTCACAGACATTTTAGTCCCCAAGAATTGAAAAATACATTCATATCCCTGACCCTTTCAAGACGTGGATAAATTTATTCCTCCGTTGAAGTGACTCCGTTGGACCAAACGAAAAAGTCTGACGTGGCTCTCGTGACGCTGACCTGACCGTTATGGGAGCACACGTGGCATGTAACTTTTCAAAACAGGACATATTAATCCTCTCATCCCAAAATGTGTAGCTTTTCATAATAGGACATATTTGTCCTCCCACACCAAAACGACGTCATTTCACCCAGACCCCAATCTTTCAAATTTATGAGCCCTAATCCTTGGAATGCACAGAAATGGTGAAGTGGGTGAAGTGGGTCATTGTCCTCAACCACTCCCAACTCCTTCCTCAGCCTCTAACCATCTCCCCACCACCTTCACATCTCTCAACAGCCTCCTCTTCCTCTCCAACACGGCTCTCCAAGTTACTCTTCTCTCTCCCAACCTCATCACATGCCCCTTTAACCCCAACCACCTCCTCCCCCTGTCTCCCTCTTCCACCACCAGTCGACCACCTACGCTGCCCCTCCTCTCCTTGCCCCATCCCCCTCCCTCTTCACTTCCTCGCTTACCCTAACACACTCTACTCCCCTTCCAACCGCACCCTCTCACTCCTTCGCACCGTTTTAAGTTTAGGATTTGCAAAGGAGTGTGACCTGATACTGTGGATAATAGATAACTCACCTCCATACGACGTCGTAATAGGCTCGCCTATGCAGAAGGAGACGGTGTTTGTGATGGCTCACATGAAGAGGTGGAAGAAGGAATCGGCGTTCTTCAAGAACGCGAAGAAGTTGTTTTGCACAATTGTGCTCCCTTCGATGGTGCTAGGGTTGGTGTTCTTGTTTATTGCTTTGTTCCCAAGGGTTTGATTGCTCCTTTAGAAGAGTGAAGTTTCAACCATAATTCTATGTTTCATTTCAAAGTTTCATATTTTTGGTATAACTTCTGCAATTGTTGATTAAGTTCAACTTAGCTTCTCTTTTTACTTTGTTTTAAGGTGGTTAAGCATTTGGTTCAAATTTCTTGAAATAGTTCTAGTAGCTTTGATGTTTGTTTCTGCCAATTGGTGAAGCTTGATATTGGTCAAATTCTGCTTTGAGTGGTTTAACTATATTAGTCTTTGGTATTTGATAATTTGTTGAGGAAGCAATTGTATTAGTCTTCTCAAATCAAATTCTTCCTTTGTGGCATTAGTTAGAAATTGCTAACAAAGATTAGTAACTGAGTTGTGGTTGGCTGATTGGTTATAGTTTTGTTGGTGTATAAAAAATCTATTTTATCAAATTGTATTCACCTTTTATTATTCTCTCAATATATAACCTCTGGTTTTGTCTCAATTCTCAAAATTCTGTAATGAGAACCATGTGGTTCTCACCTTTTATTATCTCAATTATCAAAATTCTATGTTAAAGTTTGGTTGGTTTAATATCGCATTTGACCTTATGAAAACACAACTTTATGCTTCTATGAAATTTTTGATAGCTCATAGTACCATCTGAAAGTATGTCATAAGCAAAAATGCTTTCTTTGCTTTGATAATATACAGAAGGTTCTAATTAGGGGCACAAATCCAGCAATTATTTACATAAAGAGAATCAAGTACAAAGAATACAATGCACAATACCAGCATAAAAATAACGGCGTCGTTTTGGTGTAGGAGGACAAATATGTCCTGTTTTGAAAAGCTATACATTTTGGTGTGAGAGGACTAATATGTCCTGTTTTGGAAAGTTACATACCACGTGTGCTTCCGTAATGGCCAGGTCAGCGCCACGAGAGCCACGTCAGACTTTTTCGTCTGGTCCAACGGAGTCACTTCAACGAAGGGATAAATTTGTCTGCATTTTGGAGGGGTCAGGAACATAAATGTATTTTCCAATCCTTGGGACTAAAATGTCCGCAAAAAAAAGGCCAGGGACCTATTTGTCCTTTTCTCTTAAAGTTATTTTATTTATCTTAAACTCTAAATCCTATATCATAAACCCTTAGACTATGTTTGGTATGGAGTCCTAATACTAAAACTAGGTGATAGAGACTCAATATTGTGATTTGGTGATCAAAGACTGAAATTAAAATTTTAATTCCGAGACACAAAATTTTAGTCCCTTCAATATCTCCAAAAAATAGGGATATAAGAGATTAAATTTTTTTAAGACTGGATCTAAAACTTTAATAACATTTTGTCCTTAAAATTTTCTCATTATATTTTTTATTTTTCAAGTTTATCCCTCTACAAACACATTAGGGTAAGGCTCTGACTAAGTTTTCTTTCTCCTTTGAAGATCGTGCTTCCCTCTCTAGAGATTCCACACAGCACTTTTCCAAGAGTGGAGCTAGGGGCATTATTACTGCCACTTGCTGAAAGGACTTGTTGTTAATGTTGTCGACATCGCTGCTAGGAGGAAGTTTTTTTATTCTTCAAAAATAATAAAGTACAAAATACAAACTAATTCGTTTTTCATCATCACCGTCATGAGAAAAGAGAGACAATATTCATTCAACAGAAACATGGTATACGTTTATATATCTGTATGTGTGACAGAATAAGACATAGAAAGAGACACAGAAAAAGAACCGTCGACCAATGCTTGCTAATCTCACGATGACGACCTCTACGGCAATGAAATGAAGTAGCTTCAAAAGCATGACCCATAGAATTTCCGGACGATCCATGCTCATTTGCAGTTCGAGCAAAGGAAAAAAAAGAGAATAGATGAAATATATATCAAAAAGAAATTAAGATTTTATTTTAAGATTGAATTATATTTAGAAATATTTTAATAACTTCAAATATTTCACTCTCTACTTTATCTTAAATAAAAAAATATCGAAACTAATTCAATTCAATACACTTTATATTAAATACAACATAAAAAATTTTTTTTCAATCTCTATCTCTTAGTCTTAATTTCTATTTCAAACACAGACTTAATTCTAATTCCGGATTATAAACATAAATTTTAGAATGAACTAATCTTAAATAACTAAAAATTAGTTCCAAATACTTTCTCTTATGTTTTTTTTACACGAGTGGAGTGTGAAATATGATCCAAAATTCCAAATGTTGTTATCCAAATTAAACCAATAAAATATTAAATTGTAGAATGTGAAATGTGAACTGATCTGTGTAGGGTGAGAGATGGCTACCTTGTCTCTGCAACTCCCTCTCTTCTTCTCTCTGCTGAGAAGAGCCTCGAAATCAGTGAAACGCTTCCATTGCCGCTCATCCTCAACTCAACCGTTAAGTTCAACCGCCCAATCACGCGTATGGCACCCTCTTCGGAAGAAAAAAGTTGTTATGAGAGTTGGTTATGTCGGCACCAATTACCGAGGTTAGTTAGTTAGTTACATTCCGATCTTATAAGCGCCAAAATATTTTGTAACTCTTTTGACAATTTACTCTTGTAACAATTATGCTTCTATATATACCTTTGTTTCTCATGCTCCTTTTAATTTATATATTTCAGGCCTACAAATGCAGCGAGATGAATGTTCACCACTATCAAGTATGATTCTTTTCACTTCTGAGCTATAATCATAATGTAACTGTATTTGTTGAGAAAAAAGGAAGAGAAAAGAAAAAGAATCCCAGTTCAGAATAGTTGCTCTTTGGAATGCCTATAACATGCTTGTAGAAATGCTGAAGCAGTTTGTGGGGCATGAAACTTACTTGGAAAAATGAATACTTTATAGGATTAGTACAAATTCTATATCTTTAATAAAAATAAAACTACATAATCATAGGAATTGATTGAGTGTAGATAAAGTATTCTGATTTGAACAATGTAGCCATTGAAAAGGAGCTGGAAACTGCTATATACAAGGCCGGTGGCATCCATGACAATAATTTCGGGAATCTGGAGAAGATTGCGTGGGCCAGAAGTAGCCGAACTGACAAAGGGGTAATTGGTGATCTTCGAGCTTTTTATTTATATTACTCATTTGCTCTCTACTCAGGATTCTTGGTGTGATGCTGCTAGGATGTGATTGGTTCTTGCTTTTTATTAGGTTCACTCTCTGGCAACAATGATATCCTTTAAAATGGAAATCCCAGAAAACCCTTGGGATGAAGATCCTTATGGTTTTTTCCTTGCAGATTATATTAACTATTATCTTCCTCGTGATATCAAAGTTTTTAGTATTTTGCCTGCGCAACGGTAAGACTTTAAACCAAGATCATTGATGTTCAATATTAACCTGAGTCGCTACTCCTCCTTTGTGCTGCTCTCTAATTATTTGTTTCGGTCTCTCGGAAATAGGAGTCTTGATCCGAGGGGGGACTGCATTTTGAGGAAGTATTCCTACCTCCTTCCTGCTGAAATTATCGGTATCGAAAGTCATTCTAGCAATGATGAAATTGATAACCACATATCAGAGTTCAATTATATTCTTAATGAATTCGAGGTGTGTTGTCTTCTAGTCTCCTTGCTGCCCTTTTTTATTTCATTGTAAAATCAATACTCCTTTTAGTTCATGTTTACTGTATTGTTCCGTTCATTATTTATGAAAGTTTTTCTGATACTAGTTAATTTATGAGGATTCATACATGTTCTTTCACATCATTTGTTGTTGTACCTAAATCTGAGTGGACTCAAAATTCAAAATAGTAACTAAGATGTGATCTCTTATCAATAATATGCTTTTTCATATCTATTTCTTTTCAAAAATAAATAAATAAATTACAGACCCAGCATGCTAGAATTTTTATGGTCAACATTCTTTCTCTGATGATGGTGGACCTAGTTAGGATGACTCTGTTATCCTTCATGATGATGTCAGTTACAAGCTATGGTTTCCTTCATAGGGGGAGCATCCTTTCCATAACTATACAGCTAGGTCCAAATACAGGAAAAAGTTCCCACATAGGCAATCATCGTCAACAAGTGCAAGTTTAACAGCTTCCGAGTCAGAAAATGAGGATATTGATGAGGAAGTCACTGGCATTATTGATAAGAGTAGAAATGGTCCACATGATCAACAGCCTCAATCAGTTATTCTTGCAAAATGGTTATATGAACCTGAGGAAGCAGATAGATTAAGTTCTTCCCATTTCAGAAAAGTTTTTCAGTGTTCTTGTGGCAAGCTAGAAAAATCGCTAGGATATAGTTACATCGAGATATCCATACAGGGAGAGTCCTTTATGTTGCATCAGGTAAATCTTTTCCCACACTATTATGTAAATTTTTCTTATCCTTGGAGATTTAGTGCTGGATTTCTTCAGATTTTCATAGTACAAAAACTTGAGGTGCATATGAGTATGCACATATTAAATAACATGCTGATATGCACATTTTCTTTAGAAAACTTTTAGGATTGATTTGATACATTATTATGTGAAATTGTAAATAAACTTCACATTAACAACAAATCATATATTACAATAAATGTAACTTTTAAGGATGTATTCTAAAAGTCAAACATTTTTAATGATATGTAATGTATGATTAAATAACTGCAAATAAATTTTATATTGAAAATGCATTGAAATTAAATCTGACTATTTATGAATCAGTTATATGTAAGAAAATTATCTCAATCAATACCCTAAACAACTGACTATAATACTTATTGTTCTAGACTTCTAGTTGAGTTTATTTCCTATCTGGAAATATCAATCACTTTATATTAATACTTTAATGTGCATGTTCATATTATGTAAGCTAGTGAATTTATGTACAATAACAATACCTTGGAATATACATTCTCTATCTATTTTCTTAGCAATGTCCTGTTTTAAGCAATGACTAGTTCAACCATCCAATCTAGAACTTTTTAATACTAACTATTTGCATTGTGATCTTGTTTCCTGCTTTGCTTGAGATGAATGATTTTGGTTGAATTTGTTGCTTTGCTTCACATGCATCATAATAAGAAAATTTATTATGTTTTGACCAGATAAGAAAAATGCTTGGGACAGCTGTGGCGGTAAAACGCATGTTACTCCCCAGAGACATTCTAATGCTTTCTCTCACAAAGTTCTCCCGGATTATTCTGCCGCTTGCACCATCAGAAGTTCTGATATTAAGGGGAAACAAATTCGCTATAAGAAAAAGACCAGGATACACAAGGCCTGAAATGATGAAATTAGTTCAATCAGAACAAATCGATAAGGCAGTTGAAGAATTCTATACATCAGTTATGTTACCTGAAGTCTCCAAATTTTTGGACCCATCAAAACCTCCTTGGAAAGAATGGGTTGAGTTATTGGATGCTAACACAGGCATACCGAACAATCAGTTGGACAACGTCAGGAATGGTTGGAAATCGTGGAAAGAAAAATTAGAAAGTAAAAGGTGATGAATGCTATTCTCCTGTTATCAGTTTTTTCTCATTTTTGGCATCTAACATGCCTCTTAGTTGAAGCTTCCATTGGCTAGCACTTTGATACAGCTGCACTAGATTTTTCAATGGTGATTTTTGCAACAATAACACAAGTGTACCTGTATGCAATGGACTGTGAAGTATAATAGAGTAGTAGAAGAGAATAAGGATAGAATAGGAAATTCAAAAGGAAAAGAGATAGAGTAGTTTGTTAAGGGTTTGTTATAACTGTTTTTGATATCAGCAGTTATGCTAGTTGGCTGTTGCCTCTTTTAGATATTTTCACATTTTCTATATATACAGAGGTGAACTTCAGTGTTGTATACATACGAGTGATATCCAAATACAGAAACATATGCATTCAGTCTTTTTCATTTTCTTTCTTCTTCTACTGTTCATTTTACTTTTCTTGATTTCTTGATCAACTTCTACAAATCCTTTCATGGTATCAAGAGCTTAAGCTTAAGATGTAAAGATCCATGGCTTCCTCTGCTACCAGCACACCTGAAGCTACCAACAATTCTAATACATCAAACACTACTTCCCTCAACAACCGTTTAATCCAATTGGGGACAAGCTCGGTGAAAACAACCGCCGGACATGGCAACAGCAATCCTTTGCTGCATTCATGGCCAAGATTTGGAGGATCATCTCTATTCTGATAAGGTTCCCTCACAGTTTGCTTCTGAACAAGATCGTCTCGCAGGTATTGAATTTTCCAAGTACAAACTATGGACACGAGAGGGTTACAATTTATTCTCTGGTTACTAGCCGCCATGGATCCTGTTTTCAAGAACAAGATGGTTGGTTGTAATTTCAGCCATGAAATTTGGATGAAGATTGAGGATTATTTCTCAAAATCAATAAAATGTAAAATCAAGCAACTCAAATCTCAATTGAAGTTTATCAAGAGGGTCTTTCAGCTTCAGAGTACATTTTCAAGGACAATGCTGGATCAAATAGCAATGTTGTGAAGAATTTGGCTTAAATGGATGGCCATTGAATAGTTGAATACCCATGAAAATGATTCCTCAGGAATCCATCAAGTGCCATATGACAACTTCATGGGCTAGTTAAAGAAACATCAATTCAGGTTCCACAAGCTGCTTCAATAATATCTTTTATTGGAGATGGGGGAGGCTTCTAGTTGCTTTCAGCCACAATGATAACACGGCACAATATCAATTCTGTATATGTATTTTTGTTCATGTATGTTTCTAAATATTTTGTCTTTGATTAGAGAGCTCAATTATTTTTAAGTAAATGACTAAATTTGATATAAATTCTGTATTTCTGTTGATGTATTCTCGTTTTGAATGGCTGCGTAAATGAAAAAATAGTTCATACTATTATCTTTTCTGTGTCAAAAAATATTTTAGTATATTTTGTTTTTATTGACAGTGAAAATAAATGGAATTTACTTTAATCCATTTTTGCTGGCTCAATATGCAAAAATGAGTAATATACGTAAATGCGTAATTTGTAAAGTAAAGTATTTATTTTATTAAATAGAAAAAAGCTTATACACAATGGATGATGATATGAATTATTAAATATAAAATAAATATTATAATATTATATTATTGTTGATAAAGGATAACACGACACAGTGAATTCAGTTTATAACTGTAAACAACAGTGTTGGAAGTTAGAAGATAGAGCTTGAGCTTTCAAGTCTTGAAGAGAAGTGAAGTGAAGTGATGATTTGGTATGGTGCGTGTTCGTATAATCTTGTTCCAACACGTGTCACTCTAACAGAGAACATGATACCAAGTTTTGCACAAATGGTGTCTTCTTCTTCTTCTTCTTCTTCTGTTCTAGTTCCACTATCCAAATTCAGCTGCTTTTGTTGTTCTTCCGCCGAAACTTCAACCATTTCCCTTCCAAAATGGGAACCTTTTCTCAAGAAAAAGGTTGTCATGAGAGTCGGTTATGTTGGCACTGATTATAGAGGTCAGTTCCTTTATCTTTTTTCTTATTTTCTCCAAATTTTTTTTAATAATTCTTTATTGAGGTTTATGTTATTTATTTAACAGGTTTGCAAATGCAACGAGATCAGCATGACTTATCAAGTAAGACCCCCTTTTGATTCTTCCTCCTCACAGTAGAAAACAATCATTGATTATGTGATTATTATTCTTAAAATGCATACATTTCTTTAAGGATAAATTAATTAAATTTGTATGCTTTTGTTCCTAATGTTCGTTATCTTCAAAAGTATTTCTAACATTTAACTTCCTGAATTTTGTTTCTAAAATATTTTCGATTCTGTCAAAATTAGCCTTGATATTAACTCCATCTAAGCCGTTAGGGACAAAATTAAAAATGTATAGGTGAACATTGACTCAAATTGAAAATGTTAGGGATGAAATTAAATAAACCAAAAATGTTATAACAAAATTGCATTAAAAAATCGTTAGGATATCTTTGAAGAAAATAGCAAACATTAAGTAAAAAAAAAAAAAAAAAAAAAAAAAAATACTTTACTCTCCACTAAGTTCCCAAGTATGAAGTATAAAATGAAAATGTAATCTTGTGAAAAATCAAAACTCAAACTAAAATTGGAAAAAAGGAAAGTGGAAGATATTACTTGATAAAAAAAAATTGTAAAATCACATTGGTTTGAATTAGGAGTGCAATTTTTCCTTTCTATAATGGATGAAAATAAAAATTAATGATCCCTAATGTTACATATTTGAATGAGATTTGATATTTTATTGACTAATATTATCTGGTCTTAAAACTCAGATGAAATTACCCTGTTTTCAATGCTAACCTCCAACTACTTGTATACACTAAAAACCAGTCTGGCCTCTATGAATGAGTTTCTTGCTAAGAAAATTCGAACATGATGTAGCGATCGAGAAAGAACTCGAAACTGCTATCTTCAAGGCCGGTGGCATCCGAGATAGTAATTTCGGAGACTTGGACAAAGTTAAATGGAGCCGAAGTAGCAGAACTGATAAAGGAGTAACCAACCTTCTTGTTACTTATAGTTGTACCTTTTCGCTTCACTATATGACTTGCTTGTTGTTACTTCATTTTTATGTATAGGTTCATTCTTTAGCAACAATGATATCCTTTAAGATGGAAATTCCGGATAGTGCATGGAAAGAAGACCATGATGGAATCTCCCTTGCGAACTGCATTAACTCTTACCTTCCTCCTACAATCCGAGTTTTCAGCATATTGCCTTCTAAAAAGTAAGATTATTAGTATCTTATTGTTTATGCAGTGTTCAATTTCTAAGTGTTCTGCATACTACAATAATAACTGAATTATTACAAGGACTTTGAAACTTCTGATGCAGCAAAGTAAAGAAAGAAATTAACAAATTGTGTTCATTTTGACCGGTGGCTACAATTTATAGTGACTAGGTGGCTATGATTTTTAAAGTAATTTAAACTATAAAAGTGTGCTGATATTTTTTAAAGGAATGTTATATACACCATTTTTTTAAAGTAACTTTGAAGTTTTGGCTTGTTTAAGGAGATTTGACCCCAGAAGAGAGTGCAATCTGCGGAAATATTCTTATCTCCTCCCTGCTGATATTATCGGGATCCAGAGCCATTTCAGTAAGGATGAAATTGATTCCCATATTTCGGAGTTCAATAGGATACTTAATGTTTTTGAGGTATAGCTTAATTCATCTTTATTGTACTTTTTTCGGCATGAAGTTCATCTGTGTTGTAAACTTGTAATATTGATGTTATTGTTTCAGGGAGAGCATCCTTTCCATAATTATACTATACGGTCTAAGTACAGGAAAACTTACCATAAAAGGCGAGCCGATGGAAAAGGTAGCGCGTCGAACAGAACAAGATTGTCTAGTTTGGAATCTGAGAGTGAGGAAAGTGAAGTTGATGATATTCTGAGTGGTAACACAACTAGTTTAAGCGACAAGGAACAGAGACACAAGTCTTCGGCGTCTAGTGAATCTAGCGGTTCGAGTGATCAACACTCACTAGTAGGCGTTCATGCACGATGGTTATATGAACCTGACGAGACAGATAGATTAAGCGGTTCTCATTTCAGAAAGATTTTCCGTTGCTCTTGTGGGAAGTTAGAAGCATCACTTGGATATAATTACGTTGAGCTCGATATATGGGGGGAGTCCTTCATGCTTCATCAAGTAAGTTGTTAATTCTGTTTTACTGGTAATAACTTTTGCACTTAATGAAAAATTCGGACTAAATTCCCATAGTAGTCCCTCATATTTATGATTTTCATCATTTTAGTCCTTTAGATTCGAAATTCATTGTAGTAGTTCTCGAGATTTAATTCCAGGCACCACATTGGTCCCTGAATGCTTTCTAACATTGAATCAAGGAACGAAATGCTGAATTAGCTCTGTTTTGCCACGTTAGACACATGGCTAAATAGCGTATTTTCGTTTTAGCCCTTAAATAAAGCAAAATAAGGTCATTTGGAGAATGAAAGGAGATATAATAATTTGCAAATCATATAAACTCTTCTCCTTTTTCTTGTTTTTGCCTTGTTTAAATACCAAAACGAAACGACGTTGTTTAGCCATATGTCCAGCGTGGCAAGTTAGAACCAATTCAGTACTTAGTTCGCTGAGATGTGAACACATGTTATATCAAACAGTTCAGTCAAATATGTTAAATTATCTAGATCTTAACTATCATCCTTGCTCTCTGAATGGATTGCCAGATACGCAAAATGGTTGGGACTGCTGTGGCAGTTAAGCGCAATTTAATCCCAAGAGACATCCTTTCTTTGTCACTCGTCAAGTTTTCGCGAATCGTCCTCCCCCTTGCCCCGCCAGAAGTTTTGATCTTGAAGGGAAATGCTTTCAGCATGAGAGCAAGTGCCGGCAGTTTAACAAGGCCTGAGATGGTGTCTATCGTCGAGTCAGAACAAATTCTGAAAGCAGTGGACGAGTTCTACGTGTCTGTTATGTTGCCTCAAGTTTCCAAGTTTCTAGATTCGTCAAAGCCTCCATGGAAGCTTTGGGTTGAGAAATTGGACAAGTATACAAGCATTCCAGAAACTCAATTGGATGAAGTTAGAAAGGCTTGGAGAACTTGGAAAGAAAACTTTAGAATAAAACTAGCATCGGATTCGGATCCAGATCAATAGGACATATATTCAACTTCGGTATGATTTTAATCTTGACATTCATACCACGATTTATCCGACATTTGCTACCTACTTCGCTGGTTTTCTAGTGGTTCCTTGATCGTGGCATCATTGGATGTTCATGTTATTTGCGTCTCATCTAATTGGTTTAATGGATGTTGTTGCAGGTAAAGCTGTCTAGGGAAGCTTTTGAATTAATAACTCACTCCAAATTGAAGTTGAGTGAGTTTGCACGATTTCATGATTGCATCACACATTACTTAGATAAATATTTATCCGACTATACTAATTACTAAGTCTATATTAAAATTAGTCATCAAAATTAACTATTAGTATAAAATACACATTGAAATATAAATAACATTGAAAATAAATTAAACAATATATATATATATATAAATATATTAATGACTAATTTTAGTGTACAAATAACATTTTTTATATTTATTTTATACTTTTTTGGTGTATTAGAATCCAAATTAAAGAAATGTTTCACAGTTTTAATTTGTTTCAAAGAAAAATAAAATTTTGATATTCGATTTTATTTTAGTACCTTTTAATTTTGATATTGGCTTCTCAACAGTATTTTTCAACTTTATTAAAGTTTGGTGTGTTTCATCATGATATATAGGTCACAAATTTAACCTTTAGATTTGTTAATTTTAATTTTAAAATTTTTAAATATGCAAATTTAATTTCCAGATTTATTAATTTTATTTTAAATTTTTAAATATTTAAATTTAATCCTTAAATTTGTTATTTTGGTATTTAAATTTTTTTAAATGTCTTCATCGGACTTTTTAATTTGTTTTACGGTAAAATAAAAAAAAAAATAAAACTCTACAACCAAGTAAAATACTTAACCAAATCCAATCAAATTGTTATAACTGTTTTTCACATCTTGCGCTTCTTTTTTTTCCTCTTCCTCCTCCTTCGTGTTCCTCCTCCTTCTTCCATTGATGTTGCAATTTCTTCTTCTCTTTCTTCTCTTTTTTCCTTATTTTTCTCTTTCGTTATCGTCGTCGTCACCACCACCACACTACCACTTCCATCTCCTCCTCCTTCTCTTCCTCCTCTCCTCTTTCTTTTCTTATTTCAATTTTTTCCATCTTCTCCTTCCTTTTCTTCCCCCTCCTCCATCATCATTATTATCACCATAGTTATCGTTGTCGTTATCGTTATTGTCGTCATTGTCGTCGTCGTCTTCTTATATGTATAATAATTCAAATCCAGAATGCACCGAAATTCCTTAATGATAACGACACACAAACAAATTTAGTTCAAAACAATTTCAGACCAAAAGTGCACTTTATTTAAATCTAAAGGATTTGGATCCTCTAAATTTTAAATTTTTAAAGTGTGATCTCTCACCATTTATTTCATAGGTGGGACCAAGAAAAAATATGATAGAGAAACCGTTCAAGGGTGAGAAATCACAATTTACCCTCTAAAGTAAAAATTCAAATTTAGAAAATCCAAATTCAAATTCAGAGTGCACCAAAATTAAACCAAGAATGCACCGGAATTACTTAATAATGATAACACACAAGTAAACTCAGTTCAAAACAATCACATACTAAGTGCACATTATTTGAATCCAGAATGCATCGAAATTACTTAATGATAACTCAAAAATCCTCTTCCTTCTTCTTCTTCTTCATTATCATCGTCTTCTTCTTTTCTTGTTCATCTTCTCCTTCTTGTTTTACCTTCTCATTATTCTTTTTGTTTTACTTTCTTAACAAAAATAAAAACAAAAAAAAAATTAAACAAAGAAGAAAAAACACATAATGTTGCAAAATCACTAAGAAGATGAGGAAGAAAAAAAATGTAGCAGCAATAACAGTAATAAAAGAACGACAATAAAAAAAACAAGCGAAGACGAATAGGAGGAGGAGGGAACATTTACGTTAGTAGGATAGTTGGAGCGTGTATTCTCGCTTTTACTAATAAAACTGATTTTTGTTAGGTTTGGAATAATTTAATTGAATTTGGTTGTAAAAAAAGTCTGAACTTGTAGCAAGATTGATAAAAAAAAATACGCAAATACAAATCGAATCCAAAATTTGTCTATCTCAAAATTTAAAATTACGCATCTTCAAATTTGCATCAAAATTTTATAAGAGGTTAATTTTGATGTACTGACGGTGTAAAATGTTTTACACAATCGTACAATTACATCTATTTTTTTGGATGATTATTTACGTGATCAATATAAAAAATAGTTATTTTTGTTGATATAGTATTACATAATTGAATACACTTATAAAACTATTTTACATGCATCAAAATTAAATTTATTTCATCATCCACAAAATTGAGGGTCAAATTTGTTATTAACAAATTAAAAAGAAAAAAACTCTAGAATAAAAGAAACCACCCCTCCTAACTATAACAATACATAACCGTTAATACACATTACATCATGGTAGTGTCTTTGGTGGAAAAAGTATATTCATGACCTTAAAGGACGACCATGCAATAAGATTCCAAATGAAGGGTTGGATGGTTGTCATACAATAATTGTTGAAAATACCAGCTTTGATCCAAAATTAAATGTATTTGTAGATCTCGCTCAGATCATCTTCTCTTCTTCTCAGCCTTCATAGAAACGCAGCAATCGATGCCATCAGAACCACAACTCCACCAGACGCTGCGGGTGGTCCGCTTCCTGAAACATCTTGCTCCATAGTTATTTCTTGCTACCATTCCAAAGTTTGAGTCCCAATTCATTTAAACAGGTAAATGTAAGAAATTAAAGACACACAAACTCAAACACATTGCTTGTTTTTGTTGTCACTTCATTTCTTCTTTCTTTCTCTCGCTCAATTTTTTTTGTTTCGATCTCAATTTCAGTCACAGGAGTCAGAATTTGATCTTTTCTCATTCATGGGATTGTGAATTTACTCAAAAAATGTCAAACTTTGATCACCGTTTCTCTCTAAAATTATGGTTGGTATTCGTCTTCATCGGATCAAAGCTTGCAACTTTCTCTTCTTCTGGACGATGATGATGATCACAGTGTGTTACGGTGCTACAGACCCAAATGATGATCTCAAAATTCTGAATGATTTTAAAAAAGGAGAAGTAAATGGTGTTGTGAAATGAAGTGGAGGAGGAGCCAACAATGACAAAGTGAAAAGAGATATTCTCAAAACAGTGCTTGAGGATGGAGAAGACGATGACCATGAAAACTGGAAGTTGCTGGGATCAACATGTGCATGATATGGGAGCACTTATCTTCTTCAATTTTTTTAATTAATTAAATTAATATTATAAATTCACCCCTATAATTTATTATAAATTCACCCCTATATTAAATTAATATTATAAATTCAGCCTTATTTTTGACGTATACAAGAAAACATGATAAACTTTTTTTGAAGGGATATTAAAGCTGGGAATACGAGGATGGAAAAGTCATCCTGGCTTCAGGTTTCTGAGGCTAATATCGTTCATTAAATCGGACACCTTTTTTTATTTATTTAAAAAAAATGTTACAAATTATTTATATTTATAAATAAATTATTTATTTAAAAAAATCGTATTATTATATATATAAATTGGAAAAACGAGAGACTATCTGTTAAAAATTTGTAATTTGATCAGTATTTAATCTGGTACGTCAAAAAATTTTAAGTTTTTGTGTTAGTCTATATAATTTTATTAAATTTATAATTAAGTCTTTATACTTTAAAGATTTTTAATTAGGTTTCTATACTAATTTTAAATTTTTAATCACATCATTATCACTCTAAAAAATGTTTAACTTAACAGAATATGCTATGATATATTTGCTATTAGTGTGAGATATTCGAAATGTTTTTGTAATGTTTTCGGTTAAAATAATCTAATTATATATTTAAAACTGATGTAAATTCAATTAAAAGCTTTTAAATTGTAAAGATTCAATTTGGTAAAATTATAAAAACTAATAAAATAATTAAAGTGTCAAAAAATTATACTACAACAAATTAAACTAAAAGAAGGTTTTTAAGTGTCATAGGAATATTAATGTTTCAATAATTTCAATTACTTCAATAATTTTATATAACTAATATTAACAATGCAACTAAAATGACTGAAATATCATATTTTTAAAACATTCATTAAAAAAAATTTTATACTAAAAATGGACAAGAGTAAAAGTTTGAATTTATATTCTTTATAATATTTAAATACATTTATAAATTAAGTTAGTCTATATATTTTTAATATTTTTTATTTTACTTGTTTATTTATTTATTTATTTTTTAAAATTATCAAAATTTTTAACAACTTTAAAATTAAACTAAATTTCATAACAAACCAGAGTTAAGTACTTAATATTCATTAAACAATTAATGACAATCTACATATTAAGGCTAATTTTTTTCTACCAGAAAAAGACGTGTTTTTGTTGAAATGAACTTTTTTGTGTATATAGTGGTGGGTGAATACTATATGTATAGCCTGCCCAATAATAAATGTGCCAAGTCACCACGCATGCACCATGATGGACGTGTGGCAATATCAGAGGCAACACGTTACATGCGTGTTGGCCACGTGGCAGACATTCATACAACACGCAAGGTATGTATTATATATATGTCAATTATCAATTTGTTGCGATTTCAATACGTAACCTGTAAGGTGGATTTTTTGCCTATAAAAATCGAAGTTCGTTATCATTTTATTTCATTGTGAAATTTATGATTTAGTGCATTGTTGGTGTGATGGAGGACAATGTAAATATAGTGGTTTACCACAACGGTGTGATTATACGAAACACATATGAGGAGATGAGTTTCGTGTATGAGAATCTGTTTTGATTTCTAGTTCCACGCATCATGACATTCGTGAAACTACAATACAGTCTCTGTCAAAGCATAGAGAGCGATATTTTAAAGAGGGTGGACAATATTCTCTACAAGAGTCCGGTTATCATATTCGGCAGCCTAATACAGCTTGAGATTATTCTGATTATTGACGAAATAAGTATTCAGTGTATGTTTCATATTCACCAGCAAACTCAGGTGCAACATTCAAATATTGAGCTGTATGTTGACTTTGAATATATAACTGCGGATGGATTCAATAGGACCTAGACATGCAAGATGACAGAGTTGAAGTGTACGAAGGAATGAACAATGATAGCAAAGAGGATTTCTAAACTACCTACGAAGTCGGTGACGAGGACGAGGATGGCAATAGGGAGGTGAGGCAGTTGCGGAAGATGTAGTGGTTCCACCAGCATCTAATCAACCCATGGATGTTCCACTTTTATGTGTATCTTGGATCTTGACGCTATACATGCACCGAAATTTTTCGAATATGCGAACATAGGTACGTGAGGTGTAAGTAATATGTTTTTCTTAATGTGTTTTTTGGACGGATTGATTAGCGACAATTTTTTTTTCTATAGGTGTTGCTAATCTTGAGGACGAGGAGTTCAGCATTAAAATGGAATATAGTTCTAGAAAATCGACATCGCGACAATTCGGAGCTACATTATCTTTAGAGGAGTCGATTATGTTGTTCATGAGTTCGAGTCACAGACGTTCTATACAAAATGCATGATGTATGGCCGTGGGTGCGATTGACTTATCCATGCCAACTTGATATGCAAGAAAGATTGTTGGGAGATACAGAGATACAACTGGAAGTACATGTATGTCATAGGAACGATTTCACACGATTACTCCAAATTCAAAAAAAGTTAATTTTTTTATTTTTATTATTTATGAATTTAATAAATACCAATTACAATAAATAATAACATTGTAACAGAAAACAAAATAAAAAAAATTACCGAAACTTTAAATTTTTTATTAATATTTATAAAAAATTAGTTCTAATAGTTACATATGAAAATAAAATAAAAATAATATTAAAACAATAATTATAATAAATTCATAAAACATACTTTTTATATTTATATTATTTATTACTTTTAGTAAATACCAATTACAATAAAATAATACTATTATAATAGAAAATAAAATAAAAAATAATTATAAAAAATTCAAAATTTTTATTAATATTTATAAAAATAATTTTAATAATTACAAAATAAAATAAAATAACAATAGAAAATAAAAAATAAAAAATAATTATATAAAATTCAAAAAATTAATTTTTTATATTTATATTATTTATTAATTTTAATAAATATCAATTATAATAAAATAACAATATTATCAGAGAAAATCAAATAAAAAATAATTACGAAAATTTGAATTCTTTATTAATATTTATAAAAATATTGGTTTTAATAATTTTAAATTAAAATAAAATAAAAATAATATTAAAATAGAAAATAAAATATAATTATAATAAATTCAAAGACATATTTTATATTTATATCATTTATTGCTTTTAGCAAATACAAATGTAAATTAGAATAAAATTGTACAAGACTTCGTTGGTACGGGTTAAAAGAAGTATCGGGAATTCGTTGGTCTTGGTGATGACACGATTGGACTTCTGGAGCCGTAGGGGTGGTACCTACAAAGACACTCCAACGCTCAAGTCAAAATGGATCTCAGAGGTATAGATGAGAGTTATGAGTGTGTAACGTACTTGAGGGAGCACTTGACTCCCTTTATATAGTTTGCAGTCATTGTCTTATCTTTATTTTGTTGTCTAAAATAAGAAAAGTATTTGAATTTGAATATTGGTTAAGGATTTGAGGTCCCCTAGGCAGTTTGGCCATGGTGGTGGCTTAGGCCTGGGTAGTTGGGTTGTTGCTACTCCACTAGGGGACCCGGAGATCCGGTTCGGAACAGTTACCGCCAGAGCGAGAGGGTGTGCTTGCGCAGTCTCGTCACTGGAGGAGTTCGTTTTGCCGTGGGGGTTGCGATTCGTGAGCCTAGCATGGGGAATGAAGTGCCACATACATCGAACTTCCCTTCTGGATCGGAAATCCGTGGAGCACTTGGCCGTCTCATCTTTTGACCGTTGCATTCTTTGAAGGGTTTGTCAATTGCGGCTTCCCATGCGTCATAATGACGTTTTAATGCAAGAAGAGAAGTTTTAGATTTTTTTCCTATTTTGCCCTCCGTTCCTCTGCATTTCATTTGAAACGTTTGGAGGCTTTTATTTCGTAACCGCTTTTCCTTATCTTTTTATTTCCTTTGCTTGTAACTACTCCTCCTTCTTTCTTCCATTTTCCTTGCTCGAGTGGTTTCCATATTTCCTTTTTTGTGTTGCTTTTGGCTGGATTTTTGTGTTCCGGTGTGCTAATTGTGCTATGTTTTCCTGTGCGTTCTGCATCTCTACTTTTATCATTTTGTCTTTCTGAGAATGAGGTTGGTGTCTTTGTTGTTATTTTCACGTTTTTCTTTTGATTTATTTCCTTCTGCATTTGTCTTTTTCGGGGTGCTTTTAATGTAAGGATAATAGGAAATTAGTGGGGCTGCCACTGTTTTGCCATAGCTTGGAGATGGTAGGAAAACAGCGAGAAGGCGCCACTATTTTTTAGATATCCTTTGGGAGCCTTTAGTATATAATCTGTATAGTTTTCTTCTTCTGGGGAGTGGGATGACGGTGGTGCCCCCTTTCATTTATAAGTACGGTTCGGTGGAGAACTGAGGGCGCTAAGATTTTTGTTTTTCCGGCCAGAGGCGTTCCTAACGCTTATTATTGGGTAATCTCGTACGTGTGGGGGACACGTTCCCGGCTTATAAAAGACAACCTCCAGAAGTTGCATGATGATGGCGCGGTATGTGGAGGTTGCAAGGCAAAGCACCAGTATATGATCTTTTGCTTTTCGGGGTGGATGAGAATGTTTGCTACATAAATTTTTACTTTCTCCGAGTCACCGACGAGATGTGCGTTTACGAGTCTATATTCACGTGGTTGGGGATGCGGCTTCCCTTTTCTGCATTTGTTCAAGCTTTGCTCGATCGGTGTTCGGTGGTGCTGTCTCAATTACATCTAAATAGATGGGCAGCCATCCAGGCTTTCGAACTAGTTTGTGAGTATCTGGAGCTCCCTGCTCGTCTGGAGGTTTTCCTGTATTTTTCCTTGTGCACTCTCCCAACCAAGGAGGGAAAGCACAAGAAAGGCTACGTGTCATTCCGAGCCCAATTGAATTAGCTGATCTTTGGGTTGTTCGAGATTTCTTTTCACAGCTTTAAGCAGGAATATTTTAAAGTCCAACCTGTTTGGGGGCATTGATGACAAGTCATCATACACCCATTTTTCAAGCTAATTTCACTTGTTTTATTAGTCTTTATGCACTTTCTTGCATCCTAAGTAAGTGATTTGGAGTGAAAATGCATAACTTCTTTAAATCAAGCAACTACCATTAAATTGATGCTAATTCATGAGGTTTAAGCTAATTTTAATTGAATTTTAATTGATTTATAAGCCTTGTGAATTTAGTGAGACTTTGAGTAGTTGTTTTGGTTTATTATAGGTGAAGAAAATAAGAAAAGAGGAAGCGTGGCTTAAGAAAGCGTGGCCCAAAGAGAAAAAGGCGTGGCGCATAAAGGAGGAGTGCAAGCATTGCCCTCCACAAGGGCACACTGCCCTCTAGAAGGGCAACATGAGCAAGCAAGCCTTGAGAGGCAACGCTGCCCTGCCCACGACAAGGGCAGAGCACAAATTTGTGCCTTGGATCAAGGAAAGTAAAAACATTGCCATGCCCTCCTCAAGGGCAGTATCGGGCTCACCAAAGGGAGAAATTCAAAGAAAAAGTTCACCATTGCTTGCCACAAGGGTCGAACACGGAACCATGAGGAAACAAGAAACTAAGCCTTACTTTGGTGCCAAGAAAATCAAAGAAAAGAAGTAGTGTGTGCGTCACACAAGGATCGAACACGGGGCTTCAATGTGGAAACATTGCCCTGCCCTCCGCGAGGGCAGGGCAGCATCTTGTGGTGCACGGCCAGCGCACCAAGGGAAGTCTCGGCAGCACCAGCAGCACGCACGGGCACCATTCTGGCGCACCAAAAAGTTCTGCCCTGCCCTCCGCGAGGGCAGGCAGCATCCTGCACGCACCAACGCACCACACGCACGCACCATGGGCCAGATGCACAATTTTCTGCCCTGCCCTCCACAAGGGCAGGGCAGCCTCCTGGGAGCTACTTTCTTCATGGGCTGAAATTGGATTAAAAATCCAATAAAATTCATTTCTTCACCAAATCAAAAGCTCATCCAAATTCCAAAATCCAAGAATAGAAAGTATATAAATAGGAGATAGTTTGATGTAATCAGGACCTTTCACTTTACTTTTGAACTTTGATCTTTCTTTTGAGCTTTGAATTTTATTTGTGAATCTAGGAACTTCTCTTGGTGACCTTACTGAGATTTCAGAGAATTGGGGAGGAGAATTGATCTCTCTTCTTCCTCGTTCTTGCTTGGGCATTTCTACTTTTCTTGTTTTGAGTTTTGGGTGTGAAGAATTGAGAAAATTCTGTCTCAATCTCCATTCAAAATCTCTTTAATTCCTCTTCTGCATAATTGAACTAAATTTCATTTCCTTTACTGCTTCTTCTTTAATTTCTTGTCAATTGCTTTGAGAACTTGGATCTGGGAAGGCAATTGAGATCTAGACTCTGCTATCTAGTCTCTTGAGTCCTGAGATCCCATTTTTCCTTTTGGTTCTTCTGTGAACCTTTGCTGCAAGTTAATTTCCATTTCTGTTTAGACTCTAGTCATTTCTAATTCAACTTCTGCTTTATTAATTGTTGCAATTTAATTTCCTTTGCTGAAATTCTGAATTCCCAATCCTCAACTCCCTTTTCCATTCAAGCAATTTATATTTCTTGCACTTTAAGTTACTGCACTTTACATTTCTTGCACTTTAAGTTTCAGTCATTTAATTTCTTGTCTTTTAAGATTCAGCTTCTTTTACTTTCCTGTTCTTTAATTTACTGCAATTCTCCCCTCTCCCTTTACATTCCAAGCAATTTAGCTTCTGTTAAAGATAAACCACTCAACCAATACTTGATTCGCTTGACTAAATCAACCACTAAACTAAAATTGCTCAATTCTTCAATCCCTGTGGGATCGACCTCACTCCCGTGAGTTTTATTACTTGATGCGACCCGGTACACTTGCCGGTGAGTTTTGTGTTGGATCGTTTTCCACACATCAGGCATCATCCCTTCTTGTTGACCCTTGGGGGGGTGATGAACGGATTTCTTGCGTGGTCTAGAATTTCACAATTAAATTCTCGTTGAAAGTATAGCTTCTAAACCAACAAGAATCCTTTCATACAAAAGATTTTTTTGTCACAAGTAACAAACCCCTAGTAAAATTGATAACCGAAGCATTCAAATCTCGGATCGTCTCTCAAGGAATTACAGGAAAGTGTGCTTATGATTGGCTATGGAAAAGCATATTTTTGGGGTTTTTAAGATAAGAAATAAGAAAAGTAAATTGTAAAAGAAACAAACTAACAACTATAAAAGCTCTTGGCAAGGTATGAGAACTAGAAGTCCTATCCTAGTTATCCTTATCAATAGTGATGAGAATTGTTCATTGCTCCCACTTAGTTAAACCTCTAATTATGAAAGAAAGTCAAGTGGATGAATTAATTTGATTTCTCAAGTACTAGTCAACTCCTAAGGAATGACTAGCTTCAGTGGAATCCAAATTAATTAGCAACTTTCAATTATCAATCAACTAAGGAGTTTGATAACTCAAGTGTCACCAATTACTCAACCAAAGACAAAAGGAGAATTATCTAACTTAAAACCCTCCCAAGCATTTTATCAAACACTTGGAAGGCACAACACAAAGGCATAGAAAAGCAATAAGAGATAATAAAATCCAAACAATCAATTGAAAGCATCAATACACAAATTGAAGGAAGTAATCATAAATATGAAATACCTCAAATTGCATTAAATAGAAAATCAAATCTAACATGAGAATTCATAAGCTAAATTGGATAAATAAATAAATCACCAAGAGAAGATAAACTAAAGTGCTAAAATAAATAAGAGTAGAAGAGAAACTAAATTAAAGTAGAGTAGAAATCTGAAATTGAAAATAGCTAAACCTAAGAATTCTAAAACCTAGAGAGAGGAGAGAGCCTCTCTCTCTAGAAAACTACATCTAAAATCTAAAATTATGTGAATGAATGTTGTATCATTCCCCCCTGATTCTCTGCTTGTCCCCTGGCTTTAGTCTGCATTTCTGGGCCGAAAACTAGGTCCAAACTCAGCCCAAAATCGCCCCCAGCATTTTCTGCATTTTCTGCACGTGGCGCATGTCACGCGTACACGTCAGTCATGCGTACACGTCGATGGTCTTCTTCGCATGTCACGCGTACGTGTCAGGTACACGCACGCGTTGCTGTGCAAATCTCCAAATCACGCACACGCGTCGGGTACACGCACGCGTCGGGTACGCGCATGTGTCGGTACGCGCACGCGTCACTCCTCGCTGGTTATCTCCATTAATTCTTGTGCTCCTTCTATTTATGCAAGCTTCCTCTCTATCCTCCAAGCCATTCCTGCCCTATATAACCTGAAAACACTTAATGCACAGATCACGGCATCGAATGGTATAGAAGGACATTAAAAATACACAATTTAAAGGCTTAGGAAGCAAGTTTTCAACCATAGAACAAAATTGGGAAGGAATTGTAAAATCATACAAATTGTGTGAATAAGTGTGAGAATAGTGGATAAAATCCACTCAATTAAGCACAAGATGTACCACGAAATAGTGGTGCATCAGAGGAGGAGGGGATGTCACTTTGCCACTTATTGGAATTTTGGTGGAGGTTCGTCGTATCTGACGAGGATCACCTATGAGTTGTCCTCTGAAAGCAGGGATATTGCCGACGTCATGTTGGCAATTTTTAGGGATAGGCGATTAAACCCCCGGGATGTTATGGGTGACCCGATGGTGTGTCAATCTTATGTCGGTGGATCTTGATACTTTCTCCTATTTTGCTTCTATTTCTATGTTTTTTTGAGTTCGAGACTTGATGTAATTTCTTACTTCTTTCAATTTAGATGGCTGGTGGTTAGACTACTCTTGCGAGGTTGTAGGTTGCCCTGACCCAAGATGTCGGCAGCGAGGGTGGTGGAGCCTCGTCGTTAACACCTCAGTCCGTACCTCAGCCAGACTCATGGACAGTCTCTCAGGAGGTGATTGTGGGGCGGCTAGTACCAACGTCGATGTGGAAGTCGTGGAGGTTCTTGTTTCCGAGGCAAGTAAGAAGCAGAAGAGGACGATTGAGGGGAGTAGCATGGAGAACATGGCAGAGGAGAGGCCTGTGCCTTCCGTGATAGATTGGAGTTTTGATGCCCCGACTTTCATCGATCAACACCTCCTACCGAGCATCGAGGACTTCTTTCATGGTTGCGACGTTGCCGGTCAAGCGAAATTCGTGTGCTGTGCTCTTATTTGCTCGGCTACTATCGTCCGGAAGGCAGAGCCGATATTATCTCAGGTAGCTCTTTTGGATGGTAAGCTCCACTAATTCCAAGCAGAATATGGTAGGTTGAAAGAGCAATTGGAGGCGGAGGTGGCTACTCGGTTGAAGGCTGTGAAGGATGCTAAGGAAGCTCGTTCAGAGATCTTCGGTCTCTCTGAGTTGGAGACTTTACTTCTCTTTTAGCTATCTCAGATGCAAAAGCAGGCGTTCGATGCTGAGTCGGGGGACACTTCTCTTCTTGCTGAGGTGGAATCTTTAAAGGCTAAGGTTGCCAAGCTGAAGAAGGAGAAGGAAGGTCTACTCACTGACGCTAAGGATGCTATCTCGGCTACCGAGGAGACTATGAAGACACAGGTTCGTGTGGTGGCTCTAGAGGTGGATGTGTCCGTGATGGGGGCTTTTCGGACCGTGAGGGATGTCCAGATCGTGGATATCGAGTAGTTTAGATGTTTTATTTTTGAAGTTTGTAAGATGTTTGTTTGGCGCATATAAATTTCCTTTTGCAAACAATTTCTTTAAAGTTTGTAAGCATCGTAGTTGGTAGCTTAAAATTGCTTTGGTGGCATTTTTTGGTTATTTTATTATAAACTTGCTTTATGGGCCTTTTGGTGGGCCGGATTGCATATTTTATTTTTTGTTGGATATTCGTGTTTGTGTGGCATCGGGGGTGATCGGGCACCGGGTTTGCCATTTTTTGTTCGTATCGTTTACTTGGTAAGAACGCGAAAAATATTTTTAAAATGGAGTATTTGAATGAAATGAATTTTTTATTAAAGGTCATGCCTCGTTAAAACCTCCCGTTTTAGGTAGGAAAAACTTCACGAAAAAATGATGTAAAAAATAAAAAAGGAAAAAAGGTAATTATAAACAAAGTATAAAAAATAACAAAAATAAACTTTATATCTTGCTAAGGGTATCAGACCGGTGGGACTCTCCTACATGTAGTAGTACCATATGTTTGCGGTGTTCCATGATCTCGGTCCCGATGAGTCGTTCTAATTTGTAGGCTCCTTGTCCAATTACGAACTTGATTTGGTAGGGTCCTTCCCAGCTAGGGGTGAGATTTTCTTCTCCCGGGATGGGATGACCAATATCGTTGCGTCGCAAGACTAGGTCTTCTTGTTTGAAGTCCCGTTTTACCATGCCTCGGCTGTATCTTAGGCAGATTCTTTGTTTCAGGGATAGCTCCCGTAAGTGTGCTACACTTCTGACTTCATCAATGAGATTCTGCTCTGCGTCCTCATCGTGTCCTCCCATGATCTTTCATGGGCTAGGTTCCCTGACCTCCACAAGGATAACGGTCTCTAGGCCGTATGTTAGCCAGAAGAGACTTTCCTCGGTTGAGGTTTGGGGCGATGTTTGGTATGACCAGAGTATAGACCCGAGCTTGTCAACCTATAGGCCCTTGGCTTCGTCCAGTCGTTTCTTGAGACCTTTCACGATGATCTTGTTGGCCACTTCTACTTGGCCGTTGGTTTGTGGGTGTACAATCTAGCTGAACTTCTGTGAAACGCCGAGTCCCTTTAGGAACTCCTTGAAACGTTTGTGTGCGAATTGGGTCCCTTTATTTGAGATCACAATTTTGGGGATTCCGAACTCGGTTATGACTTTCCTCCAAAAGAATTTTCTACACTGAGTGGATATAATAGTGGTCAATGCCTCGGATTCAATCCATTTCGTGAAGTAGTTGATGACAACTATAAGGAATCAGAGCTGCCTGGAAGCCGTGGGGAAGGGTCTCACAAGGTCGATTACCCATATTCTGAAAGGTCGATCCGCTATTATCACACTGAGCTAATGGGGAACTGCTTGGTAAAGGTCGGCATGGACTTGGCACTGCTTGTAATTTTTGACTAGTTGGAGGGAGTCTCTGACGATGGTGGGCCAGAAGTGGCCAGCTTAGATGACCTTTTGGGCTAGGGTTTTGCCCCTAATGTGATGGTCACAACATCGTCTGTGGCTTTCAAAAAGTATGTAATCTGTGTCGCCGAATTCTATAAACCTGAGGAGGGGTTGGAACAATCATCTTTTGTACAGTTGTCCCGCTATTGTGGTGTATTTTGCGGCTTCTTGCTTTGTATGCTTCGCCTCCTTTGAGTCCTCGGGCAAGTTCCCGTCGGCGAGGTGCTTGAGGATCGGCAAGGTCTAGGAGTGCTAATTTGACATAATCATGTTTGTCGAGGTTGTGGCCGCGACAGATGGTGTCTTGATGACTTGCTGGATTAGTGATTGGCTCCCTATGACTAACTTGGTTCTTGCTAGTTTAGAGAGTAGGACAGTCCTCGCATTCTGTTCCCCGAGAACGTGTCGGATGGTCACTCCGTCAAATTCGGTAGTTAGTTCCTTGACTTTAGATAAGTATTGTTGTTGTAGGGGATCTCGTGTTTGGTTCGTTTTTGTTTTTTGGGAGCTAACTACCTGGGAGTCGCTAGAAACTTCCAGTGTCCTTGCGCCGACTTTTTTGGCCAGCGTTAATCCAGCTAGAAGGGCTTCGTATTCTTCCTGATTGTTAAAAATTAGAAACTCGTACAAAATCGATTGTTCGATGGCAATCCCGTTCTCATTTTCTAGTATTATCCGTGCTCCTCCGGAGCTGTTGTTTTACGAATCGTCAACGTGGAGTTTCCATAGCTTTATGGATTCACTTTCCAGAATCATTTTGGCTATGAAGTCTGTCATGGCTTGAGCCTTGATTGCATTTCTAGGCTCAAAATGGACCTCGTATTGAGATAGCTCGACTGACCAAGTGAGCATCCATCTTGCCAAGTCTAGTTTCTATAGTACTTGTCTGATAGCCTGGTTTGTTCAGACCGTGATAAGGTGGCTCTAGAAGTACTGCCGAAGTTGTGAGATGCCGTGAGTAATGTGTAGGCAAGCTTCTCAAGTCTGGAGTAGCGTATCTCGATGTTCTGGAAAACCTTACTTATGAAGTATACACGACTCTATGTTTTTTGCTCGTCTTTCCAGATCAGCGCTGCCGCCAGCGCTTTCTCTGTTATGGATAAGTAGAGGTATAGTTTCTCCCATTCTGGGTTTTGAGAGTATGGGAGGTTCTGCTAACACTCTTTTGAAGTGTTGGAAGGCCTCTTCACATTCAGGTTCGCATTTAAAGCTTATGCCCTTAGTTATGAGTTTGAAGAAGGGGATGGCCTTCTGAGGCGAGGCTCCAAGAAAGCGAGAGAGGGCAGCAAGTCGCACAGTTAGCCTTTGGACATCCTTGAGGTTTGCGGGGCTACTCATCTCGTGGATGGCTCTGCACTTTTTCAGATTTTCCTCTACTCCTCGTTGTGTGATCATGAAACCCAAAAACTTCCCGACCTCCATCCCGAATGCGCATTTTGTCGGATTGAGATGCATTCGGTGCTTCCTCGGTGCATGATATGAGCTTGAGGTCGTTAATGAGCTCGTCAACTGTTTCTGTTTTAGCTAGCATGTCGTCAATATAGACCTTCAGTTTAGTCCTCGAGAGGTCTTTAAAGATCTTTGTGACAAGCCTTTGATAGATGGCCTTGCGTTCTTTAACCCGAAGGGAATGAATGTGTAGTAGTGCGTGCCTTCCAGGGTTACAAACATCATTTTCTCTTCATCCGGTCGATGCATAGGTATTTGGTTGTATCCTGAGTAGGCATCCATGAAGCTGAGGTACTGGTGTCCCGAGGCGGTGTCCACCAGTTTGTCAATGTTTGGTAGGGGAAAGGCATCCTTTGTACAAGCTTTGCTCAAGTCCGTGTAATCGATGCACATTCGCCATTTAACGTTTGTCTTTTTTTACCAACACAATGTTGGCCAGCCAGGTTGTGTAGGGTAGTTCCCAGATGAACCCTGCTTCAAGAAAGCTTTTGACTTGCTTCCTGACTTTGGTTGCTCGGTTAGCAAATATTTTCCTTCTCCTTTGGGCTTGACTTTGGGGTCCACAGCGAATCGGTGAGACATCAGATCTGGGTCTATTCCCGGCATATCCACCAGGGTGAATGCTAAAACGTCCCTGTTTTATTTCAACAGTTCCATGAGTTCGCTTTTTATGTTGAAGGGTAGATTCTTGTTGATGAAGGTGAATTCATCTTTGGTTTGCCCTATCTGTAGCTTTTCCATGTCTCCCGCTGGTTCCGGTCTGGGTTGATAATCTTGACATGCGTCCAGGTCGGCAAGCAAGATTCCTGCCGCATCCCAAGATTTCTTTCAGAGGGCTAGGCTGGTGTTATGAAATTCTACCATGACTTTCCGGTCACCGTGTATCATTCTTTTGGTTTCGTTGTCCGCTTGGAACTTCATGATTAGGAACTTCGTAAATATGGCGGTGGAAAGGTCGTTGATTGTCTTCCTTTCCAGGATGATGTTGTAGGCTATGGAGTCCTTTAGAACCACGAACTCGAAGTATGATTTTCATTTGGCTTCCAGTTCCGATGGTGACTGGTAGCACTATCGAATCGTCCGGCTAGAGAAAGTTATCTCCGAGTCCAGTTACTCGATTGCAATGACTTTGTAGATCGGCTTGTCAAAATCCTTCGGGGTAATTCCCATTATCACGTATTCACTCTTTCTTCGTTTGGAATCTCTTCGGTATCTCTTGTCGTCATAGTGTTGGCGTTCAGGTTCTCGGGATATGCTGTGATTCCGGCATTTGCCCTAGTATCAGTTGGGTGACCTTTCGCTCCTAGCTTCTTGTCGTGATATGCTCCTAGAGATCGCTTTGCTTGCATGTTCCAACTGGTATCATTCTTTGGTAGAGTTCTTGAATTACCTAGATCGCCTTTTTTCCTAGGACGTCGGTTGCTCTAGCCTCTCCGGATTGGCAATCGTCTCCTTGCGGTTGCTGTCTGCCAAGGGTTGGCTGGAGGTGCACGGCGTTGGTTATCCTCCCGCGGGTTGGCGGATGATCGTTGTTCCGTGATTTGGGCATTGGGTTTGGTGGGTTTGGCTCACGGTGATGGCTTGAAGACCGCTCCTCGAGGTAAATCCTATTTTGGTTCATAACGTTTTAATCGTTGAATATTATCCCAAAACGTTTAAAATGACATCAGTATTATCCCACCGTCAAATTACTCGCTAACAATTAGTAAAATTGATGTTCTATTAATAATGCTTTTGTTAAAATTATGTTTGCTCAACCCCCTTCCACCTTCACTTTCTTAACAAGCTCAAATCTTGTTCCCCTACTCTCTTCTTCCTCTTCTTTAAACCCCATTGGAGAATTAATAGTGCAAAAGAGAGTATGAGAATGAGGTTTGAACTTGTTGAAAGAGTGATGGTGGAAGAGGGGGTTGAGCAAACGTAACTTTAACATAAGTATTATTAATCGTAAATTTTGTTAATTGTTAGTAAGGAATTTGATAGTGGAATAATATTAATATCATTGTAAACGTTTTGAGATAAAAATATGACGATTAAAATGTTAGGGATAAAATATTAAAGATGAAATATATTTTTTTATTTGTTTCTGGCATTTTTTAGTTTGTTAAAATAAAATTATTATATATATAAAATAAATTTCAAAATTTTTATACTACTTAAACGAACTAAGACCAAGTTGGCTAGAGGAAGTCTAACTTTACAAGGTGCGTTTTTCGTTTCTACCCCAAACATTATCACATCAAATCAAAGTGTTCTTAAAGAGCCAGCAGAAAACTTTAGGCACAGATGAAATGCAGTGCCATTATGGCCCACTGTTTGACTATTTTCGTTGTCCAAATACATGGAATATCCGTGCCATAATAAATGCTAATATCATAAAGTAGTAGTAGTTATATATTTATGAGTTTTTTTTATTATGGATATTTATTAGGCTTTTTTTATTGATAAATAAAATAAATTAATATACATATTACTAAGTATATTTATATTTTTATATTATTGTTATACATCTTAAATACATAGAATAAAGGACGACTAAGCACAAAAATTAGATACGATATATTTAAAATATGTAACACTTAACAAAAAATATTTAGATGCACCTACATATATTTTGATGTACATATTTAGGGTGTTGTACATTCAAAATAAAACCAAAATATTCGAAATATGTTACATCTGATTTGATTTGATTTTTTTTATTTCATCTAATATTATTCAAATTTTAAAATTACAAAATGTTTTACTTAAAATTTAGATAAATATAATTTAAATTAATAATTTAATTCAATCTAATACAAATAAATATATTCGTATTATTATCCTCATGTGATTAATTATGTTTATATATTTGATTTAAAAAAAACTAATGAGTTAAAGTTTTTAAATTAAAAAATTAATAATTTTAATTTTCAAATGCATCAAAAGATATGTACAAAATCAACTCAAAATTTAATATATCGGTATAATGTTTTTGATCGTATTGTGTTAGTTTGAATTTTATTTTTTCATTTCATTCAATTTTATTTAAATAATTTAAAATTTTAAAATTATAAAATTTTTAATTTAAAACTTAGATAAACATAATTTAAATTAATAATTTAATTTAATCCAATACAAATAAATATATTCGTAATATTATATTTATATGGCTAATTATGTTTATATATTCGATTTTACAAAAAACTAACGATTTAAAATTTCTAACTTAAAAGTTAACCCTTTTAAAAATTTAAATGAATTCAAGATATTTGTAAAATCAACTCAAGATTTCATACATCAATATAATGTTTTGGATCATATTGTGTTGGTTTGATTTTTTTTTTCTATTTCATCTAATTTTATTTAAATCATTTAAAATTTTAAATTACAAAATTTTTAGTTTAAATTTTAAAGAAATATAATTTTAAAATTTTAAAATACTTGAATAATATTAGATGAAATAAAAAAATTAAATAAAATCATATCGTAATATATCTTAAATACACTGGATTGAATTTCATTTTGACTTTATCCTATATCTACACAAATGTAATATATGTCGTGTGATATTTTGTTAAGATGTTACACATCTTGTGTGGCTTTTTTATATAAATAATCATTGTAAACACATTATTTCCGAGAATACGCATGCCTTGAAAATATTTGTGAAATACGCATGCTCATATCAAGAGCAATGGCCACGAAATGGAGATGCACACCATTTCACAAGCAGCGCCAGCGAAATGGAGGAGAGAAGTGCTTGGTTCAAGTCAAGCCTAGCGCACACGAAATGGAGAGCCATTTAGTGGCTGCCACTAACGAAATCGGATGAGAGCCATGTTGTGGCTGCCACCCACGAAATGGGGAAACCTGGGGTGGCGGCCACGAAATGGATGGAAATCACGTGTACCGTCCACGAAATGAGACCGGAGTTTGGCTATATAAAGGCTCGTAGATGACCCGAAAGAAGGCAGTATCTTTACTCTCGTCTCATTCTCAATAGTTGCTCTCAATTCTTCTCCATCTTTCTTTCTTAAAGAATTTCTGCTCTTAAGTTTTATTTGCTATCTCTATGGCTTCGGAGAACGTTTACGTGATTATATACCCAAACGGTGAAATCTCTCATACAGCAGAAGGTATTACATTCGTTTGCGATGATCCACTGTGGATAATGATTCCACCACAGACATCGTTGCAAGAGTTGAAAAATCTGATTCTGATGCATACCGGAATGGTTGGAAAAAAAGAAATCAGGAAGCTGACTTACAGGATGCCTGTTGCAGTGGCCAACTCGTTTTCCTATCAAAAAATGCAAATAAAATCCGATCAGCATGTGTCGATGATGTTCTCTTACCATCGCAGCATAGGAAGCATCTATTCGTTGGAGCTTTGTCTGAGTCTTCAAGAAATTGGTGGAAGCTCATCCAGTTCGAATAATGTGGAGGGTGTGAGAAATGTTGGGGCGGCTGATTTTGTTTCGGCTCGGGACACTAGTAGGGCCCCAAGTCCAAGTTTCAACGCGTTCGTCCCGCGGGAACAGAGTGCAGGTATTCGTGGAGCACGCCCCGCCCCTTCTACACATTTTGGGGTCGATATGGTTCTTGATGATGCTATTGCAGATTCGTCTGGCGAGGATGACATTGAAGATTTCAGTGATGGTGAGGCAGAAGCCGTTCCGGAGACACAGCCTCTGCATGAAAATGCTGTTCCGGCAACACGGGTCGAACCAAAAGGTGGTGCTGTATCATCAACCACTCCGGCACACTACCTGTCCCTAAATCTTGGAGCAATGCATTCCAGTAACGCAGAGGACGGACCGAGCAGCTACCCTTTGTCAGGAGAGATGGAGCTCGAGATTGGGTTGAAATTTCCTAATCAGGAAACAGCGATGCTAGCAGTCAAAAACTACAACATCCGCAGGAGTGCAGAATATAAGGTGGTAGAGTCAGACCAAACTAGGTATGTATGTCGATGCAAGCAGTTCGGGGATCTATGTCGTTGGATGGTACGGGTTGCGAAGACGAGGTCCTCTAGATCTTGGGAAATCCGTAAATACGTAGGGCCTCACAGTTGCTTGGCAAGTTCAATGTCTCAAGACCACGCTCAACTGGACAGCAATGTCATCTGTCAGCACATATTTCCCATGGTGCATGCTGATGCGACAATATGTGTAAAGGTATTGCAAGGATCGGTAGAGTCAGCGTACGGTTACAATGTGTCATACAAGAAGGTTTGGCACGCGAAGCAAAAGGCAATCGCAAGGATCTATGGTGATTGGGATGAGTCGTATGACCAGCTGCGTAGATACCTCACTGCTCTGCAAGCTTTCGTCCCAGGTATTAGTTGCGTTTTATTATCGAAAGGTCTTTGATATTTACTGTCCTTTGAGTCCTTCACATCCTAATAACTTAGAACGCATTTTCGCACCAGGGACAATTGTTGACCTCGAAACGCGACCGTATTATGTCGGAAACACACTCGACCGTGAGAGTGTCATGTTTCACCAGGTCTTCTGGTCGTTCCCTTCATGTGTTGAAGCTTTTAGGCATTGTAAACCACTGGTGTCAGTGGACGGAACACACCTGTATGGTAAGTACGTAGGCACCCTTCTCATGGGCATAGCACAGGACGGCAATAACAACATTCTACCAGTGGCTTTCGCACTAATTGAGAGAGAAAACACAGATTCATGGTACTTCTTCCTCGCCAATTTGAGGAGGCATGTTGCAACTCGGCCAGGAGTTCTGCTTATATCCGACAGGCATGCGGCAATAAAAGCCGCATTGGAGCATGAGGGGTGTGGATGGGAACACAATGTGTATTGTGTACGACATATTGCCTCCAACTTCACAACCAGTTTCAAGAGTAAGGAAGCCAAAAGACACCTTGTCAATGCTGCATATTCGAAGACGCAAGAGCAGTCGCAGTACTACCTAGAGCTTATTAGTAGCGAGGATCCGGTTACATCTCCACAGATGATGGAGTGGATCCGAGTGTTAGAGCCACCTAAATGGTTGCAGCACCTTGATGAGGGCCGGCGATATGGTCACATGACGACCAATCTTTCTGAGTGTATCAACTCCGTCCTGAAGGGCACTAGAAATCTACCAGTCTGTGCAATTGTCAAGTCTACTTACCATCGCCTGAATGAGTTGTTCGTCCTCAAGGGTCGGCAAGCACAAGCGCAGATTGCAAGCGGTCAGGTGTTCTCACAGTTCTTGCAGAAAGCCATACTAGCGAACCGTGAGGGGATCCCGCAGATGTTAGTGACATCGTACGATAGCAATACTACTATTTTCACGGTCGACGAGATAGCTGCTGTAGGGGTGCAGTCACGGTTCCGGGTTAACCTTCAGTACCGCAGATGTGACTGTGGTTTCTTCCAGGCGTTACACTATCCCTATGCACATGCCTTGGCCGCCTGCGCATATGCGAGATTGGACTGGCAACAGTACGTTGATTTAGTCTACCGTGTTGAGAGCGTGTTTCGGGTATACGAAAAGGAATTCCAACCAATGCCGGATGAGGAGATGTTGCCCCCTCGAGAAGGTCACCGTCTTCGTCCCAACCCCCTCTTACGACGTTCAATGGAAGGACGTCCGGTGTCTACTAGGATTCGAAATGAAATGGACGAGGTTGAGCTGGGACCAGGTAAGAGGTGCGGCCTTTGCAGGACACCAGGACATACCAGGTGCAGTTGTCCGCATGTTTCGGCAAGCTAAGTTTCATCCATCCCAGTCTAATGTATTTTGTTCCCAAATGTAGTATCTTAATCATATTTAATGAAGGTTGATTTTGTTGTCTCGGTTACATTTGCGTTGTCGTTTATATTTTAATGATGTTAAAATCTTAGACTAATATTGATACAGATACAATCGTCCGTCAAACAGGGGAGTAGGTGCATACTTAAAACAACTAGCAAAATAAGACATAAACAAGTAACGAAACATCACATACGCCTTAAATAACTAACATACCAGCGAATGAAAACAAGTAGGAATTACAGACAACAAAACTAACATGTAAAAACAGCAACAGAAATAAACTAACATAACACTAATGGTGCTCGTGACCCAATCTACCGCCTGTGCCACACGAGGGGGCTCGAGTGTCCCGGCGGGGACGACCAGCAGGTCCCTCAACCTCGTCCGGGGAAGCATCAGCCCCCGTGTATGAGAGACGTCGTCCGGGCATCTGCATAGCGTCATACGGTCGAAGTGGAGAAACAGTCGTGTCACCAACAGAAGCGGATCTCATCCCCGCATAGGCAGCCTGAGTGTACGTGTCGGAGCGAGGTAGGGCGAGTGCAAGATCGGTGGGCGTGTGTGGGGATGACTGCTGAGGAATGAAATGGTCCAACCCGTCGAATAACGAAGAGAAATTTGTCCACCCAACTCTGTCCATAGAATCTATCAAGTCCTGCGTACCTCCCTGGGATGAACCCCCAACCTCGAAGCTACTCTGATATGGCATAACTTGCTGAATGGAAGATGGCTGGGGGGGTCCGCTGATACAACAGGTTGCGGGTAGTAGTAGTCTTCTGCGGCTGGAGGAGCATGCGATGGAATATGGTGTCCCATGTCTGGCTCAAAACTGGGTCGGTCTTGCTCAGGCAAATCTTGCTCATCCTCCCCATGTTCTGCTTGACCTTCATCTCTGACCCTGCGGGGACGGCGACGGCGATGGTCTCGGGGAACCGGAGGCAAATTAACCACGGGGCCTCTGCCATACTCCGCTGGCGCGTCTGCGGGTACAACGTCACCTCTCGGGTCATGTAATGCATCAGGGGTGGACAGAAACCTCCTTGTTCTCTGAGAGTACCACCTATAGTAATCCTGGCTGGGACTCAATGTATCTGCACGATCAATCTGCAGCCGGTATACATCCGTGCGCCGGTTGGCCCATACCTCAAACCACTCGGATAGTCGAACCGGCCACCATCCGTCATCATTACGAGCCGATTGTCGATGGAATGTATATATTCAGCGGAGGGTTTGGAGGTCCTTGCTTTCCCCCAAACTGTCGCAACACCCGATCAACATTTAAGATCTCAATCCACCTGAAAAATATTAGCGGCACAACGGCGGTATAGAAATCTCCATGCGGGTGGCCGAGGAATTCTGCAAGAACTCTAGACAAAATCCAAGGCTCCAAGTACGGTTGCCAAACAAACTGCAAAGAAAAGGAACCCCGTCACAAAGGCCATATAACTTGTTATTGAATACATATTAATAACAACGGGCACCGACCTCGTCGACCTGCAGATTATCCAACCGCAGCCGGTGCCTAAGTAGGCGCTGCTCAGCATAGTCATTTTGTCCTTTTTTCCCTGCCCACCTGTTTCACAATGTCAGACTTTATTAAAAAATCTATTTCCGTCATGCAAGGATAATTGACAAAATTCACAAAGTGTGGAGACCGATAAAATACCTAGTGGCTAAAGGAAAACTGTACGGTGTGGTGACATTCGGGGCCCAGAACGGTAATCTGTAGTATATCCACGACATGAGCAACATGTGACACCCGGCCATACCCTCAACACTGTAATCTGTTGCTAGGCACATAGCACGATATAACCAACAGAGGACGGCACTACCCCAACTGTAGGTGCCTATGGCATCATACTCAGCCAGTAAAGGCAGATATCGAACATGGACTGTGTTGTTGGCCTTGTCTGGAAGAAGGACGCCTCCCAACAGGTAAAGTATGTAACATCGTGCATACTGCATGAGGCCATTATCATCTAAGTCAAGCGGCATCTGTTGAAGACGAGTTTTGAGCCACTTCAACTTGATGTTGTACTTCGTTGTCCCTACGTGTCCGGGGGGAACCTCACCTAAAAGTTCATGACACCATTCTCAAATATCTCTTTGGTGAAACTTACTCCATGACCTTAACGTACCGCTAACAGGCTGACCATCAATAGGTAGACCAAACTGCATGGCTACATCTTCCAGGGTTATGGTACACTCACCCCAAGGGAGATGAAAAGTATGTGTTTCCGGTCGCCATCGTTCGACAAAGGCACTAATAAGTGGATTGTCGTACTCGAAGCGCTTGATCAGCGAGGCATGATAAAATCCAGTGCGTCTCAGATAAGGCTCAAGCCTCTCCCGCCTAATTGCCATGGTTGGATCCTCAGCCTCTAACATGAAAACATCAACCAGCGTGCCATGCGGAGTAAGAACACGTGTGGGCTACAACATAAAAAGCCAAGAAAGACAACAGTTACGAATACTATATAAAATTTTTAAATATCGACGAAATTAGTTATAACATTCCCTAACAACGGCAATCCAAATGTTTAAAGTAAACTAACCTTATGGAATAAATGTGCCGCTATGTGAAGTTCGTCCAACCGGTTCAAGTTTTCCTCCACGTTCACCCCTCCCCCACTCATAGTTAGTTTTAATTTTTTTTTACAACTCACCACCACAAACTCACCCACTCTCAGCCTTCATTTACCACTCTCAACTTTATTTTTCTACCCCTATTTCAATTTCACCGTGCATGAAGTCTCTCCCCACCCCCCTTTTATAACACTCCTAGCTCCATTTCTAATACAACCCTGCCACCCAACACGCCAATGCATGTGAGCTTCCTGCTGCAGCCACTTTGACCGCCCAATTCGTGCCCGCCAGAAACGAGGACACCAACTCGTGGTCGCCGCCAACTAAATGGGCCATTTCGTGGCCGGTGAGCTTGAGATGCTCCATTTCGTGTGCGTCGTCCTAGAGGTGCCTCAAGTCATTGGTGGCAGCCACGAATTGCAGACCCTGGCTCCTCTCTCCTCCATTTCGCTGGCGCCGGTTCTGAAATGCTGTGCATCTCCATCTCGTGGGCGAAATACCTGATATGTGCATGCGTATTTCAGAAAAAATTTGGACGCATGCGTATTTTGGGAAAAAAAGTGATTCAAATGATTATTTATATAAAAAACCCATCTTGTATACTATATTTATTTATCTTTTATGTTTATTTTTCTTCTATTTGTGCACTTGAAATATGTACTGACATGGTAAAAACGTAAATATTTTATGGTAAAAACGTAAATATTTTATATGATAAAAAATCCCATACTTATTATAAAACTATAAGAAATAAAATCATTCAATTTTTTTATTTTATTTATTTTCACTAATAATGTATTTTGCTAACTCAAATTTTCTGTTTTCCTAATATAACTTTTTTCCTTTAATTCAAAGTTTGTGTGTGAATAAGTGTATTTAACTATTTAAACACACCTATTCATAATATAAGAATAAAATATTGTTTAACTAATTCTTTTATGTATATTTAATAGTGAAGATTTTGAAAATCTTATTTACAAGTGATATAAGAGCATTCATTAGAAACTTTCTTCAGATTTTAGTAACTGGTATTCCTATAGTACTTCCTAGATTAAGAAAAATAAAAAAATATGATAATAAGTAACATAAAATATATGAAAAAAATTACCCTTATTTAAAATATTAGATTAAGAAAAATAAAAAATATGATAATAAGTAACAAAAAAATATATGGAAAAATTACCCTTATTTAAAATAAAACTTCAACTAATATAATAACACTAATTATTTTAAAAGTAAAAAATGGAAAGAGAATTTAATTCTACCTATATATCATAAATAGAAAAAACAACAAATATTATGAAATGGAAAATGATATAATAATATCAAAAATAAAAAAAATTATATGCTAATATGCTATACAGCATAATTAAATAAAAAAAAAAGAGACGAAGAAAAAGAGTCCTAGTGTAGCTTTGAATCTCTCTCTCTCTCTCTCTCTCTCTCCGGTTTGCATTTGTTGTTCTCAGATCTGAGGTTTTTTCGAATCTTATAAATCTCTTTTCCTCTATGTTCAAGCTTCTACTACCCCACCAAATCCCAAAAACCCTTCAGGTAATTATTCAAACTATCTACCTTCATTTTCTGCTGAATCTTTATTGTGTTCCACTACCTTAATCAAGCACTTTCTTTTCGGATTGTTAACCCACTAAGTCTTTGACCTCAACACGAAGTTAGATTCTTTCTAATAATTTAGGAATACCCATCACAAGTGATTCACTAATTGTGGGTTTCACTTGGATTATTTCTAGGGTTTTTCTATATGGTTGTTTTATGTTTATGAATTTTAACGGCTTTTAATTAGTTGGGTGAAATTCAAGCTTAATTGAGATATTTTCAAAGCATTTCCTTTTGAGGGGAGAAGTAAAGTTTCGATTTTTAGGTATAGGAGCTGTTACTGTTAGAAAAGATCATGAGCGAGAAGTTTTGTGTGAGTGATGAAGACAAGGGTGTGTTGGAATCTGTGTTGGGTGCAGAAGCTGTTGCATACTTTGTTTCTGCGGTTTCCAATAATTTCTTCTCCAGCGTGGTTGCTTCTGCTTCGGCTCTAGCCGGAACTGATGCTGGCCTCCGGCGGCGGCTGTGCCAGGTTCTAGAGGGTTCCAAGTGGAATTATGCTGTGTTTTGGCAGGTTGCTGGCCTGAAATCTGGTGGCTCCGCCTTGATTTGGGGCGATGGCCAATGCTGCGATCCCAAAGGGGGCGGAGCTGGCGAGGGAGGATCTGAAGGGGATTGGAGTGGAGTTAGTAAGGGTGATGAAGAGGAGCTGAGAAAGAAGGTGCTGCAAAAGCTTGATGCATACTTTGCTTGCTCTGTGTCGAAAGAGGCGAATTATGCAAGATTAGATAGGGTTTCGGATTTGCATATGTTTTACTTGGCCTCAATGTATTATATATTTGGTTTTGATTCGCCTTGTGGCCCTGGTTGTTCTTTCAAGTCTGGCAAATCAATTTGGGTTTCTGATTCTGCTAGCTGTTCAAACCAACTAGAATCAAGGTCATTTCTTGGGAGATCAGCTGGTCTTCAAACGGTTGTTTTTGTGCCTCTTAAAGCCGGAGTTGTTGAGCTTGGTTCCGTGGAAACAGTGCCAGAAGACCAGGGTGTTTTGGATTTGGTCAGGACAGCATTTGGTGAATCTAGTTCTGGACAGGCGAAGGCATTTCCGAAGATTTTCGGGCGTGAATTAAGCGTTGGTGGTGGGGATGCGAAATCTCAGTCAATAACCATTAGTTTCTCACCGAAGTTGGAAGATGATTCTGGTTTCACTTCAGACTCTTATGAAGTTCAAGCTCTAGCAGCAAACCATGGATATGGGAATCCTTCCAATGGGAGCATGGGTGAAAATAGTGAAGCGAAATTGTTCCCTCAAATGATTGGTGGGAATTACAACGCTCAAACAAGGGTTTCGTCTCTAGATCTTGGAAATGAAGACTCCTCCTCGACTCATTTGGATGAGCGGAAGCCCCGAAAAAGAGGTAGAAAGCCTGCGAATGGAAGAGAGGAACCCCTGAATCATGTTGAAGCCGAGAGACAAAGGAGGGAAAAGCTAAACCAAAGGTTCTACGCCTTGAGAGCTGTTGTTCCGAATATATCTAAAATGGACAAGGCATCTCTACTTGGCGATGCGATTACGTATATCACTGATCTGCAGATGAAGATCAAGGTGTTGGAAACAGAGAAGAACATGAATAACAACAATGAACCAATGTTTCCTTTTTCGGATATAGATTTCCAAGCCAGAGAGGATGACACAGCAGTCGTGCGAGTAAGTTGCCCCTTGGATCTCCACCCGGTTTCCAGAGTCATTAAGACATTCCAGGAGCATCAAATCATGGCTCCAGAGTCAGGTGTTTCAACATCGGAGGGAAAGATGATTCATACATTCTCCATAAGAGCGCAGGGCAGCGAGGCTGCTGCAATACAATTGAAGGAAAAACTTGAAGCATCCTTATCCAAAAACTGATAAGTTTTCAGAAAAGATTATATATTTATCATCATGTGGCATGTTAATGCAATGCAACAATGTTATTGTTAGGTATACATGATAGTGTTCTTAGTGTACTTATATTAATCAGATTGTAAGTTAAAATCATATTGTAAGTTAAGTCCTAAGATGTGGTCTTTGTGGCTCTCTTTGAACTGATTTGTAATCAATGACCTGAATTATGTATTTACTTATGATAAATAGCATGAGTTGAATTAAATTGAATCTTCCCTTTATTTTTCACTTGTTCAGCTAACAAATTTTGGACTTAATGTTGTTTGTGGTCAAGTTGGTAGTTGTTTGTATTGTTGCCACTTAGAATAGCAAGTTTGAAGACACAATGTTAATGTTTCATATGTTTGGGTGCTTTTGCATCAATCTGGATCAAAGTTACTTTAACGTTTAACTTGTGCATTTTGAATTTGAAAGATCATGTTTGGTAGGACCCCCATGGGAAAATGATGGTTTGCGTTAGGTTTTTGTATAGATAAGAATAAGAATGAAATCATGAGTCATCACTTTATTTAATTAGATTAGTTTTGATACATCAGTATAAAACATTTTACATTTTATACATTCGTTTAATTATATCTATTTCGTTTAATTATATCTATTTTTTTAGATGATTATTTGTGTATTTAATGTAAAAGAGAATTATTTTTATTGTGACATTATATAATTAAATACATTAAAATTAAATTCTTATTTGAGACACATAGACACATACACGACTACACAAAAATATATAAACATAAAGATATACAAATTTTGTAATGTGTTTGATAATAATATACAAGACACATGTTAATGAGTTATAATTCAAATGACATAATCTCTCCATATTTATCTAAGAAGTCGTAAATTCGAATTTCTTTATCTTTGATAATATATATATATAAAACACATATGTATATAAAACACATATGTATGAACCAAATATAAATAATTAGAGATAAAAAGATTACATTTTGTGTCTTATGCATTATATCTTTATATTTTAATTTAAAAAAATATTAAATATATATATTTATGTATATTTATATACCACTGTATTTATAACTAATAATTAGTATTCATGTCTCAACAAAAAATCACGGCCTAATTGAACACTTACTTGCACCCACTTATTTATTTAGTTTTCTCTTAGAACTTCCTCCTTTTTCTCAATTTGCTTTTTTTTTTTTTTTTCTTTCTGGCAACTTCTTTTTCTCTTGACAACACCTCGACATTCTTTTTATTCCCCTTCTATTATTGTATTTTAAGAGTCTTAGTTAAATGTTGACACAACTGTCTAGGTACTATTCACCATTGTTTCCACAACCGAATTAGTAATGGACTCAGTTAGAGTATTGAATCACTAGCTTATTAATTTAATGGTTGAATTATTGGTGGAATCTTAAACAAATGGATCTGGTAATAATTAAATAATTATATAAATTATATTCCTTCGTTTTACAATAAGTATTTTTTATTTTATTTTTGTATTAAATTTAATTTTTCTTTTTATATTTTAATAATTTATTAATTACTTTATAATTTATATTTAGTATATACTTCAAATATTTATTTAAGAAAATATCATATAATCATAAAAAAATATGTTATGATTAATAAATGATATTTGTTTTCTTTTTTAATTTACAAATATTTAATAATGTTTAATATTTAGTTTGACAATTATGTATAGTTAAAAAAAAGTTAATTTGAAGAAGAGTATATACAAAAATAAAATTAAAATTAAATTAAATTTAGAAATTATTTTTAATATGAATAAATAGTATAAAATATAATACTATCACATTTAAAATATAATACTAGAAATTTGATAGTATTATAAAAAAGTGAATATATTTTATAAAATATAATACACGAATACGATTTGTTTATAAAATATATATACATATTATTCACTTTTTATAAAATATAATGCTAAAATATATATACATATCATTCACAATTTGTTGATAGTATTATATTTTATACTATTTATTTATACGATACTATCCACGAATACGGTTTTTTTTAAGTGCATTCTAAAGAGAAAATTGAATAATTTTTTTCCAACCTATACTTGTAGTATTCCTGATTTGTTGCTGACCCTTTCATTCTTCCAATAATAAGAGTATACTTGGTCATGTCATGTCACAAATTTCCTTAGTAAACCTTTATATTCCTTTAATCCAAAAGCAGCGGTCAAAATAAAAGGAAGATAGAACATAATAAATAATTCATAAATGTGAAGTTGTTGTGATTAATTATATAGTGACAAAACAAAAAATCGTATCCAATAATATGAACCAAAAAATTCAACAAAGAATAATAGAAATTATCTTAATAAACTGTAAATTTAACACCAATCAAAAGTGCAACTCTTTAAATAGTTACTCTAATACTTCAAGTTTAAATCATAATTAATAAATTATAAAACAACTTCACATCACAAACGTAATAACAGTTAAAAAAAATAATAATAATTACAGACAAAATTTATTACAATATTATAACAGTAAGAATATATAGGAATACACAAGGTTAATTGTAATATATTTTTTTGATTTTTTATTTTCATTCATTTAAAATTTTTAAAATAAGAAAAATTAATTTTTTTATTAATTTAATATTAATGATAATTAATTATAGTAAAAATTTATAAGGTTAACCACAATATTTTTATTTAATTTTTTATTTTCATTCATTAAAAATATTTTGTAATTAACATTATATACTCCTTATGTACTCATACTATAATTAATTACCATTAATATTAAACTAATAAAAAATAATTTAGATAACAAAATCAAAAACAACTAAATCAAAAATCCATATATTTTTAGTAAGGAGAGTGATTAATATTATTATCATTATACCTCCCTTTCGTCTTTTTCCTCAAGTATTGTATAGACTTCGTATTCGTGCCAAACCTGAACACATTTAAAATGAAGTCCTTCATAAGGATCCCTCTGAATGGCATGCTGCAACTAATGCATGTTGCATGCAAGAAATTGAGAACAACATAAAATAAAAATAGACAATTAGTTACATAATTGTTCTATTTTAAACGTAATCAAACTCTATTTTAATTCTTACAGTCACTACTTTTGTTTGCTCTCTGGTTTTGCGCCACTGAGAAAAAATCATGAGAAGAATCCATACTAAAATCAAATGCAGGACAAAACTGCTCAACATTCATAATGCCTAACAAAATAAATTATAATGTATGGATTACAATAAAGTAGCAACTACACAAATAAAGTAGTGTCAAATAAGCAGCTGTAGAACAAAAGAAAAAATTCAAAACAACCAGTAACAAAAATATAAATCTGATCACAAAAATATTATGTACTCTTTATGTATTCTTATTATAATTAATTACTATTAATATTAAACTAATAAAAAAATAATCTAAATAATAAGTTCACCCTTCTTTTTTTTTTTCAGTATTTTGTTTTGGACATCTACCTCTTATCATATAAAATTTTGAACTAAGATCAAGAATGAATTGATATAATAAAAAGTTTCAAACTATATAATAAAATAAAATTAATATAATAAAACAAAAATTGGACTTCCAAGTAACCAAAAAAGTAATTAATTAAAGAAGGAATCAAAGCAGGGCTGATGAATTCCTCTCCATACAGTTGAAAAAGTTCATACCATATAGATATGGGAAAAACTATTTGTACAACACTAATCAGCCTTTAATAATATTTAATTATTTTTTATTAAAATATATTTTTATTTTTTAGATACATATCTATAAATAAATTTAATTTAAATATTAAAATAAAATTTTTTAACTTCTCTCTCACTTCATAATTAGTTATTAGGACTTTGCTTTTTTTACGTAACTCCACAAAATCAAATATGATTTGTTATTTTTTTACGTAACATTCACACTACATTAATGAATTTCAAACAAACAGGAATCGTCCAGCTTAAGCCTCCTCTCATTTTCATTGGTGAAAAGTATTGTCACTTTTCACACCTATACTTAATTAATGTTATGAAATATCATGTTCATCAATTTTAATTATATTTAAAAATAAACATGAAAATTTTATTCTTATTTAATTGGAACAAGTTTGATTTTATTTGATTTTATCAATAGAATTGTTAGAGATAAAGTATTTTGTACTTAATTAATTTGAGTAAAGAAATAAAAAAATCTAGAGTTTAAGAGAGAAGATGTAGATAAACTAATCAACATCTATTCCACAGGTTCTGAAAATCGGATTGGTTAGTTTGACTATTAATTTATTATTTTATTGGTTTATTGTTCCAATTGACGTTTAATAGAAAATTTTTTTTTATAATAAAATAATAAATAAATTATATATTATATATTATATATTATTTTTATTATAATTAAAATCAGATTTATTTTAAAATTAATAAGTTATTTTCTTTTTTTTTATTTTTCATCTATTCTATTTCGTTTATATATTATTATCAATGATTAATTATAAATTTAATAATTAAAATATACGATATGATATTCTCTAATTGTAATTAAAATTAAAATTAAAATATAATTATATTAACAACTAAAATATGTTACATGACACTCTCTCATTAAAATTGAGATAAAATATTTTTTTTTAAAATTAATAAATTTTATCTTCATCCATCTTTTTATTTACCTTTCTCCTTTCTCTAATTTTCTCTACCTTTTGCAATCTATATATAACTTATAATTTATAGTTTATATTAGGGATAAGTACTTTTTTTCATCCCTAAGGTTTGAGGTCAAAATCAAACTCATCCCCGACCTTTTTTTCTTATTAAAATCATCCTTAACATTACAAAACGTTATAAAATCGTCCTTTTCTATTTCAATTATATTTTTTGACCAAATTACCCTTCATTATTAATAAAAATAATATTAAAAAAAGCAAAACTCCACCCCCACGCGCTCCTCAGCATCTCTTCGGTCTCTCCCTCCACCCCTCCCCCAATCCCCTTTCTTCTACTCTTCACCATCACCCCCTTCTTCTCACCTTCGCCGTGGTAATTACCACAGCCGGAGGACACCCACCCCTCCTCCCCTTCCTCTTCTCACTCTTTCCCAATCCCCTTCTAGCTTCTCACTCTTCTTCATTCTACCATGCAGACAGAGCATAACAAAAGGTAGAAGTAAGAAATTAAATTAACAGCAACATAGCCATCACCTCTTCCCCTTTGCACCTCTTCACTCTCCCTTTCTTCACCACTATCACCACTGCCACCATAGCCAAATCATCATCATGAAATTACTATAATCAGAAGCAATTACTAATTTACTATAATCAAAATCAGTATCACCAATAATAAATTAACAACAACAATCGTAAAGGGTGAATCAACAATGGTGAAGCAACAACAAAAATAAAAATAGAAGAAGAAGTAGAAGCAGAAGGCAGAAAGCAAAAGCAGAAAAGCAGAAGCAACAACAGGGCTCGATGGCGACGGTACCTCACTCTAGCGGCGACGATGGGACATGGCTCGGTTTCTTCTTTGGGAGGCGCCGAACCCACGGACAACCGCCACTGATGATGATGTGAGGAGCAAAGCCGCGATCTTCCTTTGGAATCGAGATGGAGGACAAAGCGGCAGCGAACAGCGGAAGGTCGGGAGCTGGACGGCAGCAGCGGTGCCTCCATGCAAGCTTGCGATGGTCGGTGGCTGCGGGTTGGACGCAGGAGCGACAGCGAGTGCACCTTTGAGGCAGCCCAAACGACGACATTAGGGGTGTGGGGTTACGGTGAGGGGGTGAGGGGGTTAGGAAGTGGGGTGAGGGGGTGGGAGTTACGGTGAGGGGGTGAGGGAGTGGGGTGAGGGGTGGGGTGTTACGGGAGTGTGGTGAGGGGGTGGGGGGATTAGGTTTTGTTTTAATTTTTTAATTATTTTTATTATTTAATAAGGGTAATTTAGTAAAAAAAATAAAATTGAAGTAGAAAATGACTATTTTATAACGTTTTGTAATGTTGAGGATGATTTTAATAAGAAAACAAAGTTGGGGACGATTTTGATTTTGACCTCAAACCTTAGAGATGAAAAAGTACTTATCCCTTTATATTATTAACTTGACAAATTAAAATGTACCATGAAATACTCTTTCATTACAATTAAAATAAGATCTTTTTAACTAAGATTAACAACCTCTCTTTCTCTTTATTCTTTTTTATCTTTTTCTCTCTTTTCTCTTTTATTCTCTATCTCTCTATATTTTTGTTCTACTAAAAATAAAATTAATAAAATAATATAATTTAAATAAATTTATAAAATTATAAAGAACATATTAAATTTATAGTTAAATATAATTAAAAAATATCCTATAATATTCTTCACATAAATATATTATTATTATTATTATTATTATTATTATTATATTTTAGTTTTTTATTTAGATTCATATTTTTACTATTTATCTTTATAATTTATATTTTTATTTCTCTTTTTTTAAATATTTATTATATATAATTTGGAGAGAATATTAATGTTGTGATTAATAATTAGAATCAAGATTCAATTATTTCAAAAAAAAATTGAGCTAACTTTATAACCATCAATATAATTTTTTTTATACCATTACTATCTAAGTATATTTTTATATATAGAGAGATTTTTTTTAAAATAATAAGCATGAAAATTATTTATTTTATTTGTGTAATAGATTTAACACCTAATCAAATATAAAAATATAAACATTAAATTCTTTCAATTTTAGATAATGAATGTTAAAATTAATTTTTAGTAAAAAGTAAACTCTTTCACATGAAAATAATAACTAAAAAGTTTATTATTTATTTTTTTTATCTACAGAAATCCTGGTTTTAGCCGATAAAAAATTTTTGTCCCCTATGATATTTTTATAAAAGTAGTTTAATTCTATAAATCTTTTCTACCATAATTTATAATATCAAGACAAAATTAACATAATTTCAAAAGAAAAAGAAGCGATGAAGATGTGATTAGAGAAGGAAGTTAAAGAGAAGGTGAAAACATAAATTGAAGGGGAGAGTGATGTTCATGTATTGATCTGAGATGGAGCTAGAATTCTCAAACTCTAACAGCACAGCAAATTTTTCTTATATACACATGTGTAAATAGTCAAGTCTAACTAAATGAAGCTTCTAGAAATTAACTAAATCCAAGTATTTATTTATTAGACAAAAATATCTAACTAACTTTCTACTATATTTATATTTTTATATCAGTAGCATCCACATATCAGTAACATTCTCCCTTAAGCTGCATTTTAGGATAAAATGATAGCTTACTAAACAAGTCCTGATTTGTGAAGTTGGTACAACTAAAATTAAGTACAATAAAAAAAACAAAATTGTAGTAAAGATCATTCTCAGGAATTAACATTCTCCCTTGAGCTGGGACTGAAGATGTCTACGAGGCCAAGTTTGGTGAAGCATATTCGAAAGGGTCTGGGTGCAAGAGCTTCGGTAAGGATGTCAGCACTTTGATCTTTTGTCGAGATAGTAATATCTTGATTAGGTCTGAAGTTGATTTTTCCCTCACAACATGACAATCAACCTCAATATGTTTAGTTTGCTTGTGGAACACAGGATTAGCTGCAATATAATGAGCAGATTGACTATCACAATATAGATGAATTGGGTTAAAGAGTTGAATGCCAAGATCAGAAAGCAAATAAGAAATTCACTGTGCTTCACATGTAGCTAGTGCTAAAACTCAATACTCAGATTCAGAGGAGGATTTTGCCACTATTGGTTATTTTTTGCTCTTCCACGAAATTAATAAAGTGCCTAAACAGAAACAGTAGCCTAAAACAAAATGTCATGTGTCTGTGCATGATGCTCAGTCTAGATCTGAATAGCCTGAAAGAGCCAAATCATAAGTGGTTGGGAAGAAAAGTCTTGATGCAAGAGATTGTTTAAGAAACTTGAGCACGCTGAGACCAACTTGATAGTACGCAATGGTGGTACAGTCAAGATATTGGCAGAGCTTTCCAACTACATAGGAGATATTGGGTCTTGTAGACTTGTAGTTGTCAAGTAAACAAGTCTACCAATTAGTCTTTTATATGATGAAATATTGTCAAAAAGGTAGTGCTGAGTCCTTTGCTAACTTAATGCAATAATCCATTGGTGTTGACACTGGTTTGCAATCAGTCATACCATACTCATCTAAGAGATTTAAAATGCATTTCCTTTGATGTACTATCATGCCTTTGCTCTTCCTTGCAATTTTGAGTCCTAAGAAAAATTTTAGCTCCCCAATGTCTTTAATTTTAAAGGCTTCATGGAGTTTAGACTTGGTGTATGTAATCTTTTCAAGATCATTTTCCGTGAGTACTAAATCATCAACATAAGTCAATATGGCAATGAACGTATCATTATTCCTCTTTGTGAAGTGTGAGTAATCATGTTTGAATTGTAAATAATCAAGGCTCAACAATATGGAGGTCAACTTGACATTCCATTGTCTGTTGTCCTGTTTTAATCCATAAAGTGATTTTTGGAGTTTGCACACTAAACCACTTCCATGAACACCCAAACCTTGTGACATTTGCATGTAAACTTCTTCTTCTAAGTCACCATGGAGGAAGGTTGTGTTGACGTCTAGCTGGTGTACATGCTACTTCTTGGAAGTTGCTAAGGCCAATAATATCCTCAATGTTATCATTTTTGCTACCAGACTATAAGTATAAAAAAAATAGTAACCTTCTCGTTGTGTATATCCTTTCTTTACTAATCTAGCCTTGTACCTTTCAATTGAACCATCAGCCTTTAGTTTGAGTTTAAAAACCCATCTACAGCCTATAACCTTTTTGTCTTGAGGTAAAGAAGTGATAATCCAAGTATGATTTGCTTTAAGAGCTTCTAACTCAGCTAATATAGCTTCCTGCCAACAAGATTGAGAAATGGCCTCCTCATAATGTCTTGTTCGGGTGAAGAGCAGAGATGGCCACAGACAATGTATGATGTATATGTGAGATATTGTCATAAGAAACATAGTTAGAGATAGGATACCTTCAGGTTGGTTCGGTAGCTGAGTCAATAAAGGTTTGAAAGTAATAAAGGTCATTCAAGTATGATGGTTTCTTTCTTGCTCTACTAGTTCTTCTAATGTTGTGATGCTGTGTCATTAGTGGGTGCATCACGGGAATTGTGAGTGATATGTGAGTCATGATAGTGATTGTCATGAGAAGTTATGATCAGGGGTGTTGAACCTAAGTAACTATACTGTGTTTCATCATGGTAATAAAACAAGATGTCAAAATTGTGAAAATGTTGATTATGAGTATTCGATGAAAAATGATGAAAATGTGTATCACAGGCAGTTGGTGAATTAATTATTAAGTCTTGTGATAAGGCTTGATTATTAGTCGATGATTGAAAAATTTTAAAAGGTAAAATGTGTTCATAAAAAATTTCATCCCTTGATAATATAATTTCATTAGTACCAATATTTCTTTGATTCCTGATTTAAACCCCAAAAATACACATTTCTTAGCCCTTGGGTCTAACTTTCTTTTGTGATTTGTTAGTGTAAAAATGTATGCTAGACTTCCAAAAGCTTTAAATTTCGAAAAATCAAGTTGTGTGTTGTTCAAAATATCAAAAGGGGATTTATTCTTAAGCAATTCAGTTAGAAGGCAATTAATGATATCAGTGGCGTATAGGATAGCTAAGTCCCAATAACAGTTTGGTATTGAAGAGTAGAATAATATAGCTCTAGTCACTTGTAAGAGATGTTGGTGTTTCCTTTTTATAATACCATTTTGTTGGGAAGTTTCAATACGTGATTTTTGGTGTAAAATTCCTTGTGAGCTATAAAATTGTGATTGTTGAAACTCCATGTCATTGTCTGATCTAATACACTTAATTTTGCTTCCAAATGGAGTTTTTGCAAACTGAGCAAAGCAGATTCAGATTTTAGTTTCATAGAAAATACCCAAGTAAATCTGTTGTCGTCATCAACTAGAGTTAAAAAGTACCTATTGCCATTGATGGATGTGACATGAATAAGGCCCCAAATATCAGCATATATTAAATCAAAGCAAGAATTAGATTTTGAAGCACTTAAAGGAAATGGATTTCTTTTGTGCTTGGCATGATGACATGAATCATAGGGAGAACTCATAACATTTTCATTTTTTTGAATTTTTGGATAAAGGGATATAATTGTGACAAAGTGTATAACTTATTAAAAGAAAAGTGACCAAGTTTAAAATGCGACATTGTAGTGTCATCAAGCTTTGGCAGTGGTGTGGTGTGTAATGCAATGCATGATGCTTGTGTTATAGAATGTGAAGTAGTCGGATTCTTTATTTCATATAAACATGCATTGACTTCAACTGCTCCAATCTTCTTCATTGTATGGCAGTCTTGGATCTCACATCCAAATTTATTAAAAGTAAATGATATTCAATCGACGTAATTAAAGATGACACTGAGACTAAATTTAGTGCAAATTCAGGAAGGTATAGAACATTTGTGAGATAAAGAGAGTTTGATAGTTTAACAATACCAGAAATTGATGCAATTAAGATGGATTTGTTTGGTAATCTAACTCTGAATGGGTTAATTTTGTGATATGATTAAAAATTATTAATGTTGTATGAGACATGAATGGTTATACCAGTATCAATGATCCAAGATGCATATGCAGAATTTTGATTTTGTGAAGTAAGTTTAGTGACCAAGTTACCTTCATTTTGATTCTTTGTGTGTGTGGCAAGGAAAAATTGGTTGACATTGTAAAGATTGGTGGCTATTTTTGTTATAGGAGAGCTAGAAGAGACTGTTTCTGCTCCAAAGTAAAGAATGTGCTTAGGTCAACACTTTCTTTCTACAGCTCAAGCGCATCACTGTCTTCTGCAACATCAATCTTGGCAGTGAGGCTATTGGTGGACGGTACCATTCTTTGCTTGATGTGGGGAGGAACTCCATGTTTCTTAAAGCATATATCAACATGATGGCCTGTCTTGCCTCAAAAGGAACACTGTTTGGGCTGTGATCTACTACCAAAGGTTCGGTTTTGACCTCCCCTTTAATATATTCATTTGCCTCTACCTTGGTTAGAATGAGTGTAGATGGGATTTTTATCAACTACATTAATGAATGGTTTGAATCAAATTGCTCATTGCCAACAATTTGTCGTTCTTTTGCAAGAGTAGAGAAAAAATTTTATCAATAGAGGGGAGTGGTTTCATCATCATAATATTTGATCTCATAGCTAAGTATTATTCATTGAGCCCTCTAAGAAAACGAATCACAAATGTGTCTCTCTTATAAGCATAAAATGTGCTAGGACAAGTGCATGCAGGTGAATAGGTGTAGGAGGGAATTGGGCGAAAGGTCTCCAATTCTTCCCAAATTGCTTTCAACTTTGTAGAGTAAGTAATGACTGTGAGATCACCTTGTCTTGCTGAGAAGAATTCCTCATCCAATTTTGCCACCCTAAACACATCTCCCTAGTAAAATCGTTTTTTCAATTCCTCTCAAAGATTTGAGGCAACACCAGTCTAAACTAGATCACACTTTTGGTAATATCTAGACTTAAAGAGAGTGTTATCCAAGAAAGTAGGAGAATATTATAGCGGTGCCACGCAGCAAAACTAGCATCATCACTTGGTAGTTTCGGTAAAGATCCGTCTATGAAAGTGGGCTTATTCTTCGATGTTAAAGCTAAGAGTATCAATCTTGACCAAGAACAATAGTTTTTGTTATCCAAGACTGTTGAGATTAGTAAGGTACCTGGATGTTCGTCAAGATGCAAGAAAAGAGCATTTGAGGGATACATGAGCATATTCATCGTGCTTCTAGCACTTGCTATATGAATTGCGTTGACTTGAGCTACCAGTGCAGTTAGGGTTTGCAGATCAATCCTATGAATCAAAGGAATTGGATGTGGCTGAGAGAGATCCATTGAATCAGAAAACTAGCTTTCCAATTCAATGAAATTGATCAATGTAATCAAGTCTGCTTCTCTATAACACATGATCAGAACTTACCAACCTATGCGTGAAATTAGCAATAGGAGATGACGTTCTCGTCAGCTATGTCGTATGAGTTAAAGAGAAGAGAAGAAAGAATTTATATGAGATAATGGAAGAAAAGAATGAAGGTGTAGTAGCATTGCAATAACAATGGCTCACCACACCATGATGAAAATGTGATCAGAGAAGGAAGTTAGAGAGAAGGTGAAAACAAAGATTGAAGGGGGAGAGTGATGTTCATCTATTGATCTAAAATGTAACTAGAATCCTCAAACTCTAATAGCACAGTAGAGTTTTCTTATATACACATGTGTAAAAGGGTTAAGTCTAACTAACTAAAGCTTCTAGAAAACAACTAAATCTAAGTGCTTACTTGTTTGGCAAAAATGTCTAACCAACTTTCTACTTTACTATATTTACATTTTTGGATAAAGTACAGTATACTTTTTGTCTCCAAAGTTTGGCAAAAATTTCAAAAATACCCCTAATATAAGTTTTACTTTGTTTTAATTTTGTCCCAAAAGTTTTCGATTTGCATCAAATATACCATTAATGGCTAAATTTTTTAAAAATTTAAGACTAATCCAACAATAATGCATGAAAATTATACTTGATTTGCTTGTGTTGAGGGGTTGTTCTTATAAAATTGTTGTTGAATCGGTCTTTAATTTTTTGAAAAATTAGTCGTCAGGGGTATATATTTGATGCAAATCAAAAACTTTTGGGACAAAATTAAAACAAAATAAAACTTAAGGGTATTTTTGAAACTTTTGTCAAACTTCAAGAACAAAAAATATATTTTATCCTACATTTTTATTTCAATTACATTCACATATCAGTAACAAGTATAAAAATAAATATTGTATTGAAGATATGCAGATAATTTATGCTATAGTATACAAAATTTCTAAGACACCAAGGGCTATTTAATAAGAGCAACGAAGTTTTAGAATAAAACAGATAAGGAAAAAAATAGTTTTTTTTTTTAACAAATAGCTCAACACAGTAAGGTGGAGCATTTAGAAAGTCCAGAATTACAATACAAACACTAAAACGAAACCGTAGTTATCTCCGGCATTGCCATCAATAACTAGATGGAACAAAGTCAACCCACTCTTTGTAAATCCTAATCGACTTGGTAATAACTTCTGCAATGCCTGTTTCTTGATTCCTGAAAATCCTGGCATTCCTTTCTAACCACGTATTCCAAATGATAGCAAAAAAGTCAATCAGCCCCCTGTTACATTCGTCTTTTCTTACAGGAGCTCCTGTCAAACTCTCAAAGTATTGCTTAATGGTTCCTGGAATAGACCAAAGTTTATTATAGCCGTATAACCAAGCACATCACACCTGCCACATGAACTCACAGCCAATAAATAAGTGAAAATCATTCTCAGTTTCTTTTTTACATAAAACACAAATCATATCCCTGTGATCAATAATGCCCAATTTAATCAATCTTTTCTTAGTATTGACCCTACCAACTAACACAAATTAGGTGAATAGCTCAACTCTTGGTGGTACTAGTCCTCTCCATATAAATCTAGTGAAACTATAACTCGTAATGTCCTCCGGGAGAGTCTCAGCCTGCAAAACCTACACAAATAAGTTAGTAGAATAAACTCCTGATCTATCAAATTTCCATACTATTCTGTCCTCCCTCTCACTTTTTAACCTGACAGATTGTAGAACTTCATGAAGTTGGTTAACTAATTCTAACTCCTATTGGAATAGTACCCTTCTCCAATGAAAGTTCCATATCCACTCCAACCCATCCCAGAACCCACAGTCCCTTATTACAGATCCGACTTGGTCTGAAATCGAGAAAAGCCTTGGAAATACATCCTACAACACACCACATGGTAGCCAATTATCTTCCCAGAAAAAAATTCTTCTACCATCTCCTAGCTCTAATGATAACTCTCTGACCATCTTATCTCTCGCTTACTGTTCTCTTATCTGTAACTGAAAAATGTCCCTCCACGGACCATTTGTTTTAGGAACCGACTGACAAGAAAGAAGGACACTTGGATTCAAGTCATTGCAAGAGTACACAATTTTCTTCTATAATGGGCAATCCTCCTTTGAAAGCCGCCACCACCACTTGAACAATAATATTGTATTCCGGAGCACTGCATCGCCCACGCCCAAACCCCCGAAGCATTTTGGAGCTTGCACAATATCCCACCTCACCAAAGGTACCCCATCTCTTCCGTCCTCATTACTCCATAAGAACCTCCTTTGCAAAGATATCAACTTATCTGCTACTGCTCTGCGCATCTTATATAAGCTAAGGTAGTAAATTGGCAGACTATTAAGCACAAATTTGATGAGTACTAGCTTACCAGCTTTATTAATCATTTTGGCTTTCCATAGATTGAGTTTCTCTTCTACTTTGTCTATAATAGGTTTTCATGTCTTGACCAATTTCAGACTCGCTCCCAAAGAAATACCAAGATATTTGACTGGCAATGTTGCTTCCTTACACCACAACAAGCTACACATCCTTTGTGCCCACTCTTGCTCGCAATCAACCAGAATCAAGCTAGATTTATCAAAGTTAATACTCAAACCAGACATCACCTCAAAACACCGTAGAAGCCACTTATAATTGCAAATAGTCTCCTCCTCTGGGGGACAAAAAAGTATTGTGTCATCCGCAAATTACAAGTGAGACAACTCAATATTGTCTTTTCCAACTAACAAAGGAGAGATCCTTCCATGTCTTACTGCCTCTCCTACCATCCTATGAAGGACCTCAACAACAAGAACAAAAAGAAACGGAGAAAGAGGATCCCCTTTTCGTAAGCCCCATTCCATCTTAAAAGATTTAGAAGGCGAGCCATTTATCAAAAGTAACATAGACGCAGTGCACACATATTCCTTGATCCACCCCCGCCATCTTTGCCCAAAGCCCATTTTCTGAAGTACAATATCCATAAACTTCCACTTGACTCTATCGTAAGCCTTTTGAAAGTCCAGTTTGATTATTGCCAATTTCTTCTTTCTTTGCTTCAACCATTGCATAGTTTCACACACAATCAAAGCCCCATCATGAATCTTCCTCCCTTGCACAAACACTCTCTGAGCCTTCCCTACTAAGTCTGGCTTTACCCTTTCCATTCTCCGCACCAACACCTTCGAAATGACCATATACACATATCCTACCATGCTAATCGGCCAAAGATCTTTAATCTCCCTTGCTCCCATAAACTTCGGAGCCAGAGCCACCCAGGTAACATTAGAATCTCTTGGTAGCTTAGCTGACGGGAAGAAATCCATGATAGCTACAGTAAACTCAGGATCAATTTCCCCCCAACACTTCTTTATGAAGTTCATATTTTAGCTATCACAGCCAGGGGCCTTAAACGACTCGCAATCCCAAACTGCTTCCTTTATCTCGTCAATCGAAGGTATCCTCTCTAAGTCTGTAGCATCCTCTTCCTGTATCTTGTTAACTAGGTCATCTCGAATACCTACCAAAGGTGACGCTTCCTAATGATACAAGTTCTTGTAAAAATCTCTTATTGCACTCTTAATCTTGGCTTGATTCCTCACCAATCTGCCACTTATCACCAACGCATCAATCCGATTACTTCTTCTTCTTGCTGAGGCTAAATTATGAAAATATCTAGTGTTCTTATCCATGTACTTAGCATGTCGGGATCTTGATATCTGCTTCCAATGGATTTCCTTCCTAACCTACCAACGCTTACAAAAGTTAACTAGAGCTCTCCTTCTTGCCTCCATAGTCCCATCATAAACTCCATCACTAGCCAAATCATCCAACTTTCTGATTTCATCCTCCAACTATTGTACCTTCAAATCAATATCACCAAACTTCTCCTTGTGTCATCTACTCAAAGGTATCGTCAAAGCCTTCAACTTTTCAGTAACTTAAACCTCTCATAGACCTCTCCATTCTTCCTTCACCATTCTGAAAAACCCGTCATGTGTGAACCAAGAATTCAGACTTCGAAATGGCCCCGACCCCCCTCTTAATCTACTGTTCTCCACTATTAAAGGACAATGATCAAATAAACCTATTGGCCCACCTTTAAGCCGCATCTCAGGAAACTGTTTAAGCCATTCTAGGCTAACGAAGACTTTATCAATGCGACTGCAAGATTGACCTCTGAACCATGTAAATCCGCGATCATTCAATTCTAAATCCACTAACTCCATATCCCGTATCCAGTCTCTAAAATCTTCCGCTGATACGGTTAAAGCATTAGCTCCTTTTCTTTCTTCCACTCTCACAACCTTATTAAAATCACCCATATAACAAATTGGGACTTGGCATAATCCAGCAATAAAACGCAACTCCTCCCACACAGTTAGCTTCTCCTCCCTGATATGCGCACCATATACAAAAAAGCGTACAATGAAAATTATTGCTCATCAACACCCCTTTCATGTAAAACCCGGTTAATTAACGGCTAATTAACCCATAAATGAGAATTTATTATAGAAAGCCTAAAATGTGATTTTTATGGCTAAATGTGATAGAGGAGATTGAGACGAGAATTTCGGTACCAATTTTATAGAATTCGGACCAAGATTGGACCGAACGGGCCAAACCGGGCCAATAGGACCTAAAGTGGGCCCTTGGCCCAACATAACTTGACCAAAACCCTAGTTTTCAGTACTCTCTCTCCTCATTTGTTACACACACAAGCTGAAATTAGAGAGAAAGGGAGGAAGAATACTCTCTCAAGTTCTCTCCCTTGCTTAATCTTCAAACCACCATAACTTTTGATCTAGAGCTCCGATTGCCGCTCCGTTTGCGGCCACGCGTTCACCGCGGAGAGCTCTACAAAACCCATACAATCAATTTTGAGGTAAGCCACACTGTGCTGCTCGAAATTCCAGCCCTTATTTTCGAATTTCATGGGTAAAATGTTGAGATTTTGGGTTCTTTGATGTTATAGGACCCAACTCTCTTGAAGGAGAAGGTTAATCTTGTCTCCTTGGACCTTGGGTGTGGTAAGATTCTCAACCCTAGTATATTTTTGTTGTTTTATGATGTTTGGGTTTTGAGATGTTGTGTATGGGTATGATGGTTGTGGCTTAGGATGTGTATGTGTGGATATTGGAGCTTAATTGGTGATTTTGAAAAGCTTGGAAAGGGTTTGGTGGTGAAAAATCTGTTCTTGGAGGTGTTGAGGCCTTGAGAGCTTGTGGATAAGTGATTTGGAAGTGCTCCGGTTGAGCTTGGGAAAGTCGGCTAAGGTATGGTTTCGGTTTCCCGTATCTAATATGTAATGTGGTAGGAAATACTTAGGCTAGAGGCCCTAAGATAGGCATTGAATGGTTGATGTTGTTAAATGATTAAGATATATGATGTGGTCATATATGTGATGATGATTAATGATGCCTTGATGATATGATGTATGAGAAATATGCATGTTGTGATATATGCTTGATGATTGGTTATGGTTGAATTGTGGGTTGAACCATGTTGATGGTGAGTATGATATTGATTGTGTACAATGATGATTTATTGGAATTGGTGTTGTAGAGAATTGGCATGAGAAAGAGTATATGATATGTCAATGTGTTTGAGTTTGAGCCACTTGGGTGAAGTGGGTTAAAATAATGAGGTAGTGATTTTGTAGATTGTGGTAGTGTGTCAATGTGTGAGTTGAGGAGGCTTGATGTTGAATTTGATATATTTTGATTGATTTCAAAGAAAAGGGATGAAATTGACATGTTTTGATTGATTTTGAAAAGAGTTGGAAATTGCTTGATTTGAAAATGGCACTTTGTGGTTTTTATGAAAAACATGGTTTTTGGGCATACTTTGGCGGGACATAACTTGGACTACAAATCTATGTTTTGTACCAAATCTTTTTAGAAATGAAATTGGATCCGGGATGTCCGTGCCGTTCGAAGAACGGGTGAAAAATGATTTAAAATGAGGAAGTTATGTCCGTCGGAAGATTGGGGTCCAAATCTGTAAATTCTACAGCTTTTAACTTAGAAAATTTTTAGCAGAATGACCCCTTGCGCGTGGGCGCACCTGGCGCGTACGCGCCGTTCTTCCCGAAAATGCCATCCACGCGTGTGCGTGATGTGCGCGGGCGCGCCGATTGTGCTGCACCCAATGCCCAGCCATTTTCCAGAGAGTTATGCCAGAACTGTGCCAGTGTTGTGCCTGGGGCACGAGAACATCCACGCGTACGTGTGGTTGACGCGTACGCGTCGATTGGCAAGTTTTTAATCCACGCGTTAGCGTGCATGACGCTTGCGCGTCGATGAAGTGTTTGAGGCCATCCATGCGTGCGTGTGGAGTGCGCGTACGCGTGGCCCTGTTTTCATCCCAAAGTTGATTTTTGAGTTTTCAAAGCCAAATCTCATACTTCTAAGCCTCCAATCTCACCATTTATGTCTTAAATCATTATGACATGCCTAGCTATTAAAAAGGGGCTAGTGAATGAGGTAACTTGCGAGTGAAGCAAGGGAAAAATGAATGATCAATGAGGATCAAAGATGAATATGTGAGATGCGGAGGATGGTGGTGGAAGTGCTTGTTATGCCATGGGCCGAAAGGCCGTATTTGTTAATGAGATGGCTGGTTATGGATTTAACCGTGATGCCAATGGGCTGGTTATGGATTTAACCGTGAGCCGGAAGGCTAGATTATTGCCGTGTTACGGCGGAGCCATGATTATGGCCATGTACAAATGCATATATGCTGTTGAATGAATTGTGAATGTTGCACTTTCACTGTTGGAGATGAGAGTTTCCCTGGGAGGAAGCAGTGGCTAGCCACCACGTGCTCCAGGTTGAGACTCGAAGCTCTTTTGACCCTATGTCATAAGTGTGGCCGGGCACTGTGAAAGACCCAGATGAGCTCGCCCCCGTAAATATTCACCAGTGAAGGTGATGGATATAGATCATGATTATGATCAAGTTTATGATGAGTATAACTCGAGTTGGGGATGCGTGACAGAGGGACAGTCCAAGGGTTAACTGCCAGGACTTGTCGGGTTGGCTTTATAACCGACAGATGATATCATCAGCCACTAGGGACAGGCATTCATCATATGCATACTATGTGAATTGTTTGAGATTGCCTATTTGACTGCATATTACTTGCTAATTGTCTAAATGCCTTAACTGCTCCTATTTGTATATTCCTTGCTTGATATAACTGTGCTTGCTACTTTATATTTTTGCTGGCGGTTGGGAGGTCTGAAGGAATTGGAAAGGGAAGTATTAGTTAGACTGAAGAATCTTTGGTCAGTTGCCTTGTATGGTTTAGCTTGTTTATAAGCTTGGATATTATCTGGAGGAAGTTCTAGGATTGCCTTCGGCTTTCCTCTATTATTATGTATTATATATGTGGAAGCTGTTACCATGCTGGGGACCTTTGGTTCTCACCCATGCGGATTTTGTGGTTTTCAGATGCAGGACGTGAGGTGTCACGCTGAGGCATGCTGGAGACTTCTATTATTGCGAAGATCCTTTGTTCTCGGGGCTATGTTTTGGTTTATATGTTCTGCTTAGATACTTTTATCTCCATTAAATAATACAAACTGTGATGACTCCTCTTATGGGAGATTTTGGAGAATAGGTTTTATGTATTTGTGTCCCTTTGGGTTTCCTTTGGGGTTTTCCTTATTTTATCATATGTATATATTGTTATGCTCGGACCGGTTATCTTCGCAGCCGGATCTTGAGTCTTGATATTCCTGTTTTTGACACTCCTTTGTATATATATAATCTCGCGTTGGTTATCCTTGTTCGTTACGTTATCGATCGGAGTGTTGCGCTTTAAGGTTGCGGTTTTTGTTTACCCCTTTTTCTACAAAGGCTCCTAGTTATAATCAATTATTCATACTACTATACGTACTAAATTTTTATTTTTAGAGGTCGTAATACCTTGCCATCTCTGAATTATGACTTAAGCATAAGACTCTGTATGGTAGGGTGTTACATTTCATATACAGCCAACTCTCCCCTTTATAAAACTTACTCAACATAAAAATCATTTTGTCCCACATTAACAATAGACCTCCAGAAGCCCCTTTGGAACCCACATATTCCCAATCCATCGCATCATTTCCCCAAATTTTCACTACGTCAAACTTAGTAACTTCATTCTTCTTTGTCTCTATCAAGCCTAGTATATTCACATTATTTTTTCTCTTAAAATTTTTAACCATACCCACTTTTTCAATACCTCCAATACACCTCACATTCCAAAAACTATAAATCATTTAAGCACATTATTACATACCTTATTCTGGTTTTTAGGCCGGCTCCTTCTTGCTTTTCTCCTTTTGCTTTGCTTGCCTTCGTTTCTGTGCAAGCATTTCATTTTGAGCTTGAAGAGCTGCCATAATGTCGTCTTCCTCGTCATATGAGACAACCCCTGATTCCACTGCCAAGGCCCAAGCAACTCTATTTTCAACCAAGTCTTCATCCTAGCTTTTTATTTGCTTCACAATATTCTGATCACTTATTACATCCTTTTCAAAAATCTCAATATCCTCCAAGTTTCTGACCGCCCCATCCTCTTCAAAGCATGTTTCCTCTCTCAGAGTATGCTCTTCCCCTAAATCTACTTCCTCTACTCCATCATCCTTTACCAATCTTGTAACGGTGTTCTTCTTTACACTCCAATAGAGACTTTCGTGAACCGTATCTGATATGGCACTAGTGTTATTCAAGCTCCCTATTATTCTTTTCCCTTCCTCCCCGTCCAATATATTGTCACCATCTATCACAGAGTTGTTGACCGCATGAAGCATCCCCGCACAAGAGAAATCATTCATCCCTACGCCATTTACCTTCATTACCATAGAGGTTTCCACCGTTGGCATGGGCTTGTGCCCTCCAACACCGTCATGCTCCTTCACGGCACGGAGCGGACCAGCGGCGGCATCGCCAATGTCAAACTCATCACTCGCCATGACAACGATCGCTTTCCAAACATCTCCGCTAGCACAACCACTGACCTTCTACCGGCCATCTTCCATCCCTACCACTCCTCCACCATATCCCGCGTCGCTATTGTGATTCACGTTATCCACCACAGCTGCGTAATACCCAAGACCCTCCTTCCTCATCACTGTCTAATGCATCGTATCCCTTGCACCACCACCCGCAGTAGCTGCCAAGAACTCCTTGTGAAAGCGGAGTATGATGAAGTCACCGTCACACCTTATGGTAGCAATAACATGAGTGTGATCAACTCCAATCCCCTTCTCACCCCCACGCGGCACCACAGTCCTACCTGGGAGTACATCCCATGTTCCACAACCTGGTTGGGTTACTCGACCCGCCCATCCTCCAGGATCAGCTAGCTCATGAGTGCTTTATGTGGTTTTGGCTCACATTACACATATTCTCTTTAGTGTGCTTATCTACGTTATTGGCCCCTTACCTCCAGAAGCACCGTCTTCATCAATTAAATGTAATCCCATAACTATCGATCTAATTATAGGAGCTTCTGTTGCTTTTTTTTTAAATTTATCGAAATTACCGTACGCCATTCATCCAGTTCTTCGAGGGAAATGACCCTTTTATCCATTCCCTGTTAGTCCGCCAGTGCCACCTGTGTCACCATCTCCGCTGTAATGTCCCACCCCATCTTTAATGGTATCTTTCGTGATTTAGCACGGATGCCAAACTCCAACTCTGGGCTGCATTCTACCCTACTTGCCTCTCCCGTTTGCTTCACACTGTTCAAACCAGCCACCACGGTCACTGGTGGTTTCCATAGCCAATTAAACTCTTCTGAATATATCTGATATTAGCAGCATCTTTTGGAACATGTTCCGCCTTATCATCAAGCGGTCTCTGATACTTATCCTCTCCCACGAAGATCTCTTTACCTCGTAATCGCATTCGATCCATCTCTTGTATTGTTTTCCAGTGCCCCTCCCTTTGTAGTATGCCTTATGAAAGCAAACAAGTGGATCCATCCATTCTTCTTCTTACGCGACAAATATACGTCGTTTATCCACCCTATCCACTTAAATAAGTGAAACAACTCTTTTTTCGAACTATCTTTTGAGAAATTGTTCACAAAAATTGTACATGATTTTTTTTCCAAACATTGATACTTTTCTCGATTCCAAATTCGCATATCTTTTTCATTCTGTGAATGCCTAACTTTATCCTACCCTGTGTTTTCCCCTGCTCGCCTTCTCTCTCCTTCTCTCATACTCTCATTCTCTCTCCTTCTCTCATACTCTCAGGAGTACCTTAAAGAAAAAAAAATAGTATCTTCATAAAAAAAAGTATGTTATTTGATTCGTTAAGATATTTTTATTTTTTAAATTTCAAATGTGTCATTTACATTTCTGATTCTAAAATGGTCAAATCAAATAGGATAAAAAATAAAAGTAAATTAAAAACGTATATATTTGATTAATTTTTTTTATATGAACCAAATAGAAATTTTAACTAAATTCGATCCAATCTATCTGCACTTCTACTTGTTTTCATCTTCTTCCCCAAAATTATTTTCACCATCAATGTCGATAATTATTGGCAAGCTACTACATTTTCCCTTTCCCCAAATCCATTGCTCTCTCGTGACTTCCTCATACCATTATCGTCATCATTTCCATCCTCATTTTTTCTCTTTTTTTTATATCTAAAATTATTATTAAATAAAATTTTCATTTAAAAAAATCAGAAAAAAGGAGAAATCATGGCCACTGTAACTATATAAATAATAATTATACTAAAACTCACACACAATATTTTACACAATACCAAAAATTAACACTATTTGACTTTTTTTTGGTCTTGTCAACTCAAGAATCAAAGTTGTGAAGGAGACCGTTGTAGAAAGTGGAAACACGGAGAATTAGAACAAATATAATGTGATGTTATTATTAGTATTAGGAATTAGTATTACTAAATCCACACGTTCCCATGCAACACGGTCTCTCTCTCTTGTTCCTTCTATACGTTCAGATTAGTAATATTATTTAACAAGGCCACATGCCCACTAAACCAACATTTTATTAAAACCTTTTGACCCTTTCTATTAAAACCCACATTTTATTGTGTACTATTCATATAATTTGTGCACACAATAACATAAGCAATTTGCGGCGGTTATTGTATATATATATATAATATAATTTAAGAATATATCCTTTTAATGTTGATGAACAATAATAAAATTACATTTTTATTTTGTAGATCTATAATATCAAGAAGGGTCTTGATATCTGAGAACAAATTAAAAATACTGAGTAGAAAGTTTTAATAAAAAAAATTAAATGATGCAATTTTTTAAAAAAATTTGTACACGGGAAGAACCGACCAAAACTTATTTTTTACATTTTTTCCTGCAGTGATCTCTTAAGGCATTATTTTTAGCTAAATCCTATATATTAGGAATAATTAAAGATATTCTAAAAAATAATGGACAATAATGTGTACTTAATTATATAAAGTGTGTACTTACTGTGCTTGCTTATTTGTTAATAATAATATATCTTGGTTTAAATAAGCTTTGGTCTCTAACAAATACATTTATGATCTTTTGTGTTGGTATTTATAATTTTTTTTCAGTAGAATTTAAAAGTTGGCTATCTCAATTATATATTTTCATAGCAAATAAATATCACTTAGTGGTAATGTATGTGATAGGTTAAATATTGACTGAAAATCTAAAATATGACATTTTGAGAGGCATGCCACCGCTATTTAACCTGTCATGTCACTGCTAAAATTTAGGAACAGTTTAAATTAATTTTTGAAAAAAATTACTTACTTTTTCATTTTTTTTAAAAAGATATTTTTTTTGTCGATAAAAATTATTTTATATTTAAAGAAATTTTTTAAAAGAATTTTTAAGTATTAAAAATATTTTTTATTTTTATTTTTCAAAAAATAATGTATTATTAGTTTTTAGAAAAAATGAATAATTTATTTTTTTAATAAAAATATTCTTTTAAAAGCCGTATTTAAATAGGTTTTAAAATTGAATAAAATTATTATAATTAAAAAATTACTTTTTTAACTCGAAAAAAAAATCTAAACCAACACTTAAACATGACAAATAATAAACAGAAAAAACTAAAATAAATAACTTTTAAAATTTTACTAAACTAAAACATTATATATATATATATATATATATATATATATATATATATATATATATATATATATATATATATATATATATATATATATATATATATATATATGGAAGGCGGGGTGTTCCTTTAGTTTGATCTATTCAATCGTTCCATAAGCTATAGTTTTTCAACATTAATATGAGGTCATAATATTCAATTCAAAATTTCAAACTCAATACAAAGTCAAGCTAAACGTTTCTTCTAAACCACACCACATACGAGCCCTATATATATGTGTTGTGTAAGTAACTTTCTCCATCAGAAACTAATAACATTCATTTCACAAACTCACTCTCATTATTTTCAATCAATAATCTTTGCCTCTCAAACCCTAGACAACAAAAATTCTATAAAAGTACATACAAAAGAACATTAAAATTGTGTTCCACTACATTTTTTACCAACATTATTATGTCTTTCTCTAACAACTATAGGAAGATCCTCTTGGTTGCTATTGTGATTATGTTGGTAATTTTGGTTGCAAGTCCTAAATTTGGAGAAGCATGGAGGCCATTAAAAGAAGAAGATTACGGGGTTTTGATTCAAATGCTTCCAAAAGGCCCTCCAAATAATTCCCATGGTGACCGTACCAATGGCTAATAATAAATTGGGAAGAGGCTAATTAAGCACATGAAACATAATAACGCACATTGTTGAGGAGATTAATTAATTATCTTTGGGGACCAAAGATAAGATATGATGCTGTGGAATGTTTCTTTTATAGGTAGCTATTTAAGCTGTGTTAGAGTTGTGTGCGTGTGTTTTTTCCTTTTTTCCTTTTTTTTTTTTTTTACAATACATCATTATATTTTTTTTTTCCTTTAAGGTTTTTACTTGATGGGAACAAAGAGCTCCCATGTAAATTAAATTGGTCATTAGCATATAGTCAATTGTAAGAAACCAACTTGGAAGTTGAATTTGTTTAATTTAACATACATTCTTTATATACATATCCTTCTCATCAAATAATTCTTGATTTTCGATGTCTTTCAACAAAAGAAGGGGTACCAAAATTTTAGAGTTTGTTTACACTACAAGAAAAATCTTTTAGTTGCAATAACTGTTTTTAGTAAAAAAAAATAGTCGCTAATACATTTAATTTATTGGTAATTAGATATTAGTTATTTTATATTTTTATTAAATATTTTAGTGACAATTATAATAATGCAATCGCCAGTAAATTTAATAACACAAAATCTTATAACTTGTCATTATAACGTAACAATAATGATAAGTATATATAATTCTTATAGAAAATTTTTTTTAAAAGAAAAAGTTTAACATACTAAATAGAGTATACAATCAATTAACAAAGAACAAACAAGCTAAGAAAATAAGTTAAGACCAAAATTAATTTTTATATTATTTTTGACATAGTCATCAATAACATAAATTAGCTATCACGTATCATTGTATTTTTTAGAGCAACAAAACAAATTAATAATATAGTCAACCACATCTAATGATGTCTTGTTCTAAAATATGACATCATTCTTGCATAACCAAATATTCTATATAACAGAGAAGAATCTAACTAACCATCTCTGCACAAATATTTTCTCAAGAGCATACATGGTCTTCCAATTCTCAAAGTATCTTTTTTATGGTACGTAGGATAGTCCAACATCTAAAATTCATGCGCACGCACTTGCCAAGTAAAGTTACAAGTCACAAATATTAAATTAAGGTCGGTTGACTTCTATAGGTATAGAATTGTAGTGGTAACTTGTGGTTATGACAAGTGTCACAGAATGAGATATTTTTTAAATATTTTAAAGCATGGCTGCAGGATAAACAATTTACTTTATACTATTCATCAATGTGATGAGAGATTATTGTGTTGATAATTAATTTTAATACAATAAATTAGTAAATACTTAATAGTGGACCTATATCTATTGGATTAACATAATTTTTGTCTTTTTTTAAAAATAAAAAAGCCTTAGTTTACAAAAAAGTATATATGAAGTAATTACAAGTCTTTGATTTTTTTTCTCTTTTGTTTGAGGCATGCTCTTAGTCTCAGCTCTCTATTTTTTTTTAAGTAGTTTTTCAGAATGTAAGACCATAAATTCTAATATTATATATGTTTTTTGTTATTAAATATATGATGAATATTTATATAAATGTCTTTTAATTTGAGATATGCTAAAAAGGATTTTTTATTCTTTTATATCCAATTTTTTTTATCCAAACGTATTCTATAACAACATTTTTAGGGTGCAAACATATAGACAACAATTATCAATTTATCATTAGAATTTTTTTTGTTTATGTTCATAGCAACAAATATTATTTTTTTTATAACAAATTTTTAATAACTTTTTGGTCTTTAAAATTTTTTGTTGAGTATCGTATATTGATATTTTTAATAACTTATTTATAAATTATAACTTTATAAAAAAATAATTAATATTTCTGATTTAAATCATATAAATAATTTCATTAAAATAATATTTTAAGCATATATATTTTAGTATTTATTCACAATTATATATTTTTTATTTTTATTTCTTTTGCTTATATTTGTTTATAATAATGTGTTCAAATAATATTTAATAATATAAAAAATGTGCAATTCTATAAGAGAAGAATTAATTTTTTTACTATTCTTGTATACTTGAGTTTTTTTTTCAAATAAATATAAAAAAAATCAAACTTTATTATTTGATTTACTCTTATAAAATTCTTATTTTGATTTAAAATGATTCATTAAATTAATATAACTGAAATTAACTATAAATTGTTTTATATAACACATGCAGATTTAATTAAATGGTGTTCAAAATTATTTCTAATTATTCATATTATTATTATTATTATTATTATTATTATTATTATTATTATTATTATTATTAGAATTATATATTATTTATTTTAATATTAATTTTTTTGCATATGGATTACTATAAGGGTAATGTATGAATAAGAAAATGGCATACATAATAGTAGTAGTCCGGGTTTTTTTTTTGGGTATTGAATAGTAGCAGTGATATTTTTGTTTTTGAGTACTGAATAAGAGTAATATTTTCAGACTTAAACATGAAAACATCCTTCTAAATATGTGAAAAGCCCAAGATACAGGACAACGGTAATCAACTTTAACTTAATAATCATAACAAAATATAATTATCAAATCAAAGTATTAATCTTCTCTACTCCTCACGCGAATACCACTAAATCTCTTCTACAAATTTCCTGCCAAAATTCAGATTCTGTCTCCTCTTAGGACAGATGTCTTTATATATTTGCCACTACAATTCTACATCTATAGAAGTCAACAACCATCTACACAGTAGAACTCACCTTAAATTGAACACGTATTGTACAATTTTAACATCCTTCCTACATAGAAAGTACATATTATCACTCTATCTAATGACACCCAATCTACTCGATCGATCTTTAGTATTTATTCGGCCTACTAGAATAAACCAAATAAATAACTCAACTTAAGGCGGCATTAATCCTTTTCAAATTTCTTTTGTGAATCTGTTACCAAATATATCGTCTACCAAAGTCTTCTTTTGCAAAACCTCTACTATCAATTTAACTTATTGCAAGACATCAAACAATTGATTCAAGATTTCTATCTCTTATTGGTAGAATTTTTTTCTTTATTAAAAATTTCAAACTTATTCTAACTCATTTTAAAACCCATACTTTTCAATTATAATTTTTTTTATTTAAAATCAAGAAGAGTCTCAACAAAAAAAATAAATTAACTAAAAAAAATATTGGCCATAATAATATTATTGTCGTTAAAAATCTAAAGTTAATTTTTCTTGTAGTGTTACAGCTATATGAATTTATACTACGATGTTTCTTCATTAATTAATATGTTGGCTCACACTAGATAAAATTTAGACAAAAATTTTTATGTTGTACTATATTTGTATGCATGAGTGCACTTCCAACAAATTGCCACTTATTGTTACATTAATTTTAAAACCTTTTCAGAAAAATATATTAATTGAAAAACATAAATGTGAATAAATGAAAGAATATTCTCTATTTGGATTTCAATAAACTCATAAATTAAAAATTTAAATCAAAATTCAAACCTGATTTTTAATTCAAATTCAATAAAAAATGAAGTATTATAAACTTATACCTTAAATTTCAAGTAAATTAAAAGCATCATTTAGTTAAATGACTACTTCCAATATACCATTACTAATTAATACTTATGATTTCAAAAGAAAATTATCTCTAAGATAGAGTTTATTCTGAGATATTGGAATAGAAACTGATAGATTGGCGGATTCAGTATCATGTTTATTGGATCAGAGATTGGTACTAAAATTTTAGTCTCAATCTCTAAAAAGTGAGAATACAGGAGACTGAAATTTTTTGAGACAGAGACTGAAACTTTAATAATATTTTATACCTAAAATACTCCTATTTCAATTAATTAATTTCAACTTTATCTTTTCTGCAAATTAAATTAGAGTTTCATTTTTATTTCAGTTTCTCTCTCTTATTTTATACCAAACACAATACTGAGACTTATTTCAATCTTAGTCTCAATTTCTCAATCTATGTCTCTCTTCCAAATATTATCTAATATATAGTCATAGAATTATTTCAAAAGATTTTTCGGCATCTATAATAATAACTGACTTATGACCCAAAATCACATGCTACCAAGTTTGTTTTCTAACTAAATTTCTTTTGCCATGCGTTACTGTCTAAATTGAGTTAAGAGTATCGTGTTCACATTGGTATATTTTAGATGATGTTCACGTTATTTGTTCATTTTGATCTCACATATATGTCTTTGGTGTTTTTTTTTTTCAATTTTTTTTATCATTAAAAAAATAGAATTTACTACTTCATCATATCTATCAAAATATTTAATTAAAAGTACGCATAGAAATAATAATATTATCTAAATCTGCGAGTATTTACTTCATTCCTACTTGATCAAAATCCATTTTTGGCGCAACAGGATTCTGGATAGGACAAGACAGGTCGAATATATATATATATATATATATATATATATATATATATATATATATATATTATAAAAAATATTGTTTGATATTATATCATTCTTAACTTTCAGTTTAATTTATATTATATATAATCATAGTTATATAAATTTTAAAATTTAATTTTTTTTTGTTGAATTTCAATAATTAATAGGAGCGAGTAGGAATATAATAATGAGTTAGGATATAGGTTTTTACTACCAGCGAATAGAGACAATAGAGACAGGACAAGTTTTATACGGCTATTGTAGGATGGGGTGGAATCGAATAGGGAAAAAATTCATCCTTATTCGTTCCGTTGCCACCCCTAAATACACGCAATAATAAAAAGTTAAAGGAAAGAATTTATATCAAATAATTTAAATTAAATACATTTCATGGTCTATTTTCCAAATCAAGCAATGATATGTAAGTATTTTTCAATAGATCTAGATTTAGAATTTAAGATTTTTTTTACTAGAATGGGGAGAAAGCCCATGAATCAACCTATGCTTTGCCAATAGACTTGATATAGTGTAGCGCGAGACTGTATCTGAGCCATATAAAATCCGCATCTGTGGAGATAGAATATTGTTTTTTACTGATAATCTTCGTACTTCCACTTTAAGGGCTTCCTCCACTTCAACCACCAATGCTCCTCAGGATGTTGATTTTTTGGGAACAAGGTTAACAACTGCATCAATTTAAGGAGATGTACCAGGAGCTCCTTGTACGCATGGTAAAGCGGGATGTGCAGGATGAGGAGACAGAGTTTTTGAGGCAAAACTGGAGCTAATCCAAAAGATGTAACAACAGATAATGATCTATTATGATTAGATGCACGCAGGTGGTAGCATCGCTGCTAAAGGGGGATTATTGTCATCTGCACCGGCACATGCACCTCTATTGCCATTACAACAGGATCACGAGAACAATTAGAAGGATGATGCGAATGACTATAAGAACCCATAGTTATTAGGATTTATTTCACATTTCTTTGACATCAGGATTTATTTGTTTGTTATCTCATATTTGTTTGACATTATTGTTTTCTTACAATTGTTATTTTCATATTTTTGTTTATTGTTTTAGTTAAAAATAATATTTAGTTTCTATTAGTTCTTATATAAATATTAAATGTGAAAATATTAAATCTAATATAGCAGGTTATAATAAGAATATTATATATATGTATTTTTTAAAAAATTTAAAAACAAATTATTATTTATTATCGTCAGATTTATTGGAGAAAAACATCTGACAATAACTTTTAGATTTATTACCCTCTAAATATGTTTATTGTCAGATTTTTTTTTTATGGTAACTAGCTTTAGATTTTGAAATTCCATTAGAAACTATTTACTGGTGAAGATTTTACTGTTCATTTTTATTCGACGATAATAAAATTACCGTCAATTTTTGTAGCGATTTTGATGATAATTCTGATGGTAATCAACATGTTTTTAGAGAAATGGCTAATAAACATACAATTATTGCTATTTATCTGAATGAAAAAATTAGACATAACGATGACGATGAGATCTTTTGAATGCAATGATCCAATTATAATACATACTTGGCGGTACGATTGCAATCGTTGATTGAGTTTAAAAGTTTATTCTAGCAAATATGGTTTATTAGGAAGGATGCACATAAGATTAGGGTATCGGTTTGTATTTTTGGATGATAGCCAAAGTGTGCGATAAAAGTGTTTTGGCTAAAATATGACTAGCATGTTCATGCTATATTTGATTGTCATGAGAAGATATCGTGAGAAGATAATAGTGTAACAAGTAAAGAAATTTTACATTGAGTTTGTCGACATTGGCGGTAATTCTTTGTCTTCTTGTTCAGGTACATTGAGTTATGGAGCGGGGCTAGGGGCGGAGTTAGAAAATTTTTTTGGGAGGAGCCAACATAAAAAATATAAGTTAATAAGAAGAGAGAAAAATTAAAAATTAAAAAGGGGCCAAATTGAAAAATTAAAGACTTATACGTATAAATTATTAATTTTGGGGGGAGGGGGGAGGGGGGAGGGGGGAGGGGATTGCCTCCCTTACCTCTAAAGTGGCGGAGCCACTGAGCGGGACCAAGACGTAGTCAAAGAATCGTTATCGGTGGCTCTAGAGTTGTGTCATTACTCATTAGAACCTGTGATTATACCAGTAGGTGTCGGGTTGTCAGAAGATTCAGAGACGGATGAGGAGTGGGTTCAAACTGTTGGTTCTGATAGACTGATCGTGATAGCACAGCGATGAGGAGATAGAGTTCATTTGTTCCAAAAATCCAACTTTTTGGGTTTTTAGAGTCGTGGTTTATCCTGCCACCACCTCCTTCCTTTCCTAGGTTGTTCACAAGTTCTAAGTCACTAGCTGCTCTAAATTGGACTTTGATGTTATGAAGACTGATTTGATGTCTTCTGGTTTTGGGGCTCTTACGACTACAATACATACGGGAGGTGGAGTTGCGAGTTGAGCATAGATTTTACAAAAGAGAATTCGTGCACCTAATTAATCATCAAGAACTACAACATTCAGAGAAGCATTGAGTATAGAGTAATTGAGTTTGATTGGGTGAAATACCATTATCGTTGCAAGTTTTATGCTTTTTCACAAACATTAATTGCAAAAATTAAAATTTAAATTGCACTTATTTTTGCAATTAGGAAGAGCAAAAATGGATCATCCAAATTTTTTATACATGGCATCCTGGAACGTGAAAATGGAATGAAATTTTAGGCATGATGCAGAATACGAAAACCTGATAAAATTTTAGCTTTATTCTCACATTTTCAGTATACAAGTACTTCATAAATTATTTTTGTAGTGGTAGCTTGTGAAAATGCAACTGAATGCATAAATTCGTAATTCTTCTAATTTCGGTCTATATTGATAAATAATATATTTTTTATTTAAATAAAAAAGGTCAAGTTTGAAGTAGACCCAAATTAAATTAAACTAATATAATAACATTGTAAGTTGCAACACAACACAACAACTTTGGGACTTTGGCACACAAGTCAAAAATTATGAATGAGACCGTTGTCAAACATAAGACAAAAGACATATACGTTGGTCCACACGTTCTTATGCCAATTCAGATCAGACCAAAATTAAGCACTAACAATTAGAGAAATATGAAAGTAATTTTTTTTCTAATACTCATTATACAAATAATTGTTGATGAGTGAGAAAAATCACATTTCAAATGTGATAAAACGTGATAAGTAGACAACTAATAAAACAAATTAATTAAGCTTTTAACATTTATATATTCATTAATTTTAATAGTTTAGAAATATAAACCGATATAATGCATGGGTAATTTACTAATTACTATAATAATTATATGCACAAGGCACACACACAAACCCATAGGAGGGTGTGCTTGGCGTCCACGTTACTTTGTTTTGATGATCTCTTCAACGTTAAACTTCCATTTACCTTTTTGTAGTAATCAATTCAACCTTTCATGCTTCAAGCAAAAAAGTCAAGCCAAACGTTTCTTTGAATCGGACAGATATAACTCAGAAAGGTTTGAAAAACAATAAAAAATCAGGTTAAATAAGTCTAAAGTTATCTTATTTTATATTTATTAATTATTTTTAAAATAAATATATAATATTAAATATAATAAATATATAGTTTTAAATATTATATTCATAAATTTATAGATATTAAATTAAATAAGATAATTTTAGATTATTATTTTCTTAGCATTATAGTATATCTCACACTGAATATTAATACAAACAAACAAAAATTTTAAAAACTTAAAAAGACAATAAAAATCAGCAAAATTCAGTCAAAAGTTTTTTTTATATTTATTAATTATTGCTGAAATAACTAAATAATATTAAATGTAATAATATTACATGCATGAAATTATATATTAAGTTAAATAAGGTAACAACTTTAAATTATTATTTCTCTATCATTATCGAGAAATAATAGAAAATCAGCCTAAATATTTTCAAGTTATCTTATTTTGTATTTTTAATTATTACTTACCTTATTTTATAATTCTCAATTACTGTTAGAATAATTGAGTAATATTAGATATAATAAATGTATATATAGATATTATATATATATATATATATATATATATATATATATAAAATTATGAATATTAAGTTAAATTAGGTAACTTTGGTTATTGTAACCCTAGAATTACCAATATTAATAATGCACATGTGTTGTTATTACTATTAATACCACTCTAATTAATTAATTTGGGTTAGTCCAATAAATTACTCATTCATCCGCTTAGACAAATCTTAGGAAATTAAATTTGAATTTTATTTTATGAGGAGTGTTAGAAAGACAGTAATTTTTGTGATTTATAGCCCTCAAATAGTTATTAATGATGATTTTAATGATGAGAGATTGGTATGAGATTTCATCCAATAACTCACTTTTTTTTGCTGGTTACATACTAGTCAAAATTTAATGAAGTTGCTAGCCTTTTAGACTTTTTCTTATTTTATATTTACAGTAATTTATTGAATTTATTGATTAGTGAAAATTCTTAAAAAAGAATTCAGATTAAGAAATACTATAGAAAAACTAAAAATATCTTATCTATTTCACAAACTATATTTATATAGCTCAATATGGTGTGCATGTGTATGCGTGTGCGTGTGTATTTTTTTAAAGTTTACAATTTTATATATATAATTAACTTTATATAATTTTAGCCTAAGTTTTAACTTTTTATTTAAAATTATTAGATGTTATAGATATCATTATTTATATATTTTTTTATTAGTTTAAATTTTAAAAAAAATTAGTATCATAAAATAATATCAAAATTTTTATAATATCAAAGAAAAGAAATAATTTTAATATGAGAAAGTTTATGAGCCAACATTTTTATTAAAATTTTGTCAGTATTTAACTAACAAAAGAAAAATGAGTAATTTTACGTTATTAGATGTAATTTCACATCACTAAAAAAAATAATGATAACTAATTGATAGCTATAAATCACAAAACTTAGTGACTACTCCTCTGTGCCACTTCTCTTTTAAGGTGCTTTCTTCTCGTTAAAACTTTTTAGGAGTGTATTGAATTCAAACAATTAACGTTGTTCAATTCAAAGTCAGCTCAAAAACGATTTTTCTCATTCTAAAGTCTAAAGCAATACCTACCCTTATGATATTGCATTGGCAGCACACTGCACACGCAACAACCTTATATATGTGTGTGTAATCTTCATCGCACATTGATCATTTAGATCAAGATCTCTCACAGACTTTGATTTTATATACCATTAAGCTTTTTTGCCTTAGCCTTCAAGCCCATCAAGATCAGACAACATAAGATACATATATCCGAGGAGCTAATCATGTCATCATCATTCTCTAACAATCATAGGAGGTTCGTGTTGATAGCTATGGTGATGGTGTTGGTGATTTTGATTGGTTCTCCTAAATATGGAGAAGCATGGAGGCCATTACTACAAGATGGGTTCACGCAAATGCTTCCAAAAGGACCTCCAAACCCGTCAAACGGGGGAGGTACTAATGCTCATCATGGTTAGCCATAATAACCTAGGATTTTATGTTGTTGTTCCATGTTTTTCTATTAATTAATCTTGTTTATGTTTTTATTATGTATTTGTTAGTTTTGGTGTTTAATTGGTGTGACGTTAATAAGCTCATTATCATAATGGACCTTTGCGGTAATCTTCTTCTTGGGAAATGAAAATAATAATGAAAAAAGAGAGTATTTTTTCATTTTAAAATATGAAAACGAGAATATATACAATCATTATACAATCCTCATTTTAGCTGTATTTTTGTTCTTGTTTCAAATTAAGTAATTAATTAATTCGTTTTAATACTAAGTACAAAAATGTTTCTTATATATTAAAATTCAGTTTGCATAGCTAGTCATTATACATATTTATCTATATTCATACATATCAATTGACATGTTTTTCTAACTAAACAATCGGTAATTAGAACAATATCAAATTTATTATAGTAAAATAATTAAACCTAAAACAGACGAATAATTAAATTTTTTATAGTGCTATGATAAAATTATTTTACAAAATTCTAGATATATACTTTCATACGTCGGGGCAGATTGGTGATTATAGTATGATGTGATAAGTGCTCAAATAACATTGCATCAATAAAAATAAATAAAATTCCACTAAAAAATTAGATATGTAGTAAAAGTTATATAAAAATATTATTTGTGTATTAAAAATCAGTTATTAGATATTTGTGGGTATTTATACTATGCAAATAAAATATAAACAACAATTTTATACTTAGAAAATTTAAGCCGTTAATTAGTCACTACTATTTAATTTATAGTTAGTTATTACTTATTAATCAGTAGTACTATTTACCAAGTACACTTATGTTCTTATATCATTACCAAAAATAAGGAGTTTAGTCACGGAAAAATATGTGACTAAACTCCAAAAAACTGTGACAATTATGTTTTCGCAATAAATGAACATCTGTGGTTAAAGAGGGCGACGCGTTTTTAATTAGTCACGCTTTTTACTCCAATAACCACGGTTTTAATACCCGTAAAAATATTTTGTTAGCCACAACTTTAACACGTTTAGACACACTCTTTTCCGTGGCAAAATAAAAAGATGCATGCCATACTTTACTTGTGACAAAATTGAACAGGCCAGACTTTTTTGCCACATTTTTTTCTGTGGCTATTGATAAAAGTTAAATTAAAAAAATATCATAATAAAAATGTTCTTTAATATAAAATTACATCATATAATATAAAAAAATAATCACATTCCTATACGTATTATCCATAGTATAAAAATATAAAATTAACAAATACTTAGTATTGAAAAGCAACTATCCTAGATTAATGGATTTAATGTTATAAAAAATATCCAAATAAAACTATTACAAAATAAATATCAAACTTTGCTAAAATGATATAGAAAACTGAAATCTTGAAAGTATCAAAATAATGAATTTATCAAGCTCTCCATTTCTTGTTACACAGATAATCCACATACAAAAAATATTTCCAGGTAAATAGCAAAAAATACACATAACTTCCGCCGCTAAATTATACACTGCTGAATTATACACTCTATACACTCAAATACACCACTGAATTATACACTTCGTCGATACTCCAGTTATTTTGTGTACTCCAATAAAATCTCCCAAGCAAGATAGAGATCAAGAATTAAGCTAAAAAATTAATAGGTCATGATTTGACTCCTTCGAAGAAGATAAAAAAATTAAGGTACAATACTTATTTAGAATGCCAATTGTCATCTGTATAACATCTTTTTAAAATGCCAATTGGTAATTTAGAATCTATCTACAACTAATAACAAAAGAAAGAATGCATATTGGAATAGCTAAGGAAAAAAAAAGTCTAAAATTAACTTTCATTGTTGACTAAAAGAAATATAAAAAACAAAATGATGCCATGAAAATCTTCTTTGCAATTGGGTTTACCGCTAGAATCCGATTCCACCGACTTTGCTTGCTTCTTCGACGACTCAAACTTATGGTACTCGAACTGCACATCATGGCTTCCTGCTCTTTCACAAAACGTCTGGTGTGATCGTACCAGAACTTAAACAGAAATGTCTTGAGCGAAATAGATTTGCTCGGAAGGTTAGCTAGCTTGATCTGAGTGTAGAAGCTAAGAAAGTACAATCTGAAATCTAAAGAAAATGTTAGCTGCATATTATCAAACTTGAATCAATTGCAAAAGCTAATAAACAGGGATTTAGGGAATAATGGGAGGGAGTTATTATTAACATTGGGTAAGTGGGATACTAAATAAAAGTTGCGCTTTAACATTGCCATTCAAAATTTCATTCATCTTATTATATAGATGTTAATTTAAATTTTGTTTAGTGGAGTAACTATAACTTTTTAATTTAAAATAAAATTTAATTTTAATAAAAAATATTAAATTGTAAAATTTATAACTTTAAACTATATTTTAAAATTTTCACATACTAATTAGAATTTAGAATTTTTACTCGTTGAATTTAAAAAAAACGGCATCAGTAAAAATTAAAATAGATAAACTTAAAATTTAAGAATTTGATACCTTTAAATTGAAAAAAAAAATTGTACATAGTTAAAAAATAAACTCCCATAAAATTAATTTAATTTATTTTTTAAATTAAATTAATAAAATATAGGTATAAAATTAATATTCTAAATTTTAAAAGTTAGAATTATGTTTATTAATGTTGCCGTAAATTAATAGTGAGTAATTAAATAATAACTAATTAAATTAGTTATTATTTCAATCAATCATCATTAGTATTTTTTATTTTTTAAAATTAGTTAGAGCTATTTTATGAAAGATAAATATATATTCTTTTTGTATTTTTTTGCTACTCTTTTTATAATTTTAACATTTATTTTCAATTGAATCATTTTATTCTATCACCAAAGTCTCTAAATTAATGCATACACTAAAATTGGGTATCGAAACTGTATTTGACCAAAAAGAACACGTACAAAAAAAATGTAACAACTAAAAAATATAAATATTAAAATTGTATGCATATAATTTGGTCTCTTTAGATACATTACAATCTAATTTTTATACAAATAATGAATAACACAACCATATTAAAAAACTATTGTTACATCAAAAAATAAATTAATCAAATCAACGCAAAAACACAAGATTCAGAAATATGGCCGAATTTAAGAATCATACTAAGTGAGAAAATTGCACATCATCAACAACATCTAAAATCAAACCATTAGCATATTTTATTAATTTTTTAGTGGCAGCATTCAAAAGGAGAGGGAAGAAACTAACAATTGAAGAATTGGAAAAGCCTGTACCCTAATAAATTGAATTTACCTTAAATTAGGGTTTAAATTTGGAAAGAGTATAAATTGCATAAAAATATTTTGAGAGGGATGGAGGAAAAAACCAAATTAAGTGCGAAATTTGAAAGTGAAAATTGTTCGATTTTGTCAACATGATCATTGAGTCTATGCTTGTTGAAAGAACTCATCTCAAGTTAGCCACAAATAAACAAAATCGTCGAAAAACTTCACAAAATTTGGTCACGAAAATACAAAAGGTTGCAAGTGATTACCACGATCATATAAATTTGCCACTATTTTTAGTTCGTGGTATCTTTCCGTTAGTAACATCCGTGTTTCTGGTAGTGTATATGCATGGTTTAATGCAGAAGTAATATTAATAATAAGAGTTTTAACTTTTATGCATCCATACTGTAAAGTGTTTTATAGAGACAATTTATGTGTTTAAATAAATTTTTAAATAATAAATTTATTGAAAATTAGTTTTTTATTAATATAATAATACATAATTAATTATATGTTATATACCAAAATTTGAGAGTTGCTTATACTAAAAATATTTTTTAACGATAATAAAAATAACTATTATATTATTATTAATGATTACAAAATCTTATAATTTGTCATTATAATATGTAACACCCTCACTATCAAAAGTCACGCTTCCGGTTGCGCTACTCTGATAGCAAGAAGTATTACAACTACTTTACATACTAAATACTAAAATAGGAGCCTGTGACTCGACACTGTATCGCTGATTTCTTTGAAAACCGAAAATTAATACCTAATCTTAGGAAAAATACAAGCAAGCATAGATTCATATACAAGACTCTTTATATACTAACTCATAATAGTATATACAAATAAAACATACAATTCCTATCCCTCTTACAAATTTGTAATAACAAAGACGAGGGAAGAAAATAAACTAATTAATATAACAACATATAAACCAAACGCAGTACAATTCTTCTTAATACTTCTTCATCCGGTTCCTGAAAAGGTAAAGCTGTAGGGGGTGAGAACCTAACCACACGGTCTCACCACGGAGTTTCAAAGTTGTCATAAAAGATATTTAATAAGCAAACTATTTTCAAGCTCAGTGATTATCATTGCCTTATGAATCCTTTAAAAACCAATAGGTAATCGTTCACAACCTTTTCAAAGAAAACATATTTGGTCTTTCAGAAATTCGAAACCTTTCCTTTCTTATAAGAAAATCTCAATCAAAAACCAACCACGCAATCAAACAACACAATCATTAATTCAGCATCAAAGTTCATTCTCAGATGTAGCACACCAAGACAAACACAGGCAAGACAGACAAGGAAAGCACAAGTAGACAGCAGTTACAACAAATAGTTCAAGTAGCAGTTAAGAACAGTTTCGCAATTAGGCAAACCAAAACAAGTTCAAACCCAAGCAAAACATACAGATGCATATGATGCATGCCTGTCCTATGGCTGATGAGGCTCATCTGTCGGTTATCCAGCCAACCCGACAAGTCTGAATTGTCCTTAGACTGTCCCCCGACGTGCATCCCCAAGAGTCTATGCATAACTTTTTCTCAAATAATCAATATTGCTCAATGGGGGTAACATTCTCGGAAATTTATATAGTGCCCGGTCACACTTACGTCGTAGGGTCAACAGAGTATCGAGTTTTCAACCTGGTACACGTGGTGGCAAGCCATGGTACTTTATCCAGGGAACCTCGTATCTCAGATAATTCAAATTCATAAGTCAAATGAATAATTCAAAGATCATATTTCAACATTCTCAATCCATATCTCAACATTCTCATCATTCTCAACATCATTATCATTCATCAATCCAAATCTCATTTCCAAATTCATTCAAAAACTATATTTCCAAGAAAATTCACCATCATCCTTTTCATTTCATTCACTAACAATTCCCAATCCAAAACATAACTCTTCCTTTGAAAAATGAGGTAATTTTAAATCATATAACACTTAAAACCTTTTAAAATAACTACTTCCAATAAAACCTTTGATTTTACAAAATTTCGGCAGCATCTCCTCTAAAACTCAGATTCTACCACCCTTTTCGGGTCCCATCCAAACATTTCACAAACTTTTTCCAAATCTCATTCACTTCCAAAATTCAATCAGTTCTAATGTCAAACTGTTTTCAAGACGAATAAGTGACAATAATAAATCCTTTTTTTTTAACAATCAAACTAGCTCAAATACCAGACCATTTACAAAATCATTTACAAAATCAGACTAACTCAAAATTAAACCGTTTTCAAATTAATTCAGTTTCGTGTTCCAAATCATTTCCAAAGCCGATTCGTTTATATTATAAGAATAGCTTCAAAACTAAGAAAACCATTATTCATAATAATCTACTAAATAATCTTTCAGACTAATCTCTTTTCAGCAATCACAAACTACTCAGGCAATCAAGCAAATCAGTCATACAGTCCAGCAGACAATCATAATCACAGACATATGTTTCTTACATTAACATCTATTTATAACAACTCTGTAAGATAAAATGAATTTTAATGGCAGCAGTAAACACGCAACCGAAGCAACAGCATTGTCAATCTCTTATGGCAGTGACGATGGTTGCAGCAAGACAAGGATTCAAATTGGATAAGAATCAAAAGCAAACATAGCTCTGGAAGATTCAAAACAATTCAAAGACCGGAATTGAATTAAAACAAGAACATGGCAATTAAAAGTGACAAAATAGAACGTGCTAAAGAGGTCAGAACCAAGGAGAAGGGCAAACCAGAATCAATGTAACAGGATTCAGAACCAACAGCAACAACAGTGACATCAGTTCTCTCGGAACAAGAACAACAACGATCTCAGCATCAGTTACGCCTTTTTTTTGAATGGTAAACCAGCAACGACTAAAACAGTAATCCATAATTCTATAATTAAGCCAGGAAGGAACAGAGGAACAAGATAAAAACAGAGCAAGGTTTAAAGCGTTACTGTTTCAAGAATAGGAGAATTGAAATCAGAACAAGGCTGGCGCTATCTTCGATTCTGGTGGCGGTGCACAACTCACCGGCGACTGAGGCAGCAACGTAGACAAGGCTTCCCCTCGGCGGTGAGAAGCAGCGGTGGCAACTCCGGTGACGACAAGGCGTGGCGGTGGCTGAACAGTAAGGAACAGCGGCGCACCACTTTTCCCTCTCACCTGCAACTCTCTTTCTTGCACTAATGAGCTCGATGGCAACGGACATGGAAGCTTCTCGGATGGCGATAGAGGCGCGAACGACGGCGATGGGCTCCTGCTCAGCGGGCTCGGCGGCGGTGCGGGGAGGACGACGACGGCGACTGGGTGTCGCGACCCACTCCTTCTCGCGGCTCTCTCTCTCTTCGTCGTTGACTAGCGATGGCGGCTTGTGGCGGATCGGCAGCGACGGCGACTCCTCATGGACGGCGAAGTAGGACAGCGGCGAGGAACTGATGCGGTGGCAGGGCGCGGACAGCTTCCTTCCTCTTCCTCTCCTTCTCTTCGGCGGTCCCCTTCCCCTCTTCCCTTCTTTCTTTCCTTCTTTCTTTCTTTTCCTAATAGGTTGTGTATTTTGGTTGGCAAAAGGGGGGTTCAGATGCTGTATGTGTTGGTGAGGGGGAGGTATGGTGGTTAATGTTTCCTTAGGAATAAGAGAAAATTGTAATTTAATTGGAATTAGGGTTCGTATATAGAATTAAGATTTTGGATTTAATTATAGTATAGTAATTTTAATAAAATTGGGGTATGAAGTACAAATTTTGAAATCTAATTAAATCTCTAAAATTATTTTAAAATATTATTTGTGGTATAAAAATACTAATTGATTTTCAATAAATTATTCTAATTAAAAATTCATGGTAATATAATTATTTATTTTTTTATCTTTAACTTAAAGTATTAAATGATATAAATTAAATTATCTAAAATCAAATTATATAAAATTTTTATTATTTCATCACTACCAATTTTTATAATTTAAATATAGAAAATAATTCAATGATTATAAAATTAGACAAAATTCTAATTTAAATTGCCAAACCTCATTATTTCTCGAACTTCTAGAACTTTAATCTTGAATAGGAAAATAATCCATAAGTATAAAGTTTGAATAAAAACCTTAATTTATTTCAAATCCAATTAAATGCCTTTAATTATTTTTACTAAAAATAAATTATGAAATTAAAACTATAAATAAATATGTAACTTGAGATTAATTCAAAATAGGACTTTTCAAAAGTCTTGGGTCTTACATAATATATGATAATAATGACAAATATATAATTATTTTGTTACAAGACAAAATAAATTAACTAAAACAAATTTTGATGACAATGTTATTGCCTTTAAAAAACTGTTGCTAAAACTTTACTACTGGAACTAATTTTTCTTATAACATCACAAGTATATGAATTTAATTTATACAATGTTTAATTTGATTATTTTATATGTTGTCTCACACTAGATAAAATTTATACTACAACTTTTAATGTTGTATTATATTTAATTTGTTTGATGGATTGTATGAATAAATGCACTTCCAACAAATTGCCACTTATTGTAAGATTAATTCTAAGACAAAGTGATTTTTTATTGGCAAGAATTTTATTTAAAATCAAAATTACTTTTAATATTTTTTTTAAAATCATTTTTAACATTATAATTATTTTATATTTTAAAATGTTCTCTTTTATCTAAATTTTATTTTTTAGACTAAATTATCTCTAAAAATAATTATAAAATGAAAAAAACTCTCCAACCTACAGGTACCCACCCCTAACCAAAAACCATGCGAATCTCATCATTTTTAACACCACCAAAATTTTTCCTGCACTATCACTACCTTCAACAACCACAATTGATTTTTAATTAAGTGAAAATTTATATGAAGTTGTTTTTACTGCGAACCTCTTCTCGAGATATGATTAATAGTAGATTTTTTAATTTTAGACAAAAATCTCAACAATAAAATAGTACTTTTTTTCTAATTTCAAAATTTTTCAAATGAATATATATTAATAATTTAATTTTGATGCACTATCAGTGCGTTCATCCAATTATGTAACATTACATCAGAAAAAATAATTACCTTTTACATTGATCGCGTAAATGATTATCCAAAAGAACAGATATGATTGCACGATTATATAAAACGATTCATACTGTCAGTGCATCAAAATTAAACTCTATATTAATTGCAAAACAGAAATGTGAATAAAAGAAAGAATATTTCCCATTTGAATGCTAATAAACTCAAATTAAAACATTTAAATCAAAATTCAAAATTAACTTTTAATTATATAATTCAATAAAATTTAAAATGAAGTTTTGTAAACTTATATCTTAAATTTCAAGTAAAAGCATCATTTAGTAAAATGATTACTTCCAGTTTACCATTACTAAGAGTTATGATTTAAAAAAAAAAAAGTGTCCCTAATACAGAGTAAAAAAAATATATATATATATATAATGACAATTAGGTTTTTGAAATTTTGATCTTGAATAAATTAGTCTTAAAATATATCAATTAAGTCTTCTACGATAATAAATAGCGATACTTTTATATACTGTTAACTATAATGACGTATCTATTATTAAAAAATTGTCAAAAAATAAAAATTTTTGGAATGAAACTTCATCTATTTTATTAGAGTTTATGGTAAGTAGAGAATAATTAATAAAAGTTATATGAAAACTAAAACATAACAAATATTTTACAGTAAAAAAACAATATCATTCTTGAACCCGTGTGATAGTAACAAGACACATTACTGTAAATATATAATGAAATACATAAATAATTTTATTTTGTTTTGTACTATCTATAAACAAAAAAACATATTATGTTCATAGTATGCTATCATAGAAAACTAATTGGTATTTTAAAAAAAATTAATTAATCTAAAGTCAAAATTCACATTGACTATATTGTCATTTTAATATTAAAAAAACATCAAACTTAAGATTTTTCTGTATCTATAATAAATTAATTAATAACTGACTTATGGACCAAAATAACCTGTTACCAAAATTTGTTTTCTAACCTAATTCGTTCCCCTGCATTACTCTCAAAAGTGAGGTAAGATAAGAGTATCTTGTTTGCATTGGTATATTTTAGGCTATCTTCATGCTATTTTTATTTCATTTGTTTATTTTGATCTTTTATATATATATATATATATATATATATATATATATATATATATATATATATATATATATATATATATATATATAGTGGCGGAACCAGAAATTTCATAAGAGGGGGGCCAATTAAATATAAAATATAACAAAAAATTAACAAAATATGATTTGTAGCATATATATCAAAAAAGTAATTATATTATATTATATAAAAGTCAATGTTCAACTATATACTTTAAGATTTTGATATTTTTAAACTTGCTCGACGATGCTTCATGGAACTAAAATCATCAATTATCATCTCTGAAGTGAATTTTGAAGCAATTTCCTTTTCAATATATACAATCATACAATCTGCTAAAAATTCATCTTCCATCTTGTTTCGAAACCTTGTTTTAATAATCTTCATAGCTGAAAAGGCCCGTTCAGTTGTTGCTGTTGTCACAGGAAGAGTCAAAACAAGACGAATTAATCTATCAATTAAAGGATATATATTTGATTTTCCTGTCTCTGTCAATTTTTGACACAATTCAGCAAGAGTAGACAAATTCTGAAAATCTGGAGCTTTAACCACATCAAGTTCATAATGTTGTAACTCATAATCCAATTGAATCTTTTCTTGCTCAGAAAAATCTAAAGAATAGAAATTCTTTACAAGATTGCATATGTTGCAAACACTGAATAACTTGAAAACATCTTTAGGATCTAGAGATGTACTCAGTATGAGGAGCTCGGTTGCTTGCTCACTAAATGAGTGAATTGTTTTCATCTTTGACATTTTTAACTTAACTTGAACTATCTAACAAAAAAAAACAAAAATAATTGCATATATATTATTTTCTTAAAAAAAAATATTAAACCTATTGAGCAATAACAAATAATTTTAGAAACACAAATATATAATAACCAAAAATAAAGTTATTGATTTACCTGATTATTTTTTGTTCCAAGTCTCACAGAAAAATAATTCTATTGAGTTTTGTCCTCACTTCAATCTTTGAACACTGTCCATTATAAAAAAAAATAAATTAATTATTTTAAATAAATAATGTAAATAATACTTGACATTGTCATTAACTTAAAAAAAATTGAAATATACCTCTTTGAATCTTTGTTGTGCATTCAATGGTTAATATTTTGTTGTTCACTTCTCTTCAATGGTTTTTCTTCATATGTCTTGTTTTGGTATGGAAAGAAAATTAGAATGAGAAGAGTAGAAGACCAAAAGTTTGGGAATCACTTAAAGAGAGAGAAAAGTGGCGCTATGCCTATGATAGTTTGAAACAAATATTTGAAAAATGTACTAGGGTTACTTTAATTAATAGTATGGGCTTGGGCTAGTATAATAGAACCATTTTTATTAATTATTAGAATGGGCTATTTGTTAACAAGAGCAACAATAATTCAAATATCTAATACATAATGCAGTTTTTAGTTTTTTTAATTTATAAAATTTTGTAATTTATATTTTTTTACTATTATATATAAAAAAATTTAATATTATTAATTATTACTATTTACTATTTTTTTAAAAAAAATTTGGGGGGACCATGGCCACCTTAGGTCCCCCGTGGATCCGCCACTATATATATATATATATATATATATATATATATATATATATATATATATATATATATATATATATATATATATATATATATATATATACACACTAGATGTTTTATTGAAAACCTCATACTTTTCCTGAAGAGAACCATATAAATGAAGCATTGGTCAATGGTCATAGAATCCAAAAAACATTTCATAGAAAGTTAACTTTAACATCTGACACAGTAAAGCATGTCCCTAACTTTTACAATTTTTTTTTTAAAAATATACATAATTTTTAATTTTATTTAATTTTATTCTTAATATTTTCGATTTGTTTAAAGCTTTTCTGAATGTTTTTAATTTTGTCTCTAACATTTATTAAACATCAGAAATATTTTTGAATAAAAAATCACAAATTTTATCCACACACACACACACATATATATATATATATATATATATATATACTAAATATACATTAAAATCAATCATTAAAATAAAATACATATTAAAATATATATATTTATATATAAAAATATAATAATTAATTTTAGTGTATAAATAATATTTTTATATACTTATATGTCTTTGGTATTTTTTCATTCTTATGTCGATAGTCTTTATTTATTGTACTCTTTATTTCATTTGCACCACAGTTTAATTTCTTAGTTTAATATTAAGTATAATTACATGATAAAAACTAAATATCTTTAATTGGAATTAGACGCAATAAAAAGTTAAAGGGAAAAACTTATATCAAACATTTTAAATTAGATACATTTTATCGATCTATTTCCTAGATCAAGCGATGATATGTAGAATTTTTCAATAAGAGTGCATAAATTGTTTATTTCAAGAATAAAATCCTCGTACATATATACCATCCTTTGATTTGAGAAATGAATTTAAAAAACTTGATTTAATTTTGAAGTAGGCCCAAATTAAATCAAACTAATCTACCTAATATACTAAAACTGGGTTTTCCCCCAACTAATGAAGGTGAGGTGTCAATCTCTCGTAACTCCGCTTTCCCTCCAAAATGAACTTTTCCATTCTCTATTCTAAATTATTTTATAAAAAATATCTTTATTATAATTATATTATAATTAATATTTAATGAATAATACACAATTATACTAATTTAGAAACATATCTTTATTATAATTATATCAAATCAATATTTAATGTATTATTAAACTACTTATCAATTATCAATTAAAAATACTTTTAATCATTTTAATAATAATAATAATAAAATATGATAATGATAATTACCCATGATATCATTTATTGAAAAAAATATAACATAAAAATATCATTTATTTAAAATATTATTTATTGTATATAATTCACAAAAAAATATTTTACTTTTATTATTGATTAGAAGATAACCTATTTATATTTTGATTAATTTTATTTATTATTATTATTATATTTAATTTACAGAAAGATAAATTAATAATCATATTATTATTTATCAATATATTAATATTGATAATGATTACATAAAAATTATTTATTTTTTAATATTTTAATATTATTTATTTTTTTATATATTTTGATATATTTATAAATATTTTTTATTATTTTTATATGCTATATGTTTACCTCTATTATTTAAAATTTCTGGATCTGTCATTACTTTTGAGCAAGTTTTTTAATTTATTTTTTATAATTCATTGAATACAATTTATTACAGTAAATTATTTATATCAATTAATTAATTTGATTAGATATTTAAATATCACACGATTTATTATAATTCATATTAATCAAATAATTATAATTTATTATATCAATTATTTTAATTCATTAATTTATAAGGTACATATTAGCATAGATGATTTGTTACTTATAATGATTAAATACAATAAATACAGATTAATTTAGTTAAAAAAATCATTGTCTCATACGTTTCCTATTTATTTTTTTAATTTATTAAATTCAATCAATTATAATAAATTAATTATATCAACTAATTAATTTAATTAATTATTTTCTAATTTATTTTTTTGAATTCAATAAATCAAATAAAATTAATTATACTAATTATTTGTATCAACTAACTGATTTGATTAATTCTTAAAAATATTTTTATTTAATTTATTTAATTTATTTAAATACATGAATTATAACTGATTAGTTATTTAATTTTATTACGATAAATATCAAATTCTATTCCGAATATAAAAATATAAAATTTTATTCCTTCCATTTTTATTTTACCACTATAAAAAATCATATATGCTAGAAGAAAATATCATTTATTTACCAATTACTCTTTTATTAGGTAGCTTTTACAACAATTCTTTTTCTTCCTATGATGCATTGTCTCAAGAAGTCAACTATCATGGACACAAACCGCCACACACTCTTCAATTTCTGTGCTCATCATTCAACACAATATATGATATGTTATCCATGAAGTATTTATAGACCATGGTGTTATCATGTATGCATAAATAAAATATTTCTGTAATTAAGTTTAAGTCATTTACCTGTTTGTGTGGTATATTATAGTGTGAAATTACTTTCAATTTATGTTGTGCAATGATATTATGGTTTAATTTAAGCTTTTGTTTTATAACTGTGTTATGATTTTATCTCATTATTTTCTCTTAGATATCAAGTTGATGTATTTTTATTTATTATTATTGAAACAGATGTGATATAAAATTTATAAAAAAATAAAACTCTCACACTTAATTTATTTTATTGTAGTCTTTTATCTCTTCTATTTCTTTTTATTTTCTTCTTATTCATTTTATTTTTTTTAAATATCATATAATTTATTATAATATATACCAATTAATTAATTATAATTCATTATATCAGTTAGTTTAATTCATTAATTTATAATATGCATGATAAAATAGATTATTTGTTACTTATACGTTTATTCTTTTAAAATATAAATATGAAAAATTATATTTTTAGTTTTAGTTATGAACAAAATATTATTAATAATAAATGATAATTAACCACTCATACTTTTAATCAAAGTGTTTGGATGATTTTTATATTTATTAATATTAATTGTTATTTATTTTTCGTCAATAAATTGTATTATAATTGTATGTTAGTTCATAATTAATTAATGATTAATATTCATGAAGTTATATTATTCTAAATTTTATATTTTACAAATATTTTATTTAAATGTATTTTAAACATAAAAATGTATTATTTTTAATAATATCATACTTTTACTTTTTTTAATTATTCTAAATGAATATTTTATCAAATACTAATTAAAGCCATTTTTCCTTTTGATTTTACTAATTTATTATCTAACTATTATATAAAATTAAAATCATATTAAGGAATTTAATATTAAAGTTAATTTCGCTTTTTATTTAGAGTATTTTTTGATTTTTTTAGTCTAATCAACCAAAACTATTCAATTATAAATAATCACTTCTATCTTATTGTATATTATTAACTAATTAAAATTACTAAAATTTAATAATACAATTCTGTTTTATATTTTTATATTTAGTTCAATCCATCTAAGTTATATAATAATTATTTTATTTTTTATATTTTATAATGTAATACTACATACATTAATAGTAAAATAACATAGTAAAATTTTATATTTTAATATTAAATATAAAATTAATATGTACAAAAATTTTTAAGCTTTTAAATCAATACAAATCATTGTAAATAATACTTATTTATGGCATAAACAAAGAAATACAGAATCTTAAGTTTAGCATATAAAAATTTAGGAACATGTTATAGGTACAAATGTAATTACATAGTATTATTTTTTTTTAATGGTGTATACCAACAACTCTAATTTTATTTCATGGTCAAATTTTAAAAAAAAGTCATAATTTTAAAGATAGTCAGAAAAAAATAAAAAAATAAATAAATAAATAGTTAACTTAAATTCTTCTATTAATTTATTTAATATATTAAATTATTTTTATTTATATTAAGATTAATTTAAATATTTTAAAATAAAAAGTATAATTAATTATAATTTGCATCTTAAATTATGTTGAGTACATAATATTCTATTGTGCTGCTAAAAGTAAAAATGAGATAGCAAATATAATTTTATCTCTTAATTCAGTATATTTATTTATATTTTATACTTTTTTTTACGATTAATTTTGTACGGTGTTGGTATAATAAATAAAAATATATGTTATAATAACAAAAAATAAAATAAAATTTTAATTAATAATTTTATATTTTTTACTTTTTTTTTCAATTTTATTTTAGATATTAATTTATTACTAAAAGGTAGTGAAATTCTATTGATACTGAAATAAAGTTACAAAAAGGTCCATAGGGTAGAATAAGTAAAATAATGTGATACCCACATTACAACATCCAAATGAAAACAACCTAAGATCTAAAATGTTTATCTTTCTCTTTCTCACCATCTATTATATTATCAATTCTATTATATAAAAATTAATTTTTTACATTTAATGATAGAGTCAACATAACATGTTTCTGAGAGTATTTCTTAATTTATTTTGTTTAACTCATTAAATACAATTCATTATGATGCATTAATTATAAAACTAATTAATTTGATTAGATATTTAAATATCACACAATTTTAAATTATGTATATTGATTTTATTTTTATGATATATAAATTTAAGGAATAAATTAAAATAATATAACTTATTACTTATTTAATTTGAATACAACAAATACAAAATTAATTTAGTCAAAAGTTTATTATTTTCTAATCTTCTATACATAAAAATGACAAAAAAAAATTGTAAATATAATCTTTTTATCGTTTTTGCTATTTTAATTTTATTTTCTTTGCTTTTTTTTATGTGTAATTTTATTTTACATTAACTTTGTGTATTTAATAACAAAATATACTCATATTAATTCTATCATATAAAAAAATATTTTTCTCCTATGTTAATCAAAGAATTTCAATAGTTATCAACTACATCTAATAGAGTGACTGAAAAGTGAGAACTACGACAAGTTAAACCCAGATTCAAAATGCTGAAACGAAGGAAAGAAAACAGTGGATATATGATTAGAGAAAAATATATAATAACGAAAAATATACTAAAATTGGATTTTTCCTTCAACTAATAAAAGTGAAGTGTCAATTTCTCATGAATTCATTTTTCCTCTAAAATGAAATCACTATTTTCTCTTCTAAATTTATTTTAGAAAAATATATTTATTATAATTATATTACAATTAACATTTAACGAATAATGCATGATTATACTCATTTAGGAAAATATTTTTATTATAATTATATAAAATAAATATTTAATACATTATCAACTAATAAAAGTGAAGTATCAATTCCTCATGAATTCATTTTTTCTCCAAAATAAAAGCACTATTTTCTTTTCTAAATTTATTTTAGAAAAATATCCTTATTATAATTATATTACAAGTAGCATTTAACGAATAATGCATAATTATAGTAATCTAGAAAAATAAAATAAAGTCCAGTAATTTATTTTTCGACTGCACACGTATGTACAATAACTTTTAAGAAGGAGTCACGTATAGTAAATACAGTCAATGATTGTAAAACTGTATACTAACATTGATATAATATTATTTCAGGTATATGTTTTGCAGGTATAAAAAAAAAGTGTTGAGTTATTTTTTAGTGGGTTTAAATTATTTATTATTTATTAGAAAATTTTGTGCATTAGAATTCTCTAATAATTTATTATTTATTTTGAGCTGATTTTGATATGTTCTTACTTGACAGTAAAACAAGATATAAAAAATTGTTAGTGGGTCTAAGTATTACTAAGTTATTTATGATCACATTGAGTATATATGTTTGATTTATTGAAAAAAGTAAATTACTAAAACTAATTAATAACTATTTTAGAATTAATACATTTAATATTAGATTAAAATAAATAAACAATACATAATATGTTACATTTTTATTAATCAAATTATTATAATTCAAATTAATCTTAACAAAAAAATTTAAAATTATAATTTCAATCTTATCACGTGCATAATAGGTACTATTACACTTGTTAATATATTAACATTGCAAGTTCACTTTGGTTAGTTGGTAGATAAAGACAAAATTTATGAATGAGACTGTTGTCAAGACATGTTAGTCCACACGTTCTTTTGTCAATTCAGAGCAAAATTAAGCATTAACAATCAAGAGAAATATATATATGAAGAGAGTTTATTTTTCTAACAATTTTATTAGGTAGACAAGAGAAATTATAAATAATGTGAATAATAAACTACATTCTAGACTCACTAAATATAAATAAATTTAATTAATTTAAAATTTGAATTAACTCTCAATTTTTAATCTATTATTTATATTATTTAAAAAAATATTATTTTTCTTATATTTTTTTTTTCTAATACTCATTATTATATAAATTACTTTTAAATATAATAAACGTGATGAATAGACAACACGTATGAAAGGTACCAGGCTCAAGTAAGAGAGGAAGTAGATAAGGAAAGAATTTAAGAAAGAAGAGGGAGTACAAATAAACTACGTGTAGAGAAGAGAAAGAAGGTTCTAGTTGAATCTCAAGTATATTGGTAAAGTGAGTTTCAATATCACGCAATAATAGCTTAGCTCTAACTACTTATAATAGTGGAGTTACAGCTGTCACAAGCTAAACAGTACTTAGAATGCAAGATTGGATTAGCAGCAAGCAACACAGTACTCAAGTTATCACAGTAGACTGATGGAGCTGTTGAGAGTTTTGTTCTTAGTTCAACCATAAAGTTCTTAATCCAAATTAGTTCGGCAACTAAGTCAGCCATCGCCCTGTCTCTGCTTCAGTATAAGACCTGGCAATAACACCCTGCTTCTTTGAACTCCACGAAACCAAATTGCTCCCAAAAAAGACGCAAAAACCTCTAGTGGACTTCCTATCATCTGGGTCCCCTGCCCAGTCAGAGTCACTATAAGCTTTGATGGTTTGCACCTTTGTTTTATGTAAGTGTAAACCAAAGCTAAATGTTCCCTGTACATATACCTCAAAATTCTTTTTACTAATCTCCAATGCTCTTTCAAGGGATTTTGTTCACTGAGTATGCTAGTTCTGGACGAGTGACTATGAGATATTGTAGACTTCCTACAACTGATCTGTAGAGCTTAGGATTCTTGAATGGGGAGCTTCCAAATGCAGAAAATCGAACTGAGGAAGGTAAGGGTGTATGATAGGGCTTACAATGTTCCATTTCAACTTTCTTGAGCAAATTTCTGGCATATTTCTCTTGTGAGAGTAATAGACCTCCATTAGAAGTCTTGGTGGCTTGAATCCCAAGAAAATAGTGAAGCTCACCCATGTCTTTCAACACAAATTTGTCATTCAACTGCTTAATAACTTGAGAAATTGCTTCATCTGAGTCTCCAATAATCTACATATACAGGACAAATAGTGATGAGCCATTTTTGAACCTCGTGAAGACAGAGATGTTAGACTTTGTTGAATGAAAACCAAGGTGCTGGAGAGCTATTGACAACTTATAGTACCAGGTTCTTGGAGCCTGTTTCAGACCATAAAGGGTCTTGGTGAGTTTGCACACTAGAGTTCTATCTCCAATTTCATAGCCCTTTGGTTGTGTTTCATATATACATCTTCGATTAAATCACCATGTAGAAACGCATTATTCACATCAAGCTGATTCTCCAATTCTTTGACAGTGCTAAGATGAGGAGTGAGGACAATGTGAATTGAGGTTGGTTTCACCACTGGGCTGTATGTCTCAGTGAAATCACACCCAGGCCTTTGAGAGAAACCCTGAGCTACTAGGCGAGCCTTGTATTTTTGGAGACTTCCATCAAGGTTGTATTTAACTCAAAAAACCCAACGACTACCCACAGCCTCTCTGCCCCGAGGGAGAGGAACTAATTTCCAAGTTTGCTTTTGCATAAGTGCAACGTATTCAGCATCCATCGCAGCTTTTCACTCAGGTTTGGCAAGGCATCATTGACAGTCCCTGGTTCAATGCTAGCTAGAAAAGATCTAGGTTTTAAGACTGCACTCTTGCTCCTTGTGATCATGGGGTGAACATTTTGATTTGATGCTGCCGAGACTGAGTGATCATCATCAAAGGGAAGAACAATTTTCAAGTCTGAGATAGGTATTCGAATGAGTGTGGCTGATGGTGCTGTAGGTACTGGTGAAGGTAAGGTAGGAGAGGTGGCTGTGATAGACAAAAAAGGAGATCTGGACTCTGGAATACTTGGTATAGTAGGTACATGTTAGGACAGGAGAAGGGGTGTGGCTGTGATGCTTGGTGTAGGATGTGGAGACCTTGATTCTGTAATGTTAGGTGAAGGTTGAGACATGTTCCTATTTAGTAATGGAATGGTTGGAGTTGAGTGAAAGTCAGAAGACAAATCAGGCTTGGTTGTTGAAGGAGTTTTCGAGTTCTTGAAAGGAAAATTCTGTTCATCAAAGATCACATTGCTTGGCATCACTATCTTTCCTTCTGCAGTGAGGCACTTGTAGCCTTTGTGCACTACACTATAACCCAGAAAAGTACATGGTGCTGATCTGAACTCCAGCTTGTGCCTATTGTATGGTCGCAGTTTGTGTAATCAAGTTTCTTCTCAAACAACTTTTCAAATGGTGACTGGTCTTGCAACATTGATGTTGATAACCTATTTATTAAGTGAACTGTCGTCATGAAGGCCTCTCCCCAGTACTTAATTGGCATGCCTGCACCTGCTAGCATAGCTAAGCCCTTTTCAACTATATGCCTATGCTTTCTCTCAGCACTGCCGTTTTGCTGATGTTCATGAGGACAAGAAAATCTGTGCAGTACACCTTGTCCCTGTAAATCCTTAGCCAAGCTAAAAAATTCAACAGCATTGTCAGATTGAAACATTTTAATTTTTGTGTTCAATTACAACTCAACCATTTGTTGGAAACAATTAAAAACTGATTTGATTTGGGATCGAGTTTTAATGAGGTAGAGCCAAGTGTATTTATTATAGGCATCAATGAAAATGACAAAGTAATAGTTTCTATTTAAGTCAGGTATAGGGGCAAGGCCCCAGATGTCTGTGTATATGAGTTGCAGGGGAGCAGTATATAAGGTATTTGAGGGAGGATAAGGGAGTACATGAGACTTTCCAATACAGCAGGAACACTGCAAAATTCTTGCTTATTTGTGGAAGTTTTTTAATGGAGGTTATTATAAACCTCCATAATATATTTTAGGATATTTTAATGATGACAATTTGTAAAACCTCCTTAATTCATTAACAATAACTCCCACAATTTAAACAATACTGAAAATTTTGTTAGCCAAATAAATATTAGCCCATAACAAAAATTGAAAAAAAATAGCATTCAGAAGAGGGGCTTCGAGCGAGAAAGAGATAGAAGGAGAGGGACCTTTGTGAAACCCTAAAATCTCGATCTCTTTGCCGACGCCATTCATCTTCTTGCCGCCGTTGTTTCCTCCGTCAAAGCATTGCTGGTGGAGTTATGAATGGAGGACGAGGTGATCGTGGAGCCTCTGAATTTTTGTTGACCTCTCAGAGTGACGATTTGATTCAGATTGAGATTATAGGATGTACAAAAGAACTTGCTGAAAAGTTGCCTCGACCAATTGGATCCAACTTCGATAATATTCTAACTCTAGATTTCATGCTACATTCATAACTTGAAATTTCTTGTAAAGTAAAAATTTTAAACATGTGAAGTGTGTTTCTTTCTTCAGTGATTCTTTCCTCATAATATGGTCTAACATATTGAGACTCCATTATTTCTACTAAATGCAGCGTATGATTCGTGGCAGGTAACCTTACACTACTTCCATCCCTCAATTGAAAAGCTATGCTTGACAGTTCTATCGAGAATAATAGCTACTAGAAAAATGTTATATTTACATAAACTATATTAAGAGATTAACTCTAACTCAATGAAATGGACTACACTGATTATATATATATATATATATATATATATATATATATATATATATATATATATATATATATATATATATATATATATATATATATATATATTAGCTTTTTGTCATGGCTACTTCAAGAATTATTGATTATTGAACTACTGTAATTTGGTATTTAACTTTGTGCAGGATAATTTTGGTAGACTGCATGATAGGAGCAAAGAAATATCCAAAGTAATAAAGCAACTTGGTCACCTTTTCCCAAACAGAATGACTATACAGCTGCCTCAGGTATCACCATAGATTAATATTATGTACAATTTGTTTGGTTCCCATCAACAACTCATGGATCAGTTCTAATTTGAAACTTGTACAGGATGAGACCTTGTTTTCTGATTGGAAATAGCAGCTAGAGCGTGATGTCGAGACTATGAAAGCTTAGTCTAATGTTGTCAGCATTCGCACGGTGTGCCTTCAAACATCTTCTGTCCTTTATTTAATATGCCTTTATTTATTTATTTTGTTTGTTTTGCTATTCTCCTTTTCTTGATTGAATTTGTTCAATGACTAGTATGTTGATTGTTGTTGTACACTAGATACTCTGGCTTACCAAACAAAGCGCATTCGATGATATTGGAGCTTTGGAAAATGTGAAGGATACCTTGAAAGAATTGGTCATGCTTCCTCTTCAGAGGCCGAAATTATTTTGCAAAGGGCAGCTAACTAAGGTAGAAAATTCTCTTTAGTTGCATCTAGTGATTTGTCAAATACTTTTTTTATGTAGATTATGTAATGTCTTTAGCATATGATATAATTACTTTGTTATTTGTATATTTAGCCTTGCAAAGGAATATTGCTTTTTGGCTCCCCTGGAACAGGAAAATTTATGCTTGCAAAAATCGTATCAATCGAAGCTAGAGCAAATTTTATCAACATTTCAATATCCGGTATTACTTCGAAGGTACTAGAAGTTTTACAAATTGAAACTTCTATGTTCTTATGTGCTTAAGCAACATGGTGATATCATTTTTGTTTGTTGCAGTGGTTTGGTGAAGGAGAAAAATATGTCAAATTAGTCTTTTCACTGGCCAGTAAGATTGCTCCAAGTGTTATTTCCGTTCATTAATGCTATTAGTTTATTAATGTCTGCTCACATGAATTTGCTTAAGTTATTTTTCATTTCATCTCGTATTGTATTTTATGTTGTTTGAATTTCGAATCATATGTGGCATATGATGGTTATTGTTTTAGTATTTTGATATTGGAGTAGACATTATTGGCCATGTCATTGCTATATTTTATGGACAAGAAGTTAGTTGTTGTTCTCAAAATAAATAAAAGCTTTTATTTTGTTTTAACTATTTGTCTCTTTCTAACTATTTTTAATTTGAGAATATGTAAATGAGACGAGATTAATGAATAATTTGAAATAAAAAAAATTACGGGATTTGTGAAAGTTTGAAAATCTCACAAAATAGTTAATTTTTGTTAAATTAAAAAATAATTTGTGGGGATTTTAAATTGCCACAAAAGTTTAATATAAAATCTCCCCCTAAACACATACAAAACCCCCCACTGAATAGATTTTGGAGGTTTTTAAAAACTCCCCACAAAAGATCTCGTGGCACTTCAAATTTTGAGAGTTTTAGAAACCCTCAATAACCATTTGGTGGGAGTTATAAACCTCCACAAATAAGAAAAAAACTGCCATAAATAAATAAAAACCTTGTAGTGGAAGCACAAGATTTTTTTTTAATGAAACAACAATATTACAAGATTTCAGCACAGAGAAAATAACATTATTTGTTAGATGTCCTAATCTATTGTGCCACAAGAGAAATTGATCAACAATGGACACATTTAAGGGAAAGGCAGCTAGTTTATTTGATTAAGGGAAAGATGGAGTGAAATTGAGGAACTTGTACATTCCCTTGTCAACTTTTTCCTGTATAATAACCTCTTTAGTTTCTTGAGATTTCACACAGCAACCATTAGAATGAAATTCAAAATAGCAGCCATTAGAATGAAATTCAAAATAGACATCATTGTCACAGCAAAATTTATATACACTAAGTAAGTTCTTAGTGATACCAGGAACATGTAGTAATTTGCTTAACAAGAATTCTCTATTGCTCAAATCAGTTTTAAAGAAAGACTTTCCAACAAAGTTGATATGCAAACCTGATCCGTTGCCTATGATCACTTGGTCTGCACCTTCATACTTCTCCCTTCAATTAGATTTTGCTGGTCTGATGTCATATGGTGTGTAGCACCTGAGTTTGGACACCAGCCTTGATCTTGTAATGCTATAGGTGTGGCCAATACATTGCTCAAGTTGGCTTGTGATGCTTGCAGAGTCTGTGAGCTTGTGCCTTCATATTGAGTTCTGGAGCCTTCTGGTAGATCATACCTATACCAGCATGTTTTGGCAGTGTGTCCAGACTTGTCACACACTTGGCAAATAGGCCTATCACTGTTGAACATTCTTGAACCATTATACTGCTGCCTTTCATTGTTGAACATTCTTGCCCCTTCAGCACCACCAAAACTTGGATTATTGTAAGCCTGAGTTCCAAATCTGAAATTGTTGTCACCAGATTGACTATTATTATAGATGTTTCTACCACCTTTCATCTGTCTGCCACCACCTCTACTTCTGTAATCTCCTCTGAAGCCACCTCTTTAGTTAAAGTTCTAAGAGTAACCTGGTGAACTTTGTGCCACATTTGCTTGTATAAACGACTCTGGTTTTCGAAACCTCTCCAACATACTTTCATGATTTAATAGCAAAGACTCTAATTCTCCAACTGAGATGCTCACTGGTCTTGCCACTACTGAGGTGATTACTGAGCTATACTCTTCGATTAGTCCATTCAGAATAGCATTTACATGATCACTCTCACGCATTAATTCTCCTACTGAAACTAAAGTATCATTTTCTATATTAATACTGTGTTTCAATTGCATTATTTTTGCTTTGATTTGTGAAGAAAAGTGATCTTCTAACCTTTTTCAAACTTCATACGAATAGATGCATCCTACCATTCGAGTGGTGAACGGCTTGGTCATTGAAGCAAGAAGTCACGATTTGAGAAGCACATCTTGTCTCTTCCATGCAGCAAACTCTAGTGTTACATTTCTTGATTCATCAAGCCTCAACAGGATTCCTTCTCCAGTAATGTGGTGAAGCGAATTCTGGCCTTCAATCGTTGATTCAGCCTAGTTTTTCCACTGCAAAAAATTGTCATCGTCGAGTTTCATTGAAATCGAAAAAGAGGTAAAATTTAGAGCTGTGTTCAACTGATTCGTTAAGTTTTCAGATCTTTGACTTTTGCTTGCCATTAAACCGAATAGAAAAAGTTCTGATACCATGAAAGGTACCAGGCTCGTAAAAGAAAAAGTAGACAGAAAAAGAATTTAAGAAAGAAGAGGGAGTATGTGTAGAGAAGAGAAAGAAGATTTTGGTTGAATCTGAAGTATATTGGTAAAGTGAGTTTTAATATCACGCAATAATAGCTTAGCTCTAACTACTTATAGCAGTGGAATTACAGCTGTCGCAAGCTAAACTAATCACTAACAAACTAATTGATATGTGCTTAATTACAACCAACTAACTAATAAATTGATCACAAACTAACTAATTCTGTTTACACTAATTCAGCATCAGCTAATATCTATCAACGTACAAATTAATTAACTTTAACATTTATATATCTTATTAATTTTAGTACTTCTGAAATATAAACCGATATAATGCATGGGTAATTTACTAATTACTCTAGTAAATATATTCACAAGCCACACACACAAGCCCGCAGGAGGGTGTATTTGGCGTTCAAGTTACTTTCTTTTGATCTCTTCAATGTTTAATCTCCATTTCCTATTTTGTAGTATTCAATTCAACCCTTCAAGGTTCAAGTTTAAAATGTCAAGCCAAACGTGTCTTTTATTAGTTTAAAATTATTGAATGTTATTTAAAATTATGAAGGTTCCAAAATTTGTAGCTTTTTATTTAAAATTGTTGGATGTTATATGTATAATTACTCATATTTCTTTTTTATTAGTTTAAATTTAAAAAAAAATTAGTATTATAATATAATATCAAAATTTTTATAATATTATAAAAAAGAAATCAAAGACAAATAGATTTATGCCAAAATTTACGCAAACTCAAGTAAAATTCTTAAATAAAGGTATTAGATAAAAGGAAAAATTTAAGGTGCAGTAACTTTTGTATGTTTTGGCCAGCACTTAACTATCAAAATAAAAGTGAGTAATCTCCCACTATTAGATGTAATTTCACACCATTAAAAATATTATTGATGATCAATTGATGGTTACAAAACACCAAAATTGCTTACCCCTAGCATTCCTCTAGATCATTAACGTGCTTTCTCCTCGTTAAACCTTTTTGGGAAGTGTATTGAATTCAAAGAATTAACATTGTTCAATTCAAAGTCAGCTCAAAAACGATTTTTCTCATTCTAAAGTCTAAAGCAATATATGATATTGCATTGGCAGCACACGCAACAACCTTATATATGTGTGTGTAATCTTCATCACACATTGATCATTTAGATTAAGATCTCTCACAGACTCTGATTTTATATACCATTAAGCTCTTTTGCCTTAGCTTTCAAGCCCATCAAGATCAGACAACATAAGATACATATATACGAGGAACTCATCATGTCGTCATTCTCTAACAATTATAGGAGGTTCGTGTTGATAGCTATGGTGATGGTGTTGGTGATTTTGATTGGTTCTCCTAAGTATGGAGAAGCATGGAGGCCATTACTACAAGATGAGTTCATGCAAATGCTTCCAAAAAGTCCTCCAAACCCATCAAACGGGGGCGGTACTAATGCTCGTCATGGTTAGCCATAATAACGTAGGATTTTATGTTGTTGTTCCATGTTTTTCTATTAAGGGCTTTTGTGTTTAATGGGTGTCACACTCAGATATAAATAGTGACTTTCGAATTTTGGTCCCCAACACATCAAAGCCACATCCATAATTCTTTTTTCCATAAAAGGAATTGCGATTCAACTCTATGAGGGATACAGAAGGTTTTCAAAGAACAAGAAAATGGTTTGAATTTGCACGAATTCTAAATGTTTGAATTTACGATATTATTTCAGTTGGTTGTCGTTACGGGAATGACTCTAATCTATACGTGTCTAAGGAGTAGAATAGATTAAATATTATTTAAGTAATTTATTTCTAATATTGATATTTGATTAAATTAGTTTTAGAGAAATTTAAATTTTTGACTCAATTTATATATTACGACTATTCTTTTTGAATATATTATTTTTATATTTTTTAATATAATTTTTTTCTAATTTTTAAGTTTATTTTCTTTTTTGGATATATGTATCATCTTTTTTTTCTCATTCTATATTTTAGATTAGTAATGTAATTATTAAGAAAATTATATTAAAAAAAATATTAAAACATCACTATTTAAGAAAAAGGAAAGATACGTGAAAAAAAAAGAAAACAACAAATTAAAATATCATTGTTAGAAAAAAAATAATAGAATTGAGATTGAGGAATATATATGGATATAAAAAATAAAAAATTATTGCATAATTGTTGAATAAAAAATAATTTTATATATATAAAACAAAATAATTATAACAAAAAATAATTAATATATGTGATTTAAATGTTTTTAATAACCAGTAACATGGAATTTAACAAAATATAATTCATATATTTTTTTATTTATGTATATATATAATTATTTTTGTATATGTATATATATTAAGAAAAACTACTGTAAAATATATATATATATATATATATATATATATATATATATATATATAGAATTATTTAACAAAATTAATATATACGTATATATAAATAAAAAATTTATTATAATTTTTAAAAATTACACATGAATTTTTTTTTCTCTCAAATAAATTTATTCTAATTATATTACAATTAGCTCATGAATAATGTATGATTATATTAATTTAAGAAAATATCTTCATTATAATTATATCAAATCAATATTTAATGCGTAATTAAATTACTTATCAATCATCGATATTTTTAATCATTCTAATTATATCAATTGATATAGTTCTAATTTTCATTCAAGTGCAATAATTTTATTAGGAGATAGTTAATGCAAACATTAATCGTGACCCATTTAATTTGACAACAACAACAACAACAACAACAACAACAACAACAACAAGGTCTACATGGTACATGCATTATATTTTAAAAAGGTAAAATATATTTTTTTTAAAAATTAGGGAATCAATAATCAATTGTGATTAATATCAATATCAATAATTAATTCTTATTATTTTTGTACTACTAAAGGTTATATATAGTATTTTTTTTAATAGAATAAAAAAGGTTGTGATTCATAACATTTTCGTAAAGTTATATTGTATGGACACAAAATTAATTAGATAACAAATTAAATTTTAATTAATATATTTTATTTTCTGCTCATATTTTTTATTAATTATTTTATTTTTTATAATTACAGTAAATATTGAATGTAAAAAAGAAAAAAATAATAATAATAAATGTTATCTATTTTATTTATTTAGAGTCATAATTAAATTTGATATAATTATAGCAAGTATCTAGAATTAATAATAACATGATACTATAATTTTAAGTTGTATAATATAATAAAAAAATGTAGTAATTTATGTATGCTTCCTATATAGCAATAATATTATATATATTTATATCTCCTCTTTTGGCTCTTTCCTAAATATATTGGCATATAATTAATGTCGATAATATATATATTGAGTAAGTATCTCAATTAAATTAATCATAAAGGTTAATAAAATATAATGGCATAAATTTCATCTAATTATAGCAAGTATCTCCATTGAAAATATTTGCTAATTATTATCATGTATAATTAGTGTATATATATATAAATAAGGATTAATAGTGAATTATTATAATTATTTATTATCTAGAAAATTCGTACCTCATACATAGATCTTCTTTTATTTATTATTTCTCATACCTAAGGGCTACTAACTATGATTCTATTAACAATATTATCTATGGTAGATTATGTAATGAAAAAGTTTGAAAAATAAAGGCAAGAATTATAAGGTTATGGAAAGTCCCATCCAAATTTGACAAGAACAAGACGACCTACATAGAAATGATTCTCATGGATGATAAGGTAAGTTGATTATTTTCCATAATTCTTTCAAGTAATGCTAGGTCTATTTTATAAATATTTTTTGTTCATATTTTAAGTTTATTTGATAAGTAAACCCTTGCACGAATCAAAGACAGTGCAATTTTATAGATTTATAAGTGATAATAGCCTTTATATTTAATTTGTTTTATATTGTAATAATAGCCAATATATTTGTTGGTGGATTTGACTATTACTATATTATATTTATGATCACATTTAGTATATATGTCTGATTTATTGAAAAAAAGTAGATTATTAAAACCGATTAATAACTATTTTAGAGTTAATCTAATTAACACTAGATTAAAAAAAATCAAACAATATATAACATATTATTTTTTTATTAATCAAATTATTATAATTCAAATTAATTTTAAAAATAATTTAAAATTATAATTTCAATCTTATCTCGTCATGTTTTTCTATTTTTACTAAGGGAACCATTATCCTGTAACATTTTAATCAAGCCTCAAATAATAATGTTATTTAGCATATTCATTACATGATGCTAAATGCTTGATTTATGAGCAGATTTGAATGATATACAAAACTCATTTGTTATCAATAATTTGATTCTCTGCTCAAACTCACAAAATAATCAATAATAAATCAATCAAAAAATTATCTTTGAAGAAAGTCTTGTTGTTCAAATTGTTTAAAAATATTTTCCAACAAATCAGAGCAACATAGTTATGGTAGGAAAAATATTTTTAATCATGGTATGATCATTCCAAACACAACAACTTTTACCATTAAAAAAACTAAAGGAACTGCCAAAAATAACTTATTCAGCAAACAAGTTTTTCAAGATGAATCAAGATATTCCTATTCTAATAGCATCAAACATATTCATCAAGATAAATCATTTGCTTCCTCACAAGTATGCATGTTATCAACCAGGCAGCCACAAATACATCACAGATGCATCACAAGCATTATTTCAACACAGTAAACATTTTATCAAGATAAAATTAAATTCCAAACTTCAAAGCTTCAATCATCAACTCAAAACAGCAAGCATCAATCAGATGCGTTATTAACATCAAACACATAACAAAATATTGAAACTTAAAACGAGGGAGGTCATGAATCCAAACAAGAATTTCAAGGGAGGTCATGAATCCAAACAAGAATTTCATCCCTGTTTTGTTAATTTCAATTTTTAGCACTTTCTCCCCCTTTTGGCATCAAGGGGCATAGCAAAATAAGTGAAAACAACATACAAAAGGCAAAGTATTTGTTTTTCACCAAAAACACAATGGTCCAGTCAGCACACATGCATTTGAGCAAATGACAATCAAAGCTCAACTCGAAATTAATCCACTAACACAAAATGCTCAAAACAGAGCCAGATCAAAGCATAAAACAGAGCAAAACAGGTCTGCAAAACAGCACAACAAATCAATGAAACATAACAGTTTCAATTCAACCTTTTTTTTTTCATCAAGGAGGGACCTGCAAAAAATGAGGAAAAAACAATGCAGTCCATACTAATTCAAGACAAGTGAAAATAGTTCCTAGAATCAAGGGATGGGGGAAGGATAAAGATTTGATTTGACAACTTTCCAAAAGTATAATTTTAAAAAAAATGAGGAACGGGTCAGAGTGAGGTCAAAGAGATTTGGTGGGGCCCAAAATAATTAACTTCAGTTCAGTCTCCCCCTGTATCATGGCCCGTTCAACACATCCTGAAATTTGTCTCCTGCTTTCCTACGAGACAAAACCAAACAGAATTAGAATTTCACAGATTTTCAACAGAACTTAAATCAAACATTTCCAAGCTTTTTCTTAGTGAACAGAATCTGTCTTCACAGAGGGGTTTTGTAAAAATGTTAGCAAGTTGATCTTCAGATTTTACAAATTGAATATCAATAGTACCCTTTTGCACATGTTCTCTAATAAAATGATATTTAATCTCAATGTGCTTTGTTCTTGAGTGCAAAACAGGATTTTTTGAAATATTTATGGCACTCATGTTATCACAAAATAATGGTATACTATTGATCTTTAATTTGTAATCTTCCAACTGCGTTTTTAACCAAATTAATTGTGAGCAACACGCAGAAGCGGATATGTATTCAGCTTCAGCTGTGGATAGAGCTACTGTGGCTTGTTTCTTGCTTGACCACATGTTGAGTGAGCTTCCAAGGAAGCAACACATGCTGGAGGTGCTCCTTCTATCCACTCTATCTCCCGCATAATCTGCATCACAAAACCCTAGTGCACAAAAATATCAGATTTTAGATACCATAAACCATAATCACATGTTCCCTTAATGTATCTAATGATGCGCTTAACAGCCGAAAGATGGGATTCTTTTGGGTGAGATTGAAATCTTGAACATACACCCACACTTTGAACAATATCCGGTCTAGAGGATGTAAGATACATTAGTGAACCAATCATTCCCCTATACCGTGTTTCATCAACATCTTTGCCATCATCATCTTTTTCAAGTTTGTTGTTTGGATGCATTGGTGTTCCCATTGGTTTAGAATTTTCTAGGCCAAACTTTTTGATAAGTTCTTTTGCATACTTTCCTTGGTGAATAAAAGTACCACTAGGAGTTTGTTTAATTTGGAGACCAAGAAAGAAAGTAAGCTCTCCCATTAAACTCATCTCAAACTCACTAGTCATGAGTTTTCCAAACTCTTCACACAAGGACTCATTGGCCGAACCAAACACAATGTCATCCACAAAAACTTGAACTAGAAGAATATCATCATTAGATGCTTTAATAAATAAAGTAGTGTCCGTGGTACCCCTTTGAAATTGATTTTCTAATAGGAAGGCACTAAGCCTTTCATACCAAGCTCTTGGAGCTTGCCTAAGGCCATAAAGAGCCTTTGAAAGTTTGAAAACATGATTTGGAAAATCTTTATGTTCAAAACCGGGGGGTTGGGCCACATACACTTCTCTATCAATAAAGCCATTAAGGAAAGCACATTTGACATCCATTTGAAATATTTTAAAACCCTTGTGGGCAGCATAGGCAAGAAGCAACCTAATTGCTTCCATTCTAGCTACCGGAGCAAAAGACTCATCAAAATCTATTCCCACTTCTTGATCGTAACCTTGGGCCACTAATCTAGCCTTGTTACGAACAACTTGTCCATCCTCACCAAGTTTATTTTTAAACACCCACTTAGTACCCGTAACTTTCTTACCATCCGGTTGAGGTACTAATGTCCAAACCTCATTCTTATCGAATTGTGCAAGCTCTTCTTGCATGGCTTTGACCCATGATGGATCTTCAAGAGCTTGTTTGACATTGTTGGGCTCCAATTGTGACAAGAGTGCAAAGTTGCTTGGTTCGGATTGTCTTTTGGTTGAGGATCTTGTTGTCACTCCTTGTGAGGGATCACCAATGATGAAGTCATGAGGATAACCCCTCATAGACTTCCATTCTCTAGGCTTTCGGACAGGTGTAGAGCTTTGATGAACTTCTGGTGGTCTCACTGTTTCAGTTGCTCGTGCCTGCTCAGGAGACAAAATGGAAATGTCTCCTCCAATCCGACGAGACAAAACTGGACTGGCATATTCTTCATTTTGTATAGATTTGGGATTTTCTTTGCTTGTTCCAGCTTCTTCACCATCTGAATCATTATCTATCAGAGTACTAGGAATTAAGTTAGAATCACAAAAAGTAACATGTATGGATTTCTCTATGGTCCTATGTTCTTTGAGATAAATCCTATAGGCCTTGCTAGTGGTGGAGTATCCAACAAACATTCCTTCATAAGATTTTGGATCAAACTTGCCAAGATTTTCTTTGTTGTTAAGTACAAAACATTTGCATCCAAAAACATGAAAATACTTAAGATTTGGAGGGGTTCCTTTCCATAGTTCATAAAGAGTTCTTTTCAACCCTTTTCTAATTATTGTTCTATTCAAAATATAGCATGTTGTATTTACAGCTTCAGCCCATAAAAATTTAGGAACCTCATTCTCACATAACATAGCCCTAGTCATCTCTTGAAGGCTTCTATTCCTTCTTTTAACAACCCCATTTTGTTGAGGTGTTCTAGGGCATGAAAAATTATGAGTAATTCCAAAGTCATCACAGAATTTTTCAAAATCTTGGTTTTCAAATTCTTTTCCGTGATCACTTCTCAAATGGGCTACTTTTAAATCCTTTTCATTTTGAATTTTCTTGCAAAGGGTTGAGAAAGCATGAAAAGCATCATTTTTATGAGCAAGAAAAAGTACCCAACCAAATCTAAAGTAATCATCCACCACCACTAAACCATAGTGTTTACCTCCTAAACTTTGAGTTCTTGTTGGACCAAAAAGATCAATGTGTAACATCTATAATGGCCTTTTGGTTGAAATTCCATCTTTTGGTTTAAAAGAGGATTTAACTTGTTTGCCTAATTGACAAGCATCACAAGTAAGATCCTTATCAAATTTGATTTTGGGAATTCCTCTAACCAAATTTTTCTTTACTAGCTTAGAAATTTGGTACATGCTAGCATGACCCAACTTTCTATGCCATAGCCATTTTTCAGATTCAAAAGAAGTAAAGCATGTTACATTTTGTTCTTTCAAGTCTTTAAGATTTAATCCATACACATTGTTGCATCTCTTAGTTTCAAACAAAATATCCCCAGTTTTTTCACACACAACCAAACACACAAATTTTCTAAAAATAACTTCAAAACCTAAATCACACAATTGACTTACACTAAGTAAATTATGTTTCAAACCATTTACAAGGAGAACATCATTTATACAAGAAGAGAAACTTTTACCAACTTTACCAACAGCCACTATCTTTCCTTTCCCATCATCACCAAAAGTGACAAGTCCTCCATCATACTCATCAAGCTTTATGAAGAAGGTTGTCTTTCCGGTCATGTGCCTAGAGCATCCACTGTCCATGTGCCACATGTTTTCCTTCCTCTTGGATGCTAGGTATACCTACAAAATGAACTCAAGTGATCTTTGGTATCCAAATCTTCTTGGATCCTTTCACATTAAACCATCTCCTATGTCCCAAACCATTGTAATAAAAAATAACTTGTAAACTTTATCACCAATCATTCTTTCACCAAAAAACATTGAATGGGAAAATGACCCTTTCGGTTGCATAGCCTACAAAACCTTGGAGTTGCTGTTTTGTTAAAATAGGTGGGATCTTGAAACCTTGTGTCATTAGAAGATGAAGCTTTATTTTCAAAAGAAGGTTTCTCATCCGATTTATAAAACCCCAAACCAGTTTTATCAAAGAGTGATTTTTGACTAGCCAGTATTTGATTTAAATTTTCAAAACTTTGAGTGAACTTGGCTAAGTCATTTTCAAGGCTTCTAACCTTTTTTAGCAACTCTTCATTATCCTTAAAACAATTTACATATGCAACTACCGAATGATCATTTTCACAACTTCTAAGTTGAGCTTTTAACTGCCTATTTTCTTCCACAAGATCACAAGCAGTTTCGGCCTCCCTTAGCTTTTCTTTGAGAAAACTATTTTCAGCTTTAAGAATGGTAATTTGTTATTCAAGATCTTGGTTATCAAGCTGAAAACATCTTATTTTTTCAGAAAGATGATCTATCATAAGATGAAGGTCTTCAGTGTCAGGGTTATGAAAGACTACCTGATCTTTGTGATCTGCCATGAGACATGGTAGTGACTTGGTTTCGGTCTCTTCATCATCATCATCTGAGTCATTTTCTAAATCTTCCCATGGTGCCATCAGACCCTTCTTCTTTCCTCTTTTTGGTTTCTCCTCCTTCTTCAACTTGGGACAATCAGATTTGAAATGTCCCATTTCCTTGTAATTGTAACAGGTTACTTTGCTAAGGTCTTTCTTCATTTTTCTTGAGCTGCCGCCTTTGCCTTTGAACTTCACCATTTTCCTGAATTTTTTTGCAAACAAAACAAACTCATTTTCAGAGGAGTTATCACTGGATTCTTCATCCAGAGGGTTAGTCACAGATGAAAAAGCAATTCCTTTCTTTTTTGAATCTTTTTTCAAATAGGTATTTTCAAAAGCAAGAAGGTTTCCTCTCAAATCATCACAAGTCATGGAATCAAGACTGCTGCTCTCAGAAATGATTAAAACTTTTGTTTCCCACTCTTTTGTGAGACATCTCAACATTCTTCTCACTAGCACAGAATCAGAATATGTTATTCCCAGAGCATCTAAGCCAAAAATGATGTTGTTGAATCTTTCAAACATTTCATCAATGGACTCTCCTTCCTTCATTGCAAACATTTCATACTCTCTGTTCAACATATCTGTCCGACTCTTCTTTACAGTGGTGGTTCCTTCATGAGTGATTTGTAGTTTGTCCCAGATTTTCTTTGCTGTTGTGCAACGTGATACCCGTCGGTATTCCTCGAAGCTGATAGCACAGTTGAGTAGATTAACAGCTTTGGCATTTAACTCCACCTTCTTTCTATCTTCCTCGGTCCAGCTTGCTTCTGGTTTAAGGGTGACTATTCCTTCAGCACTTGTGTCAGTTGGAAATTGAGGGCCTTCTATGATGATCTTCTATAATCTGTAGTCTACTGCTTACACAAAGATCTTCATTCTCTCCTTCCAATAGGTATAGTTTTTTCCATTGAAAAGAGGTGGCATGTTGCTTGACTGCCCTTCTGTGAGATTGTATGATACTAGATTCGAGCCACTGCTTTCTGCCATGAGGATCTTTTCTCCAAGCTGCAAAGCTTGATCTCTTTGAGACCAAGCTCTGATACCAATTGATGGTTTTCAGTGGCTAAGAGAAGGGGGGATTGAATCTTAGCCCATTTCTTTGCTGATTACACTTGCTGGTCTTTGTAACAACTTCAGGAGACTTTTTGATTTTTGTCTCGTCCCAAGCCACGAGACTTTTTCGTTTTGTCTCGTTACTTGTCACGAGATATTTTTCGGCTTTATCTCCTGGGCAACAGAAACATAATTTAAGTAGAAGAGGAAGAAATAGTACACCAAGAAATATCCTGGTTCAGCTGCTAAGTGCAGTGCAGCCTACATCCAGTCTCTATCACAATAATGATGGAATTTCACTATAATCAACTTTGATTACATACACCAATTCTCCCTAGGAACTACCCTTCCTATCTGGGACAAGTCCAGAATTTTAAACCCAATCTTGAACTTGACTTGGTCACTGCCAAGCTTTTAACTGTAAAGTGCTAACCCAACTTACAAGGGGATTCCCACAGAATCATGAAACACAACATAGATGAACAAAGGAACTCTAAGACATCTATGACTTTTTCTTTTAATTTTGCACTCTCTGCCTTTTTCCACTCTATGGCTTTTTCATACAAACCTCACTGTTTGCCTTTTTCCATGAGACTCAAGACATGACAAAATTAAACAGAAAAATATAAAATAGAATACTTTGAAGGAGAAGAACATATGTTAGCTCAGGTAGCTCTGAGAACCCTGTGCCTTGCACTCTCACACTGTCTTCTTGCTTCAAACTATGGCTGTTCATCCTTTTTATAGAAGAGTGAAGCTTCCACAGTTGAAACCAAACAAACCAAGCTTAACTTCTTCTCCATGCAAAATAAACTGGTTCGGCCACGTAGAGAGAAGAGGTAACTCATGCAAAACCCAACATGCAAATACCTCTAGTTCTTCCTTGGTCATCACCCTTCATCAATCCGGGTGATCCATCCTTGGCTTGCTCTCCAAGATGGATTTCTGGCCCTTGATGCTTCATGATGATGATGATGGCTTCATCTGCTCTAATCTCTGTCTCTTCCATCACTTCGCCACTCTAGCTACTTCTTGTGGTGGTTGAGCAGAATCAGAGACAAGCCATGCCTCCAAGAATCTTCACCTTGCTGGTCGAATCTTCTTCTTCCTTTTTGAGCATGAAAAGCTCAAGATTACCTCACCAAATCTAACCATATTTGGTGAAAATCTCAGCCACGACATACTTTTCTTTTTCTTTTTCTTGCCATCAACTTGATGGTCTTGATGCATGTAGCTTCTTCTTCCTTTTGGTAGCTCAACTTAGCTTCCATAATTTCCTATGATATGACCGAAGGGAAGAAAGAGAGATTAGAGAGAGAAAATATTCTTTAGTGAAGATAGGAAAGAGAATGAGATAAATTAATTTGATTCAAAACCCAAGCCTAGAAACGTGTAGTGCACTTAAGGCTATCACATCATTTCTCCACTTTCTCTTTCCATTTTACAAAGTCTGCATTAAGTATAATAGAACAAAATTTGAAATCCATTCAAAAGTGAATTTGATTCCCGTGGAAACATGCACGGAGCTCTTTCTCTCTATTTCTCAATTGGGACCAAGTTAATGGATCTTTCCATTAAACTTAGTTTGGGCTAATTAACATCAATTCTGCCCCAATAAGAATAATTCAGCTTCACTTTGTTGATTATAATCTTTGAATCAAAGCTGAGTTAAAATTCACACTTGGGCTTGCATCATATCATTTAATTTTTGGCCCAATATGAAGCCTGCATCACAAAATTATTAATTAACACATATTACATGAAAATTAAACCAATAATTTTGTAATTAATTATTTCAATAATGTTTGTTCATCATCAAAATTAAATTAGAGTTTTCCAAACTCATCATTCCTCTTGTTCAATGCTGGGTTCCTTGTTCTTTTCGCTTTTCCTCCTTCCAGAGGATTTCTGGGCTATTACTTTGCGTCTCATGGATTCGGGTTGCTTGGTGGGAGGTAAGGGAGAAGATGAAGAAATGGAATGAATATGTATGTGGGTGTGAGTTTAGGGAGTGGATGGTTTTTGAGAGAGACGAATTCTTTCACTCTTTCTAGGTGCAGTTTTCTTTTTCATTATGTGAAGAAGATGAATGGAGATGGAAGTTGAAGAGAAGGCCGAAGGGTGAGGTGAGTGAAAGGAGGTTAGAGAGGTATTAAATGCTGATTGGAAAGAGATAGTGGAGGAAGTTAATGACCATCAAGGGCGCGATTATTAACCAAGGTAGTTTCCATTTATTTGAAAAAGTAGTTTCCTTGAATCAAGGGATTAGTTGAAAGGAAAGATTTGATTTGACACCATGCTTCTTCCAACAAGATTTGATGAGACAACAAAGAGATTGTGATTTTCAAAAAATGAGGAACTAACAAAATAGTCATGGTGGGGTCAAAGAGATTTGGTAGGGTCCACTGAAATTAAATTCTGCGCAGCCTCCCTCTTGATCACATCCCTTCCAACACTTTTATTTTTATCTCGTCCATTCCTACGAGACAAAACCGAATAGAATCAAAATTTCACAAATTATCAACAAAAACAAGATCAATCATTCCAAAACTTTTTCTTAGTGAACAAAATCTGTCTTCACAAAGGGGTTTTGTAAAAATGTCAGCAAGTTGGTCCTCAGATTTTACAAATTGAATATCAATAGTACCATTTTGCACATGTTCTCTAATAAAATGATATATGATCTCAATGTGCTTTGTTCTTGAGTGCAAAACAGGATTTTTTGAAATATTTATAGCACTCATGTTATCACAAAATAATGGTATACTATTGATCTTTAATTTGTAATCTTCTAACTGCGTTTTTAACCAAATTAATTGTGAGCAACATGCAGATGCAGAAATATATTCAGCTTCAGCTATGGATAGAGCCACAGTTGCTTGTTTTTTACTTGACCACGTGTTGAGTGATCTTCCAAGGAAGCAACACATGCCAGATGTGCTCCTTCTATCCACCCTATCTCCCGCATAATCTGCATCACAAAATCCTACTGCACAAAAATCATCAGATTTTGGATACCATAAGCCATAATCACATGTTCCCTTAATGTATCTAATGATGTGTTTAACGGATGTAAGATGAGATTCTTTTGGGTGAGATTGAAATCTTGAACATACACTCACACTTTGAACAATATCCGGTCTAGAGGAGGTAAGATACATTAGTGAACCGATCATTCCTCTATACCGTGTTTCATCCACATCTTTGCCATCATCATCCTTTTCAAGTTTAATGTTTGGATGCATTGGTGTTCCCATTAGTTTAGAATTTTCTAGGCCAAACTTTTTGATAAGTTCTTTTGCATACTTTCCTTGGTGAATAAATGTACCACTAGGAGTTTGTTTAATTTGGAGGCCAAGAAAGAAAGTAAGCTTTCCCATTAAACTCATCTCAAACTCACTAGTCATGAGTTTTCCAAACTCTTCACACAAGGACTCATTGGCCGATCCAAACACAATGTCATCCACATAAACTTGAACTAGAAGAATATCATCAGTAGATGCTTTAATGAATAAAGTTGTGTCTATGGTACCCCTTTGAAATTGATTTTCCAATAAGAAGGTAAAAGCCTTTCATACCAAGCTCTTGGAGCTTACCTAAGACCATAAAGAGCCTTAATTAATTTGAAAACATGATTTGGAAATTCTTTATGTTTAAAACCAAGGGGTTGTGCCACATACACTTCTCTATCAATAAAGCCATTAAGAAAAGCACATTTAGCATCCATTTGAAACATTTTGAAACCCTTATGGGCAGTATAGGCAAGAAGCAATCTAATTGCTTCCATTCTAGCTACCGGAGCAAAAGAATTATCAAAATATATACCCTCTTCTTGATCGTAACCTTGGGCCACTAATCTAGCCTTGTTACGAACAACTTGTCCATCCTCACCAAGTTTATTTTTAAAAACCCACTTAGTACCCGTAACTTTCTTACCATCCGGATGAGGTATTAGTGTCCAAACCTCATTCTTGTCGAATTGAGCAAGCCCTTCTTGCATGGCTTTGACCCATGATGGATCTTCAAGAGCTTGTTTGACATTGTTGGGCTCTATTTGTGATAAGAGTACAAAGTTGCTTGGTTCGGATTGTCTTTTGGTTGAGGATCTTGTTGTTACTCCTTGAGAGGGATCACCAATGATGAAGTCATGAGGATAACCCCTCATGGACTTCCATTCTCTAGGCTTCCTTTGTGGTGTTGAGCTTTGATGAGTTTTTGTTGGTCTCACTGTCTCAGTTTCTCATGCTGGCTCAGGAGACAAAATAGAAATGTCTCCTCCAATCTGACGAGACAAAACTGGACTGGCAGCTTCTTCAATTTGAGCAGACTTGGGATTTTCTTTACTTGTTCCAGCTTCTTCACAATCTGAATCATTATCTATCACAATACTGGGAATTAAATTAGAATCGCAAAAAGTAACATGTATGGATTCCTCTATAGTTCTATGATCTTTGAGGTAAATTCTATAGGCTTTGTTAGTAGTGGAATATCCAACAGACATGCCCTCATATGATTTTGGAACAAATTTGCCAAGGTTTTCTTTGTTATTAAGCACAAAACACTTGCATCCAAAAACATGGAAATACTTAAGATTTGAAGGGGTCCTTTTCCGTAGCTCATAAGGAGTTTTCTTCAACCCTTTTCTAATAATGGTCCGATTCAAAATATAACATGCTGTATTTACATCTTCAGCCCATAAAAAGTTTGGAACCTCATTCTCATATAACATAGCCCTAGTCATTTCTTGAAGGCTTCTATTCCTTCTTTCAACAACCCCATTTTGTTGAGGTGTTCTAGGGTATGAAAAATTATGAGTAATTCCAAAGTCATCACAGAATTTTTCAAAGTCTTAGTTTTCAAATTCTTTTCCGTGATCACTTCTCAAGTGGGCTACTTTTAAATCCTTTTCATTTTGAATTTTCTTGCAAAGGGTTGAGAAAGCATGAAAAGCATCATTTTTATGAGCAAGAAAAAGTACCCAACCAAATCTAGAGTAATCATCTACCATTACTAAACCATAGTGTTTACCTCCTAGACTTTGAGTTCTTGTTGGACCAAAAAGATCAATGTGTAACATCTCTAATGGCCTTTTGGTTGAAATTTCATCTTTTGGTTTAAAAGAGGATTTAACTTGTTTGCCTAATTGACAAGCATCACAAGTAAGATACTTATCAAATTTGATTTTAGGAATTTCTCTAACCAGATTTTTCTTTACTAGCTTAGAAATTTGGTACATACTAGCATGACCCAACTTTCTATGTCATAGCCATTTTTTCGATTCAAGAGAAGTAAAACATGTTATATTTTGTTCTTTCAAGTCCTCAAGAGTTAATCCATACACATTGTTGCATCTTTTAGCTTAAAAAAGAATATCCCCAATTTTTTCACAAACAACCAAACACACAAGCTTTCTAAAAATAACTTCAAATCCTAAATCACACAATTGGCTTACACTAAGTAAATTATGTTTCAAACCATTTACAAGAAGAACATCATTTATACGAGATGAAAAGCTTTTTCCAACTTTTCCAATGGCCACTATCTTTCCTTTACCATTATCACCGAAAGTGACAAGTCCTCCATCATATTCATCAAGCTTTATGAAGAAGGTTATTTTTCCGGTCATGTGCCTAGAGCATCTGCTGTCTATGTACCACATATTTTCCTTCCGTTTGGATGCTAGGCATACCTACAAAACAAGCTCAAGTGACCTTAAGTATCCAAATCTTCTTGGATCCTTTCACGTTAAACCATCTCTTGTGTCCTAGTCCATTATAATAAAAAACAACTTTGTAAACTTTATCACCAATCATTCTTTCACCAAAAAAATTTTGAATGGGAAAATGACCGTTTTGGTTGCATAGCCTACAAAACCTTGGAGTTGCTGTTTTGTTAAAATAGGTGGGATCTTGAAACCTTGTGTCATTAGAAGATGAAGCTCTATTTTCAAAAGAAGGTTTCTCATTGGATTTGTAAAACCCCAAACCAGCTTTATCAAAGAGTGGTTTTTGACTAGCCAATATTTGATTTAAATTTTCAGAACTTTGAGTAAACTTGGCTAAATCATTTTCAAGATTTTTAATTTTTTTCAGCAACTCTTCATTTTCCTTAAAGCAATTTACATATGCAACAACAGAATGATCATTTTCACAACTTCTAAATTGGGCTTTTAACTGCTTATTTTCCTCAACAAGATCACAAGCAGTTTCGGCCTCCCTTAGGTTTTCTTTGAGAAAACCATTTCAGCTTTAAGAATGATAATTTGTTGTTCAAGATCTTGGTTATCAAGCAGAAAACATCTTATTTTTTCAGAAAGGTGGTCTATTATAAGGTGAAGATCTTCAATGTTAGGGTTATGAAAGACTACCTGATCTATGTGATCTGCCATGAGACATGGTTGTGACTTGGTCTCGGATTCCTCATCATCATCATCTGAGTCATTTTCCAAATCTTCCCATGAAGCCATCAGTCCCTTCTTCTTTCCTCTTTTTGGCTTCTCCTCCTTCTTTAACTTGGGACAATCAGATTTGAAGTGTCTCATTTCCTTGCAGTTGTAATAAGTTACTTTGCTAAGGTCTTTCTTCATTTTCCTCGAGCTTACTGCCTTTGCCTTTGAACTTCACCATTTTCCTGAATTTTTTGGCAAACAACACAAATTCATTTTCAGAGGAGTTATCACTGGATTCATCATCCAGGGGGCTAGTTACAAAAGAAAAAGCAATTCCTTTCTTTTTTGACTCCTTTTTCAAATAAGTGTTTTCAAAAGTAAGAAGGTTTCCTCTCAAATCATCACATGTCATGGAATCAAGGCTACTGCTCTCAGAAATAATTAAAGCTTTTGTTTCCTACTCTTTAGTGAGACATCTCAATACTCTTCTCACAAGCACAGAATCAGAATGTGTTATTCCCATAGCATCCAAGCCAACAATGATGGTATTGAACCGTTCGAACAGTTCATCAATAGATTCTCCTTCCTTCATTGCAAACATTTCATGCTCTCTGTTTAACATGTCTATCCGAGTCTTCTTCACAATGGTGGTTCCTTCATGAGTGATTTGTAATTTGTCCCAGATTTTCTTTGCCGTTGTGCATCGTGATACTCATCGGTATTCCTCGAAGCTGATAGCACAATTGAGTAGATTTACAGCCTTGGCATTTAGCTCCACCTTCTTTCTATCTTCCTCGGTCCAGCTTGCTTCTGGTTTAAGAGTGACTACTCCTTCAGTACTTGTGTTAGTTGGAAATTGAGGACCCTCTAGGATGATCTTCCAAAGCCTGTAGTCTACTGCTTGCACAAAGATTTTCATTCTCTCCTTTCAATAGGTATAGTTTTTCCCATTGAAAAGAGGCGGTCTGTTGCTTGACTGTCCTTCTGTAATGTTATAAGACACCAGAATTGAGCCACTGCTTTCTGCCATATGGATCTTTTCTCCAAGTTGCAAAGCTTAATCTCTTTGAGACCAAGCTCTGATACCAATTGATGGTTTCCAGTGGCTAAGAGAAGGGGGGTTGAATCTTAGCCCCTTTTTTTGCTTGATTACACTTGCTGGTCTTTGAGGAGACTTTTTGATTTTTGTCTCGTCCCTAGCCACAAGACTTTTATTTTTGTCTCGTCACTTGGCACGAGATATTTTTAGTTTTAGCTCCTGTGCAGTAGAAACAGAAATGGAGTAGAAGAGAGAGAAATATATACCCAAATATATCCTGGTTCAGCTGCTAAGTGCAGTGCAGCCTACATCCAGTCTCTATCACAACAATGATGGAATTTCACTATAATCTTCTTGATTACAGACTGTCAAGTGCTAACTCAACTTACAAGGGGATTCCCACAGAATCATAAAACACAACACAGATGTACAAAGGACCTCTAAGGACATCTATGGCTTTTTCTTTTAATTTTGCACTCTCTGCCTTTTTTTGCTCTATGACTTTTTCATACAAATTTCACTATTTGCCTTTTTCCATGAGACTCAAGACATGACAAAATTAAACAGAAAAATACAAGACAGAATACAAGAAGAGAAATTTGTTTATGGTGAATTCAATATCCTGTAACTTCTCCGTTCGAGCTCCAATCGCCGCACCGTTTGCGGCCACGCGTTCACCGCGTCGAGCTCTACGTTTCTATCGGAACAATTTCACTGGTAATTTGTTTAATCACTTCCAGCCATCTTTTCCCCCAATTTTTGAATTTTTAATGGGAAGGTTGAATTTCTTTGATTTCTGATGTTTTAAGATCCAATTAGCTTGAGAGAAACGTTCACTCTTACTTATGTGAAGCTTGGGTAAGGTGAGGATACGATAATTCTATTTTATTTTCTTTGAATTTGAGCTTTGAGTATTAAATTGGATATATATGTGTTATGAATGTGTATTAGGTTGTGAATAAATAATTGGAGCTTGAAATTGTGAATATTGGAACTTGGAGGAAGCGGATTAGTTGAGGTTTTGAGGGCTGTGTTCTTTTAGGAAAATTTTCTTGGAATAACACTTGGGAATCGGCTAAGGTATGGTTTAGGTTTCTTGCATTTAATATATAATGTTCTGTGAAAACTTAGGCTAGATGACCATAGGATAAGTTGGAATGCAGGTGTATGTTTAATATTTAGTAATTTGTCGATGAATATAATTGGTTGAAGTTTATTGGATAATTAGTTATTAATTTTGGATGGTGAATGTTGTTATGTTAATTTGGAGAGAATTATAGTTGAATGTTATTGTTGATGAACATGGTTGGTTTGGTGCTTGTTGATTAATTAATGATTCGGTGAATTATTGATTTGAGGTATTTTGTGTTAAAAGCCTAGGATTTGTGAACTATGACTCTTAGTTGAATTTTGGTTGTTGGATTTGAATATTGTATGAGTTTAATTGTTGATCTGAGGTATATTTTTTGTGGAGATTGTTATGATAATGAGGAAGGGTATGTTGAATTGAAAAGGAAGCAGGTTTGGACCCGAAAAGGGTGGCAAAGTCCGAGTTTTAGAGGAGATGCTGCCGAAATTTTATAAAAAATTAGAGATTTTGTTTATATGATTATTTAAAAAGATTTAGATTCAAAGGTTATGTGGTTTGATTTAGAGTTATTAAGAAAATGAGTATGTTTTAAGTTTGATTCATTTAGAAAAGAATGAGTTATGTTTTGAATTGGAACTATTGATGGACGGAATGGGAGGTGTGATAATGAAGGATAAGGATTGAATATGATTGATTTATGATGATGAATGAAATGCGATTGAGAATGATGTTGAAGTTGATGAATTATAATTGAATTATTTATATGGCTTATGAATTTGAATAATCTGAGATACGAGATTCCCTGGATTAAGTGCCGTGGCTTGCCACCACGTGTACCAGGTTGAAAACTCGATACTCTGTTGACCCTACGACGTAAGTGTGTGATCGGGCACTATATAAATTCCCGGGAATGTTACCCCCATTGAGTATTATTGATTATTTGAGAAAAACTATGCATAGACTCTTGGGGATGCACGTCGGGGGACAGTCTAAGTACAATTCAGACTTGTCAGGTTGGCTGGATAACCGACAGATGAGCCTCATCAGCCATAGGACAGGCATGCATCATATGCATATTACTTGAACTACTTGCTTGTGTATTAACCGGGTGTGCCTAAATGTACTTGCCATGTTAAATGTATATTTGTTATCTGCAGTACTTGTAACCTTCTTGTGCTTGCCTTTGTTTGTTTACTTGTCTGTGAAAATGCATGATGGAGTTGGAGGTAAGGAGGAATGACAGAATGGGATTTAGATTTAAGGTTAATTTAAGTTAGGTTTAAATATCCTTAGAAAACCACCTTTTATGGCTTCTATTTAATACTTTAAGCTCTATAATCTGAGTGTCGGCGTTCTAGGATTGCCTCTGGCATTCCCAGGACCTTATATATTATGCGTGTGGCACCTTTACCATACTGAGAACCTCCGGTTCTCATTCCATACTATGTTGTTGTTTTTCAGATGCAGGTCGAGAGGCATCTCGTTAGGCGTCTGGACCTTTGAAGCGGAGTGGTTACAGGGTTATTTTGTTATGCTATGATGTGTATATATACACTTGGTTTTCTCTCCGCATAACTTGTTCTTTTGATCCTCCTAGAGGTTTATGGAGAGGCAGGATTGTGTATATGTACTTTTATGTAAATATTCTCCGGCCAGTCTTGACTTCGCAAGCTGAGTTAGGAGCTTGTTATTTTGTATCTTTGGTACTCTATTCCTACTTCTGTTATCATATGTTTAATAGTTATGGTTTCCTTAGCACGCAGGTTAACCCGTTCCTTGAGCGTTGCGCTTTTATTTTGCGATTTTGTTTCCTCTTTTCTTCACGGCTCCTAGCATATTATAATTCTTCTGCTATTATATGTACTTATTTTATTTTAGAGGTCGTAATACCACACCACCTCTGCTTTACGGCTTAAGCGTAAAGCTTAGCGTGGTAGGGTGTTACATTATGGTATCAGAGCAGTTCGTTCCTATAGAGCCTGAAAGACGGACTGATTGTACTTCTGTGCATTCTCTGTATATGTGTTTATGTGCTATTAGGATATCTGACTGATATATATGGCATAAACGTTTGTGAGCATGCATTTGGAACTTAAAGCATTAGACTTGCGATATTGAGACTGATCAACTTAATATCACTTGTTTGGTGTATATAGGGACCAGATGTCAACTCGCGGACGCGGTCGCGGGCGAGGTAGAGGTAGGACAGGCACCGTTACTCCTGCCCCCAAAGGGACTGATCCAGTAGACTTTATGGCTGCCCTGGGAAATATGGTTGCAGCTATGCAGGCGACAGCCGAGGCACTGGCTAATCAGATAAATCAGGGAAATCATGGGAACAATAATGATGAGGGCGGTCCAATGACACTTGCTACATTTATGAAAGTTCACCCTCCGACTTTTAGGGGAACCTCAAATCCCACTGACGCAGATAATTGGATTCAGGCTATGGAAAGGGCGTTACAGGCACAACAGGTTCCTGAAGAGCAATGGGTTGAATTTGGAACTTATCAGTTGCAAGGTGAAGCTCAGTATTGGTGGCAGGGAACACGACGTATCCTGCATCCTGATGGTGCTGCGATTCCTTGGGAGGTTTTTCGGACAGAGTTCTATAAGAAATATTTTCCTAATTCAGCCAGAAATGCCAAGGAACTTGAATTAATGCAGTTAAAGCAGGGACAGATGACTGTTGCTGAGTATACTAGTAAGTTTGAGGAGTTGTGTCACTTTTCTCGTATCTGTCAAGGTGCGCCTGAAGATTTTGCTGAATGGAAGTGTATTAAATATGAAGGAGGTCTTCGGAGTGATATTCTGAGCTTCGTTGCCCCAATGGAGATCAGGGTGTTTTCTGAATTGGTGAATAAGAGTAGGGTGGCTGAGGATTGTGTGAGGAAGGCGGCAGCAGAGAAAGGAAGTTTGAGGGTGCCTTTTCAGAGGCCTTCTGGGAGGAACTTTGCTTCGAGAGGTAGAAATTTCAAGCGTGGAGGTTTTGTTCCGCAGCAGACTCAGGATCAAGGTAATTACAGAAGGCCGAATACCAATGCTAGTCAAGGAAAAAGGTTTGGGAAGCAGCCACAGCAAGATCTGAACTGTCAGAAATGCGGAAGGTATCACCCTGGAGTTCCGTGCAGATTCAGACTTGGAGTATGCTATTCTTGTGGACAGCCCGGGCATATGGCCACCAATTGCCCCGAGAAGAAGAAGTATGAGACTGGTAGGGTGCAGCAGCCAGGGAGAGTATACGCCACTTCTACCATAGGTGCTGAGGGATCTGAGACACTGATTAGAGGTAATTGTGAAATGGCTGGTAAAATCTTAAATGCTTTATTTGATTCAGGAGAAAGTCATTCATTTATTGCATTTGAAAAGGCCCATGAGTTAGGATTGAGAATGGTGGTTTTAGGTTATGATTTGAAAATATATAATGCTACTCATGAAGCTATGGTGACTAGGATAGGATGTCCACAAGTTCCCTTTCGAGTACAACAGCGTGAATTTGTGCATGATTTGATTTGTTTGCCTATGACTGGTCTTGATCTCATTTTGGGATTGGATTGGTTATCCAAGAATCATGTTTTACTTGATTGTTCTGAGAAGTTAGTACAGTTTATGCCGGAAGGGTCAGAAGCACCGGTTGTGGTGAATAGTTACTATTTAAATTCTATGATAGTAACCTGTTCTGGAACTGAATGTCAGGGTATTATGTTATTAACTGCGGGAGTATCAGGTGATGATCAGAGTTTAGAGCAGATTCCGGCTGTATGTGAATTTCCAGATGTGTTTCCGGATGATATTAATGAATTTCCACCTAACCGAGAGGTTGAATTTGCAATCGAGTTGGTACCTGGATCCGGTCCAATTTCGATTACTCCTTATAGGATGTCACCTTTAGAAATGGCTGAATTGAAAGCTCAGCTGGAAGATTTGTTGGGTAAGCATTTCATCCGACCAAGTGTTTCTCCGTGGGGAGCACCAGTGTTACTAGTAAAGAAGAAGGATGGGAGTATGCATTTGTGTGTCGACTATCGGCAGTTGAATAAGATCACTGTGAAGAACAAATATCCGTTGCCTAGAATCGATGATCTAATGGATCAGTTACAGGGAGCCGGTGTGTTTTCTAAGATTGATCTGCGATCTGGATATCATCAGATAAGGGTTAGAGATGAGGATATTCCGAAGACTGCTTTCAGGACGCGTTATGGTCATTATGAATATACAGTAATGTCTTTTGGGTTAACTAATGCCCCGGCAATATTTATGGATTATATGAACAGGATTTTCCGACCGTATCTGGACAAGTTTGTTATTGTCTTCATTGATGACATTCATGTTTATTCTAAGACTGAAGAGGAACATACTGATCACTTGCGAACTGTGCTGCAAATTCTGAGAGACAGGAAGTTGTACGCTAAGTTATCTAAATGTGAGTTCTGGAAGAGTGAAGTGAAGTTTCTCGGCCACGTGGTGAGTAAGCAGGGAATAGCTGTGGATCCTGCTAAGGTTGAAGCAGTGATGAATTGGGAGTGACCAACTTCAGTGACAGAAATCAGGAGTTTCTTAGGTTTGGCGGGGTATTATCGCAGATTCATTAAGGGATTTTCACATCTCGCCTTACCTTTAACTAAATTGACTAGGAAAGATACGCCTTTTATCTGGATATCCAGAGTGTGAGGAGAGTTTTCAAGAATTGAAGCACAGGTTGACTACTGCACCTGTATTGGTATTACCTGAACCAAGTGAACCGTTTGAAGTGTATTGTGATGCATCTCTGAAAGGTTTAGGGTGCGTTCTGATGCAGCACCAGAATGTTGTGGCATACGCCTCACAGCAGTTAAGGCCGCATGAAATGAACTATCCGACACACGATTTGGAACTTGCTACTGTTGTGTTTGCTTTAAAGATTTGGAGGCATTATCTCTATGGTGTTAAGTTTCATGTTTTCTCAGACCATAAGAGTTTGAAGTATCTTTTTGAGCAGAAAGAGTTGAATATGCGTCAGAGGAGATGGATGGAGCTTCTAAAATATTATGATTTTGAATTGAATTATCATCCAGGAAAAGCGAACGTTGTGGCGGACGCTTTGAGTCGGAAGTCTTTATATGCAGCTTGGATGATGCTACGGGAAGAAGAATTACTAAGGGCATTTCAAGGTTTGAATTTGGGAATTAGAGAAGAATATGGAATCCTGTGTTTGAGTCAGTTGCAGATTTCAAGTGATTTTAAATTAGAACTTCTGAAGGCTCAACGAGATAGTGAAGCGTTACGTAAGGTATTACCAGCAGTTGAACAGGGAAAACAATGGAGAGTGTCAGAAGGTCAGGATGGTTTATGGAGGTTCAAGAACCGAATTATTGTGCCTAATGTTGGAGACCTGCGACAGAGTATTTTGAAGGAAGCTCATAAGAGTGGATTCTCAATTCACCTAGGGAGTACTAAAATGTATTAGGATCTGAAAGCGATGTTCTGGTGGCCAGGGATGAAGAATGATGTGGCATTACATGTATCTAAATGTTTAACGTGTCAGAAGGTTAAGATTGAGCATCAGAGACCATCAGGGACCCTTCAGCCTTTGGAGATTCCACAATGGAAATGGGAGAGTATCGCAATGGATTTTGTGATAGGTTTGCCTAGAACCCGATCTGGTTGTGACGCTATTTGGGTGGTTGTGGATCGACTGACAAAATCAGCTCACTTTCTTCCTATCCGAATAAGTTGTTCAATGGAAGAATTAGCTCGAATGTATATTAAAGAGATTGTCAGGTTGCATGGCGTGCCTTCTACCATTATATCTGACAGGGATCCTCGCTTTACATCAAGGTTTTGGGGAGCTTTTCAGCGTGCATTTGAAACTCAGCTAAGCTTGAGTACTGCGTATCACCCTCAGACAGATGGTCAGTCAGAAAGAACTATTCAGACCTTGGAGGATATGCTAAGGGCTTGTGTTTTGGACCAGCCTGCGAGCTGGGATCGGTATATGCCATTAATTGAGTTTGCTTATAATAATAGCTATCATGCGAGCATCGGAATGGCTCCATATGAGGCTCTGTATGGCAGAAAATGTTAGTCTCCACTGTGTTGGTATGAAACTGGAGAAAGAAGTTTGTTAGGGCCTGAGATGATAGCTGAAACTACTGAACAGATAAAGAAAATTCATAGTCGAATGCTTATAGCCCAAAGTCGCCAGAAGAGCTATGCTGATCAGAGGCGAAAGCCTTTGGAATTCGAAGAAGGAGAACATGTCTTTTTGAAAGTTACACCAACCACTGGAGTGGGAAGAGCTATTAAGACTAAGAAACTGAATCCCCGTTATATTGGACCCTTTGAGATTCTGAAGAGGATTGGGCCAGTGGCTTATAGAATTGCCTTACCGCCATATCTTTCGAATTTGCACGACGTGTTTCATGTGTCTCAGCTTAGGAAGTACACTCCTGACGCAAGTCATATTCTAGAACCGGAACCAATCCAAGTGAGAGAAGATCTAACACTTTCAGTGATTCCAGTGAGAATTGATGATACTAATATTAAACGATTACGCGGAAAGGAAGTATCATTGGTAAAAGTGGCTTGGAGTCGAGCTGGTATCGAGGAACATACCTGGGAGCTCGAATCAGATATGCGAAAGGACTATCCACATCTCTTTTCAGGTAACTAGATTTGAATTTTGAGGGCAAAATTCTTTATTAGGTGGGTAGGATGTAAACCCCGGTTAAATTAGTAGATAATTAGTCAATAAATTAATTTTTAATAAGGAAGATTAGAGAGGTGAATATTATATTAAATTAGGATAGAGCTCATCGAAACGAGAATTTTGACACCAATTTCAAAGAAATCGGTCCAAGATTGGACCGAACGGGCTGAACCGGTTAAACCGGGCCCAAACCGGGCTATGGGCCCAATTAGTCCAACAATTAAAAAGAGCCACGGGCTCTTATTCTCTTCATTTCCCTCAACGACGCAGCAAGCCTCCCAGAGAAGAGAAGAAGAGAAATTCGTTTACGGTGAATTCAATATCCCGTAACTTCTCCGTTCGAGCTCCAATCGCCGCACTGTTTGCGGCCACGCGTTCACCGCGTCAAGCTCTACGTTTCTATCGGAACAATTTCACTGGTAATTTGTTTAATCACTTCCAGCCATCTTTTCCCCCAATTTTCGAATTTTTAATGGGAAGGTTGAATTTCTTTGATTTCTGATGTTTTAGGATCCAATTAGCTTGAGAGAAACGTTCACTCTTACTTATGTGAAGCTTGGGTAAGGTGAGGATACGATAATTCTATTTTATTTTCTTTGAATTTGAGCTTTGAGTATTAAATTGGATATATATGTGTTATGAATGTGTATTAGGTTGTGAATAAATAATTGGAGCTTGAAATTGTGAATATTGGAACTTGGAGGAAGCGGATTAGTTGAGGTTTTGAGGGCTGTGTTCTTTTAGGAAAATTTTCTTGGAATAACACTTGGGAATCGGCTAAGGTATGGTTTAGGTTTCTTGCATTTAATATATAATGTTCTGTGAAAACTTAGGCTAGATGACCATAGGATAAGTTGGAATGCAGGTGTATGTTTAATATTTAGTAATTTGTCGATGAATATAATTGGTTGAAGTTTATTGGATAATTAGTTATTAATTTTGGATGGTGAATGTTGTTATGTTAATTTGGAGAGAATTATAGTTGAATGTTATTGTTGATGAACATGGTTGGTTTGGTGCTTGTTGATTAATTAATGATTCGGTGAATTATTGATTTGAGGTATTTTGTGTTAAAAGCCTAGGATTTGTGAACTATGACTCTTAGTTGAATTTTGGTTGTTGGATTTGAATATTGTATGAGTTTAATTGTTGATCTGAGGTATATTTTTTGTGGAGATTGTTATGATAATGAGGAAGGGTATGTTGAATTGAAAAGGAAGCAGGTTTGGACCCGAAAAGGGTGGCAAAGTCCGAGTTTTAGAGGAGATGCTGCCGAAATTTTATAAAAAATTAGAGATTTTGTTTATATGATTATTTAAAAAGATTTAGATTCAAAGGTTATGTGGTTTGATTTAGAGTTATTAAGAAAATGAGTATGTTTTAAGTTTGATTCATTTAGAAAAGAATGAGTTATGTTTTGAATTGGAACTATTGATGGACGGAATGGGAGGTGTGATAATGAAGGATAAGGATTGAATATGATTGATTTATGATGATGAATGAAATGCGATTGAGAATGATGTTGAAGTTGATGAATTATAATTGAATTATTTATATGGCTTATGAATTTGAATAATCTGAGATACGAGATTCCCTGGATTAAGTGCCGTGGCTTGCCACCACGTGTACCAGGTTGAAAACTCGATACTCTGTTGACCCTACGACGTAAGTGTGTGATCGGGCACTATATAAATTCCCGGGAATGTTACCCCCATTGAGTATTATTGATTATTTGAGAAAAACTATGCATAGACTCTTGGGGATGCACGTCGGGGGACAGTCTAAGTACAATTCAGACTTGTCAGGTTGGCTGGATAACCGACAGATGAGCCTCATCAGCCATAGGACAGGCATGCATCATATGCATATTACTTGAACTACTTGCTTGTGTATTAACCGGGTGTGCCTAAATGTACTTGCCATGTTAAATGTATATTTGTTATCTGCAGTACTTGTAATCTTCTTGTGCTTGCCTTTGTTTGTTTACTTGTCTGTGAAAATGCATGATGGAGTTGGAGGTAAGGAGGAATGACAGAATGGGATTTAGATTTAAGGTTAATTTAAGTTAGGTTTAAATATCCTTAGAAAACCACCTTTTATGGCTTCTATTTAATACTTTAAGCTCTATAATCTGAGTGTCGGCGTTCTAGGATTGCCTCTGGCATTCCCAGGACCTTATATATTATGTGTGTGGCACCTTTACCATACTGAGAACCTCCGGTTCTCATTCCATACTATGTTGTTGTTTTTCAGATGCAGGTCGAGAGGCATCTCGTTAGGCGTCTGGACCTTTGAAGCGGAGTGGTTACAGGGTTATTTTGTTATGCTATGATGTGTATATATATACTTGGTTTTCTCTCCGCATAACTTGTTCTTTTGATCCTCCTAGAGGTTTATAGAGAGGCAGAATTGTGTATATGTACTTTTATGTAAATATTCTCCGGCCAGTCTTGACTTCGCAGGCTGAGTTAGGAGCTTGTTATTTTGTATCTTTGGTACTCTATTCCTACTTCTGTTATCATATGTTTAATAGTTATGGTTTCCTTAGCACGCAGGTTAACCCGTTCCTTGAGCGTTGCGCTTTTATTTTGCGATTTTGTTTCCTCTTTTCTTCACGGCTCCTAGCATATTATAATTCTTCTGCTATTATATGTACTTATTTTATTTTAGAGGTCGTAATACCACACCACCTCTGCTTTACGGCTTAAGCGTAAAGCTTAGCGTGGTAGGGTGTTACAACTATGATAAAACCTAATGATAAGAGTTTTTTAATGTCAAACTTGTACTGCAATAACAATAGAAATAAGAGAATGCAAAAAAAATCGAACAAATTTGGTTGAAGCATTTCATCGAACATGTTGAATATTGTAATTGAAAGAGAAGAAATGGTTATCAAAAAGAGGGAATTAGGGTTTACACTGACAAAAGAGGGAAAGAGAAAGGACAGCGTGAGAGACGGAGACGGAGACGGAGACGGAGATGGAGATGGCGAACTCGAACTGCAACGGTAAACGACGAACTCGAACCGCGACGGTGATGAACGGTGAACGGCAAACTAGAACCACGATGGGAGAACAAGGAACAACGAACTCGAACTGCAATGGTGAACGGCGACGAACTCGAACCGCGATGCGAGAACAGTGAACAAGAGACTCGAACTGCAACAGTGAACTCGAAGGCGAATGATTGTTACTTTCTCATCTCTTCTCCATCCTCTCATCTCCATAATTATAGTGGAATGGATTTATGAATGAGGTTTTGAAAAAACGGAATATGGAAAAAGAGTGAGACTAAATCAAAATTACTTTTAATATTTTTTAAAATTATTTTTAACATTATAATTATTTTATATTTTAAAATGTTTTTTTATCTAAATTTTAATTTTTAGACTAAATTATCTCTAAATGTTTTTATCTTAAATTAGATGCATTTTAATTTTAATTTTTACCTAAATGTTTTTTTATCTTAAATTAGATACATTTTATCGATGTATTTCCTAGATCAAGCGATGATATGTAGGATTTTTCAATAAGATCAGAGTGCATAAATTGTTTATTTCAAGAATAAAATCCACGTACATGTATACCATCCTTTAATTTGAGAAATGGATTTTAAAAACATGATTTAATTTTGAAGTAGAGTCAAATTAAATTAAACTAACTAATATATTAACATTGCAAGTTGACTTTGGTGGACAATGACAAAATTTATGAATGAGACCGTTGTCACGCATATGACATGTTAGTCCACACGTTCTTTTGTCAATTCAGAGCAAAATTAAGCATTAACAAATAGAGAAATATATATGAAGGGAGTTTATTTTTTTAACAATTTTGTTAGATAGACAATAAAAATTGTGAATAATGTGAATAATTGATTATATTTCAGACATATTAAATATGAATAAATTAAATTAATTTAACATTTAAATTTTAAAATTAAAATTAACTCTTTTTAATTTATTATTTACATTAAATTGTTTTAAAAAAATATTTTTTTATATTTTTTCTTTTTCTAATACTCATTATTATATAAATTATTTTCAAATATGGAACGTGATGAATAAACAACACGTATAAATTAATTAACTTTACATTTATATATCTTATTAATTTTAACATTTATATATCTTATTATTTTAATACTTCAGAAATATAAACCGATATAATGCAAGGGTAATTTACTAATTACTCTAATAAAATATATTCACAAGCCACACACACAAACACAAATCCACAGGAGGGTGTGTTTCGCGTCCAAGTTACTTTCTTTTGATCTCTTCAATGTTCAATCTCCATTTCCCATTTCGTAGTATTCAATTCAACCTTTCAAGGTTCAAGTTTAAAATGTCAAGCCAAAGGTATCTTTGAACAGGCACACGCGCATACACATTTATATATGATGGTTATTCTCACGAAGATATTTTCATGCAAAAATAATAATTTAACATATTTAAATGAATATATTTAACGAAATTATTTAACATTTCATAATATCATACTCATATAAAGATATTTTCATAGAAATAATCATCTATATATCACACAAAATATTAATACATGCCTATGTGTGTCGAGCAAAAGTCTAAAATAATATTTGAGATGGATTATGTGCTTTCAAATAGGTTTTAAGATTTTAATTGCATTAAAATGTCTCCATGATTTAGCCAATACTCTAATATAATCCAAATTAGTTTCTAACTTGTTTTCTATTTATGACATGCTATTGTGATTTGATAACGTGAATTATTAGTGTCACGTGTTATATTAGGATTTGATCACATGGTATATCATGGACAATAATTCCACATGTAATAATAATGTTTGTTAACATGTTATTTCAATAAATGTGTAGTAATATGATTCCTCCATGTATTATCCATTTGTCATCATTACATATGAATCTTATTAGTCCTTAAATTTTATAGACTCATTTTAGTTTGTGAAATTAAATATCTCTAACCAAATTAGTCTTTAAACTAGTTTTTTTTTTTATTTTTTCTTTATATATAAATTCAAAATTTTAATCTTTTTAAAGCTACTCATGTCTCTTCCATATATATATATATATATATATATATATATATATATATATATATATATATGTTGAGTTTCAAAAAGGTCTATTAATTCATTGTGATGACAAACATATTGGTTGGGTTAATTAAGTTTATCATAATTAGATTTATGATTAATTGATTGATTAGCATGTAAGGATCAAATTGATTGAAGATCACAGTTATGAGATTAATAGTGTTGATTCACAACAACAATACAACATTTGTATGACGGTTTTTTATTACTTGGCAACAGTTTTAATAGTTGCTAAATTTTTTTGCGAAGCTAAAAAAGTGTCACAGATTTAAATGTCGCCAAGTGACATAGTGACATTTTGGACCACTGTTAGTGAGAAATATCGCTAAATTGTTTGTAACGGTTTTGAAGTATAAAAGCGTCGCTAATTTATAACACTTATTTAAGTTTTTTTATGTTGTCGTGACGATTTGAAATCGTCATTAAATTATTAAATCATGTGACAATTTTTTCTTATATTTTGAGTGTTTTAAACCGTCATGGTATTTTTAGTAATAGTTTAAAACCGTTACTAAGTTATTAGTTCCTATGATAGTTTTTTTTTAATATTTATTGACTTTTTTAACCCATTACAAATATATTTAGTGATGATTTAAAACTATCACTAAATTACTAATTCCTTTAACATATTTCTCCTATATTTAGTGTATTTTAAACGGTGATAATTTCTCCAGCATCAAAGTTTTCTTTTATTAAGTATTACAAAAATGATTTCCATAATAAAAAAACAATTTACATGTATATAAATACTAGTACTACATCAAAAAATTCTATCTCAATAAAATTTTCTACATAAAAACATTTATAGAATCATAGATCTAATTTGTTGTTTATTTAATTCATAATTCATATATCTATAAAGAGCAAATACTACCATACACAATATAAGTATTGTACCTATAACATAATTTATATTTCTAAGTGCTAAACAAATATATGATATTCGTATTCTCACCTATTTGTTTTTACAAGTCTTTTTAGATGGAATTAAATAAAATCAAAACTAGACAAGCATTAATAGATTAATATTAACAAATATATATTAAAATTTTTATCCCAAGTAAATACTATATGACATAGGAGTTTTGCTTTTCTAGGACAGGAAAGGAAAGAGAGTATGGCTGAAAAGGAAAGGTTTTATTTTCTAAAATCAAGTACAATGGCCAAGTAATTATCACCAAAAATGAGCAGAAGAATAATCCATCCCTGTTCAAAAAATCTTTAGAAAACAACAACAAAGAATGTACAAATCAAATAGAATCAAATTGACTTGTATACAGAGATATTTTTTATCTTTCAGGAAAAAAAATTCTACTTATGTAGTGGAAAATATGTATTAAAGATCTTACCTCTGTCCAGTTCTTTAATTTTTGACAAAAAAACTAGCATAATACAATGGTATGTAAAAAACTTTCATAGGATAATATAGAATAAAATAGTAGAGTAATTATTGGAAGTCTTACTTTATCGCCCTAATTATCCTGCTAATACTTAGTTAATATTAATTATATAAAAGTTAATTCTCTATATTTCTTATAAAATAAAATAAAATATTTACTTTAGGGCAATTTACCAATTTAAAACAATTGGTTGAAAGCTTTACCAAATTACAACATTTGGAATTTGGTTACCATTTTGTCTTGAATCAATTTATATAGAAACCGTGGGAGGCAACCACGGATTCCAAATGTACATAAACCCTGGGAGGTAGAAAGGTTTTATGATCAAATCATGTTGTATGTAAACCGTGGTAGGCAGCCACGGTTTACGTGAAGAGAATGTAAAGCATAAACCGTGGTAGGCAGCCACGGTTTATGAGTAAATGCTTTCGAACATAAAACCCTAGAGGCAGCCACGGTTTATGAGTGAGTAGTATAAATAGCAAAGCCGTGGCTGGTGAGGGCGGATCATTTGTGAGATTTGTGAGTGAGGAGAAGGTTGGTGGGTGAGAGAGGGAAAAAATTTTTTTTTGTTAAGTTGTTGGTTTGAGAAGTTGAACCGGTTTAGTGGAGAACCGATGGAAGAAGAAGACCGGATGTACCGGTTAAACCGCGTTGCGCATGTGGCTGGATTTATCGACCAAGAGGTTGGTTAAACCGGCTTTTTATTATTTTTTTTTGTTTAATGTTCTTATCATTAATGGTAATTGTTAAATTAATATTTTAACAGTTATAATAGAATTTTTTGCTGTTATCATGATAGTGAGTATTTTATATTTATTGAATTTGTAATTTATATTATTGGTAGAATTAATTTTTTAGGTTTACGTGTTAGTAATATTGTTAGTGTTATTTTCTCTATTGTTGTTATGCTTAGGGTTTTTTATTGATATTACTGTAAATTGTTGCTATTGTTGTCTGTTGAGAGTTTGCTATCTATCTTTTTACAGCCTGCTAGGGTTATTAGTGGTGTGAGAAGACAACAGAATATGCCTTTACACGAGCGTATCATACCGTATCTAGAGACGGCGGGCTTATATCACTTGGCTAGGCTGAACAGTCAGTGGTTCTGGGTTGATGAGCCTCTACTTAGCGCATTCATTGAGAGGTGGCGTCCTGAGACCCACACATTTCACATGCCCTTTGGGGAGTGTACGGTCACCTTGGAGGACGTGGCCTATCAGCTGGGTTTACCGATTGATGGTGAGCCTGTGAGTGGGTGCCTTAGTGAGTTTGAGAATTTCATGGAAAATGGAAGACCGGCATGGGTGTGGTTCCGTGAGCTGTTTGGGGAGTTACCTCCGCAGAATAAAGTGAAGCAGATGACAGTGTGCTACACATGGTTCCATGAGCGGTTTCGGGTTTTGCCAGCAGATGCTACTGAGGACATCGTGCGTATATACGCGAGGGCCTATATTATGATGCTGTTGTCATCTCAGCTGTTTGCGGACAAGAACGCCAACCGTGTCCACCTTCGCTGGTTGCCTTATGTGGCATCGTTGGATGACTTGGGTAGATATAGCTGGGGCTCGGCCGCGCTGGCGTGGTTGTACAGATATCTTTGTCGTGGAACAAACAGAAATGTTGTCAACTTGGCTGGGCCACTACAGCTTCTACAGTCTTGGATCTTCTGGAGATTTCCTTGTCTGAGGCCAAGTGATTTCAACAGATTCGGGTTTCCACTTGCATCCAGGTAAAGAAATATGATGCTAGAGTTTGAAATTGTTCATTTACATGTCCCATTAGATGTTATGACATTCTTTTAATTGAACTTGTAGGTGGGCTCAGTATCTACCGAGAAACGATGCAGTAGATCAAAGAGTGGTGGCTGCACGCCTTTGTTTGGATAGATTGCGTGTGCATGATGTGAGTAATTTATTTATAGTTCATTCAGTTATGTTTTGCCTGTTATAGAATTTGTTTTACGTAAAGTTTCATTACGTGATGTAGATCGTGTGGGAGCCCTATTCCACTCCGGATGTCGCAGCTGTTGTTCATCCAGAGATACTACTAGACCAGCACCGCAGGCTATGGACGGCAGTTACCAGTCTCATTTATTTTGCTGCGATTGAGTGGCACCAGGTGGATAGGGTTATGCCTCAGTTCGGCGGGGTTCAGCATCTCCCTCGTTTGGCTCTTAACATAGACTGGCTTCATGCGAAGGACGGCAGGGGTGGAGATAGGTGGTTCCCCTCATATTATCGGGAGTGGCATGAGCATTGGCAAGATCGGCATGCCTCAGTTTTACCCGTTGACCGAGTTTCTGATCCTGGGCCATCAGCTGAGTACCTGGACTGGTGGTGTCGTGTGGCCCACCGATTTTTATCCCCAGAGGTTTCATTTCAGGATCCCAGGCCTATTGTGTTGACCGAGGAGGCTCGTCATAGAGGGTCATCCCAGGCACCTCCTATGGTGCAGGTTGTCGACAGACCGGACAACCGCCGCGTGGACAAGCGTAGGCGTATCGGCACACGTACTACGGATCGAGAGTGGCGATGGCTGGCCGACCAGTTAGATGAGGAGCAGGTTGTTGGTGGTCATGGAGGTGATATTGATCATCGTGTTCCGAGACGTAGGGCCAGACGACATGGTCAGCGGGATGGTGGTGGACGGGCCCGTGGTAGAGGACCATCCGGAGAGTATCACAGTGGTCAGGATGCTGTTGGTGAGGACATTGGTGGTGTGGGCACAGGGATGGATCAGGGTACGTACGAGGTGGGGGGTTCTTCTCAGATGTTCGAGGTGGGGGGTTCTTCTCAGATGTTCGCCGACTTTACTACCGCGGCCGTCGGTATGGAGATTGATGATCCTGTGAGTCAGTCAGAGTTCTTCAGAGATATAGCAGACATCTTGGGAGAGGATGACGGCACTCATTATAGGCTACAGATGGATGAGGGACATTCACAGTTTGCCGAGCACCAGTCACTTGTTCAGGATGTACAGCCAGGTTTGCCGGTTGACCTGAACGAGCCTGCGCCTTCACCATTGGACCCATGGTTCGCGTTGGGAGGTACCCCAACTTCGGCTTTCAGCGTAGTTCCGCCACAGGCACAGGTGCCACAGGTGGATCAGAGACCACGGAGGGCTCGTCGTGCTCCTTTATGTGGCACTGGAGGTCACCTTATTGGTCAGTTGCACGATGACGACAGTGACACGATCGAGGACTCTGATTAGTTAGCTATGTATTTCCCATTTGTCTATGTCCTTTCTTTCATTATGTACTTGGATTAATGTTTAAACATTTATTATGCTTTCTGGTGTTGTATCTTAAATTGATGTATCTCACTATTAAGTATGATTAATGATCTAGTCGTTTCTACTTTATTTGTCTAAACAACACAATGACATTAACACTAAATTAGGCTGTCTTAATATACCAAGTCAAGAAACAAATATTCTTACATGACGATACATAAACATATGAATAACACCAATGCTACTTATAAGACTGAAATTAAACATACATTGATAACCCATCCTCAACCTAAATAATACATCCTAATGATCCCCGCCAGCAGTATCTCTTCGCTGGCCACAGTTCCTCCGCGTGTGACCTGGCTGTCGACAGAGGCCACAGCGCTTGGGCTGGTTCTCAGCAGATCGATCCATGGGACCACGGATCCTAGTTGCCTTCGGCCGACCTTCCCTGGCTCGCCTCATGTTAGGATCAGGAATGATAGTAGGCCCGGCATATGGTGGCCATAGGCCTTCTGGTATGGGCGGAACAAACCCGTTACTGTAAACTTTGAACACCTCACTCATACGATACACCTCATGCACATATGCTGCCCAATTAAGCCGGGAGTGGGCGCAACAAGCAATCGCGTGACAGCATGGATAATGGAGGGCCTGAAAGTACCCACAATCACATGTGTGATCCTTCAGCGAGACTCTGTAGCTACCCAAGGAGAAGTTTCCAGTCGGTGTCGTCTCAGCAACCGTGTACTCCGACTGGTGCCTGTCGTACAACGTGACGGTGAAGCACCTTGACTCTCTTATGTTCCTTTCAATACCTTTGACCAATGCCTGACAAAACTCTTGTCCAGCTCCAAGTTGCGCCTCTGCTGTTTGTCCCCGGATAACGAATAGCTCAGCAAGCCTTCCGTATGTGGACTTAACCAACGACGTGACCGGGAGGTTGCGAGTTCCCTTCAAGACGGAGTTCACACATTCACTGATGTTTGTTGTCATGTGCCCGAACCGTCTACCGCTATCCTGGTGTTGCGTCCACTTCTCATACTCCATCCGGTTCGCCCAATCACACATTGCCGGATTCTCTGTACGCATGATGTCGAACCAGTAATAGAACTCCGCCTCAGTTTTTGCGTACGCAGCATTAACCAGCATTCTTCTCGCATCTTTACCTTTGAAAGAAAGGCTGAAATTTGCTGCCACATGACGGATACAGTACGCCCGATAGGCACGTGGGGGCAGCCAACCATTCACGGGATCCTCTAGTGCAGACTTGATACCGTTATGCCTATCCGAGATAACAAGGATACCCTCCTGTGGAGTCACATGCCTTCTCAAGTTGGACAAGAAAAATGCCCATGACTCGGCATTTTCTCCCTCCACAAGGGCGAATGCTATCGGGAGGATGTTTGAGTTCCCATCCTGTGCAATCGCCAGCAGTAAGGTGCCTCCATATTTGCCGTACAAGTGGGTACCATCAATACTCACAAGCGGCTTGCAATGTTGGAAGGCCTCAACGCAAGGTGGAAATGTCCAGAACAGACGGTGAAAGTACACTGTTGACTCATCAATCTGGTCCCCAACTCTAACAGGAGACGTCTGCAACACAGTAACTGTCCCGGGCATCGTCAACTCCACGCCTAGCATCCAACGTGGCAATTCGGCATAAGACTCTTCCCAGTCTCCATATATTTGTGCAACTGCCTTCTGTTTTGCTTTCCAAACCTTCCGGTAACTGGGCTTGAAGCCGTAATCAGCTTCAGTCGCTTGTTGCAACACCTTGATCGGTACTGCAGCATCCGCACTGACCAACGGAAAAATCCTCGCACAGATAACGTGGTAATCAAGCTGACGGTGATCACTGGAAACAGATGTTGCTAAGCAAGTGTGGGGACCGTTGTACCTCCTAACCTCCCAAGTTCCCTTCCGTGCACGGAGCGAAATCCGAATCAGCCAAGTACAACTTTTGCCGAAGTCCTTGCACCTTCCATGATACTTCAAATGGTCCGATTCCAACACTCGGTACTCAACACCTCGACGGATGCTATAGTCCTTCACACTAAGAACAGCTTCTTCTTTACTCTGGAAGGATTGCCCAATCTGAAATTCGGTTGACGAACCACCCACTGTAGCAACTCCGGCCGTATGTTCACCCAGAGCCTCCAAGTTTAACGTCGAGAAGTGTGGAGGGTAATGCTGTGTGCCGGAACTTGAAGGACCTTCTTGTGCTTGTGGATTGGCACCGGTGTCATCGTCGCTGTCCCCAAATATATTTACAGGCTCCTGGTCAGAGTCATCGTCCCGCATTGCATTCTCTACTCGATCAGGTTCCCCGAATTCTTGATGTTCATCATCTGTGGCACGACCTGATTCCCCCAGAAATGCCTGTTGCAGGACCCCTTCATTAGGGGAACGTGCAGTACGAACTGCAACCGCTGGTACCAGATCAACCGCAAACGAAGGAGAGGCAACCTGCGGAACAGAAAACCGGTTTGCTGGTGCCGAGCAAGACGCACTGCCTGCGGCAGTCGAGCTATGAACAGGAGCCGATGCCCCAGAACTATCCAGAGTTACCTCCAACTTCGCATACAACTCGTGTATTCTGACCTCAGGAAAACTCCTCACGCAATGAAATAGAACCCTAATATCTTCGTCAGCCCCTAACACGAATGTATCATACATCACACCGCTGGAAACTACAGCGATGGGAATCTTGTAGAAGATCTTCTTCACAACCTTGCTCCCAAAAACCCCAAGCTTCTGCAAGATGGTGCTCTTTAAATCTGACAAACTGTTTGACGAACTAACAAATACACTCAACGGTTCTCTATCAGTGAACTTCACACCATATTTTTTGCTTTTTTTAATTTTTCCAGAGCAATGCACTAAGACAAGAACACACTCTTCCTCACTTGACATTGTGATAATGATCTCCTCAGCAACTACATTCTCACTCGAATATATATAGATTTTCATTATACATAAACCGTGCTAGGTTACAGGGTTTTATGCTCATTCAATGGCCTTCATAAACCGTGGTTGCCAGCCACGTTTTACGCTTTTTCTTCTTCATAAACCGTGGCTACCTCCAGCGGTTTCTGCTTTTCATTAATAAAGTGTAAACCGTGGCTGCCTACCACGGTTTACATTGTGCATTTCCAACTCATAAAACCTTGCTACCTCCCACGGTTTATGTACAATTGGAATCCGTGGTTGGCTCCCACGGTTTCTATATAAACTTAAACAAGACAAATTGGTATGCAATTTCCAAATGTTGTAATCTGGTAAAGGATTCAACCAATCATTTTAAATTGGTAAATTGCCCTAATTATTTTTTAAAATACCATCTTATACTATTTTAGGTTAGAGTATGACGATTTGAAGATACATGAATCAAGTTCTCACACGCTACTCTGTTTAGTGTTTAGAGAAAAAAAACTTTTTCCCCCTCAAATAGATATCTAAAGAATTGTAGCCTACCCAGCAATTGTTCCAATATCCAAGGTCACCAATGACTTTGTTATAACAGTTGAAAATTCATCCTGCATGATTGCACAATTCTCTTAGAATGAGATTTGTAGAGAAAAAGAGTTCTCTAATTCAGAGTTCAGATTATGAAAATATATATTACAAGGTGCCTTGGTTCAAATTGCTGCTTTTCCAAGACTTATAAAACTTACGATATATTTACACACACTATAACAAAAGTTATTTTTAATGACAAATTTTTAGTGACAATAATATAATAATTACTATATGTTTTATTTAATTCATATTTTTGTGGTAATTATATATTTGTCATTATTACTATATGTTATAATGATAATTATATATTTTTTGCGATTATTAAAAAAGTCTTTACCAACAATTATATATTTGTGGTTAAAACTTTTTAGTGACAAAACATAAGACAGCTAATCATATCTAATTGTTAGTAAATATATTAGCGGCTATGTATAGTATTGCTAAAAGTAAAATAAATGGCCACTAAAAATAATTTTTCTAATAGTGATATATATATATGGTAGACGATATAAGTATGATATAAATATGACAGAATTGTTAAAATCAAATTTATTTTATTAATATTTTAGTAACATTTTTTTAACAACACTTTTTAAAAAGTGTTGCTAAATAAAAAATTACTTTAATTTTAAAAGCACTCTTTAATTAAAACACCAAATCTACCATAGTTACCGTATTCACGAACTATATATTTATTATATGGCTTTGATCATAATTTTCTGTAAGTATCAATATTTTTGCCTTACATATCTAAGACATCAAAATCAGAAAGGAAAACATATATATAGCTAAACTTATATAGTTTTAGCTTTAAGTTTTAACCTTCTATTCGAAATCGCCGGTAAGCTTCTATCTACTGAATTCAAACCACTAACATTATTCATCAATTCAAAGTCAACTCAAAAAAGATTGTTCTCATTCCCAATAGTCTAAATCTACCTACCCTTATGATATTGAATTGGCAGCACGCGGCAACCTTCTATTTATATATATATGTGTGTGTAATATTCATCACACCTTGATCATTTCACTTAAGATCTCTCACAAATTTTTGGCTTAGCTTTCAAGTCCATCAAGATCAGACAACAATTATAGGAGGAGCTCATGATGTCAACATTCTCTAACAATTATAGGAGGTTCGTGTTGATAGCTATAGTGACGGTGTTGGTGATTTTGATTGGTTCTCCTAAATATGGAGAAGCATGGAGGCCATTACTACAAGATGAGTTCACGCAAATGCTTCCAAAAAGTCCTCCAAACCCATCAACCGGGGATGATACTAATGGTGATCATCATCATGATTATCCATAACCTAGCTTTTTATGTTCAAAAAATAAAAGTGTCCCCTTTTTTCTTAGTGGAACCTTTATCGTTCTTTTTAACATATATATCTCATTCCTCAAATAATGAAATAATTATTTTCAACTGTGCCAGGTATACACGGCAATCCACCACCATTGCGGTGAAGACAAGACCAAAGAGAGCAAGGAAAAGATGTGCCAAGCTGGGTTTCTCTTCTCCCGATTGGAACACTATAAATCTCAAGAATACTCTTCTCTTTTTAAGCTTTTTTACTTTAATTTCTTCTCCTTTTGGAGATCCCCTGTTTTAAATTCTTTATGTGTTGTCCAATTTGGACCATGCTTCTCATTTAGCTGTATTTCTTTTTTCTTGTTTCGAATTAAAAATTTATTAATTAGTTTATACATATTATATTATAACATGTTCAATTTTAATATATATATATATATATATATATATATATTAATGAATTTAAAAAAAATTTGACATTAAAAATTAAAAAAATAAAGTATATAACATAACAATAATTGTTATAATTATATTTTATTATGTAATTTATTTCAAAATTTAATAGTAAAATAACTTTAATAAGATTATTTTTATTTAATTTAAAATTAATTTAACATAATAATTTTACTAATAAAATAATAATATTTTTCACTTTAAATATTTTACTGTTACAATTACGTGAGTCAAACTAAAAAATTTCTCTTGTTTATCCTATCATTTATTTTCTATTTTAAAAAATATATTTTATTCAAATTTTCATTTTCTCATTGCTTATAAAAGTTACGAGTAAATAGACGAAAGTATACATGAAATATTTTAAAATGGATAAATATATATTCTATTCAATCGAAATACTCAATATACTTCTAAAAGATTAGTAACAATGGATAAAAGTGACATGCTGTTAATGAGATTCCGTTTCTCTTCGGCTTTATTTGGATATAGGAAAGAAAATAGAAGAAAAGAAAAGAAAATAAGAGAAAAGAAAATGAGAGGAAAGAAAATAGAAAAAAAAGTAGAGTTATTTATGTATTGTTTGGATAAAGAGAAAATGAGTGAAAAAAAAAATAGAAAGAAAATTTTTTTGTTTAGATGAGAAGAAAAGTGAGAAGAAAGAAAACCATAATAATATAAAATTACATTAATGCCCTTATAATAAAATAAAGTATAAATATTTTTTTATTTATGTTTTATTACATTTTATGAATATTATAAAATATTATAATTTTATAAATTATTTGTCTAATACATATATAATGTTTAAGTGTAAATTTTTATTATAATAATATATTAAAATTATTAAAACTAAATTTATATTAATAATTATTATTAATAATAGAATTAAGAGTAATATTGTAAATACATCAAAAATAACATTTTCCTTTTTATTTTCATGCATTCAATGGATGAAAAAAAATTTTTTTGGGACTCACACTAAAATTTTCTTTCCTTCCCATTTTTTTTGGGATCCAAACAAAATTTTTCACTCATTTTTCTTCTACCACTTTTCTTTTTTTTTTGTTTTTCCTTAAACCAAACATAGTGTTAAGTTTAGTGCCTAGATGGCTGTTTAGCGTGACAGGGTGAACTTTTTAGTGAGATTTAAGTAGAAATAACATAATTTGATAAATTTAAAAAAATTCCAAATAAAATTGGATGTCCTAATTATACATCACTTTAACAAGTTATACAAGCTATTCGAATCCAACATCTCTAAACCAATGTACAAATCAATTATCAATGTCTTTTGATTACTAATTTTGAATTCATCCTAGCAATTAACTTCAACATCACTTTTATATTAAAGTCATACCTACTCCTCTTTTCACTTATATTTGCATTATCTTCTCATAATTATGGTGTAATAAACTATCATAAAAATGACCTTTTCTAAGCATTCATCTTCAAGTATATCAATCCAATAAAATAATCACATCTCATCTCTAATTTCTACTCTATACAAGATTGGATACAAGAAGAATGAATCAATATCAACTAAAATTTTTATTAACAGTGGAGACACTACAATTAACGTACAAATACTTTATAATGCGGATATCATAAGAACCATCTATCTAAATTCTTCACCGTTTATGATTTAGCAGCACAACATCCATGTCATTGTAGCATTTGCTATTATTAAAAGGGTGTTTCTTTTTGTTTCTCTTCATTTCACCTCCAATAAAAGACCCACCCGATATCACTAAAATTGTTCTTCTCTTAATACGGTAATCTCAATTTACCCTCTATTGAGATTCACTTCTCATTTCTCAATTTCGTAAGCCACTTCTCATTCTTCAATTTTGCAGCAAGTGCAATTAGAGTAAGAGATAGAGTTTCTTCAAAAATTAAGATACTCAATTTTATTTGGTATTTTTTATTTTTTTAAATTTGATAAATTATATTATTTTCACTTAAAAGTCTATTTTGTCACGCTCCATAGTTATGTAGGCACTAAATTTAACGGAAATAAAACTTTATTAATGGCGTGTTACTTTTGTCCATCGTTATAAATTTTTTTGAGAATATAAAATATTTGAAAATATACATTTGTCCACCCAAAAATTTTTTATGTATATTTTGTACATTTATTCTAAAATCTATAGTATTTTTGCCTTCTAAATCTAAGACATCAAAATTAGAACGAAAAACATATATAATTAACCTTATATAGTTTTAGCTTAAGTTTTAACCTTCTTTTCAAAATCGCCGGAAAGAATTTAAACCATTAACATTTATTTGAATTCAAAGTCAACCCAGAAACGATTTTTCTCATTCTAAAGTCTAAATCAAAATCTACCCGTATGATACTGCTTTGGCAGCACGCAGCCTTATATATGTGTGTTACATTGATCATTTCAATTAAGATATCTCACAAATTAAACTCTGATTTAATATATATACCAATCAATAAGCTTTTTGCCTTAGCTTTCAACCCCATCAAGATTAGACAACATAAGATACATATATACGAGGAACTCATCATGTCATCATCATTCTCTAACAATTATAGGAGGTTTGTGTTGATAGCTATGGTGATGGCGGTGTTGGTGATTTTGATTGGTTCTCCTAAATATGGAGAAGCATGGAGGCCATTACTACAAGATGGGTTCATGCAAATGCTTCCAAAAGGACCTCCAAACCCATCAACCGGGGGTGATACTAATGGTGATCGATAACCTAGTTTTTCTTTTATTGTTTTTCCAAAAATAAAGTGTCCCTTTTTTCTTAGTGGAACTTCTATCTTCCTTTTTTACATGTATACCTCATTCCTTAAATAATGAAAGAATTATTACGTGCCAAGTTTTTTTGTTTTTATTTGATTATTTTGGTGGAGATCCCCTATTTTAGTTTCTTTAGGTGATGTTGGTTGTGAAATGAAAATAATGAAAACGATGAGAATAATACAGACTAGCCTTACTTCATGCTCAATACTTTAAAAAATTACTTTTAGTGATCATTTATTTTGCTTTTAACAATAATTAAAATGGTTGCTAACACATTTACAAATAATTAAATATTAACTGTCTTATATTTTTATTTTAAAAAATTTTAGTATAACAATTATTTATAAAAATCTTTTTAATAGCAGAAAAAAAAATCTATAACTTTTAATCATTATTTTTTTGATAATTTATATAATTACTAAAAATAATTCTAAATTTATAATATTATTTGCTTTTTGTTATCGTTATTATTACTACTAAAACTTTTAAGATTTTGTTTAAATTATATTATTGTACCCATTGTTTAGAGAGGTTCTATTAGTTTGAGTTCTAATATGAAGCAAAAAAAATGTTCTATATATACTAAAATACAAAATTAATTACTATATATTTGTGTATATTTATACATATTAATTTATATATATGCTATTAGATAGCTGATTATTTTTTTTTTTACAAAAGAGATCAACACAATAAGTAGAGTAAGAACAACAACAAGCAAATAGAAAAGTTAAAAAAGAAAAAAATTGCAAAGAAATTTATCAACTATTTTTTGTACTCCTCTTTCTTATAGTGTACTCCTAATTTTGTACTCGGGAAAACATCTTCAACCACTTCAATCTTATTAAAACTCTGTCAATTCAATTGTAAGACCGCTAAGCGAAAGTCCACCAGTTGCATATCTTCTTTTATCAATTCTTACTAAAACTCTGTTAATCTGACAGCATCCTTTCTCTCCTGCACCTGCTCAATCTCGTTGAAGTCTCCCATAAAGGCTGACATAACTCTGCAATATAACTCAATTTCTCCCACACAACAAATTTCTCTTCTCTGTATGATCTTCATACACCATAGAAAGCATAATTGAAATTATTTTTAGTAAGACCCCTTCAATACACAATCAAAACTCCCCTTTATGACAATGACTAATTTTAAACATTATTTCATCCCAAATTAATAGTAAACCACTTGAGGCACCCTCCGACTCAACATATTCTCATCTCGCAGCATCACTCTCCCGAATTCATATTACATCAAATTTTGTCACTACCCGCTGTAACACCCTAATATTCAAATCCTTATGCTCGAGTCATAAGTCAATGATATTACGGTGGTACGACTCTCAGGTGGATTTTTAATATATAAATATAGGTAATTTCGAAAGGAGTATTAATCGAGAAGCCTGAAAAGAGTAGAAATAAAATCGCGAAGACGTATCACTCACGTTTCGACAACGAAAAGCTAAACCGTGAAGCCGAAAGCGATATACGGACAAGGCATAAAGGAGATTAAGAGATAGATAACAGATAGATATATATAACATAAGTAATAGCCACTAGTCGCGACCCGCGAAGTTTAGGCCGGCTAGGGTACAGTATGAAAGTAGTTGACAACAGTATATCCTAATCTCTCCCAAAGGAAACATAAAAGCCTCTATAGGCAAGTTCCAAAAGAGTTCAATACATAATATAATCTTTTCAGAATAAAGGTGGAGAGATTCTAAGCAAAACATAAAGTAGAGAAAATAAAGATCTTCGCCGGCTCTCAGACGAACCACAGCTCACTTATGAGCACCTGGACCTGTATCTGAAAAACAAGAGATATATACGGAATGAGAACCCCGGGCCCATGGGTTCCCAGTACGGTAAAAGTGCCAAATAAATACAATGCACTGCAACAAAAACTCACTAAGCATCCTAAACTCCTTTTCACCAAGTATCCAGCCTAGATTCTCACTAATCCATAAATAGGCATCGGTCGTAAGGGGATACTAAATCTAGTTCATGTTACACATGTTTCCCAACTTTCTGATTCTTCCACGAATCAGACTCAGAACCATAAGCAAAACCATCACCAGTTGTTCTGCCTCAGCAACTCTATATCAATACATCATACCCTCGCCTGGAGCTAGTGAAATCACATCACTGCGTCTACCCAGGGGGCTCAAATGATCTCATTCAAAAATCATCATCATGCAATCGCATTATCAATTCATCTCATCAAGAACATCCCTCAACATACACCGACACCAACATGATGGATCTCTCAGTTGTACAAACACAAGCAATACAGACAAGTAATACACAAATAAGGTACAAGTAGAACAAGTAGCACATAATCAGGTAACATAGCATATATAATGTAGAAATCCAAAACAAATAGGCAAACCCAAACAATTCAAACATATGCAAATGATGTATGCCTGCCCTATGGCTGATGATATCATCTGTCGGTTATATAGCCAACCCGACATGTCCTGGTAGCTAACCATGGACAGAAACACCCCTTGTGGAGCAAGTAGGTTTGAGCTACAACCCCCTTGCTACTACCCGCTCAGCCCAGAGCCAGTGGAACAACCACTACTGCGGCTACTACCCAGGCGGGTGTTTAACAGCTCAACCTGGAGCGAGTGGATTCACCACTACTGCCGCTACTACCCAGGCGTCACAACCTCTGACCTGGAGCAAGCGGGACGAACCACAACCCTTGCTACTGCCCAGGTATCTCAAGCATCAACCCGGAGCAAGCGGGACGAACCACAACCCTTGCTACTGCCCAGGTATCTCAAGCATTAACCCGGAGCAAGCGGGACGAACCACAACCCTTGCTACTACCCAGGTATCTTAAGCATATATTCAATCAATCTCAATTCACATTATCAATCCTCATTGTTATCAAATCTCAAACATTAACCTGGAGCAAGTGGGACGAACCACAACCCTTACTACTACCCAGGTGTCAGAGTTACATTCATTCAAAACTCCATAATTAACTCATTTATCATAAACATCATTTTTCGTCTCATACCCGGAGCAAGTGGACTAGCCACTGCTACTACCCAGGGAAACTCGTATCTCAGATAGTGGAAGTGCAAATCACAATTATCAATAATTCAGCATAAACATGCATGAATTCTCATCCATGGATCAACATCCATATCAGCCATCCGGCTCACGGTTAAATCCATAACCAGCCAATATTCATAGCATACACAGCTATTCCGGCTCACGGTTCAATCCAGAACCAGCCAATATTCATAAACAATTACGGCCCTTCGGCCAATGGCATAACAAGCACTTCCACCACCATCCTCCACATCTCACATAATCCTCAATGATCCTCATTGATTATTCATTTTCCCCTTGCTTCACTCGCAAGTTACCTCATTCACTAGCCCTTTTCTAATAGCTAGGCATATCATAATGATTTAAGATATAAGTGGTGAGGTCGGAGGCTTAGAAGTATGAGATTTGGCTTTTAAAACTCAAATATCAACTTTGGCATGAAAACAATGCCACGCATACGCGTACTCCACGCGCACGCGTGGATGTCCTTAAAAACTCATCGACGCGCAAGCGTCATGCACGCTAACGCGTGGATTAAAAATTTGCCAAATCGACGCGCACGCGTCAACCACGCGTACGCGTGGATACTCTCGTGCCCTAGGCACAAAGCTGGCACAGTTCTGGCACAACTCTCTGGAAAATGGCTGGGCATTGGGTGCAGCACTATCGGCGCGCCCGCGCACATCACGCGCACGCGTGGATGGCGTTTTCTGAAGGATCGGCGCGTACGCGCCAAGTGCGCCCACGCGCAAGGGGTTATTCTGCTAAAAATTTTCTAAGTTAAAAACTGCAGAATTCACAGCTTCAACCCCCAATCTTCCGACGGACATAACTTCCTCATTTTAAATCGTTTTTCACCCGTTCTTCGAACGGCATGGACATCCCGGATCCAATTTCATTTCTAAACAGATTTGGCACAAAACAAAGATCCGTAGTCCAAGTTATGTCCCGTCAAAGTATGCCCAAAAACCATATTTTCATATAAAACCACAAAGTGCCATTTTCAACTCTTTTCAAAATCAATCAAAACATGCCATTTTCATCCCTTTTCTTTGAAATCAATCAAAATACATCAATTTCAACATCAAGCCTCCTCAACTCACACATTGACACTTTACCACAATATACAAAATCACTATCCCATCATTTTAACCCACTTCACCCAAGTGGCTCAAACTCAAACATATTGACATATCATATACTCTTCCTCATGCCAATTCTCAACAATACTATTTCCAATCAACCATCATTATACATAACCAATATCATACTCACTATCACGTGGTTTCACCCACAAATCAACCTTAATCATTTCTCAAGCATATATCACAACATACATATCTCTCACGCATTATCATACCATCAAGGCATCAATAATCATACTCACATATATGACCACATAATATATCTCAACCAAAATCAAACATACCTCATCTATACTATTTCACCCAAAATTTACCAATTTCCACACTTCAACTCCTCAAACCTCATTATTCAATAACCAACCCAATCATTCATATATTCATTATATGAAATTCATCCAATCACTTGTGTCATCATACAATGCACACATCAACCTACCTTTCTTACCTCTTTCCGGCCTCCGGCCCAAAATATACGGCCTCCGGCCCAATTTCACAATTTAAATGCATAAATCACAATTCAATACTCATTACCCAAAACATCAAATTTTCAATACACCAAGCATACAAGGCCACACAATTCTCAACCCAATCATTAATTCACATTACATACCAACTATGCATATTAGCACCAACCATTTACACAATCCAAACTTAATCCTAGGGGCATCTAGCCTAGGAATTCTCATCACACCACACGGTACTTAAATGAAACTTAAACCGTACCTCTTGTAGCAAAAATCAATTGAGCCTCTTCTATGGAAGTCTCCACCAACCCTTAACTCCAAGCCTCACCAAAGCTCCACAAGCAATACCAACCTCCCAATTGTGCATCAAAATCACCAAATACACTAACATAACCAATATCACATACATACATCAACTAGGGCTCATAAAAATCACAAATCACAAGGGTTTGAGTACTTCTTACCTCAGCCCATATGAAATAGGGATAGAACCCACTTGGAATCCATGTTGGAGTATCCCTAAACACCCAAAATCACAAGATTTCAACACTAACTTCCCAAAAACGTGTAACAGTGGGGAATTTCGAAAACTGGGCAGAGATGAATGGAATAATCACCACAAAACTTAGATAAAAATGTATAGGATGAGAAGAGTGACGCGTGGCCGCAAACGGCTCGTCAATCGGAGCTCCGTAGCTCAAGTTATGGTGGTTTGAAGATCAAAGAGAGTTAGGTTTTCTCTCTTCTCTTCCCTCTTCTCAATTTCAGCGCCCCAACCCTCTTTAAGGGTAAAAATGAGCTGAAATGCTCATAACTAATGTTTATATATGTTGGGTCTTGGACCCACTTAGGCCCAGTTCACTTATTTTTGTCCGTTGGCCCAATTTTGGACCAAAACCTTTAAGATTAGCGCTCTAAATCGCACTTCAAATATTTCTACCTCCCCTAATTATAATTCCTCATTTCTTAATCTTATTTACTCATAATCAATTTTCTCAACTGCAGTACCAGACAGGTCTCAGCCGGTACGGCCGGTCAAAATTTCACTGCGCGCTTTTACGCAGAAGACTATGTCTTCCGACTCGGAAAAATTCACTGAATCCAAATATCATATTTAAAACATCAAATTCCAATTGCCAAATCTTCCACCCATATTCGCTCCTACTTAACTTGTCATTTAATTAATTTCGGTTAGACCGGGTATTACATTCTACCCCCCTAACAGAAATTTTCGCCCTCGAAAATCCCATCCATCACTACGAGTACGCAAGCGTAGTCTGCCTTTATATCCAACACATAACAGTTCCAAGGTCCTTTTACTCTGCGCGCTTCCGTTGCCGCGCTCTGATTTCTCTATTCCTGAGGGTCTCGGTCGTTCGTTCAACGCCGACCAACAGCCTCGTTCTTACTTTTATCGTCTCATCAAATCACACCCTATTAAATCTCAAATCATGACATCAATAATATTGCCATCATCGTTGATCATAGCCATCATCCCACATCACTATAATCAATCAAAGCTTTCTTCGCTTTTAGAATCCAATGAGTTTGTACTAACAAGCTGACAAACTCTTATGAATCCGCTTTGCTTTACTAATCTATAAAAGCTTTCGAGACACATCTCTTTTGTTGAAGTTACTCAGATCAAAAATCATCTTCAAAAACATAACCAAATACTCCTTCAAATTCTTGGGAAAATTTTCAACAGCACCTCTCCAAAAATTAGAGTTTACCACCCGTCACGGGTTCCCTCAAACCAATCTCAGTACCACATCAGCATTGCAATTTAAAGGTTTCCAAACGATTTCTCTGAAACCGATCATTACAAATCTTGATCAAGATCCAAGGTCACCATGACCAATCATCATAGCACTCATCTCTCAAACACAACAACTTGCACTCAATCATCATCTAAATCCGACTATGCATCAATGATAATTTCCTCATCCATTTCAGAACCATTAAGGCTCACCGCCGCAATTAATTCCAATTATCGAGAATCAGTATCCGTATAAGCTCACTAAACTTTTAAGTACTCAAAGCATAAAGCATTTTTAATCATATCCCACTTTTCCTTATTATTACCATACTATGCTAACGCTTTTAGCAAGCTTCCGCTATGCCACTTTGATTTCTCGTCAAGTATTAGCTCCATCACTTATTTCCTCAAGTACCCAACCACAACTTAGCATGACTGGTATTTCAAATCAACGTTTCTAAATCCATCATTTAGGACCATTCCTTATCTATTTAAATCAAAGGAACTAAAAGTCACGGGTTCAATCCGTTTCACAAAAAATCCAGAAATTAACCAACTATATAACAAACACAACACATCATTCTCAACAGAAAATCATTTACATCACAGGCATTTATCCATTTGTATTAAGGCAATTCCTTACTCGGACCATCCGGTTTGCTTCTCAGTCTAATATTAAGCTCGACATTCCCAGTTTTTACTGTACAGGCGGTATTATAAAATCACACACTGCCATTATTGCAATTACCTCAATCTTACTGTCGTAATTGGTCCGCATCCTGACTCTCTCCTTGTTGGCAATTTCTTGATACATGCCCTGGTAACCCGCACTTGTAACATACGCTTAACCCCAATCGGCAAGGCCTATTTGGGTGATGACTTCTACACCTCTGACAGCTCAGAACATTAGAAGCAGCCGCTGCCCGTTTTCCCTTACCGCTTCTTTGGGACTCCTCACTCGTCGCAAAGTCATTTCGCCTTTGAGAAAAACGTTGTAGGTATCCTCTTCTCTTAAACTCTTGACCCCTTGTTAGGTATTCTTGATTATGCTCCCTGCGGTGGGACTCCCGACGGTCATTCTTCGCCTCAACAGCCTTCCTCACACATTCTTCAGCAATACGGCTCTTGTTCACAAGTTCAGAGAAGGCCCTAATCTCCATCGGTCCAACGGAGCTCAGGATTTCACTTCGAAGTCCTCCTTCATACTTAATACACTTCCATTCCTCAGAGTCTCCCGGAGTTCCTTGACACATACGAGAAAATCTGAATAACTCCTCAAATTTATCCGTATACTCAGATACGGACATTGTACCCTGCTTCAGTTGCAGTAATTCAAGTTCCTTGACCGTTCTAGCAGAATTCGGGAAGTACTTCTTATAAAATTCCACTTGGAAGGCACCCCAGGTGATAGGATCATTCCCCTGCTACAGGAGACGTCGAGTCCCTTGCCACCAATGCGATGCTTCCCCCGTGAGCAGATAGGTAGCAAATTCAACACACTGCTCTTCAGGCACCAACTGCACTTGTAGTGCTCGCTCCATGCCCTGAAACCAAGTATCAGCTTTAGTCGGATTGGTGGTTCCCTTGAACTTAGGTGGATTAACCTTTAAGAAAGTTGCCAGTGTCATCGGGCCCTGAGCTTCCCTTCTGCCATTGCCATTATTATTTATCTGTTGCCCAAGAGCCTCCGCAGTGGCTTGCATAGCAGCAGCCATATTCTCCAACGCCGCCATAAGGTTTAGCGGGTTATTTGGGTTGACTTCCGGTTCCTGCGTGCTAGTACGATCTCTCTCACGTCTCCGACCGGGTCCACGAGGCGCCATCTGGTTCCTATACACACCAAACAATCGATATCGAGTTGATCAGTCTCAATATCGGAAGTATAGTGCTTCAAAGTACCAAAGGTACACTCATGGACTTCATGCTAGATATATCGGTTAGATACCCTAACTAGCACAGGCACATACTCAGAGTATGCATTGAAGCATAAGCAGTTCCATCCCTCAGGCTCACGAGGACGAACCGCTCTGATACCATAATGTAACACCCTAATATTCAAATCCTTATGCTCGAGTCATAAGTCAATGATATTACGGTGGTACGACTCTCAGGTGGATTTTTAATATATAAATATAGGTAATTTCGAAAGGAGTATTAATCGAGAAGCCTGAAAAGAGTAGAAATAAAATCGCGAAGACGTATCACTCACGTTTCGACAACGAAAAGCTAAACCGTGAAGCCGAAAGCGATATACGGACAAGGCATAAAGGAGATTAAGAGATAGATAACAGATAGATATATATAACATAAGTAATAGCCACTAGTCGCGACCCGCGAAGTTTAGGCCGGCTAGGGTACAGTATGAAAGTAGTTGACAACAGTATATCCTAATCTCTCCCAAAGGAAACATAAAAGCCTCTATAGGCAAGTTCCAAAAGAGTTCAATACATAATATAATCTTTTCAGAATAAAGGTGGAGAGATTCTAAGCAAAACATAAAGTAGAGAAAATAAAGATCTTCGCCGGCTCTCAGACGAACCACAGCTCACTTCTGAGCACCTGGACCTGTATCTGAAAAACAAGAGATATATACGGAATGAGAACCCCGGGCCCATGGGTTCCCAGTACGGTAAAAGTGCCAAATAAATACAATGCACTGCAACAAAAACTCACTAAGCATCCTAAACTCCTTTTCACCAAGTATCCAGCCTAGATTCTCACTAATCCATAAATAGGCATCGGTCGTAAGGGGATACTAAATCTAGTTCATGTTACACATGTTTCCCAACTTTCTGATTCTTCCACGAATCAGACTCAGAACCATAAGCAAAACCATCACCAGTTGTTCTGCCTCAGCAACTCTATATCAATACATCATACCCTCGCCTGGAGCTAGTGAAATCACATCACTGCGTCTACCCAGGGGGCTCAAATGATCTCATTCAAAAATCATCATCATGCAATCGCATTATCAATTCATCTCATCAAGAACATCCCTCAACATACACCGACACCAACATGATGGATCTCTCAGTTGTACAAACACAAGCAATACAGACAAGTAATACACAAATAAGGTACAAGTAGAACAAGTAGCACATAATCAGGTAACATAGCATATATAATGTAGAAATCCAAAACAAATAGGCAAACCCAAACAATTCAAACATATGCAAATGATGTATGCCTGCCCTATGGCTGATGATATCATCTGTCGGTTATATAGCCAACCCGACATGTCCTGGTAGCTAACCATGGACAGAAACACCCCTTGCGGAGCAAGTAGGTTTGAGCTACAACCCCCTTGCTACTACCCGCTCAGCCCAGAGCCAGTGGAACAACCACTACTGCGGCTACTACCCAGGCGGGTGTTTAACAGCTCAACCTGGAGCGAGTGGATTCACCACTACTGCCGCTACTACCCAGGCGTCACAACCTCTGACCTGGAGCAAGCGGGACGAACCACAACCCTTGCTACTGCCCAGGTATCTCAAGCATCAACCCGGAGCAAGCGGGACGAACCACAACCCTTGCTACTGCCCAGGTATCTCAAGCATTAACCCGGAGCAAGTGGGACGAACCACAACCCTTGCTACTACCCAGGTATCTTAAGCATATATTCAATCAATCTCAATTCACATTATCAATCCTCATTGTTATCAAATCTCAAACATTAACCTGGAGCAAGTGGGACGAACCACAACCCTTACTACTACCCAGGTGTCAGAGTTACATTCATTCAAAACTCCATAATTAACTCATTTATCATAAACATCATTTTTCGTCTCATACCCGGAGCAAGTGGACTAGCCACTGCTACTACCCAGGGAAACTCGTATCTCAGATAGTGGAAGTGCAAATCACAATTATCAATAATTCAGCATAAACATGCATGAATTCTCATCCATGGATCAACATCCATATCAGCCATCCGGCTCACGGTTAAATCCATAACCAGCCAATATTCATAGCATACACAGCTATTCCGGCTCACGGTTCAATCCAGAACCAGCCAATATTCATAAACAATTACGGCCCTTCGGCCAATGGCATAACAAGCACTTCCACCACCATCCTCCACATCTCACATAATCCTCAATGATCCTCATTGATTATTCATTTTCCCCTTGCTTCACTCGCAAGTTACCTCATTCACTAGCCCTTTTCTAATAGCTAGGCATATCATAATGATTTAAGATATAAGTGGTGAGGTCGGAGGCTTAGAAGTATGAGATTTGGCTTTTAAAACTCAAATATCAACTTTGGCATGAAAACAATGCCACGCGTACGCGTACTCCACGCGCACGCGTGGATGTCCTTAAAAACTCATCGACGCGCAAGCGTCATGCACGCTAACGCGTGGATTAAAAATTTGCCAAATCGGCGCGCACGCGTCAACCACGCGTACGCGTGGATACTCTCGTGCCCTAGGCACAAAGCTGGCACAGTTCTGGCACAACTCTCTGGAAAATGGCTGGGCATTGGGTGCAGCACTATCGGCGCGCCCGCGCACATCACGCGCACGCGTGGATGGCGTTTTCTGAAGGATCGGCGCGTACGCGCCAAGTGCGCCCACGCGCAAGGGGTTATTCTGCTAAAAATTTTCTAAGTTAAAAACTGCAGAATTCACAGCTTCAACCCCCAATCTTCCGACGGACATAACTTCCTCATTTTAAATCGTTTTTCACCCGTTCTTCGAACGGCATGGACATCCCGGATCCAATTTCATTTCTAAACAGATTTGGCACAAAACAAAGATCCGTAGTCCAAGTTATGTCCCGTCAAAGTATGCCCAAAAACCATATTTTCATATAAAACCACAAAGTGCCATTTTCAACTCTTTTCAAAATCAATCAAAACATGCCATTTTCATCCCTTTTCTTTGAAATCAATCAAAATACATCAATTTCAACATCAAGCCTCCTCAACTCACACATTGACACTTTACCACAATATACAAAATCACTATCCCATCATTTTAATCCACTTCACCCAAGTGGCTCAAACTCAAACATATTGACATATCATATACTCTTCCTCATGCCAATTCTCAACAATACTATTTCCAATCAACCATCATTATACATAACCAATATCATACTCACTATCACGTGGTTTCACCCCCAAATCAACCTTAATCATTTCTCAAGCATATATCACAACATACATATCTCTCACGCATTATCATATCATCAAGGCATCAATAATCATACTCACATATATGACCACATAATATATCTCAACCAAAATCAAACATACCTCATCTATACTATTTCACCCAAAATTTACCAATTTCCACACTTCAACTCCTCAAACCTCATTATTCAATAACCAACCCAATCATTCATATATTCATTATATGAAATTCATCCAATCACTTGTGTCATCATACAATGCACACATCAACCTACCTTTCTTACCTCTTTCAGGCCTCCGGCCCAATTTCACAATTTAAATGCATAAATCACAATTCAATACTCATTACCCAAAACATCAAATTTTCAATACACCAAGCATACAAGGCCACACAATTCTCAACCCAATCATTAATTCACATTACATACCAACTATGCATATTAGCACCAACCATTTACACAATCCAAACTTAATCCTAGGGGCATCTAGCCTAGGAATTCTCATCACACCACACGGTACTTAAATGAAACTTAAACCGTACCTCTTGTAGCAAAAATCAATTGAGCCTCTTCTATGGAAGTCTCCACCAACCCTTAGCTCCAAGCCTCACCAAAGCTCCACAAGCAATACCAACCTCCCAATTGTGCATCAAAATCACCAAATACACTAACATAACCAATATCACATACATACATCAACTAGGGCTCATAAAAATCACAAATCACAAGGGTTTGAGTACTTCTTACCTCAGCCCATATGAAATAGGGATAGAACCCACTTGGAATCCATGTTGGAGTATCCCTAAACACCCAAAATCACAAGATTTCAACACTAACTTCCCAAAAACGTGTAACAGTAGGGAATTTCGAAAACTGGGCAGAGATGAATGGAATACTCACCACAAAACTTAGATAGAAATGTAGAGGATGAGAAGAGTGACGCGTGGCCGCAAATGGCTCGTCAATCGGAGCTCCGTAGCTCAAGTTATGGTGGTTTGAAGATCAAAGAGAGTTAGGTTTTCTCTCTTCTCTTCCCTCTTCTCAATTTCAGCGCCCCAACCCTCTTTAAGGGTAAAAATGAGCTGAAATGCTCATAACTAATGTTTATATATGTTGGGTCTTGGACCCACTTAGGCCCAGTTCACTTATTTTTGTCCGTTGGCCCAATTTTGGACCAAAACCTTTAAGATTAGCGCTCTAAATCGCACTTCAAATATTTCTACCTCCCCTAATTATAATTCCTCATTTCTTAATCTTATTTACTCATAATCAATTTTCTCAACTGCAGTACCAGACAGGTCTCAGCCGGTACTGCCGGTCAAAATTTCACTGCACGCTTTTACGCAGAAGACTATGTCTTCCGACTCGGAAAAAATCACTGAATCCAAATATCATATTTAAAACATCAAATTCCAATTGCCAAATCTTCCACCCATATTCGCTCATACTTAACTTGTCATTTAATTAATTTCGGTTAGACCGGGTATTACACCCGCCACTTAATCTCAAACAAACCCAACATATTTAACTTAAATTTTTTATTGAGGTTTTTGACCAGGCTCAATATTCCATCACCCATTAACCCCCTACCATTCCAAGAACAAATTATTTTAATAAATCATTATACACTTTTTTTTTTGGGCATGCAGCGTCTTGCTTTCTCTTTCTGTTTTGCCAATCTTCTTTTCTAAGCAATTTATTCATTATGTGCTTGAAGAATAGCCATAATATCATCTTCTTCATTGTATAAAATTGCACCTGATTCCAACGCTAGGTCCCAAGTTTTTCTATTTTCAAGCATCTGATCCTCCAAAATATTATTTATGTTTCCTTCACTTCCTTCATTCTTGTCCGAACCACCATCATCAACCACCTCTTCCCAACTACTTCTTCATCATGTTTCGATAGCTCTCCTTGTCTCTTTGTCAATGTTGTTCCCTTTGTGCCGAAACTCATGCCACTATTATTTACAGTGCCATCCCTATCACGCGTTTCTTCATCAACGTCTTCTGTACCATCATCATCAATATACACACCCAACCCACTAGTCCCTCCATTCAATGTCACCGTCGGGAGAGTAGCGGCTTGGTTCTCTGTCACCAACTCTTCTTCGATCTCATGGCTCAACATAGGTGGCGTCAGGGTTGCGCATTTTCCTTGCCACTTTGAACCTCCTTTGCTGGGGCCAGTCTTTAGCTTTCCTCCTTCAACACCGATTCGGTCACCCTCGATCTTCTCAGAGCCGGTTTCTAGCACAAGTTTTGCAGATGCAGCTTCCTGCGTTCACACTTGTCGTAGACCCTTCTCTAGCGTGCCCATCCCTATCGTGAAAATCGTGCTCTATTTCCATCAAGCCTGACTCAAATTCTAGACCCAACCCAACATCACCGAACCGGTTGATTGAGAAAGCCAGGTCCAAAGATCCTTCTCTATCTTTCTTGAACATCTTTGAATTGTTGGGTCTAGCACCAAGCCTACAACGAACCTTCTTTCTCTTTTTCCTTTTGTGCCTCCTTTCTAATCCATTAAAGTTACCTTCATAAATCCATGTTACTGTATCTTCAGAATCAGCTTCATAATTAATATGATCACATCCCACACAATCCTCTCTCCCTTCAATTCCTTCATAAATTGGTTGATATGTTACCGTTTTTACCTGATTTTGTTGTGAATGATCATTAATCCACTCATTCAAAATAATTCCAGGAATTACCAACCTGCCCTTATCTTCTCCGACTTCCCTTAGCTCCCCCATCACCACATCAGCAGCCTGATCATTGAAAACTGCTGATTTTGTAGCCCGTGCACTCCTTAAGCTCGTACCCACATACTCCCTTTCCGTAATTGTTCTTCGTTGTTCACAACTATAGTCACTTTTTTCATTAGCTTCTTCATAACAATTCAATCCAAAAGTCTCTCGTCCCACTTCTTTCACTAGCACATCAAATCCACTGATACCTATTGCGATATGGACCCATTCATTAATCATATCCATGATACAAGTATCAATTTGCACTCATCCAACACTAAAAGACATGCACAATTCTGTCATTTTGTCATAATTGACTACTTCCCCCCATTGGCCTCCTAACATACTAAAGGTATCTGCTGACCACGCATGTAACGGAATCCCATAACATTCTAACCACACTCTTCGAGTTTCACATCGCTTCGTCTCATCTCATCTCCATATACTATGGAAGAATTACAAAAGACTATGCATTTTAAACGTATATGCTTCTTCCGCATTCAATACAGAATCAAAAGTCAAAAGAAATTTATATGCTCCTAATTCCCGTACTTGGACAACTTGAGGCAGGTTTTTTCCAATCATCTTTTTCAAGGAACTTAAATCAATTACCTTCGTCATACTGCCGACCAGACTTCTCTGTAGCCATTCCAGATTCTCTTTCCCCACCGATACTTTCACTTTCTTTGTTCACCCATTTCCATACGAGTCTAGCTCTTTTTTGTGCCTTGTTAGTTTCTCTACTTGCCTTTGGTTATCTCTTTCTTGAGGTTGAGAATTTGTCTTGTTCCGACTATCACCTTCTTCCTGAGCTGTCTTTTGGACCTTTGTCTCAGTTGTTCGTCTATATTTCTCTTCTCCTACATACACAATATTCCCTCTCAACTTCATACGATTCATTTCTGTTATAGCCTTCAGAGCTCCACCTTTCGTTGTTTATCGGATGAACGCAAAAATATACATATTACCACCTTTTTGTTTTCGTGATACATAAATATCGTTAATGCGTCCAGTCCAATTAAACAAATAGAATAATTCATTCTTCAAAATATTTTCGGGGAGATTATCAACAAAGATGGAGAAAGACTCATTTTCCAACTGTTGATACTCTTCTCGATTCCAAATTCTGTGATCTTTTACATGTTCTCTAGTTCTAACCCACTCTATGTTTTCCACCCTTTGTCTTACTCCTTCTCTCATCTCTCACTCCTGCCTTTCCAAGGATAATCAGCCACCATGAACGTGAACGCAGAAGCTACAAATTTTAACTTCTCCTGAATTAGATAGCTGATTAATTGCAATTTAGAAGATTTTGGCCAAAGTTATTGTACCAAAAAAAATGTGATACAATACTCTAGTAAGGTTTCATCACAAGAAGAAGAAGATCTAGTCGAACGAAACACAAAGTAAGTTAAAACTCAGGATGAGGTGGACCTCAATCAACCGATGGATCCTATGGACACTTCAGTTATGGGTGATTCCCATGAACCAGTGGTTTTCGAAACTTGCTTACAAGAAAGTGCTCTTGGCCATCACCGGATACTGCCTTGAAAGGATACCAAAAACGGGGCTTGCTAATGATATGGTGGAGGGCAATCCTAACCCCAAAAATTGATGGTATAAAGAGGACAATGATCAATAGGAGACTACAAAAGAATTTGACCTTTGTCTGACTATTCCTGTTTCTAAGGAAGAGTTTGAAAAATGGTGCAAAGTACAAACCTTGGAAGAATGCCCTCATTGTGAAGTTGTTGGGCAAGAGGGTTGGTTTGGCCTTTATAGAACAACATATAGAAAGAGATTGGATAAGGAAAGGAACCATTGATGTCATTGATATGGATCGTGACTACTTTCTTATTCATTTTTCAAATGACGAGGACTATTCTCATACGCTTATGAAAGGACCGTGGATGATAGCCATGCCTTATTGTCCAAAAATGGATACCCTTCTTCTTCACATCAGAGAATGTGGTTTGAAAGATTGTTGTATGAGTTTGCATCCCAAACTTGCCTATAGAACTCTATAATCAGCGATTTTTTTTAGATGGTAGGTTCTACTATTGGCCATATGCTCAAAGTAGATCGTACAACTTCTATACATTCAAGCAAAAAGTTCGCGAGGATTTGCGTGAAAACCGATCTAACCAAGAAACCGGTACCCCGTATTTCTGTTCTGGGAAGCGAATTGAACATTGAGTATGAAGGACTCCATCAAATTTGTTTCTCTTGCGGGAAATACAGCCATCGTTCAGAATCTTGCTTCGAAAATCTTGAAACTAAGGCATCGACTCACCAAGCTAACTCTGGTGATGATGAAAACTCTAATGAAGGAAATACTATTATTGGGGAAGGTGACCAAAATGAAAAGAATAATGAGAAATTAATGTCCGAAATGCTAACACTAATACCACATCCAATTTCGGACTATGAATGTTGATCAAGAGATCAATCAAGAGAAAGAAAGATATTTCCTTCCAAAAAAAGAAAAAGAGGTCTCTTAATGAGTATGATTCCTTGGCAAATATAGCAAAGGAGGGAGATCCAGAGCCCAATTATGTGGAAGGGAGGTCTGTTTTAATGCCTTTTATGAAGAAGGTGAGACCGAAGAGTCTTAGCTCAGGTGGCACTTCACCCTCTCTCCACTATTAACGTCTAGAGTTCAAATTTTAGAAGGTGTATTTGTGGGAAAAATGTGATAAATATGTGAGAAGTGTGTGGGTGTGTTGTGTACCTAGGATTGGGGGTTGTCCAATCCATTAGAGTACCTAGGATTGGAGGTTGTCCAATCCACTGACCAAAAAATTAAAAAAAAAAGAAGGTGAGGAAGAGGCCAAAAAGGGTAATGTGAAAGGGCTTAAAAGACCAAATAAATTGTTGACGAAAATTGTTGATTGAATCACTAAAAAATAAATATGATTAATTCGTAATTTATCTTTGAAAAATACATTTAATTGAAAAAAACTTTAGAAATAAATTTAAAAAATATCCTATCTTTTATAGACTAGTTTGATTATTAATCCATATAGAGAGAGAGAGAGAGTGTTTTAAATTATAAAATTAAATAAAAAATTTTAAAATATAATTAAAATATTATTGAAATAAAAATAATGATACAACAAAAATAAAATAAATTATGTAATAAATTAAACCCAATTTATTTCAAATTATCGTGTTTTTTATTTTTTTGGATTTTCGGATTTAAATTTAACTTGTCTGGCTTGAAATTGAGTTATGAGTACCCAGAGTTATGGGACTTTGGCAAAAGATAGAGTCAAAATTACGAATGAGATCGTTACTTATTACTTATTAGTAGTATTGCTTGCCAAGTCAACACGTACGTTCTTATATATGCCTGATTCAGTGCAGAAGTATATATTATTAATAATATAATTTAATAATTTTAATGTATTAATAGTATAAAATTTTACATAATTATTTAATTAAATTTATATATATTACTAATAATGATTAATTATTTTTGTTAATAATAATAATAATAATAATAATAATAATAATAATAATAATAATAATAATAATAATAATAATAATAATAATAATGTGTTTGGCGTCCAAGTTAGTTTATGTTGATCCCTTCAAAGATCTCTCTATTTTACCTTTTTTCCAAATTCAATTCAAAATTTGAAAATTCAAGCTAAGAGTCAAGCCAAACGTTTTCTTTGAACCGGGCACAAAACAAAAATCATACAAAGCTCCCTCTATATATATGTATGTGTGCCATTGCTATTTTCTTCAAATCAAAATAATATCCATTTCATAAACTATAACTCTTTCTCATCATTTTATTTCCAACCAAACTTATTCAGTAGCTAGCTTTTTGCCTTCCAAACCTAAGACATTATTATTATTATTATTATAATATATACTTACATATACACATAAAAGCACTTACAAATTAATTATTTTAAGAACATGTCTTTCTCTAACAATTATAGGAGGATCCTCTTGATAGCCATTGTGATTATGTTGGTAATTTTGGTTACAAACCCTAAGTTCGGAGAAGCATGGAGGCCATTAATAGAAGATGAGAGTTTGATTCAAATGCTTCAAAAAGGATCTCCAAACCCATCAAAGGGTGATCCTACCAATGGCTAATTATAATAATTAAGCCACCTTGAAGATGTATGCATGGACAAGCAAGCATACACATTGATGACGAGATTAAAATTAAAAATTTTAGGATCTAATTAAGATATGATTTTTTTTTCATTTTTTCATTTTTTTTTCTTAACCATTGACACTACATATGTGCAATATTAATATATATGCCTTTTAATTAAGGCAATCCCTGTTTTTACTTTATGGCTGGGAATTGAACAGCTCCCATTTAAATTAGTTAGCATATATAATTAATTATTTGTAAGAAACCAACATTGAAGTTGTATTTATTATTTAATTATTTGATATGCTTTATTGCTATATATAGCCTTCTCAAATAATTCTTTATGATATCTTTTAAGGGTGAAAAAAAATGAAAGAATATATGTGGCGGCTGATACAGTAAGTAGAATATATTATATTAATATTTGAGGCAGTCACCGCCACAAAATTCTGAGAACTTGTTTATAACTGTAGGATTTATACATATCTTAATTTGCTTCATTATTATGTTATGCTACTTAAAATCAAGATAGAAATTATAAAAAATTATTTATACTATATTTGTTGGATTTTTTAAATATAAATTAAAAAATGATTATTTTCTATATAACTTATAAATGCATTTTTAGGAGAAATAAAGTAATAGATCAATCAAACTATGTAAGGAAAATTGAAATTCTCAGTTTTAGTTTAAGTTTAGCCAAAAAAAAAAATTTGCGGCTTTCAGTCTGAAAGTTTGTGAGTTTGAAATGGAAAGGTTAATATTGATTTATTTAAATTCATTAAAAATATCATTTAGGCCATTGAAAATTTTTATTTATTTGTTTGTTTTCATCTTAAATATATTGGAGATGTCTTTCGTTTAATTTCATTTGTACGACAGTAGTGTCTTAATTAGTTCAATAAAAAAAAAAACATGAATAGCCTAACATAATATCAAAGTCATGCTATTTAATTTCTCCTCGTAATTAAGAAATTATTTTGTTAGTTAACGAGATATAACTCAAATGATAATAATCTTTTTATATTTAGAAATTGTGAGTTCTAATCTCACTCTTAACTTTGATAAAAAAAAAATTATTTCTTTAAATTATCAACTTAAGACATGGACTTACGTTAGTTTGTTGTTTCATGTCCAGCCAAACTATCCATTTAAAAAAAAAATCTTGTGGTATTCATCACTTATTTTATACTTTTAATTCCAAATAGAGAAAATTTAATGGGCTAATATTTTTATTAACATTTTGCTAGCACTTAATTAAGCATTTAATTAATAAAAAAATGAATAATTCCACATCATTAGATGTAATCTTACACCATTAAAAATACTAATAATAACTAATTAATGGATATAAATCACAAAATTTATTGATTCTCTAACACTCTTCTTTCAAATATATTTAGTTTGAAGATCACTTTAATAAAGACACTAAAAATATCTTTTTTTTAAAGATGTTTTACATGTGTCATGTTATTATTGAACGTTTTTATTAAATTGGTTAATAATTTATTTTTTAATAAATCAGAACAAAATTAGTTTATTATAACAATAATAATAAATCCAATTATCTGTATTATAATTATTAGATCCAATTTAATCCGATCGAATTACACAATCTAAACCGAATATTTTTAAACTTTTTGATAAAAGACAAATATACCCCTGATTTTTTGTTTTGTATACATTTAAATCACTAAAAATTAAAAAATACAATTAAATCTTTAGAAAAATTAAGTTTATTGTTATTGTTATAAAAAAATCGGTTTTATTCTAATTTGTTAAAAAATTTAAAATAGCCGATTCATTAATACGTCCAATAATAATGCGAAACGTAAGCGTCTTTACAAAAAACGTTTTAAGTGTCTTTATGGGAGTATTCCCCATTTAATTTATTTCTTTAACTAGTTTGTTTAAAAAATATATTTAAAATAAAAATGACAGATAAAACCAAAATTTGATACAGGTCAATATTAATTAAACTGTTATGTAATTATATATCATTATATCGTCACACTTAATTACAAATACATGTCATAACTGACGTATTTATATTTAGATGTCTTCACTAAGCAAAGAGTATTGTATTCGTTGTCTATTAAATAAATTTTAATTATCTATTTATTATATTTATATCAATAACTCAGATTTAGAGTTTAAAAAAAATAAAATCCACATGCCATTCAACTCTCTAGTAACATAAAATTGCAAGTCAACATAAAATAAATTTTGGGACTCAAGGCAGAGAAGTCAAAGTTATGAATAAGACAATTCTCAAACATGAGACATGGCCATATATGTTGTCATGTATATATGCTAATACCAGGTCCACACGTTCTTCATGAAATACGAACAACTTGAATTCTTTGTTCCCTTGGTTTAGGGCAAAAGAATTAACTATTAGTTAAATAATATGAAATACAATTGTAGTATTTGTCTGTTGGTCACATTTGAACACCAAATTTATTTATGATAGCTGCGTTTTTTTAATTATATCTTAATAAAAAATAAAAAAAATTAACACGTTTAAATATACTTAACTATAAATATATGTTAACGTGTTTAATTTTTTTGTTGAACTATCTTTTTTAAAGGAATTTAAGAAATGTATGATTAATTATTCATATAAAAAATCACTAAAATAATTTATGTAATTAAAAAATCTTTAAAACCATTGAAAAAGCTCATTTATTACATTAATATTAATAAAATATCAACATATTATTATAATTTATCAAAAAAAATATATTTTATATGTATCATATCTCTGATAAATTTTTAGTATAGGTGTGTTGTCATATCTCATCATATTATTTCATTTATTAAAAACTTTTATCATGACGTCATTATTTAACAAATTTGAATAGTAAAGATAAAATTAAAAGATGAATTATATGGTGTTTATAATTTGGTGTGTAACTTTTATTTAACTTATTTTTTATGATAATTTTTGAATATTTAATAATTATTTACTTTTATACTTTTAAAATTAAATATTAATTTTTAATTTTTTTTAATAAGTTAGACAAATATTTTTAGACACTATAACAATCACCAAATTAAAATGGGTCTAAAGTTATAAATTATGAATTGTGAAAATCCACTCAACATAGGTCCCTTGTAGGGCCTCTCTAGTATATATTACTATCACAAGACCTAATCTAGTATCTCGTTTAGTATTAACAATAAAAAGAGGTGGTATTACAAAATATCTCTTTCATTTTCATTGGAAAGCTCTTAAAACGTGTAATGAAATATCCAAATTAAATGGCGCTATCACACAGAATATCTTTACTAAACATGACAATCTTATAATTTTGTAGTGTCAACCCAATTGGACATCATCGGATAAATCATTTCACATGGACCTACATTTGTTCGAAGCGGGATAATGATAAAAAGATACATGTTGTTCACATCCCTACCATTAGAACAATTGGCGAAAATTCTCACAAAACTCCATGCCATCAACTTCATCAAATTCCATGACACTCGAAATTTGACCCACCTTGCAATTATGAGTTTGAGATTTGGGGGTGATAAGACATAGTATATACTCGTAGTACACATTACAAGTATAATAACATTATTCTAGTATGATTATACTACGATAATTACGATATTTTAAAAATATTATTAAAATTAAAAATTATTTTTTTGTTATTAAATATAATTTTTTTAAAAGTGTTACAAAAAAAATATTACCAACTTGTAAAAAAAAAACTTTAATTTTAATAATACTTATACAGTTACTATAGCTATGGGTAGAAGTGAACAGCTATTCGATGAAAATTCGTGGCTAGACTCGTTTTAGATTCGGTTTGGCTCGGCCGTTTTACTAAACAGGTTAGACTTGAACTTTTTATAAAACCAATTAATTAAAAAGGCCAGAATATAAGCTTTAAAAAAAATTACGAAGTTTGTTGGGTCGATTCGTCAAAATATTTTTTGTAAAAATAAATTATTCTTAATTTAGACTTTCAACTATTCACTTATATTTGACACAAAATAAAACTAAAAAAAATTAAGAACCAATACTAACTAATATGGTAGTTTTTTTGTTCAAAAAAAAAGTTCATAGATTTTAAGATGGTTATAATATGTGACTAGAGATTGATATATAAATTATTTTTTTTTACAAATTATAAATTATAAATTTTAGAATCTATTTAAGATTAATTTAGATCTTTTTAAAATTTATTATTTTTTGAGTTTTAATTCACGAAACAGGCTTTTCAATAGGTTTGTGGGCTTGTCGGGGTTTAAACAGATTGGACTTGAACCTAAAAAACGTCTATAAAAGGTAACAGACCTATGCTTAGGCCGTCTATTTACAACATGAGGCAGACTGGTCAAAGTCAAAGCTCGACTCAATTCGACCAATTTCCACCCCTAACTATAGTCATCGTAACGTATACATACTAGAATCCACTTAATAACACATTCTTTAATTCTATTATCTATGACTGCATTTGTTTTTTAAAACAGAATAAGACAAGATATCGATCAGGACAAGACACAAATGACAGAGGCACAAAATTTTGTATTCTTGCATTTTATTTGGTAATAAACTAGAATAAATTATAAAAATTCAATTTATTCTCATTTTTTTCATTCAAAAAATGTGAAAAGAAAAATATAATAATAAAAAATATAATTATAAAATATCAACAAATAATAATGAAAGAAAAAATAAAAAAATAAATTGTATCCCTTGGTAGTATCTCTGTGTCCTTTCTGTCAGGATGAATACAAAATACACTAATTAATTTAATGTGTCTCGACATAATCTCTCTGTCCATATCTTATTTGTCAAACACGATTTTGTATCTCTGTGTTCTGTCTCAGTGTCCTGTCCTTGTAAACAAATGCAGCCTATGTTATAAGGATTTAGTCTAATTCTGTTAAGATAGGCTTTAAGGCAGCGTTTGTTTATAAGAACGGGACACTGAGATACAAAATTATGTTTGACAGACGAGACATGGATAGAAATATTGTATTCAAATACACTGAATTAATATATTTTGTGTGACAAAAAAGACACAGAAATAGACACTAACAAAAATACAACTTATTTTTTATTTTTTCTTTCATTATTTTTGTTAATTTTTTATAATTATATTTTTTATTATTATATTTTTCTTTTTAAATTTTTTGAATGAAAAAAAATTAGAATAAATTAGACTTTTATCGTTTGTTTTAGTTTATCACCGAATATGATACAAAAATACAAAATATTATGTTTTTTTTTTGTGTCTTAGACTTTTATCGTTTGTTTTAGTTTATCATCGAATAAGATACAAAAATACAAAATATTATATTTTTATTTTTTTGTATTTTATTCTCAATATCTTATTTTATCCAATTCTCAGTATCTTATTTTTCGATAGTAATGCCGTAGGTGAGTAACTGATTGTTGCGTTCATTTTTTGGTGATTAGAGCTGCTCATTGTGTCTGATTATGTTTAGTTTGTCTTCGCAGTGGAGGAGTTTTGTCCTTTTGGTGTTAGTATTTAGATTTGTACACAATTGTTCATTTAATTTGCCTACTCTATAACTCAGAATCCTAACACAGTGATCTCGAATTTAATTCTCATATGGAACAAACCGATGCTAGAGATAGATCGCCATGTATAACTAACCCACTTCAATATCTTCATCCAACAGTTTATGTATAAAAATTTTTTTATTAAACTTTTGTTGCATTAAAATTAAAATAATAAATGTCTAAATTAATCTCCAAAAAAATTTAATTTAAATACTTTAGTACTTAATAAATTTTTATTATTTTAGAAATTATATATCAATAATTATTCTTAATAGACAGATTGATCCTTCTCTAATTTAAAAAAAAAACTAATTTATTTTATAATAATCTTTTTTATATCAGTTGAATGCTTTATAATAAAATTTGTTAAAAATTTATTTATTGTCCAATACATATATTAAAAATTTAATAAAAAATAATAAGAGAACTACTCTATTTGACGAGAATAATTCTAAAAAATTTTAAAGTAATTAAAATTTTTTGGTATCAAAGTGTTTGCTCAAATTAAAAACATAACTATGTGCTTAGGAATCTCTTTGCTCATAATCTGTCATCGCTTAATTATCAAATAGTAACAATAAATAAATAAATAAATAAATAAATAAATATAAATTACTACAACAAAAATTATTTTTAGTAGCAATAATATAATAATCATCACTATATATCTTATTTAATTTATGTTTTTGTGATAATTATATATTTATTATTATTATTATTATATGTTATAATGATAATTATATATTTTTTATGGCCATTAAAAAAGACTTTATCTATAAAATATATGACAGATAATATCTAATTGTCAGTAAATATATTAATCCTAAATATATTAACGGCTATTTTTGTTGCTGTTAAAAATAAAATAAATGACTGTTAAAAGTGATTTTTCTAGTAATAAATAAATAAAACCAAAAATATATAACATAATTGGGACTCAACATTATTATATGTAGGACTTTGGCAAACAAAACACTTCAAGAATTGTGAATGTGACTTGTGGAAATCAAACATGCGACTTGCATTCTCTGCTATTTTGTGAAAATATTCTTATATATGGGCCTTGTTAATTGGTTCAGTGTAGAAACCATTATTAACAAACAAATAACATACATGTGTGTGTACTTTGTTTTGATCTATTCAATACTTCCATGAATACAAATCAGCCCAGAAGATCACTTGTTTTAATTTCACTTTTTTTTTTGAAAGCGTTTTCTTAGTCCAAACTCAATTTATTTGATTTGTTCAATATATTACTATCGTTTAAGCCTATACATACTACGTTTTATAGTTTTCAACATTCTATTCAATTCAAACTGCATTCAAAGTCAACCCTAGAGACAATTCTTCTAAACCAAATAGCTAGCTAGGAGCATATACTAATTAATAACACCTCTAGCTATAAATATGTGTGTTGTAGATACACACACATCTAACATCTTTCACATATATAACATCCATTGTTTTCATTAAACTCTCCCCTCTCTACCACTATTTTTCTTAAGCCTTGAATTCCAAATTCTGAACAACATAAAATATATAAAGTGCATTAATTGTGTTACATTGTACCCTTTTGTTTGACCCACTTATTATTCACTAGACCCCTATGTTGTACCCACTTATTGAGATTTTAAAAGGGTAGGGTATTAATTATTCATTAGATCTTCTAACATTTTTATTTTCATTTTCAAAAAATTAGTTTTGAACAGATACACTTATTAGTTAAGAGACATGTCTCTCTACTCTTGCAATTGTTACTATTGGAGAATCCTATCCATTACTATTATGATTATGGTTGTCATTTTGGTTGCAAGTCCTAAATTTGGAGAAGCATGGAGGCCATTACTAGAAGATGATATTTTGATGCAAATGCTTCCAAAAGGCCCTCCAAAACCATCACATGGTGATCCTACAAATGGATAATAATTGAAAATGGAGAATTGCATGCAACCATGGATGAAGTAGCTAATTAATATAACTTGAGTGTTTGATGGTGTGTTTAGCTCAAAATTTCATTTAATTTGATCATGTGATATTCTTTTATATATAGGGTACGGTTGTTCTTATAATATAGTTCATGTTGATAACAAGTAGCTAGGGAATTCTTTATTCAATTCATGTATGTGTAACAATTTTCAGTTGCATGCTGGTACTCTAGCATTTGATTCTTGAAGGTAGAATTTATAGATGTGAGTAGTTAAGTAATTAAAAAGTGATGTTTCAATTTTTAATCTTTATATATATTATTTGAATTCTGTCCCATGAATTTCTGGTAACATCATTAGCAAATTGAGAAGGAACCTTTTCTAGCTAGTAGCAAGTGATCTCCAAAATTATTATAATTGATCACAAAAAATGCCAATTGATGTTGTCAGGTTCTGAACCAATTTTTAGTTATAATTTGTATAAGACTGGACTAGAAAAAGAATTTGAGGACGAAGATGAAGATTGAAATGGAATGAGAGCAGCTATAAAAGCGTGCCTTTTAAGTTCTTTATACTATGCATAAATTTAAGAGAAAAAAAAAAAACTAGTTTTTCGAAAGATACACACTAGACTTTGTTTAGTTAGAAGAAAGGAAATAAAAAGAAAGAAAGTAGAGAGGAAATAAGAGAAAGAAAAAAAGTTAAATAAATTTTTATTTTTTTAAATATATTTAGATATAAAGTAAATAAAAAAATATTATAAAAAAATAATTTTATTTTTATATTATAGAATGTATTAAAAAAACATTAAAAATAATAATATGACAAATTTTCTATTAGTTTTTTACTCTAATATTAAAAGGCAAAAAATTTGGTGGTTCCTATAAATTTTTTGCACTTCAATATTTTCTTTCTAATTATTTCCTTCAACTAAACAATAGAAATTAAATTGATTAGTTTCCTTTTAATAAAATCATGTATTGATATATGTGGAGGTCGCGACTCAACAATCTCACAAAATAGGAAGGACGTTGATGACTATGTTGCTTCAGTTGTCAATCTGAATGCGGTTTGGCGTAAAACTGTTTCAGTGCCGTACAAAAACTGCATATACGAGTTGGGATTGTTCTTCGTCAGTAGCTTTTATCTTTCCATATTGAGGTTGTCGTCTACTTCTGCCACCAATTAAGCCGTTGAGCCTAATAAGGAAGGCGTGGATTTGAGGCTGCAGGTGTAGGAGTTCACCTGCAGTCTTTACCAGCAGGCTCAAGAACTGAACGATTATCGAGAGAAGTATCAGGAGATCTTCACACATGTGACTGTTATGGATGACCTTAGGCTAGAATGAAGGGAGTAGCTAGAACGGCTTCAGCGGATGGAGGCTCGAGTGGAAGTGTACCAGACTCAGATGCGTGCAGCTCGCATCATTCCTGCTGGTGGCAGCACCGCTGCTAGTGGTAGCGGTCCTGTTGATGGCACACAGATATCACTGCCTTCTGCGCCGCTTCATCAGGGACACGAGAATAATGTCAACGACGAGGATTACCTGAATCTTTAATGATTAGTACTTCATTTTATTGTTTCATTATATTTATTTAATTTATTTGAACATTTGATAATTTATTTTAAATAATAGATTTCTATTATTTATAAATTTAGCATTAATTGTGTGAAAAATAAAATATTAAAATTGACCATTTATTTCACATTTTTTTAAATTAATGTTACCATCGGATTTATTGAGGGAATAATTTGATAGAAATAATACGAAAAATAACATATTATAGCACCAACATTATCGTCGAAAAATTTTATTAGTAACTAAATAGTTTTTTGAGCAGGCAATTCGTTGCAGAATCTGACAGTAATTACCGTCGGACAAAAAAAATTCGACGATAAATATTTATCAACGATAAATCTAACAATACTCAATATTTTTTTTGTAGTAACATACACAACACATTCAAATACATCTGAAATATTTTTCATTTTCTTTATTTGTGCATCATAGAGTTCCAGAAACACAGAAGAGTTTTAAGAACAAACACAAGTAAGTATCATTAGTTTTTATTTTGTCAATTTTATTTCTAATGAGCTAAATTAACACATACCATAATCGTGTGAGAAAAGAAAATATATATAGACAAAGAATTTATCTAAAAAGACTAACTAGACTAAATTCTTGAAATGCCTTCTAATAACACAAATTTGTTTTTTGATAGTGATGATGATATTTAGGTTTTTTTTATTTCTCTATTTTTTTAGCCTTTTATTTTTTAAAATCTCTTTTACTTAGATTGCTCTCTCTGTGAAACTTTTTTTTTCTCTTTCTCTTTTTGTTGATACATCTTGATATTTATATGAAAATTATAATTTAATTAATGCGATCTAAGTAGAAAATTTATCTCTCCCGATACATGTCTTAGCTTGAATTTTTAAATTAACAACACATCTCAACTTTATTTTCAAGAATTACAATAATAGATGATGTCAACCTGATGTTAAAAATAAATGAAATAAATAATAAAACAATAATAAAAGGGAACCAAGATTAATTAATGGCATAATGTCATGAATGAATTAAAAAAAAAAGATTGCTTTAACAAGAAAAAAAAAAGGAAAAAAAGAAACGTAAAAAGACAAAAGGAAGTAAAAAGACAAAAGGAAGTAAAAAACGACGGGAGTAGTTAAATAATCAAACTCTATACACAATCTCCATAACACATACTGTTAGAAATAAAAGACTAATATAAAAAAATATTTGGTGTATTATTTAATGCGAATATATAAGGAATATTTATAGGTGTTAGATGAATCAAAGTAATAAAGACATATAATTCTATAATTAATATACAGATATGCTATATAAATATAAACGATACTAACTTATGTAAATTGATTCTAATGATTCTCTAACACCCCCCCTCAAATTCAAGTGGGAGCTAAGGATATCATCTTGAGTTTGGATAACAAAGTCCGGAAACGAGTCGGGTGATGAGCTTTCGTGAAGATATCAGCAGTCTGATCCAATGTTCCAACAGCAATGAGACGAACAGCATCAATAAGGATACGTTACCGAACAAAGTGACAATCAATCTCAATGTGTTTGGTGCGTTCATGAAACACATCATTATGGACAATCTGAATAACATTGCGGTTGTCACAAAAAATCTCAGTAGGGGACGACTGAGGAGCACCTAAATCTTCAAGAAGCCACTGAATCGAGATAACCTTAGCAGTGGTGTCAGCGAGAGCACGATACTCAGCTTCTGTGTTTGAACGAGTAGTGAATGTTTGTTTCTTAGCATGCCAAGAAATGAGAGTGTCACCAAGAAATAAACAGTAACCAGTAGTAGAATGACAATCAGTGAGATCACCAGCCCAATCAGCATCGGAGTATGCCTAAAGGGACAAAGAGGAATGGGCAGAAAAATAAAGGCCATGAAATAGAGTGCCTTTGATGTAGCGAAGAATGCGAAGAACTGCCGCATAGTGAGTAGTATGAGGAGCTGATAAGAACTGGCTAAGTACATGAACTGGATAGGCGATGTTTGGTCGGGTGACAGTCAAGTAGACGAGACCGCCAACTAACTGTCAATAGAGAGTCTGATTATCCAAAACAGTGCCATCCATAGGGGTAAATCGAACATTAAGCTCAAGAGGAGTAGACTCAGTGCGACTATCTGGAATCCTAGCGCGAGCAAGAAGATCTGAAGCATACTTAGCCTGAGAGAGATAGATGCCATCATCTGTGGATATGACCTCGAGACCAAGAGAATAGCTAAGAGAACCAAGATCTTTCATCTCAAAGGTACGGTGAAGTGAGGCTTTGAGATCAGAGATACCATCTACATCATCTCCAGTGATGATCATGTCATCAACATATAAAAGTAGAAGAACAACTCCACGTGCACTTTTATGAATAAAAAGCGCATTCTCATGAGGACTGCAAGTGAAACCGAGATTGCAGATGGTGGTGCTGAACTTGTCAAACCATTCACGAGGAGCTTGCTTAAGACCATAAAGTGCCTTGCGAAGAAGACAGACTTTGTTAGAAGGACAAGAATAACCCGGATGTGGTTTCATATAGACCTTCTTTTTTAAATCTCAATTAAGAAATGCATTCTTCACGTCTATCTGACTGAGAGACCATTTTTTTACCACAGCAATGGCAACAAGAGCTCTAACAGATGTGAGACGAGCAACAGGAGCAAAAGTCTCTTCATAGTCAATACCATACTCTTACGTACAACATTGAGCAACCAAGCGTGCCTTATAACGGTCAATAGAGCCATCAGAGTGAGTCTTGATCTTGTATACCCATCTACTGCCCACAACTTCCTGATTAGAAGGAGGATCAACCAAATCCCAAGTGTGTGCTTTTTCAAGTGCCTATATTTTTTCCTGCATTGCTTGTTGCCAATTTGAATTTGTAGAGGCTTCTCTGAATGACTTAGGTTCATGGTGATGAAGAATAGTAGAAAAACAATGATAATCAAGAATATGAGGAGGTGGATTCCTTACCCTAGAAGAACGAGTGGGAGGAGAAGGCATGACGGTAAGAGAGGGATCGCCGTCCGATCTGGAATCATCGGGAGATGGAGAAGGCGAAAGAGCATGAGGCTATAGAAGATGACCCGAGATAGAACCTATAGAATCATTACTAGGAAAAAGGTCAACATTGGGGTTAGTAAAGAAATGTGACTGAGTGGAAGGAATAGACTCAAAGGAAGAAAAACGAGAAAACATGTGATGCTTTCAGAAGACAACATGACGAGATATACGAATACGTTTAGAGGGAGGATCCCAACAATGATAATCCTTGTGTTTAGTGCCATAACCAAGAAAACAACACATGCGAGCACGAGATTCAAGTTTACTGTGCTCATGAGGCTGAAGAAGAACAAAACAGACACAACCGAAAATTCGAAGAGAACTGTAATCTGGAGAGGTGAAAAAGCATTAAAACATTGACAAAAGGGAAGAGAAAAAATGGCACGGAAGAAAAGTATGAAAAATACGGTAATTTCAACCAAAGAAAAAACAACATATTCTCCTCAAGGAGGATATCATGACTCTGATATCACGTTAGAAACAAGAGACCAATCTAAAGAAAGTATTTTGTGTATTATTCAATGTAATGAAAAGTACAATATACAAGGGGTATTTATAGGTGCTAGATGAATCAAGTAATAAAGGCATAAAATCTTACAATTAATATACAGATATGCTATATAAATATAAACGATACTAACTGATGTAAATTGATTCTAATGATTCTCTAACACATACAATACATTCAAATACAACTGAAATATTTTCCATTTACTTCATTTGTACACATAGAGTTCTAGAAATATAAAAGAGCTTCAAGAACAAATACAAGTAAGTGTCATTATTTATTTTATTTTATTTTGTCAATTTTATTTCTAATGAGCTAAGTTAATACACATACTATAATCATGTGAGAAAAGAAAATTTATATAATTATAATAATATTTACATATATATTTGAATAAAAATATATATAGAGTAAAAAAAGATTAATTAGATTGAATTCTTGAGATGCTTTCTAATAATACAGATTTGTGTTAAAATTTTGAGAAATTCTTTTCTAATTTTTTTATAGTGATAACATTTAAACTCTTTTTTATTTTTTTTTAGTCTTTTATTTTTAGATTTCTCTCTTTGAACTTTTGTTTTGAGAGTTACCTTGTAACACCCTAACTTTTAACACGTCATGATCGTGCCAAAGGTAAGGCATTACTAACCTGTTTTCCTTATTAACTATTTAATATTGAGCCTTTAGTTCGGTACCGCGTTTCAATTTTATAGAAAACTCCGAAAATTTATTTTTAGTAATTAAAATTAAATATCAAAGATTTTCAAATAATAATAATCACATAGTTATTAATAATAATAGGTGTTATACAAATAAATTCAATATAAAACTTGAATACAATACCTATCCCTCTGGATAAAATAAAACTTAAAGTAATAAGGGTGAGGGAACTCTATAAAAATAACAGGAATCACAAGTAAATCTACTACTCATTTGCAACTTCATATTGAACCTTTGAGCCCGTCACTGAAAGGGTGGAAGATTTTGGGGTGAGAATAAACCACACGTTCTCAGTAGGAAACGGGAAATGCCGTAAAAGTAAAGATTAAAATGCAAATAATCCATTTACTCAAAAGAACTATATTTTTACCAACCCCTGAAAATACTTTTAAATTATACTTTAGATAACTAAATACTTTCTTTTAAATTTTCGAGCTTAAGACAAATCTCAATACAACCTCAGTTCTCAATCACCTCAATACACAAACTAATAGCACAGAAAACAGATCAACACACAAACAAATAGCAATAAGACAAACAGCACAATCACAGAGAGACAAGATAAGCAAACATAATCAAATGCAAATGTGCAAACAATGATGATGCATGTCTAGTCCTACGCAGGTAATGAGCTTGTTTGTCGGTTTCGACCCACACCCGACGCAATCCGACTCGCAGGTCAGATAAGGCATTCCAGCAGCATAACCTCTGCAAGTTTCTACTTCTTGCAAGCGCTGATTCTCCAACTGAAGTATGCCGAACATGACCTCTGCAAGTACTTGCAGGCGCTGATTCTCCAGCTGAAGTATGTGCCACTTTCTCCTGAAAGCCATTCCATACACACGGGCATCCCCGCACAATCATTCACATATAAAGCCCACAGCTTAACATTTTTCCATCGGCACTATAACCATTTACTTTCCGTCACCCTCTCGTGACCTTTTAAACATTTCATAATCACACGTGCCATGTCCTTTTCTCATTCTTTCTTTCTCTTAACAAACCAAATTCATATAATAACTTAAAACAAAATCTCTTCTCAAAAGAGTGTGAATTTAAAAGATTATACTTTTCTTAATAAATCGGATTGAAAATAACTCTTTCCGTAATAGTTTAAAATCAAACAAAATTTATAAATCAGATTTTCAAAATAAAATTACGTTTTCAGTTATTTTTACATAAAAATGGACAGAATCCCTCTTAAAAATTGGACTTCAGCACCAATGCAGGCTCCCTCAAAATTATCACTTTCCAAGCCAAACTCAAATCCAACTCCATTCAACAATTATCAATACGACAATTTCTTTAATAATTAACTCATCATATTACAATTTAACAAGTAACACTAATTCAATTACCTTTTACAGCCACAATTCAACCAATTCATCATAATTACACAAAATCAGAATTTTAGCAACTCCATCAAAATCAGAAAACCAATATCAATCACAAAACCAATATCAATCACAGCTTCAATTCAAATTCATCATTCAGTCATTCCAAACAATCATAAATTATTTGCAAATATCCACTAGACTTCTGTGGCATTTATAATAAAACCCCTACCTTCGTATGAAATCAAAATCATTAAAAGTTTCGGAAAGCTTTCTGACCGAGCTACTGAAGGAGAAAGCGTCAGAAATCGTCTGTGCTTCCTAGAACTCCAGTTAGCCGAACTCAAGGGAAAAAGGAGCTACATCACCGTCAACATCTACCGGATAAAAATAATGCCAATATGTAAAGGATGAGAATACGAACACTTTTATCGGATTAAATTTTTTATAGGAGTTACGAATCATAAGAAATCGAGACTGAAAGTTCATGGTGCCATTGTTCTCTCGTTCTCTCTCACTCACGACATTCTCTTCATTTTCCCAAAGAAAATGATTCAGTATTGCTTGGAGAAGGAATGGTTAATGAAAGAAGAATGGATAATTAGTGTTAAGGTGATACATGGAAGACTTATGTATCATTGATATATAATTGGGAATTTTGCCCACAAAATTCAAGTGCAATTACCTGGGAATAAATGCGGATAGTCCGTTCGCATCTCCGACTCAAGTTCCCAAGTGTGTTCCTCAACACCGCCTCGACTCCAAGCCACTTTGACCAATGAAACCTCTTTTCCACGCAACCGTTTGATACTAGTATCATCAATTCTGACTGGAGCAACTGGAAGCGTCAAATCTTCCCTTAACTGAACTGACTCAGGTTCTAACACATGGCTAGCATCAGGGGTGTACTTCCGAAGCTGCGACACGTGAAACACATCGTGCAGATTCGAAAGATGAGGTGGTAGAGCCATCCGATACGCCACCGGTCCAATCCTCTCCAGGATCTGAAATGGACCAATGTATCGAGGATTCAACTTCTTTGCCTTAATCACCCTACCTACTCCCGTAGTCGGAGTAACCTTAAGGAAAACATGATCTCCTTCCTCAAATTCTAAGGGCTTTCGCCTCTGATCGGCGTAACTCTTTTGACGACTCTGCGCCGTAAGCATCCTATCACGGATTTTCTTGACTTGTTCAGTAGTCTCAGCTATCATTTCCGGCCCTAACAAACTTTTCTCTCCAACTTCATACCAACATAGCGGAGATTGACATTTCCTCCCATACAAGGCCTCATACGGAGCCATTCCGATGCTCGCATGATAACTATTATTGTATGCAAACTCCACCAATGGCATATACCGATCCCAACTCGCCGGTTGGTCCAAAACACAAGCTCTCAACATATCCTCTAGTGTTTGGATCGTCCTCTCGGATTGACCATCTGTTTGAGGATGGTAAGCCATGCTCAAGCTTAATCGGGTTCCAAAAGCTTTTTGAAATGCACCCCAAAATCTTGAAGTGAAACGAGATCTCTATCAGAGATTATAGTAGCAGGTACACCATGAAGTCTCACAATCTCCTTTATGTATAACCGTGCTAGCTCCTCAAGGGTGTAAGTCATCCGAATGGGCAAAAAGTGAGCTGACTTCGTTAGTCGGTCCACAATCACCCAAATAGCATCAAAACCAGCCCTAGTCCTTGGCAATCCCGACACAAAGTCCATTGCAATACTTTCCCACTTCCATTGTGGAATCTCTAAAGGTTGCAACATCCCGGAAGGTCTTTGATGTTCAATCTTTACCTTTTGACAAGTTAAGCACTTTGATACATATTCCGCCACATCATTCTTCATACCCGGCCACCAGAACATTGCCTTTAAATCATGGTACATCTTAGTACTTCCCGGGTGAATGGAGAATCCGCTTTTGTGTGCCTCCTTTAGAATATTTTGTCTCAAAGTGCCAACATCCGGCACAATGATCCTACCCTTGAATCTCCATAACCCATCTTTTTCTTCCGACACTCTCCACCGTTTTCCTTGCTCAATAGCCGGTAACACCTTCCATAACGCTTCATCATTTTGATGAGCCTTTAGGAGTTCGGACTTAAAATCACTTGAGATCTCTAATCGGCTCAAACACAAAGTTCCGGATACTTCTCGAGCACCAATTTTCAGACTCTCGAATCCCTTGAGCAACTTCTCCTCTTGAAGCATCATCCAAGCCGCATATAACGACTTCCGACTTAACGCATCCGCCACTACGTTTGCCTTTCCCGGATGGTAATTCAACTCAAAGTCGTAGTCCTTCAACAATTCCATCCACCTCCTCTGCCTCATATTGAGCTCTTTTTGATCAAAGAGATACTTCAAGCTCTTATGATCAGAGAAAACTTGGAACTTAACCCCATAGAGATAATGCCTCCACACCTTCAAGGCAAACACAACCGCAGCGAGTTCCAAATCGTGCGTAGGGTAACTAACTTCATGAGGTCTCAACTGTCGTGAGGCATACGCCACCACATTATGATGCTGCATCAGCACGCACCCTAGACCCTTCAATGAGGCATCACAATACACCTCAAATGGCTCGTTCGGCTCAGGTAACACTAACACAGGTGCAGTGGTCAACTTTTCCTTCAATGTCTGAAAGCTCTCCTCGCACTCAGGAGTCCAAACAAACGGAGTGTCTTTGCGGGTTAACTTTGTCATTGGCAAGGCTATCTGTGAAAAGCCCTTGATGAACCTTCGGTAATAGCCAGCTAAACTCAGAAAACTCCTTATCTCCGTCACGGTGGTTGGTTGCTTCCAATCCATCACAGCCTCCACCTTAGTTGGATCTACGACTATTCCCTTCTTACTCACCACGTGACCCAAAAACTTCACCTCACTCTTCCAAAACTCACACTTCGACAGTTTTGCATAGAGTTTCTTCTCCTTTAGAATCTGCAACACGGTCCTCAAGTGTTCCGCATGCTCTCCTTCAGTCTTGGAATAAATCAGTATGTCATCAATGAAGACAACAACAAATTTATCCAGAAACGAACGGAAAACTCTATTCATGTAATCCATGAACACTGCTGGAGCGTTTGTCAACCCGAAAGACATTACAGTGTACTCGTAATGACCATAACGAGTCCTGAAAGCGGTCTTGGGGATATCCTCACCCCTCACCCTTATCTGGTGATAACCGGATCGCAAATCGATCTTGGAGAAAACTCCAGCTCCTTGTAACTGATCCATGAGATCATCAATTCTCGGCAATGGGTACTTATTCTTTATTGTAACCTTGTTCAGTTGCCTGTAATCCACACAGAGCCGCATACTCCCATCCTTCTTCTTCACCAGTAACACTGGAGCACCCCACGGAGAAACACTTGGTCGTATAAAATTCTTTCCCAACAAATCCTCTAACTGAGACTTTAGCTCGTTCATCTCTAACGGTGACATCCTATAAGGAGCACTTGAGATTGGTCCCGCCCCGGGCACCAATTCAATCGCAAACTCAACCTCTCGGTTAGGTGGAAACTCATCAATATCATCAGGAAACACTTCCGGGAACTCACACACAACCAGAATCTGTTCCAACCTTTGATCATCACCCGAAACGCCCGCGGTTAACAACATGATACCCTGACATTCGGTTCCGGAACAGTTCACCATCATCGAATTCAAGTAATAATTATTCACCACGACCGGCCCTTCAGTATCTTCCGGCATAAAGTACACCGACTTTGTAGAACAATCTAGCAGAACATGGTTCTTAGATAACCAGTCCAATCCCAAGATAAGATCAAGACCAATCATCGGCAAGCAGACTAAATTATGAATAAAATCACGCTGCTTGAACCTAAAGGAAACTTCCGGGCATCCTAGCCTAGTTACCATGGCTTCGTGTGTGGCATTGTATACTCTTAGATCATAACCTAAAGTTACAATCTTCAACCCTAACTCATGGGCTTTCTCAAATGCAATGAATGAATGCGATGCTCCCGAATCAAATAAAGCATTTAAAGTTTGTCCAGCCATTTCACAGTTACCTCGAATAAGTGTCTCGGATCCCTCAGCTCCTACAGCTGAAGTGGTGAACACCCGACCAGTCTGTTGTGCCTTTCCAGCACCTTGTTTCTGCTTCTCAGGACAATTTACAGCTTTATGCCCTGCCTTTCCACAAGTGTAGCACAAACCCCATCCGGCCTTGCATGGTGCTCCCGGATGGTGACTCCCACATCTAGTACAAGCTTGATCATTCTGAGGCTGCTTCCCAAACTTCTTCCCTTGGGAGTTGTTGTTGTTGTTGGGCCTCCTAAAAGAGCTTCCTCTCTTGAAAGACGGACCTCTAGGTGCAAAGCTCTTCCCTCAGTTCTGTGGGAATAATCTCTTTTGACTCCCTTTCTGAGCGGTTGCCCTCTTCACACACTCTTCAGCAACCCTACACTTGTTCACTAATTCGGAGAAAGTCCTAATCTCCATTGGTCCCACTGAACTAAAAATATCGCTCCGGAGTCCTCCTTCATACTTAACACACTTCCATTCCTCATATTCCACCGGAGTCCCTTGGCACATACGAGAGAACCTGAATAGCTCCTCAAACTTGTCAGTATACTCCGATATGGACATAGTACCCTGCTTCAACTGTAACAATTCAAGTTCCTTAGCCGTCCTAGCAGAAGTCGGAAAGTACTTCTTATAGAACTCTTCTTGGAAGACATTCCAGGTGATATAGTCATCACCCTGCTGCAGAAGACGTCGGATACCTTGCCACCAATGGGACGCTTCACCGACAAGCATATAGGTAGCAAACTCGACACGTTGTCCTTCAGGCACCACTTGTGCTTGCAGCGCTCGCTCTATAGCCTGAAACCATGTATCAGCCTCAGTCGGGCTAGTAGTCCCCTTGAACTTAGGCGGATTAACCTTCAAAAAGTTTGCCAGCGTCATCGGGCCATGAACTCCACCTCCATCATTACCATGGTTGTTCATCTGTTGACCAAGAGCCTCAGCAGTGGCTTGCATAGCAGCAGCCATGTTTTCCAACGCAGTCATAAAGTTCACCGGGTCATTAGGGTTATTCTCCGGCGCACGAGCGTTAGTACGACCTCTCGCACTACCTCTACCGCGTCCACGAAGCGCCATCTGGTTCCGATACATACCAAACAATCGATATTAAGTTGATCAGTCTCAATATCGGAAGTCTAGTGCTTCAAAGTCCCAAATGCATGCTCATGAACGTTTATGCCATTTATATCAAGCAGATATACTAATAGCACATAACACACACACAGAGAATGCACAGAAGCATAATCAGTCCATTCCTCAGGCTCTACAGGAACGAACTGCTCTGATACCATAATGTAACACCCTACCATACAGAGTCTTATGCTTAAGTCATAATTCAAAGATGGCAAGGTATTACGACCTCTAAAATAAAAATTTAGTACATATAGTAGTATGAATGATTGATTATAACTAGGAGCCTTTGTAGAAAAAGGGGTAAACAAAAACCATCGCAACTCTAAAGCGCAACACTCCGATCGACAACGTAACGAATAAGGATAAACCAACGCGAGATTATATATATACAAAGGAGTGTCAAAAACAGGAATATCAAGACTCAAGATCCGGCTGCGAAGATAACCGGTCCGAGTATAGCAATATATACATATGATAAAATAAGGAAAACCCCAAAGAAAACCCAAAGGGACACAAATACATAAAACCTATTCTCCAAAATCTCCTATAAGAGGAGTCATCACAGTTTGTATTATTTAATGGAGATAAAAGTATCTAAGCAAAACATATAAACCAAAACATAAACCCCAAGAACAAGGAATCTTCGCAAATCTAGAAGTCTCCAGCGTGCCTCAGCGGGAAACCGTACGTCCTGCATCTGAAAACCACAAAATCCGCATGGGTGAGAACCAGAGGTCCCCAGCATGGTAACAGCTTCCACATATATAATACATAATAATGGAGGAAAGCCGAAGGCAATCCTAGAACTCCCTCCAAATAATATCAAAGCTTATAAACAAGCTAAACCATAAAGGGCATCTGACTAAAGATACTTCAGTCTAACTAATACTTCCCTTTCCAATTCCTTCAGACCTCCCAACCACCAGTAGGAGTATAATGTAGCAATCACAGTTATATCAAACAAGGAATACACAAATAGGAACAAGTAAAGCATTTAGACAATTAGCAAGTAATATGCAGTCAAATAGGCAATCTCAAACAATTCATATAGTATGCATATGATGAATGCCTGTCCCTAGTGGCTGATGATATCATCTGTCGGTTATAGAGCCAACCCGACAAGTCCTGGTAGCTAACAATTGGACTGTCCCTCTGTCATGCATCCCCAACTCGAGTTATACTCGTCATAAACTTGATCATAATCATGATCTATATCCATCACCCTCACTGGTGAATATTTACGGGGGCGAGCTCATCCGGGTCTTTCACAGTGCCCGGCCACACTTACGACATAGGGTCAACAGAGTATCAAGTCTCAACCTGGAGCACGTGGTGGCTAGCCACTGCTACTACCCAGGGAAACTCGTATCTCAGATAGTGGAAGTGCAAATCACAATTATCAATAATTCAGCATAAACATGCATGAATTCTCATCCATGGATCAACATCCATATCAGCCATCCGGCTCACGGTTAAATCCATAACCAGCCAATATTCATAGCATACACAGCTATTCCGGCTCACGGTTCAATCCAGAACCAGCCAATATTCATAGCATACACAGCTATTCCGGCTCACGGTTCAATCCAGAACCAGCCAATTCATAAACAATTACGGCCCTTCGGCCAATGGCATAACAAGCACTTCCATCACCATCCTCCACATCTCACATAATCATCAATGATCCTCATTGATTATTCATTTTCCCCTTGCTTCACTCGCAAGTTACCTCATTCACTAGCCCTTTTCTAATAGCTGGGCATATCATAATGATTTAAGATATAAGTGGTGAGATCGGAGGCTTAGAAGTATGAAATTTGGCTTTTAAAACTCAAAAATCAACTTTGGGATGAAAACAGGTCCATGCGTACGCGCACTCCACGCGCACGCGTGGATGGCCTCAAAAACTCATCGACGCGCAAGCGTCATGCACGCTAACGCGTGGATTAAAACTTTGCCAATCGGCGCGTACGCGTCAACCACGCGTACGCGTGGGCGTTCTCGTGCCCCAGGCACAACACTGGCACAGTTCTGGCATAACTCTCTGGAAAATGGCTGGGCATTGGGTGCAGCACCATCGGCGCGCCCGCGCACTTCACGCTCACGCGTGGATGGCATTTTTGGGAAGAACGGCGCGCACGCGCCAAGTGCGCCCACGCGCAAGGGGCCATTCTGCTAAAAATTTTCTAAGTTAAAAGCTGCAGAATTTACCAATTTGAACCCCAATCTTGCAACGGACATAACTTTCTCATTTTAAATCGTTTTTGACCCGTTCTTCGAACGGCATGGACATCCCGGATCCAATTTCATTTCTAAATAGATTTGGCACAAAACAGAGATCCGTAGTCCAAGTTATGTCCCACCAAAGTATGCCCAAAAACCATATTTTTCATAAAAACCACAAAGTGCCATTTTCAAAACAAGCCATTTCCAACTCTTTTCAAAATCAATCAAAACATGCCATTTTCATCCCTTTTCTTTGAAATCAATCAATATATGTCAAATTCAACATCAAGCCTCCTCAACTCACACATTGAGACTTTACCACATTTTACAAAATCACTATCTCATCATTTTAACCCACTTCACCCAAGTGGCTCAAACTCAAACATATTGACATATCATATACTCTTCCTCATGCCAAATCTCAACAACACCAATTCCAATAAATTATCATTGTACACAATCAATATCGTACTCACCATCAACATGGTTCAACCCATAATTCAACCATAACCAATCATCAAGCATATATCACAACATGCATATTTCTCATACATCATACCATCAAGGCATCATTAATCATCATCACATATATGACCACATCATATATCTCAATCATTCAACAACATCAACCATTCAATGCCTATCTTAGGGCCTCTAGCCTAAGTATTTTCTACCACATTACATATTAGATACGGGAAACCGAAACCATACCTTAGCCGATTTTCCCAAGCTCACCCGGAGCACTTCCAAACCACTTATCCACAAGCTCTCAAGGCCTCAATACCTCCAAGAACATATTTTTCACCACCAAACCCTTTCCAAGCTTTTCAAAATCACCAATCAAGCTCCAATATTCACATATACACAACCTAAGCCACAATCATCATACCCATACACAACATCTCAATACCCAAACATCATAGAACAACAAAATTACACTAGGGTTGAGAATCTTACCACACCCAAGGTCCAAGGAGACAAGATTAACCTTCTCCTTCAAGGGAGTTGGATCCTATAACATCAAAGAACCCAAAATCTCAACATTTCACCCATGAAACTCGAAAATAAGGACTGAGATTTCGAACAGCAACACGTGGCTTACCTCAAGATTGATTGTATGGGTTTTGTAGAGCTCTCCGCGGTGAACGCGTGGCCGCAAACGGAGCGGCAATCGGAGCTCTAGATCAAAAGTTATGGTGGTTTGAAGATCAAGTGAGAGATAGAAGTTTGAGAGAGTGTTCTTCCCCCATACCCTTTACTTTCAGCGTGTTTTGAGTGTTGTGAGGAGAGAGAGTGCTGAAAACTAGGGTTTTGGTCTAGTTATGTTGGGCCAAGGGCCCACTTTGGGTCCGGTTGGCCCGGTTTGGCCCGTTCGGTCCAATCTTGGTCCGATTTCTATAAAATTGGTACCGAAATTCTCGTCTCAATCTCTTCTATCATATTTAGCCACAAAAATCACATTTTGGGCTTTCTAGAATAAATTCTCATTTATGGGTTAATTAGCCGTTAATTAACCGGGTTTTACATTCTACCCACCTAATTGGGAATTTTGCCCACAAAATTCAAGTGCAATTACCTGGGAATAAATGCGGATAGTCCGTTCGCATCTCCGACTCAAGTTCCCAAGTGTGTTCCTCAACACCGCCTCGACTCCAAGCCACTTTGACCAATGAAACCTCTTTTCCACGCAACCGTTTGATACTAGTATCATCAATTCTGACTGGAGCAACTGGAAGCGTCAAATCTTCCCTTAACTGAACCGACTCAGGTTCTAACACATGGCTAGCATCAGGGGTGTACTTCCGAAGCTGCGACACGTGAAACACATCGTGCAGATTCGAAAGATGAGGTGGTAGAGCCATCCGATACGCCACCGGTCCAATCCTCTCCAGGATCTGAAATGGACCAATGTATCGAGGATTCAACTTCTTTGCCTTAATCGCCCTACCTACTCCCGTAGTCGGAGTAACCTTAAGGAAAACATGATCTCCTTCCTCAAATTCTAAGGGCTTTCGCCTCTGATCGGCGTAACTCTTTTGACGACTCCGCGCCGTAAGCATCCTATCACGGATTTTCTTAACTTGTTCAGTAGTCTCAGCTATCATTTCCGGCCCTAACAAACTTTTCTCTCCAACTTCATACCAACATAGCGGAGATTGACATTTCCTCCCATACAAGGCCTCATACGGAGCCATTCCGATGCTCGCATGATAACTATTATTGTATGCAAACTCCACCAATGGCATATACCGATCCCAACTCGCCGGTTGGTCCAAAACACAAGCTCTCAACATATCCTCTAGTGTTTGGATCGTCCTCTCGGATTGACCATCTGTTTGAGGATGGTAAGCCGTGCTCAAGCTTAATCGGGTTCCAAAAGCTTTTTGAAATGCACCCCAAAATCTTGAAGTGAAACGAGGATCTCTATCAGAGATTATAGTAGCAGGTACACCATGAAGTCTCACAATCTCCTTTATGTATAACCGTGCTAGCTCCTCAAGGGTGTAAGTCATCCGAATGGGCAAAAAGTGAGCTGACTTCGTTAGTCGGTCCACAATCACCCAAATAGCATCAAAACCAGCCCTAGTCCTTGGCAATCCCGACACAAAGTCCATTGCAATACTTTCCCACTTCCATTGTGGAATCTCTAAAGGTTGCAACATCCCGGAAGGTCTTTGATATTCAATCTTTACCTTTTGACAAGTTAAGCACTTTGATACATATTCCGCCACATCATTCTTCATACCCGGCCACCAGAACATTGCCTTTAAATCATGGTACATCTTAGTACTTCCCGGGTGAATGGAGAATCCGCTTTTGTGTGCCTCCTTTAGAATATTTTGTCTCAAAGTGCCAACATCCGGCACAATGATCCTACCCTTGAATCTCCATAACCCATCGTTTTCTTCCGACATTCTCCACCGTTTTCCTTGCTCAATAGCCGGTAACACCTTCCATAACGCTTCATCATTTTGATGAGCCTTTAGGAGTTCGGACTTAAAATCACTTGAGATCTCTAATCGGCTCAAACACAAAGTTCCGGATACTTCTCGAGCACCAATTTTCAGACTCTCGAATCCCTTGAGCAACTTCTCCTCTTGAAGCATCATCCAAGCCGCATATAACGACTTCCGACTTAACGCATCCGCCACTACGTTTGCCTTTCCCGGATGGTAATTCAACTCAAAGTCGTAGTCCTTCAACAATTCCATCCACCTCCTCTGCCTCATATTGAGCTCTTTCTGATCAAAGAGATACTTCAAGCTCTTATGATCAGAGAAAACTTGGAACTTAACCCCATAGAGATAATGCCTCCACACCTTCAAGGCAAACACAACCGCAGCGAGTTCCAAATCGTGCGTAGGGTAACTAACTTCATGAGGTCTCAACTGTCGTGAGGCATACGCCACCACATTATGATGCTGCATCAGCACGCACCCTAGACCCTTCAATGAGGCATCACAATACACCTCAAATGGCTCGTTCGGCTCAGGTAACACTAACACAGGTGCAGTGGTCAACTTTTCCTTCAATGTCTGAAAGCTCTCCTCGCACTCAGGAGTCCAAACAAACGGAGTGTCTTTGCGGGTTAACTTTGTCATTGGCAAGGCTATCTGTGAAAAGCCCTTGATGAACCTTCGGTAATAGCCAGCTAAACTCAGAAAACTCCTTATCTCCGTCACGGTGGTTGGTTGCTTCCAATCCATCACAGCCTCCACCTTAGTTGGATCTACGACTATTCCCTTCTTACTCACCACGTGACCCAAAAACTTCACCTCACTCTTCCAAAACTCACACTTCGACAGTTTTGCATAGAGTTTCTTCTCCTTTAGAATCTGCAACACGGTCCTCAAGTGTTCCGCATGCTCTCCTTCAGTCTTGGAATAAATCAGTATGTCATCAATGAAGACAACAACAAATTTATCCAGAAACGACGGAAAACTCTATTCATGTAATCCATGAACACTGCTGGAGCGTTTGTCAACCCGAAAGACATTACAGTGTACTCGTAATGACCATAACGAGTCCTGAAAGCGGTCTTGGGGATATCCTCACCCCTCACCCTTATCTGGTGATAACCGGATCGCAAATCGATCTTGGAGAAAACTCCAGCTCCTTGTAACTGATCCATGAGATCATCAATTCTCGGCAATGGGTACTTATTCTTTATTGTAACCTTGTTCAGTTGCCTGTAATCCACACAGAGCCGCATACTCCCATCCTTCTTCTTCACCAGTAACACTGGAGCACCCCACGGAGAAACACTTGGTCGTATAAAATTCTTTCCCAACAAATCCTCTAACTGAGACTTTAGCTCGTTCATCTCTAACGGTGACATCCTATAAGGAGCACTTGAGATTGGTCCCGCCCCGGGCACCAATTCAATCGCAAACTCAACCTCTCGGTTAGGTGGAAACTCATCAATATCATCAGGAAACACTTCCGGGAACTCACACACAACCGGAATCTGTTCCAACCTTTGATCATCACCCGAAACGCCCGCGGTTAACAACATGATACCCTGACATTCGGTTCCGGAACAGTTCACCATCATCGAATTCAAGTAATAATTATTCACCACGACCGGCCCTTCAGTATCTTCCGGCATAAAGTACACCGACTTTGTAGAACAATCTAGCAGAACATGGTTCTTAGATAACCAGTCCAATCCCAAGATAAGATCAAGACCAATCATCGGCAAGCAGACTAAATTATGAATAAAATCACGTTGCTTGAACCTAAAGGAAACTTCCGGGCATCCTAGCCTAGTTACCATGGCTTCGTGTGTGGCATTGTATACTCTTAGATCATAACCTAAAGTTACAATCTTCACCCTAACTCATGGGCTTTCTCAAATGCAATGAATGAATGCGATGCTCCCGAATCAAATAAAGCATTTAAAGTTTGTCCAGCCATTTCACAGTTACCTCGAATAAGTGTCTCGGATCCCTCAGCTCCTACAGCTGAAGTGGTGAACACCCGACCAGTCTGTTGTGCCTTTCCAGCACCTTGTTTCTGCTTCTCAGGACAATTTACAGCTTTATGCCCTGCCTTTCCACAAGTGTAGCACAAACCCCATCCGGCCTTGCATGGTGCTCCCGGATGGTGACTCCCACATCTAGTACAAGCTTGATCATTCTGAGGCTGCTTCCCAAACTTCTTCCTTGGGAGTTGTTGTTGTTGTTGGGCCTCCTAAAAGAGCTTCCTCTCTTGAAAGACGGACCTCTAGGTGCAAAGCTCTTCCCTCGTTCTGTGGAATAATCTCTTTTGATCCCTTTCTGAGCGGTTGCCCTCTTCACACACTCTTCAGCAACCTTACACTTGTTCACTAATCGGAGAAAGTCTAATCTCCATTGGTCCCACTGAACTAAAATATCGCTCCGGAGTCCTCCTTCATACTTAACACACTTCCATTCCTCATATTCCACGGAGTCCCTTGGCACATACGAGAGAACCTGAATAGCTCCTCAAACTTGTCAGTATACTCGATATGGACATAGTACCCTGCTTCAACTGTAACAATTCAAGTTCCTTAGCCGTCCTAGCAGAAGTCGGAAAGTACTTCTTATAGAACTCTTCTTGGAAGACATTCCAGGTGATATAGTCATCACCCTGCTGCAGAAGACGTCGGATACCTTGCCACCAATGGACGCTTCACCGACAAGCATATAGGTAGCAAACTCGACACGTATCCTTCAGGCACCACTTGTGCTTGCAGCGCTCGCTCTATAGCCTGAAACCATGTATCAGCCTCAGTCGGCTAGTAGTCCCTTGAACTTAGG